>NC_079349.1:637142-1274285 GCF_029582105.1 Oenanthe melanoleuca
AATCCAAACTCTCATTTCCTCCACGTGGCTTTTAGTGGCCCTTGGGTTTCCTGGGTAGTTTTATCCACAGAACAAATGTAGCACTAACAAACACGTGCCTCTTGTGTGGCCTGGGGACAGATAATCACAGCAGCAGTGCTGTGGGACCAAATGCCAGCAGCTCCCTTCAGTGGAATGTTAAACACCACAGGCAGTTCCTGGCAAACCTGCTTTAAAATTAATCCATAAAAAGAAAAAAAAAAAAAAGAAATCCCACAATCTTCTTCTTAAACTCCCAAACCATCTTATTCCCTCCCTTTATTTTTTTTCTTCCAGTTTTGCCACTGTACATTCATTGCAGGTTCTAACCTCTCACCTTTCCAATTTTGCATGCAAACTTGTTTCTTTTTCACAGGACTTTTTTTTTAGAGTTTGGGGGATTTTCTGTCACACATTCAGGGAGCTCGTGTAACTTTCCCCTCCCCAGTTTCTTCTCCAGCAGCTCCAAGGACAGGCAGTGTTTACAGTGAGAAGGTTAAAATATTCTGGATATCTTCTGCTGCTTCCTCCCGTTTCCTGAGGCTGCAGTTTCAATATGAAATCCTCTGTAGTGTGGAAGCTGTTTGCAGTGTAGTGTAAGGGCTTCCTACCATATGCTCTCCCATCTGTGAGAAGAATGAGGGCTTTGGGAAAAAAGGCAACAATTTCGGTGGGACTGGAAAGACTGCAAGCAATTTCTGCCTGCTTTGAGGAAATCTTGAAAAGTAAATATATGCATTATACATGTCATGAATTCTTCTGCCTCCTGTTCATTCCCCATTGCTGATCAAGCATTTTCTGTGTCAAAAACAGTGGCTGAGACCCCTGGAGAATGAGTGGAGCTGAAGCCACCTCGGGAGCTGAGCTCAGTATTCAGTTTGCAGACACTTGAATTGCTTCCAGGGACTTTCAGCCCCTCAGTGCTGAGTGACACTTTGGAGAGGGCAGGCAGAGCTCTGCTGTACAGATGTTAAACTTGCACACAAGTGTCCCTGTAACTCCTTTATGGCTTTTCATGGAAGCTGCCTGCCCTGGTTACCTCTGGTATTTCCAATGTAAGTGAGACAGGCTGTTCTAGACACCTTAAAAACCCCCAGAGAACCAAAAACCCCACAGCTAAAGGCACAAAAATGAACTTTAATTTAAAATACCTTTATAGAAATTACTTATAAATCTTACAAGCCTCTGTATTTCAAAGGTCTTTCCTCCTGGTGTGTCTGATATCTCATGACCCTGCAATGGGTTAGCAAATCTGGATTTGGAGGTAAAAGGTTCCCTGTCTCCTAGAGTAGGTTTGAGTCTGGCTCTATGTAACTACTCTTTTTGCTACACTGGATCTTCCACTCAAAAACACTTTGTAAAGAGACAACAAATCATTAACCTCTAATAGCATTACAACATGTACATAACAACAAAAGATGTAATAATCATGTTACTGCTGAGAATTACCTATAAGCAAATAACAGACTTCATTAGACATAACAATCATTTATCCTCCATTAAAAATCCATTAGACTTACACTTTATAGACCAACCCTAAATACACAGAATTTCGTATGAGACAAAATATTGCAGAAAAGCATAGCCAGTATTTTGGGCAACAACAATTCTTTAGTAGCCAACAGAGATCCAAGAAGAGAACCAGACAAATATTTTCTGTATGATTCACTAAATTAAGCAATCCCATTCTTTCTGAAACCATAATAAGCAAGACAATCAGTCAGTGTACTTTAAGGAACTCTGCTATTCTTCAATATCCAGAAATGGAAAACTTTAAAAACTAGAAGCTTTGCTTTTTCTTCCAATGCACTTGGTTTACTGTTTCCTCATGTCATTTGCTTCATTATATTTTAACATTTATGATACATATTTCGTTCAGATGCCAATTCTTGTCTGATTTTGAGGAGGGAACGCGTTGTGCTTTGGTGTGAGGATGCTGTCTGGAGCCTCAGTGAGTGGCTGCAGCACTAGGGGTCACTGGCACTCCACCAGTAGCACGTCTGGTGACAATCGAGGGCTGGGTTTGTGGCAGCACCGAGCCCGTTTCACTGCGAATTTCAGCAGTTAAGGGCACACGAGTCAGCACCATTTATTCCCTGGGTCTTTGGGTTTCTCACCCCTCCCAAATCCTTGGGCTGTGCCGTTCCTTTGAGAATTTCAGTCTAATCTACATTCAGCTGTAACCTGCTCCAGCTGAGTTCCACGGGCTGGGAAACACCAAACCTTGGGTCCAGGTCCCTGGGCACTGAAATGCTCTCCCTGCCAGGTCTGTGCAGCACTGGGCTCCTTCTTTCCAAGAGATGTTGAGCACAGAAAATCAACTGGTTCTCAGAAAAAAAATAAAATTCTGATCACTGAAGATCGGGCCTCTACTCCCAATATTGTGCTACAAATGATAATCAGTGTATTTAATGACCCTTCTACTAAAAATTGTCAGTTGATTAAGTATAAAAGTTGCATTTTTAATCCCGTTAATAAAATTGCTGTGTTTCAGTATTTTTCATACTGAAATTGAAGGTCTAAATGATGAATTAAGGAATCTGTCTTGGTTTTACAGAAGAGGAAGCTGGCAGAACATGCAGGCAAATATTTCCATATCTCCAGAGTAATTTGAAATGGGCTTTGCCTTCCCTGCTTGCATCACACCCACTTGTCTCCAGTTCCCTGCCAGGTCAGGCAGGGTAACATCTCCTGTTCTGCTGTTTCACATCATCTGCTCCCACAAACAGGGACTTTCCAGCTGCCCCACTGGGAATGTGAGATTTCCAGATTTCCAGCTGGACACTGTGAGCACTGCCATTCCAGCCCCTTCCCTGTGGCCACTTGGCAGCTCTTGCTGCTTTTGCACCTGCTCATTTTCTCACAATATATAGATATTTCTTCTCGTGTTGACTTTTCCCTGAGGTGCACACATATTGGTTTGTTTATTTATTGAGTTTTCTCTGAGCTGGCCTCTGCATCTTGTGTGATTTGGTCCTTGTAAATCATTGCACTTTGTTGTGATACCAGCACAGTAACTTGCAGCCACAGCAGCTTTTAAAACCCTACTGTCAGAGGAAGCAGGTTAATATATTAGTTCATTAATTCAAATCAAAAAGCCCCCTTAGATACACCTTTGCCTATTAGGGTGCTGCTGATTTGGCTGATAAGAGCTTAGCTGTGTTGTGATAAGGTCCTTTGTCACTTTTAGAATGACAAAGGCAATCATTTGGAATGGAGATATTTCTGAGTTTTCATAGGAAGCAAGTAAAGGAGAGTGGAAATTCTGACATCATCTCCTTTTCCAGCAGCTGGGAGCTGAGGGCAAGGCCAGCACCACAAAGCAGAGCTGTAGGAAGGCTGGGCCCCACTGAGATTCTCTCTTTTCTCATAAAACAGAAGCATTATAAGGAAATCAAGAGATTTCATTTTTTATTTCCCTATGTGGTTTGAGATGAGAATTAGTTTTAGACAAATTAACAAAAATTTAATGTTTCATCTTGCTGTCACTGAAACAAAAATCTAAGTGCTGGTTAATGTCAAAAAAGCATAAAATGCAGAAATGAAGAGGAAAGTGAAGAGTGTGGCTCAGTGTGGTCCTTGTGGCATCTCCCATTGAGCTGCTGTGGTTCTCAGAGTATTTCTGTGGGAGCACCACAGACAGGCACAGCTGCCAAGGGTGGGGTACACGAGTACCCCAAGGAAGTCCCTTCCCCAAAAACTGCACTGACAAAAGACCACAGGCAGGTGTGATGAGGAAATAAGAGACAGAAACACGAAATAACAATGGAACAATTTGCACTGTGCATTCTAAATGGCAGCACAGCACACCTGCTGCCTCATTGCTGCTAAATGTTTTCAAGACAACACAAGAAATTGTATGAAATTGCTGGGAGGTCAAGCTGATCGTGCTGATACCTTTTCATCTTCTGAATCTCTGACTGTAATTGCTCCTCTCTTTGAATGTTGTGCAGTTGCAAACCCAGATAATCCATTTCAATGCCCTCTCTGCAATCCCAAGCAGAGGAGAAAAAAACAGGAGTAAAAATCTGTCTCTGTAAAAATCAATGGCAAGGCATGCACTGGCTCAGCAGCACCAGGATTTTTCCATCAGAGTCTAATTGAAAGTGAAAAATATTTTTGGAGAAAAATGTGTAACTGCTCAGGTTAAAAGACCTGATAACACGTCGGCTCTTCCAGGTCTGTGGGCACTGAGAGACAATTTTTAAAATCAGCTGGTTTTTGGAATGAATTGTTTGCTTTCAAATCACCAGCATATTCTGTATTCCTGTCTCTACAGATTTATTTATTGAGATATCTGTATCTATATCTATCTATCTATCTATCTCTCTCTCTCTCTCTCTCTCTCTCTCTCTCTCTCTCTCTCTCTCTAGATGTGAAATATCAGGTAGAGGAACATTTTTGCTCATGTACTTGGTTCCAGTTTTCCTTTGTCTGCAGTTCTTTGCCTTATCAGTGGGGTTTCCCCCAGACCTGTGCTTTTAGCCCTTTTAAGCTTTTAGCTTAAAAACATCCCAACCTCAAACAAAAATGGGAGTTGATCAATTGATCAAAACAATTAGCAATTTTAATGACATGAAGTTGATGTATCACACTGCAGATGAACCAAGAAGCCCCAGGGTGAGGATGGATCTTTTCTTTACCTTGGGTGTGGATTATTCAGTTTTCTACCTTTTCCTTTAGGTTGTGGTTTTTAGGTCTCCCCAGTCTCTTTCATGTTTTCCTAATGCCAGCTCTTCCTTCACAATTAGTTGTGTTAATCACCCAGAAAAGAAGATGAGGCATTCTTGCCAAAATAACATATTGCAAATGAAACAGGAAGATGTGCTCTCATTATGAGTTGTGTGAATTGCTGTGATTTCCATGAGCAGCTCACAGGAAGGGTTCCCATCCCAGAAGTGCTGGCCAGGACAGAGTTTGCACAGCTGCTGTGCTGTCACCTGCACTCGTGGGCACAGATGGAACTGGGACCCCAGCTCTGCAGGGGGACATTGACCTTCAGCTGCTACTTCAGTAAAATACCCACCAAACCAAAAGTAAGATTATTTCTGGGCAGGGCAGGAGATGAGTGCACTTGCTCATCTCTGGAGGGAGACAACAGTCTTCAAAAATCACCTGGCTTTGAGAGAGACTGGAGACCCACACCTGGTTTGTGGGGATAACAGGATAGTGGAAGATGAGGATGTTGAAGAAATATTACTACCTACTAAAAGTAAAAGGTCTGCATAATGCTCTGGGGGGGAAGAGTATTGATGCATAAAATGTAATAATTAGTTAGTGACCTTTCAGAATTACTTTAAAAAACATTAAGGAAAAGTAATAGCTTAGATTATTTTCTTTTCCTCTCACAAGAAAAAATTTTAAAAATAATCTGTTCAGTGAGTAGCAGCATCCTAGATGAAGGATCCTACATTTCACAGTTTCCATATTTGGGCTGAAAAATGAAGTAAGTGCTTCCAAGTCTATTGTGTTGCAAAATATGAAGAGAAGGGAAAGAAGCAAATTTTGCAAACATAATAAGGCTGGCAGTAAAACTCTCTCTCCTTCTGCATTTCTGTAACAACTTCTGCCCTTCTTTCATTCTTGTTACCCTGACTGACTGCAAGGCCTTCAAAGCCTAAGCACAAACCATCTCCAAACGGTGCAAAACAACTGCATGTAAAAGCACAGAGGCAGAAACTGTAGAAGTAAAAGGAGAAGAGAATCTTGCTTTGGTTTTCTTATTATTCTGGTATCTTTTTCTCTTGAATTACTTTGGTGACTAAAGTGCCCACACCTCTTCCTCTGCACTTTCCATACTTTGCAGAGACTTCTTTTTGAAGTGAACAGGAAAGTTGTCCTGGCACGTTCCAGCCTGCCACTGAGTGAAGCTGGACACTGTTGTGTCTGGGATGGAGTGCTGTTCAATAATAAATCTGCTGGCTTGTACAACACTTGTACAACAAGCAAGGCTTGGCCACGACATCTGTCACTAACAGATTTATCCTCTCTCAGGTAGGGCACGTTCTGAGCTGGTACATCCCTGTCTGCAGTGCAATGCCAGCTCCAGAGATGTGCTTCATCCCAGCTCTGGGAGCCTCTCAGGAGCTGGGAATCCTTCCAAAGCTGACATGAACTTCTAAATGAATTCACACCACCACACTAAATGCAGCCTTTTCTCACTGCATGGGTAATCGTGTACTTCTCAGTGTTGGCAAACAGAAAGTGTGCAAAGTTTATTTTGATAGACTATTTACAGCTTCAGTGTTGTGGATGTTGATATACAGACGAATGTTTTTATTGCTCCCAAACATGTACTCCATGGAGAAAGAAAACGACTATAAATTCTTGTAGCTACTTCTTGTTTGGTTTGGTTTTGTTTTGTCTGTGGTAAATTGCATTTTGCTGCAATTCTATCTGCCAAGGACAATATAAATCTCATTATTAAGCTTGACCAAATGTTTGGGTTAGTGTTGATACCTCTGTAATGGAAAACCTGAGGTCAGTTATTTTACCCCAGCACTTCTGGAGACTATTTTAGGCCGAATTTCGGTATTTCTGCTGCTGGTTTTGCAACATGTACAAAGTATTCCATTCCACACCCTCACATTATTCCCCTATTCCGCCTGCACCTCGCTTGATTCGGCTCACGACTGATGCAGCGGCTCGGGGAGAGCTGCAAACAGGACGAACTGGGATGAGGGAAGGAGCCACAGCTCGCCCCGGGCAGCAGCCTCAGGGCAGCGCGTCCCTCCCGGCAGCCGCAGGGATGCGACGTTGGGTGTGTGTCCGTCCGTCCGTCCGTCCGTGCGTCCGTGCGTCCCTCCGTGCGGGCGGGCGGCCCGGGGATGGTGCTGGAGTGGGAGGGGATGGAGCTGGAGCAGACAGGGGATGGTGCTGGAGCAGACAGGGGATGGTGCTGGAGCAGGACACGGGATGGTGCTGGAGCAGACAGGGGATGGTGCTGGAGCAGACAGGGGATGGAGCTGGAGCAGACAGGGGATGGTGCTGGAGCAGACAGGGGATGGTGATGGAGCAGACAGGGGATGGTGCTGGAGCAGGCACAGGGATGGTGCTGGAGCAGACAGGGGATGGTGCTGGAGCAGACAGGGGATGGTGCTGGAGCAGACAGGGGATGGTGATGGAGCAGACAGGGATGGAGCTGGAGCAGACAGGGATGGAGCTGGAGCAGACAGGGGATGGTGCTGGAGTGGGAGGGGATGGTGCTGGAGCAGACAGGGATGGTGCTGGAGCAGTACAGGGATGGAGCTGGAGCAGACAGGGGATGGTGCTGGAGCTGGGAGGGGATGGTGCTGGAGCAGACAGGGATGGTGCTGGAGCAGACAGGGGATGGTGCTGGAGCAGAAGGGGATGGTGCTGGAGCAGACAGGGGATGGAGCTGGAGCAGACAGGGGATGGAGCTGGAGCAGACAGGGATGGTGATGGAGCAGCTCGGGGATGGTGCTGGAGCAGCTCGGGGATGGTGCTGGAGCAGACAGGGGATGGTGATGGAGCAGACACGGGATGGTGATGGAACAGACAGGGGATGGAGCTGGAGCAGACAGGGGATGGAGCTGGAGCAGACAGGGATGGTGCTGGAGCAGACAGGGATGGTGCTGGAGCGGCTCAGGGATGCTCTGCCTGCCCTGTGCCCTGTACTCTGTACCCTGTACCCTGTGCCCTGCCCTGTACCCTGTGCCCTGTGCCCTGTGCCCTGCCCTGCCCGCCGAGGATGAGCCGGGTTCCAGCCCGGGGATCGGCGCGGCTGCCGCCTCCCGCCGCAGCTGAGGGACCGGGCAGGGGCCGGGCAGGGGATGGGCAGGGGCCGGGCAGGGGATGGGCAGGGGCCGGGCAGGGGATGGGCAGGGGATGGGCAGGGGATGGGCAGGGGCTGCCCAGGGGCTGCCCAGGGGCCGGGCAGGGGATGGGCAGGGGATGGGCAGGGGATGGGCAGGGGCCGGTCCCGCATCCCGCTCCGCCCCGCTCCGCGCCCCCTGCCCGGGATTGGGGCTCGGGGCGGCCGGGCTGAGGCGGGGCTTGGCTCGGCGCTCTCTATTTATGTGTTTGGCGGTGGCGGGCGCTGCTGTCGGTGCCGCCGCTCGGCCGGTTCTGGCTCGGCCCGGCCCGGTCCGGAGCGGGATGCGGCGGGGCGGGCGGGCCGGGCCGCGGGGGCGGGCGGAGCGGCCCCGGCAGCCCCGAGCGCCCCGCCGGCCGCCACCTGCTCCCGGTGACCGCGCAGAGAGCCACGCTGGTCAATGAGGGAAGCGAGAGCTTGAAAAAAGATTTAAAAAAAAAAGGCGAAAGGTTAAATAAAAAAAGAGCGCGCAGCAGCCAGCCGTGCGTGTGTGGATGGTTCCGGGGCTGGTCAGCATCACCTGCAGGAAAACTTTGGTGCCGTTCGCATCCCGGCGGGAGCCCCAGCCCGGCTCCGGGAGCCGCGGGCAGCCGCGAACCGAAACCGGCTCCGCGTTTATTGCCGGCGCCGAGGGAGGTTTTTTCACGGCATCGTCTGTTTTGAAGAAAGGAGGGAGGAAGGAGGAGGGTTAACGATAAAGAACTAAGTCTTGTCTGCGAAGGAGATCCCTTCTGCTCTTTCCAGATGACCTTTTCTGAAAATGTAGCCTCTCCAGCTGACCGGTTTTGATTTTGGCTGCCGAGTGTGTGAAACTGGTCCCTAACCCGTAGGATGTGTCCTTCCGGGATTAGCAATATGGGGCAGCTGTTGTCGCCTCTGCTCCTGAGCTTGGCAGCAGTTTTTTCCAAAGGTAAGTCTCAATCTCTTCTGTTTCCCTGCCCCTTGTGTCTCGTTTTGCGCGGGCAGCCTTTGTCCCCTCTCCGCGATGCCTCGGGCGCTGATTCCCACGGCTCGAAAGGAAAGACTCGCGGGGAGCCGTGTGCCGGTCAGAAACACGGAGGATGCGATGGGGAAGCGAGAGTGGAAGGATCTGTGCTTGGCTGACCGCGACAGACAGTCTGGCAGTTTCCTGAGGCGTTTGTCACCCCCTTGCTGTACTTCGGATCGGGTAGAAATGCTGCTGCTGGGCTGAGCTGGAAGCTCCGCCGTGGATTACGAAGGGTTTGTGGTACGGAAATCTGAAATCCCCAGAGGTACAAGCTGTCCGAGTCGCCTGCCCCACCGTTACCTTCTGTGCCCTTTTTCAGATTAAAAACCGTGTGTCTCAGACTGGCTGGCAGTGTTTTACTGGACCAGAGAACAGGTGCTTAGTGGAAGATGTAAAAGCTTTGATGAGGCGCTGTAGCAGTGTCTGATACCCTGCATATGCTGAATGGAGTTTGAGTGTCCTGATGGCATCGCTACAGACAACTGTGATTCCTTTTGGAGCCCCCGAGCTTGTTTACAGCTCGGCTCACAAAAGCAGCAGCAGACAGTGTATGTATTTCTGTGTGCATTTAAAGCTTCCTCACAACTTAAAAGTTTTCGCTGATGGCCTCAGCCAAAAAGTGAATGCACTTTTGCAATGCTTAATTTAGATGATTCTGAGCATTCCTGTGAAATATAAATTCGGATAAGTATGCATTTCTACCGAGCAGATACTGTGCATCAGCAGTTATATTTTGGCAGGAAAACAGTTTTCACGTGGTTTAGGCTTGAGAGGGGAATAAGAGCAAATGCATTTAATCTGTGGTTTTGCAAACATACTGGTAAAGAGTCCTGCTTATAAATATCCCTGTTAAAAAAAGTATGAGTTATTCCTAACACCCTTTTACACTTCCAAAGATCAGCACTTTTCTTTTTTTCATTAAGTGAGTTATTTTTACTAATTAGTTTGTATCCAGAACTGAACATAATTCTGAAGGCAGAATATATAGCTATGTATTTCTGAGGTGGTTCCCTGTATCAAATTCTATTCTACTCCTTTTTTCCTTAGAACAGGTAAAGAAAGAAAGGAACAAAATTGTAAGTCTTCTCAAATGTTCCCTAAATGCAGTGCCTACATAAGTCTTGTTCTGAAGTTGCAATTGGAAATGCATTAGCAGCAGGGATTAGAAGTCAGAGTCTTTTCAAGAGATTGCTTCATTCACATTGCACACCAGTAGCTGTGATTGCCTGGCTAGGCTGTAATGATGGATTTTATTATGAGCAATATCATCAGCACTTTGGATAGGCAAGAGTATGAACTTCTTCATTCCCTGGCTTTTCTGTGTTTCAGTTTGCTGCCCTAACACTGCATTAACACAGTGTTGGACTGAGATTGCAGTTTATTCCAGGATTGCAATAAATGGCATTTCATTCTTACAGAACACAGCGTTTCCTTTATTGCCAACTCAGCAATTACAGCGTTCAGATGTGATTTCATTCTGAAATGTTCCTTACATCTCTTCTGAAAGATGTGCCAAGAAAAATCGCTTCACCACAGGGGTTGTCAAGCTGTGGCACAGCTGCCCAGGGAAGTGGTGGGGTCCCCATGCCTGGAGGGATTGTAGGGGCTGTAGGGGTGGTGCTGGTGTGACATTCCATGGTCTCAGGGTCTTTCCTGCTAAAGAATTCCATGAAAACAGACACAAGATCCCACCAGCATCACTGGTGTTAGCTGTGCTATTGATATTGCACTCACCCAAGACACTGTGTGAGTGCCAGGCCTCTGCTGTTTAGTAATCCAGGTATCTATCTTTAATGCAATTGTTTATTTTTGGTAGCAGGCTCCATCTGCACTGCTATGCCTTACACTGGGAAGACCAGAGTGCTCCAGAGATTTATAGCATGAACTTCACAGTGTAAGAGGTTGATTCCCACCCCCCTCCACACAGCAAGATGAACAAACAATAAATCAGGCATGATTACTACTGCAGGGCATGTTTCTTTGATGCTCTTCTGTTGCTAATAGAAAAACTCTCTCATTTATGACACGATGACAAAGTTTTGCTAAAGAGATACAAAAGCTTTTAACATGCAACAGCAATCAGCTGTCTATTGTGTGTAGGGCTGCTGCTTATTACCCAGAGCCATGGCAACACACCTTGTACTGCACAGTTTCCAAATCTTGCAGGTAATAATGTTGAAGACTTGAGAATACTATTGTGATTTTTGCTTTGCTTTTATCTTGCAAAATGCAGAGCTCCAGCCTGGGAAATGAAATGCTGTTTTCAACATTGAGCTGAACATCCTGCCAGGCCAGCTTGTCAGTGATGATACAATGCAGGTGTTTTAATGCACTGTCAGCCAAGAACTCATGGAGGGTCAGGGCAGAGGTGATTGCTTCTGTAACTGCTGCTGGGGCAGCTCCATCTCACAGCTTTGTCTTCAGCACAGCTCTCTTCAGTCAGTCCTAGGAGCCAGTGCTTGCCCTCAGCCAGTTCAGCATTTTGCTGTTTATTATCAAAGGCAAGAAGTTCTTGGGAAATCTTCAGTCAAAAAAGAACCAGCTCCAGCTGATGTTAATGGAAACAGGCTATATAGAGCAGGTACAATAATGTGGGTGTTTTGTTCTCTTGTTTAGATGGAAAGTCATCAGCTCCACTGGAGAGCAATAAAAACTTCAATACTTTATTTGAGCTCCTGGTTCCATGCCTGGCTTAAGTCTAGAATGAAAACAGCATCTCCTGTAAGATGCCAAAGACTTTTGAGATTATTGTGAGACTAAAAATTGAGGGGCCTTTTTCATTATGAATGTCTTCAGATAAAAATGGATTTCATTGACTTCAATTTCAAGTTTGACAGTAAAAACCACGTGAATGTTTTAGTGACTTGTTCTGCTGAGCATTTGGTGTTCTTCTGTGTCATCCTGGGCAGAATTCTTCCTGCAAGTTGCTCACTAATGATATCTCAGGCCATAGAGCTGCTGGTTTGATTTTCTTCTCTCAGTTTTATTGAAATGGAGGCTTGGCAAGTGTATTAGGCAGGATTTCCTTGTATCCCCTCAGGGTGCTAGAGATGTGCAGAGCACATGTGCAGTGATGCAAATCTCCTGTTACAGCAAAGTGAGCGTGGGGAAAGGAGGAAACCAAATCCCCAAATGTCTAGTTTTGGTTCATTCCTCTAGGAAAGTGGTAGTGTATTAGTAATGGGATATAATTCTGTATAGGGGATTAAAATCAAAGATAGTTTTATTTAGGAGATGTATTTTTTCCCACTCCTTGGTGGTGGCTAGACAGGAGTTCAGGGTTGGATTCTAGTTCATGTTGACAGGCTGATTGTGATAATGAGGGACACATTCTTTTCCTCAAAGGAACAGTGCTGGTGTTGAGGACAGAGCCATCCCCAGAATCTGCTGCTCCAGCTGTGCAGTTGGTCAGGATGGAAAAGTGGTGCTTGCTGCTTTCATGTGAGCATGAAGTACACATGTGGGCTCTGCCTACAGGCAAAAACCCCCAAATAAATTCAATATTTCCAGCTTTAAGTGCAAGCAGTTTCCTTAAACCCAAAGTTGTTGTGCTTTGTCCCAACTGCATTGAACTTGGAGTTGTTTGAGGCACTATAAAAGGGAAGGGAACATAACTTTCACCTTTTCTCTCTTGCTGTGCTTCTTGCCACAGAGTACAGAGTGGGAAAAGCCCCATTCTGATTCCTTTTCTTTCAATAAAAATAATAAATTCAGACTAAACAAAAAAAATTGCACAGCTAGACCCATGTTTTATTTGTCAGCTGCAATACTGGCTTAATGTGATTTGGTTTCTAATATTTCCCTGTAATGTTCTCATTTTTTACTTCTGTCTTTTCTTTTATTAGTTCCTTAGGACTGGCAGGCTCTGTGACACCAACCAATGTTTTAGATATTAATAAAAGCAGCTTCATTCAATAAAGACCAGTTTTATTTAATAAAGGAGAGAATCAAAAGATAATCTGATTTTTCATGCTGCATTCACATTAAATCAAGCTCCTGAGGTGGTTGTGGATGCCAAGTCTCGTGGCAGTCTGTCACGGGTCCTGGGATGCATAAACATGACTGCAGACAGATTGATTGCAGGGAGGCTGAGATTCATCACAAGTTTGGTTTATAAAGTGGTGCATTAAATGACTTGATTCTCACCAGTCTTTGTAGTATTGCCTGCTGCATCATTAATGGCAGCTCCAAATGAAGTGGGTTTTAAGTAGTTCCAGACACGTAGATAACACTAATTACCATGGGCAGTTTAAAGTACAGTTCTGAGGATGTTAGGCTACTTCAGCTTGGGGTTGAAATGTGGGCACAATGAGAATTGGCCTCTTCATGGCCCTGACTTCTTATTTTTTTTTGAGTAGACTTAATTCTGGTATAAGGTCTTATGGCCCCACAAAGCCAAGGGATTGGAACTCTTCATCTTCCCAAGCACACTGATTTGTGTGCAAGCTTCCATTTCCTGCTGTGCCTTGAGCTGGACCCAGGGGAGGGTGAAACCCACAACTCTGCAGTGGGAGCTGGACCCAGAGGATGGTGTAACTCAGCTCTGGAGGGAACTGGACCCAGGGGAGGGTGTAACTCAGCTCTGGAGGGAACTGGACCCAGAGGAGGGTGTAACTCAGCTCTGCAGTGGGAACTGGACCCAGAGGAGGGTGTAACTCAGCTCTGAAATGGGAACTGGACCCAGAGGAGGGTGTAACTCAGCTCTGGAGGGAACTGGACCCAGGGGAGGGTGTAACTCAGCTCTGCAGTGGGAACTGGACCCAGAGGAGGGTGTAACTCAGCTCTGGAGGGAACTGGACCCAGGGGAGGGTGTGACCCACAGCTCTGGAGGGAACTGGACCCAGAGGAGGGTGAAACTCAGCTCTGCAATGGGAACTGGACCCAGGGGAGGGTGTGACCCACAGCTCTGGAGGGAACTGGACCCAGAGGAGGGTGTAACTCAGCTCTGCAATGGAACTGGACCCAGAGGAGGGTGTAACTCAGCTCTGTAATGGGAGTTAGACCCAGAGGATGGTGTAACTCAGCTCTGCAGTGGGAACTGGACCCAGGGGAGGGTGTAACTCAGCTCTGCAATGGGAGTTAGACCCAGCTGCTGATCCTGAGCCACTGCAGCCAGGAGAGGGATCCCAGTGCCTTCAGCAGGCTCTGATTCCCAGCAGACAGTTTTCTGGAGTGGTGTTTTTCAGCCTGTAGCCCACACAGCAGTGGTGATTCACAGAACATCTGAGCAGTGCCAGGAACCTTCTGCGTGTGAGCGGGAGCAGTCCGAGGGGAGACGTGCAAGGAGCAAGGAGCATCCCTTTGTGTCTGCCTGGAAACACAGACCTTGCTGCAACACCAGCACTGGCGAGGATGCTCTGGATTTCTTTCAGGAGCTCTTTTCCTTGGAAGGTCTGAGAAAAACCGCTGTGGTGAGAGCAGCTGTGGTAGCTGAAGTGTTGCTGTGAGCTGCCCCAGTGCTCAGCCACGGGCACTGCTGTGCTGTGAGTGTTTGTGCTGGTTTCAGCCAGCCCAGAGCAGCAGAACCCTGCCAGTCCCTGCTGGCAGCTGCACTCTGGGGTCACTGAACTGCCCTGCACACACAGGATGCTGCTTTGCTCTCACACCCTCACTGCTGGGGGTTTTTAATCAAGGTTTCCAGGAAGGTTCCTTCAGGGAGTTCTCTGTGCTGCAGGCAGTTGTGTCCCTGAAGTGGCTCAGGAAAATGCACTTTGGTTTCTTGTACAAGCAGTGGATAAAAGGTTGGTAGTGGGCTCATCAATGATGTCACATTTCCCCAGATTTACAAAACAGGAGGTTTCTTTCCTCCTCCTGTAGCCACTTCACCTTCTCACAGGCCCATCTGGCTCTGTTTGTAAAGTTACTTTGAATTGGTTTGGTTTGTTTAGTTATTTGGGGGTTTATTTGCAAATAAAGACTTTTGGCTAAAATGTTTCAGAAATTTGCTGTGGTGATGGTTTGTAAGCAAACAGACCCACATCTGAAAAAGACCATGTAGATTCTAAACTGTGGGAAAAGGGAAGGATACTGAATAATGTAGCTCTTACAACAACAATAGAAGAAATCAGTTAGCTGGGTATGTATAAAAATGCAGCAGGGGTAATAATAACACGTGCTGCAAGCAGAGGTGGGGAGAGATGTCAGCACACTCTTTACCCCTGGGGGACACAGCTCTGAGATGGACTGAGGAGCAACAGGAGCTGCTCCCCAGCTGAACCAGGATGCTCCACATCTTGTCTTTTGGTGTGTTTGCTTTCAGGAGAGGCAGACTGTTGAGCAGACAGTCTGCAGATCTCTTGCTGAGGAGCGAGGCAGATGTCCAGATAATCACACAGATGAGTCTGCATGTCCTGCATGCTAAAAAAATTCCCCCAAGTCACAGAGTGTAGTCTCATTGAATGCTGAGTGGTCTCAAAACCTTGAATTCTGTGGGCCCTCAACATCACTTGCTTTTTATTTATATTTTTAAAAGTGTAGTTTTATGTCTTCAGTTTCCGTTATGTAGATTCATTGTGCAAGAGGAGGAACCCAGAGCTGGCAGAGGTAACTAGTCAGTGGTGTCTCTGAATATTGCTCTAATCCACAATATAGGGAAGGAAACAATCCCAATTAATCTTCAGTCCACTCACTCACCAAAGATTCTGGATTAGCACATAATTGCATCTTCCATTTTCTGCTGGGCCATGGTGACTCATTCTGCTTGTCTTCATGAGAATAATGGTGATTTGCATCTGCTTGTATTTGAAATATCTGTATTTATCCTTTAGTGTTGCATCTCTGTTCTAATGTAATCAGCCTTGCTTGGTTAATTTTGATTTGCTGGTACACATGGGGTAGTTATCTTTCTTGTCTGTGTCAGATTCCTACATTTAACTTTCTGCTTTGTGGGATATATTGTCAGGTTTTCCTGCTCTGAAAGAGGGCTTGATGTTGTTTGTGTGGATTGTGTTTTGAGCTACTCAGCTCTGCAAAACTTTGCAGTGTGATAAATCTGTGAATACACCATGTACCTGCAGTTCCACTCCTGTCATCCTTACCTTGTTCTCAGAAACAAACAGAGGATCTGGTTTGCTCAGGGTCACAAATCTGTAGCTCTAGAGATGAAGGAGGATTTCTTCATGAGGATTTGGGCAGAACTGAGCAGGGTTTGTGCCCAGCAGAGGAGAAGGGTGAGCACACACTGGAAGTTCATTGCCACAGATGTGCGGAGTGCAAGGAATACTTTACACTCATTTTCCCTGTGCTTGTTGTTTAGGATCAGTTTAACCCAGTCAGGGGCTTTGTCAGGTGCTGTGCTCACCCACAGGATCAGCACTCACTGAAAACTCTGAACACACTTGTCCTTCCTTCTAGAACAGAGTGGGAAGGGAACACGCACAGGAGTCAGCACAGCGTGTGCTGTGTTAGTGCTCACCTGGTGTGGGACTCAAAACCTGCCATGTGCCAGCACTGCCATGGCAATGCCATTCCCAGGTGGCACTGAGGAGTTTCTCTGTGCCCACTCCCAGGTTCTGCTGAAGTGCCAGCAGCCCTGTGAGTCAGGGTGTGGAACACGGGGGTCCAGAATGCAATGGACAAATCCCAAAATCTGATTTGAGTTGTGCTGTCCCTCTTGCTGACAAGGGTGGTTGCCCCAATGAATCAAAGCAATGTGTGGTTTTTAAAGCTCCCTCTGGTGCTCTGTGCAGCTCTGCCCTGCTCACTGGTGTCCCCCAGTCTGTGCTCCCTTGTTCCATGTCCTGTCCCATGTTTGGGGCTGGGAGCATCCCTGGCTCTGCTCTGCTCCGTGGCTGCTGTGTCCCCTGCAGCACTGTCTGATAGGAGATGATTTCTTGCATACTGAACACTTGTGCACAGTGGGATTCTGTTCTGTGCTCCTGACTCTTTGACACCATCTGCCCAGCAAAGTGCTTTTAATGGGTTTCCACTGAGCCAGGCTGTACCACAGCCCTGGCAGCACGCTCGGCGTTTTTAAAAATAAACAAAATCTCTTCAGACAGCCACACACCAGCACTGGCATCTCCTGCAAAATTGAGGATTTCATTCTGTTTGATATTTTCTGGAGCAGAAATGTCTCTGTTTGATAGGCTCCAAAGTGGGGAAGTGACTGATAGCTTGGAATGGCCTTCTAATAGCACTAGTTTATTTTTTTAAATGACCTTATAAAGCATTATTTTCTATCCCATTTTTAAGTCAGGTATTATTATCCTTTTACAAAAATGCAGTCGTTTTACCTTGTTAGAGTTCTGTTCTTTATGAGAGCAGGGGAAGGTAGTGGTTCATGATGGTGATTTAGGAGTGAGGGTACCCACTGGCTTTCTGTAACCTTTGAAAAATCACTCCAGGTCCCTGCTTTCCCTTTTTTGAACTGTCTTGTCTGCTCAGAATACAAGGTGTTCAGAGCAGGATCTGGCTCAATTGCAGCTATACAGCATCTGCTGTCCATTTTACCACATGAAAATAATTAATTTCTAGCATCTGTATTAAAAATTGGAATGTGACATTCTGATTGCTGGACAACATTAACTGCTCAGAGGTCTGTAAGAGGAGAAAAGAAGAGTGGGCTAAGGAAAAAAAAACAAAGATATCATGAAAGCATCTGTGTGATTAAAATATTCTAAGAGATTGAGTAGCTGCCATCCCCTGATGGTACAATTAATATGTTATCTAAACCTTTTCAAACAGCAGCATGATAAAGGGAACTTAAAAAGCTTTTTATAAGAAGATGTCATAAAGATGTTTTTGTATTTATTTCTGTTGTAATCTGTGTTAATAAACTGCTAAAGAAAATATTTCCAATGTCTGTATAAACTATGCAACAAACCTCTTATGAAAAAATAGGTTTTTTGACAGATGGTGCAGATCTTAGAAATACTTCATTCCTTCTTTGCCCCTTCAGGTCTTTGGGGTTTATTTTAAGCTCCTTCAGTTTGGACATAGTGGGCAGTGGTGGTAATGAGATGGTGAAAGGAGCTGTTGGCTGGTTGGTGTTACTGATGGGACATGGAAATTGAAAGTCAAAATACATGAATTCTTCTGACCTTGTGAGCTGCCTTGTGTGAGCACACAGAGACTCAGGCACAATCCTGCTCATCAGCCTTTAGGTTCTTTTATTCAAAATTACCTGGAGTCTGACCTGGACCCAGTTTCAGGTTAGAGAAAATATAAAGGAAATATCACTGTGAGTTCCCTTGACAAAGAAGGTGGCATTTCCCAAATGCTGATGTTTTGGGTGGTATCTCAGTGCTTTGTTGTTAATTATTCATTTGTGTAAAGCTAACTAAGAGAAATACCTAAGGGCTGTGATCTTCCACAGGAGTTAGCTGCTGCTGGTACCTTTTTTCCCCATTTGTCCTGTCATAACTTTGGATGTTGCTGAAGATGTTCCCTGCTGTTTCAGCTGCAGCAGTTTACAATACAAATATCAGCACAACTGGCTCTTTGCTTGCCTTTTTATTTAGCCTCTTTATCTGAGCAGCAGTAGATCAGAGTAATGGGACAATAATCACTGGTGAAAAATGTGTTTGTTTGTTTTCATTCTGTTTCTATGCAGTCATGTGCTCCTTCCATCCTTTCATCTATTCCTATCAGAATTACGAGTTTGGTTTGGATCAGACCCTGAAGAAAGAGAAATGCTCATAAGTGGAGAACACTAAATATAGCAGGCCTTTGTTCCTGTATTTATAGTTTGGTGCTTAGAATGTCTGTATGTGCATTATAGGTTCTCATCAAATAATCAAGTTGCATCAATAATAAAAGGAATGATGGATCATGAAGAGATTCTCTTCAACTGTTCTCCTTCCAGCAGCTCCAGGAAAGAAGGATGACTTTGGCAGCATCTCTGCAGTGCTGCCAGCTCTGGGCTTTGGCAGCCCAAGTGAGGAGCACAGAATTCAGATTTGGGTGCAGAGGGGAGCACTCCCAGACCTTGTGGGATTTTAGCTGTTGCAGCAGGTCAGATGATGATATCCCAGGCATTAACTCTCCCAGCCCTTAGGTACTGATGGTATACAACTTGTCTGGAAGGTTGTTGGGAGACAGTGAAGATCCAGGGGTGAAGAAAAGTCCCCCCAAATGCTAGGAGAGTCCTGCAGGATGCTGTTTGGTGTAAGAGGGCTTCTCCAGTGTCTCAGTTCACCTGGGAAGTGCTAAAGCCATCCCTTTTTCCATAACAAGAACACTCTCATTTGTTTTCTGAGAAGAGCAGCCCTCTAATCCTCACATCTGTGGTGACTGCATCATTTCCTCAGGCCCTTTTGGCCTCTCCTTGACTTGTTGCAGATCAGTTTGTCACAAGAATGAATATTCTCCCTCTTCTGCATCCTGCCTACAAACAGGCACTGTCCAAATCTCCCCTGCAGCCTGTGGAATTGTGGTGGCACTTCAGTTCTCTTTTGTCCTTCTTTGACATCTGTCTTGGGAAGAGCTGATCATTGCATTCCTTCTAGTCTAACTCTGACAGGACCTGAGCAAATGGTGCTTCCAGGACCTCGTCATTTTCTTCTCCAATTTCTGAATAAATGTTTCTCTCAGACACTCAGCAAGTGAATCCCTCCATAACTCTGCACTTTCTCTTGCCCCCTTATTTATAGGTCAGCACTGCTACTTTCTCCTTCCAAGTCTTGTTGTCAGCAATGGGATGAAGGAAGGAATCAAGGAGGAAAACAGAACATATATAATCTTAGATTTAGGATGACACTGAACTTTAGTACTGACCTATACGAGTTATCAGAAAATAATTGAAACTCCAGGCTGGGAGCCCAGAAAATTAAGATTGAGGGCAAGCAAGAGGAAATTTATGGAATTTGGAAGGCAAGAAGGAGAAATAAAGATTGAACTCTGTGTTGTGCTGCTACTGTGCAGAGTAAGAGCTGACAGAGAAGGTGGGATTGTGATAAAGAACATCAGGACAGCTGTGCTCTGCTGCAGCACACAGGGTGAGCACAGCCCCTCACAGAGCCAGCAGGGCTGATGGGTTCCCTTACACAGGTACTTGTCTTGTCCTGTGAAACTTGTGTTCTACCAAACTGCAGAGCCACCCTCATGTTAATTAAAACAATTTAAATTAGGAAGACACAATCTCTTCTTTACACTTCAGTTTATGACTAACTACCATAAATTTTCATGGAATAAACAAATCTTAATTTTGCCTATGCTGAATGCAAGTTGCAGCAGCCAAGATAGAGTTTTACTTTTTTTCTCAGTAGTCTGATGTGAAATGATTTGTACTTTATTTCACCTGCCTGAAAGGAAAATCAGAACAACTGATGCTCAGTTACTCCTTTGCATTCAAGTGGTTGAAAATAACTCATTTTGTTTTTCCAGTACAGTATTCTCCCATCATTCTCACCTCTTTTCTTTAGTACTAAAAAAGTCTCTCTGCACATTCTAGCCTTGGCATAATGGAAGCTCTCACACTTTTCAAATACTCTCAGTGTCTTCCCTTGACCTGCTGGCCAGGGGTGATACTGGGATGGTTTTTATTCCATTCTCAGCTCTCCAGTAGAAGTTGCCTCCTGCCCTGCACGAGGAGGATCAGCTGGGACCAGAGAAATGCTGCATTGTGCTCCAGAGAAGGGAATAATGAAACCAGCCAGCACTGCTGAGAGAACTGTGCTAAGTGCTGGGAAAACACAGCTGGGAACAGTGAGCCTTCAGGAGTCAAGGTCTAACTTCACAGGAACAATGCTGAGAATTTTTGTAATTTGGCTGTAGAAAATGGTTCTGACAGACCTTTCCTGGAAATTAAAAAACTCCACTCTACAGTGAGAGTGCAGGTGCAGCCGTTGACCATCAGTGCTTTGCTGTGCTTTGTGTGATGGGTTTTATTCACTTAAATCCAGACTGTAAGCTGTAAACAGAACAAAAAAATTATGATAATTCTTTATTGGGCTGAGTGTGATGTGAAAAGGAGTGTGGATGGGAGAGCTGCTCAGCAGCAGAGTGGGCTGTGCAGTCTGCATGTGGCATTGGCATTTCTGCAGTGAGTAATGAGCCATGCAGAGAGCTCGCAGAGACAGCTGAAAACTCATATTTTCCCCTCATTTACAGAGGCTGGGGTTTTTCTGTGCAGGCACCAGCTCTGGTTATACTGCAGTTGCCCACTGAGGTGGTTGAGCTCCTTGATCTGATGGAAAACTAACGGAGCAAAAAGAAAAGCTTTCCAGCAGAAATGGGGCTGTGAATAATCTCACCCCGAGGCCACAGGCTCACCAGATCTCACATGAAAAAGGGCTCAGTGCCTTCCTAGGCTGCAATTAGTGCTTGCTTTTTGTAGCATCATCCAGTGATCAGTTCCCAGGCCTTTTCATTCCCATTCCCTTGCAGAAAACACCATGATTATAGAACCAGGTGGTGTTCAACCTTAGCTGTTGTTCGAGCATAGAAACCAGGCAAAATGGAAAAGAGCTTGACAGTGATTACTTGGTATATTTATAATTATATTTATAATTGCCATTTGCAGCTGCTAGGCCTCAGCAAACCAACATCCCACTGCAGCTACAAAACAGACACTTCTTAAACAAGAGAATGATAATAATAATAAGTTAAAGCTATGAAATTTAGATAATTCTATGTAACAAATGTGATCAGTGCCTTCTTCCTCATTAATTGCTTTTCATGGTATTGTTGGGATTTTTGATGGGGAGGGAAAGCCCCCCTCTGTCATTGATAATGTGCTGCTCACTACACTTCCTAGTTTTGGATGTGGCTGCAATATTCCAACCCTAAGTGGGACCTACTTAAGGCATGCTGAGCATTTTGATGGGTGAGCTGAAAGATTTTGGAAATGCTCTGTGCATTCTTAGTCCAGCCAGACTAATTCTGAGGAGCTGAAGTCTGTAGCAGTGATGACAGAGGCTGCAGGATGGTGATGAAGATGGGGGGACACAGGATTGTGTCACACATCTTGTGGGGGTTTCCTGCTTCTGTCCCACCACCAGAACCACCCAGGAGCAGCCAGATTCTTGTGGGAGCTGCAATCTGTGTGTGCAGTGGTGCCCACTGCTGCCCAGTGTGTGTGGCAAGGGGCAAGGACTCCTGCAAATGCCACTGATCTGCATCAGAGTCACCTTTTGTGTCCATCTGGATTCTTCAGGCATTCAGCCTCCAGGTCAAGCTGCCAGCTCACAGGAGGGTTTTACTCCATTACAGCAGAATGGTGAGAGCAGCGTGAGGGCAAGAGGCTGCTTGAGTCATGGCCCAGTTCCTAATTACACCTGTGTGCTTCCTTAATGGAATTCAGATAAACGATGCTGTTGTGAGAGCAGTGATACTGTATTTATTTCTGAATTCGTTGGAAGATGTCAGCATGCAGCCCCGAGGATGTGAGGGAAGGGCAGAGCTTGTCAGCCTCCCTGGCTGCTCTGAATTACCCCAAACCTATTGGAAATGAAAGGTTCAGAGAGCACAGATGGAATAGATTGAAGCTTTGAGTGAATTGAAAGGGCAAGTTTGCTGGCTAATCATGATCTCTGTGGAGAGAGGGATAGCTAATAGATTGGAATTGTCAGACATTGTGAGTCCTCCAAAGAACTGCTTAGGGCATTTCACTTTCCAGCTCTAGCTTGTGTGGCTGCCCTCTCTTTCATTAAAACAGCTTTTGTTTCCACATAATTAAAATAAAACATGGGAGCACGTAATATTAGTGAATATGTGATGTAGAAATGTCATTATCTTGGTTGATTATTTTCCTGCTTTTAAGATAACATTGCATTGATGCATCTGTTTAGCCACACATCCCTCTGTAGATGAAGGCTAGATTTTCAGAAGTATCTGGTTTTTAATTTAAGAACCAAAATGCTCTCAGCTCAGTGGGTATGGAATTCAGGGATCCTGATGTGGTGTTAGGAGCTGTTACTGTTACAATAGAAATGGATGAAACTGATGAATTCAGAAGTTCTGTTCCCCTGTATATATTCAATTTCCCTGTGTTATCTTCTGATGGCAGAACTTCTGTGTCTTCAGGTTCAAAGTCACTTTCAGATCAATCACAAATATCTGGAAGTTCATCATTCACTCCAAACCCATGCCCACTATGCAGAACTCAAGATTGCTTTACAATTACCTCAAAACCATTTTATATCAGGTTCCTTCACACCTTTGTGTGTTAGAGCCAAGCCTGAATTTGTTGAAGGAGCAGAGAAACCCCATAAAATCCTAGGAAACACGGTGGCAGCCCTGTGTGCAGCAGGAGTTGGTGTCAGGAGGCAAAGATTGGTTTGGAGCCTCAGGAATTTCAGGGGTTTGTGGAGAAGCAGCCAAATCAGCCCAGCCTGAGGCAAATGAGCATCAGCATGTCCTGGTGTCCTTTCCAAAGACATTCACATTGATTGGGTTGTTGTTGAGGTTTTCATTGATCACAGCATTCTCCCTCCCCAGGACTGCACAAAGGATTGCTATCTTGCCAGACAGGTTTTTTCATTCCCAAATAATGCTGCCATGCTTCCTGTGTGCACAGAACAATCCATATCTGCCTTCTGAAATTAAATTCCTCTTACATTGTTTCAGAGCTGGATCGGGATATTCACTCTCCACAGCTGGTGGCCCCAGAAGATGCTATGCAGGCTATTCTGTAAAATCAGACATATTCCAATTTTTAGAAAACAATCCCTTTTCACACATCAAGAAGTTTACACACAGCTGTTTTATTCATGTGTTCTTACAAGCTTCAGGCAGGTGAGCTGATTATGTATAATATTAGAAACATTGGCTACTGAGACTTGAGTTAAAGCATCAGAATAATTCAATATTTATTTATTTATAGCTGGGTGTGGCTCTGCTGGTTCCTGCCTTTGTTTCCCTGCCCTGGACACACTGCTGTCCAGAGTTCAGGTCTTTAAGCCACTAACCAAGTTTACTGTTTTTACAGCCCTCTAGCCTCTCCATTTATAACCTCAAACCTGCAATTAGACCTTTATTAATCATTTCACCTTTGTACTGGGTCTAGTATTGCACACTTAAAAATGAGCATTCTCCTTATTTTGATCACCTTTAAAAGGGCAGAGTTTGTTCCTGTTGATTGTCCCCTTGGTAATTAAAAGCTGTTGCTTTCCAGTTTGAACTTTCTGGTTTTCTGTTAAGCAGCTCCTGTTTTACCTTGATAAAACCCTCTCTGTTTTTAGACTAAGGACATTTTTAGTGCCCAATATTTGGGCCTGTTTAATGCACCATAAGCAGCTCCTGTCAAAAAGAACTGCAAAGAGAACTTTATAAATTTCTAGAGCCCAGTGCCTCTTGTGGCCAGAGGCAGCTCTGATGGAAACAGCTGTAACATTGGTGGCATTTCAATCAAAGGTAAAAAGTCAGATTTTAACCCCTTTATTTGGGGTTCTGCAGCCACAATCAGAGTCATAACTCAGCCCTGAGTTTGAGGGAACAGTGAATGTCTGTGTGAATTTTTGTGAGGTTCCTTTGGGATGGCATCACCCCCATCCCCAGGGCCTCAGCATCCTCCTGGTGCTCACCTGCCCTGAATGGCTCTGGCACTAACAAATGAGAGCTCCTGGCAGAAAGGAGAATATTTCAAGGATCAGAAATTAAGTGCTTTAATAAAGCGTAGGTGAGACACTGGGATACCATTAGATTTTTGTTATTATTAATTCAAAGGGGTAAAAAATACTGTAAAACTACCACAACCTCAGCTGAAGTTTATGGCTTTTGAAGAAAATGGTGCCTCAGAGGAGTGGTAGGACTCAGGCTTGATTAAACTGGGACTTCAGAAATTCTCTGCACTGAACAAAATAAAAAGGCATTCAATCTAATTAGATAGAATTGTGGAGGGAGAGGAGGAAGAGAGGTGTTCCTGACCTGCTGGCTTTTCATATAACCTTTAATCCATGGGATGTATTTGGAGCTATTTTGGTAGATTTGTTTTTCTTCTCAAGGGAATTTGGCCTTGAATTGTAACCTTTTGATAACTTTGCTTAAGAAAATCAGAGGAGAAAAGCTTCTCATGGTCCTGTTAATATACACAGACTTTGAGGAGGCATGTTCTGTATTTTTTCCTAATGAAGGTTCATATTTTGGCCAGATCCTGTGCCTCTGTTCTGTTTCTGTTGGGTTAAATGGCTTTTCTGCAGTTTTGATTTCTGGAATATGCATCTGGTTTAAGGACTGGCAATCCTTATGTACTTTTGAGGAGCTAATTGGTACTCATTTTGCAGTTGCCTATTCAGGCATGAGTATAAAAAGATGTAGAGATATGTTTAGAGATAGTAACATAATGCTTTTTAAAATACATTACAGGCACAGTTTTAGAAATGCCAGATAATATTTTTGGAAAACCTCTACAACATTGTGAATGTCCTCAAGAAACAGAAGAGGGTTGTAATTATGTGCTTTGAAATGGAATTAATCCTTGACCCTTTGGAGAAGCAAAATGCCATTTGTGCTTAGAGACTGACACAGATTAATTTTGATCATTTACCAGTCATTCCAGACTTTCCATCCTCTCATTTATTTCAAGTTATCAGGATTCACAGTTCCTCCTGAACTCTGTGATAAACAGTCCTAGGCCAGGGAAATACAGGAATTTCACCATTATTTCTGCCCCTGAGGAACCTGACTAAACCCCATCCAGTATGGATTGTTTTATTTCCAAAATGCTGAAGGTTTACTTGAAATTAAAAAGTCATGGTTGGGACTGCTTCCTACTTTATTTGTGATTGGTTTGTATGTACTAAGGATGGATAGCAATTGAAACAATAATTGTTATACTCTTCAAAAGCTTTGTGATTAATATGGAAACATGATTTGATGTTTTCCAGTATGTAAAGCTGCCAGTTGTGTTTGTTTCTTTTACAATACATGATTCTGTTACATCTAAATACTCAGTTCCATCTGTGTAACCAGTGACAGAAACCACAGCAGAACATTTAAAATAAATATATTGTATTAGTAAAGGAATCCCAGCCCATGTAGTACCATCAAAACTCAGTCACTGCAGTGGCTTAGGTTGAGGGTTTGGCTGCAGCAATGTGTGTATTGGAGACAGCACCTGTCACTGAGTAGTGGTGAATAACAGGATTTTACTGGTTCATAACCAAACCTGGAGCTTAATATCTTTGTTGTATGAAACAGATGTTTGATTCTGAGCCTGGGCACTTGGTTCTTCTCTGTCTGAAGAGGGAAAACAATGGATGTGTTGGATTACTGCAGACTCTGTAATTGAGTGTGACAGATGGATTAAATCAGCCTTTCCCAAAGCTTTTGGTGTTTGCCTCTCTGAACTGTAAATTTTACTTGACTTTCTCCCTGCAGGTGTAATGGGAACATTCAGGGCATGTTTCAGGTTTCTCTGATAGGACAAAATATTCCAGGTTTGCTGTAAAGACACACAGTGGGCAAAAGAGAAATTCTCTGGGATTTCTGTAACATGAGAGGATGGAAGGGAAGAGCCCTTAAAAAGAAATCCTGAAAATGCTTTTGGTTTTCCCAAGAATGTCCAGTTCAGTGTCCCAGGGCACTCTGGGGGATGAGCCAGACTCTGGGGAGGGTTCATTAACAATCCCCAGCCTTCATCTCAGCCCATCATCATCCTCTGCTGATTAAAGCATGAACCTGCTCTACAAAGGGACCTCTCTGGGCATAGTTCCACTTCCAGAGCTTAATTTTAATCTGATTCTCAAGAACCCTGGCTAAATTCAGCTGCTTGTTACCTTGATGGAGCAGGTGGAGCAGGTTCTGGGGGATTACTCTGGATTTACTTTAACAGGAAACAGAATTTATCTTTTTAGATTTCAGCTGGAGGAGAAACTTTCTAATTAGAGTCATTTCTGCTTTCCCAGCACATATATTGGATACATGTGCTTTGCCTGATCTTATTCCCTAACATGGCAAGCCTTTATGAGATCTTTACAATTTGACATCTGTTTTGTTTTAAGCATTACCTTAAGAAAACTTTGCATTTGAGGTTCTTGTTTCATGAGTTACCTTTCTGGTGTATCAAAAAAAAGAAAGAATTCGAAATCATATTTGGGGAAAAAAAGCTTTGTTGAGATAGTGTATCTATGACTCATGAAAAAAACCCAAATATTTGAAAAACTGATTTTCAGGATGTATATATGAAGTAAAACAGTGTACCAGGTAACGAGCAGTTTAACTTGCACAGGTAGCTTCTAACAAGAAAATTCATTTTCTGCTGCTCTCTCAGCTGCTCTGCAAGCTGGCACGATGTTCAAAGCAGAATTTTCTTTTGTATGATCTTACTCTTTAGAAAAGCTGAAATCAATTTGGATGCGTTTATTAATGGTTCCTTTAATTAGTTAGTTAATGGCTCTATTGACAAGACAGGCTGCTTAAGTCCTATTACCTGCTGATTGGAGTATAATACTTATTGATCTCTGTGCTGTACTGGGACATGCATTCAGGCTCCCTGCTAACAGGAGAGAACTCTCTGTGGTTTGGGCAGGTTTTCTCCTGAGTTACTGGTGCTGATGGGATCCCAGGGGCAGGATGAGCTGTCAGCCTGCACAGCCAGGGCTGGGCTGCTGGAAACCTCCTGGCTGTGCCTGGTGAGGGATGTGCCTCACTGGGACAGGCTGGGTGGGGACAGAGCCATCCCTGTCCTTCAGAGCCCGAGGGACCCAGCAGGGATTTTTGGGGATGGAAATTCTGCCCTCCCCTCCTGGGGAAGGGCTGGGGACTCTCAGAGCAAGGGCTGCTTGTGCAGGGCACCAAATCCCTGCTGAAATGGGACTGACTCTGTGGCACTGAGCTGTCTCTGCACTGTGGGCTCAGTGATCCAGCAGAGCTTCGTGTGCCCTGGGACAGACTCCAGAGACATCCAGAGTGAGTGCAAGTGTGATGATGCAGGTTGTGTTCCACTGACAGCCTCACACAGGGAAATGGTGAATTCCACAAGATCTTCCTTTGGCTCCTTACATTGTGAATTACCTAGAACATGATTTTAGAGTAATGTCCTTTTTTCATATAGATTGCAGCCAGCAAATTACTCCTGGTAACTACTTTGAACTCAGTTCCAGCAGAAGAAAGTTTCAGTGTTCCTTTTTTTTTTTCTTGTTTTTTTTTTTTTCTTTTTTCTTTTTTTTTTTTTTTTTTTTCCCCATGGAGTGAAATGAGCTTCACTGGCTGGGATTTCTCCCTAACTTTCATGAATTCTCTGTGTGCCAGCACACGCACAGCCCTGAGCCCATTACTGAGTCCCAGCTGGCTGTGGGATCCTGGCTGTCCTTTGATAAGATGCTTTAGATCAGTGTTCCTGGCATTCCTGGCACAGCCTGTGGCAGCTGAGCACAGGGCAGTGCCCTCTGGGGCAGAAGCAGCACTCAGAGACCAGGGGGGTTGCTGGAAGGCAGACTTTGTGCTGTGTGTTCCCACCAGGTAGCACAGAAATAACTCTGGAATCCTGAGAACACAAGTTGTGGTAGACAGGAGAAAGGGAATATCTACCTTTGTTTATAGGAATGACATCCTTCCCCAAAGACATATGATTAGTCTCCTGTGGTTTTATGTGATGCTCTGGGGAGAGTGCAGGTGGAAGTCTGTGTGCTCTGAACCTTCTGACAAAGCAGCATTTCCTAAATACTCATGAATCAGGCTCCTTTTAATTTTCTGGTATGAGGAACCCTCCTTAGCTGCATTTCCTTCCCAGGGACAAGATAAATGTAAATTCCTCCTAGAGCCCCTCTGTACTTGTTGCTGTATTGATCACTTAGTCCAAGAACAATGAGAAATTGAGCTCAGGACTTTGATTAATACACAGCACGTCTCTTCTCTCTAGATTAGCATAATCATTACAGGCTGGGAGTGTGTGTGCACCCACAGTATCCTTGGGAAGAGTCAAGGAATTAATTACACAAAGAGAACTCTTTGCTGAGAATTTCGTCAGTTTGATGTTAAAGGAGCTCCCTCCTGCTGAGTCTTCACTAAAGCCTGGTCAAGTGGCAGGAGCAAATTTCTGGATCAGTGATCTAAGCCCCGAAGAGTGGCAGATTAGGATTTTTCCCACTGAGATGTGGATTTCAGCTGTTTAAGTGGAAGGGGCACAAGAAGTGCAGAAGGGAACAGCCAGGCTCTGTCCTGGCTTCTGGAAGTCTGTGCCTGGGCAGATTTGCTTCTCCTTCCAAAGCACATCAGGACATGGGGAAACAGCCTCATGTTGTGCCAGGGGAGGTTTAGGTTGGGTGTTAGGGACATTTTCATCACCAAAATGTTGTCAAGCTCAGAACAGGCTGCCCAGGGGAGAGGCAAGAACTCTGTGCTTGCACAGTGACAAATACTCCCAGAAACCAGCAACAGCACTGCAGAGGGGAGGCCAGGGATGTACAGGAACATCTGTTTGAGCTCCTGGCTCTGGGAGGTGAGGAACTCTCTGGTCGTGGTCTCTCACCCTCCATCTGCCAGCCAAGAGGACTGACCTGCCCTGTGCAGAGCCTTGGGGGCACAAAGCTCTCAGAAAACATCCCATGAAAAGCCTGATGGCTGAGAAAGGCAGACAAAACTGTCTGGTTTTCATCTCTAGGCTGCAAGCTCTGGGAAGTGTCAGATTTTAGGGCTTGAGCAGCCCTGAGTAACCCTGTGCTGCTCTGTCCCTGCAGTGCCATCAGTGCAGACAGTGCCACCATCACCCTGTGCCTGCTCTGGGACCAGGATTTCCTCTTCAGGGCACTCGCACCCCACTGACAACAGGCTGTCACACATTTATCATCACTTAGCAGTTATTGACATTTATATCAGCAAACACTCCACTTCTCCATGAAGATTGCTTTGAGCCACGGAGGGATGTGACAAACACACATTTTTCTTTGTGGAAGTGTTCTGTTTCTGTGTGTGTGTTTGCAAGTGGGGAGGAATTCACCTGTCATTCTCCTTTGGCAACTCCTGATCAGTTGGGAAGAGGCAAAACCACAGCATTTCTTGCCCTTCTACCAAAGTCTATCCTGAATACCCCCCCTCAAAGCCCAGAAGCTCCTGTGCATCAGTAGCAGCAGGTGAGGGTCAATGGGTGGGTTTATTCTGCATGGAAGGGACATTAATCACTCCCAGGGCATTTGGTGCTGTTGAGAAGTTGTGAGGATTTAGCTGTAAACCTCTCGTTTATTACAAAAACTTCACATTTCTGTGGTTTTGGAGGAAATCTTGAACATATTTGAGTCTTTAAGGTTTATGTCTAAAGACAAATAAAAAGAAATCCATAAAATTTCTCTGCAAGTTACTGCAATTACTTCTTCCTGAGACACCAGAAAAGCAGACTGAGACTACAGTTATGAGAGGTATTAAATCTTAATCCTGTAAGTGCAGGCTGAAAGATTAGACCTGCAATTGGTTTGTGTGCTGTTTTTTTCTTTGGTGATTTGAGTGGAAGGAGAAATTCAAGCAGGGCAATGAAAATCTGTGTTGTTTGCTTAAATCCTTCTTATTTATATTTTTGCAAAGTTTGTTGGAGTGATAATATTTATTATAATGCCTTCAGCATCCTTAAATGAGAGGTGTTACAAGAAAGCAAAGTCAGGTTATATTGGTTAGTTGCTGGGTTCTGGTCTGTGTTGAGAGAAAACAGGTGAAATATAGCTGCAAACTTGAAATTACAAACATGTCTGCATTTCCACCTCAGGCTCAACTAATAAAGCTTCCCAGTATTTTTAGAATGTTCTGCTGCTGGTAAAGTCAACAAAATCTCTGGAGTCATGCTGGGGACTTGACCCTAATATCTTCCCTTCTGCTGCTTCCCTGGATTGGGGCTTTAGCTGCATTTGGATCATTCTTCCATCTCTGCTGCAGATCAGAGTAAAGCTGCCTGACTCCAAGTGAGCTGGGGAAATCCAGACCCACAGATCTCATATTTCATATGGGTCTTGCATAAATATGGATCTCTCTTTCCTCCACAGACAGGCTTCTGTCTGAAAAGCAGGCAGTGGAATACCCAAATCCCACTGCATAAATGGATTTTACACACAGTGAGTGTTGGGTGGAAGTCGCTCAGCTATATTCACTGAAGTTTTCACTTCAGGCTCATTTCTTAATTCCAGCAGTATTTGTTAACCTTTTAACAATGCAAAAGCATTTTATGCCAGAATGGGGAAAATTTATTCTCTTGGTGCCTGTTTCTTCCAAGGTTATGAAAAAATGATAAAACTGGAGTTTTCCTCTAACCCCAGCTCCAATTTTTCCAGCCTGAGAAAAGAACTCCTGCACCAGGGCTGATGGATGGCTGGCTGGAGATGAGCTGTGCAGAATTTTTGCAATGAACATATTTTGCTTTTGAGTCACTTTGTCTGGAAGACATCTTTCTCCACAGCAAGGCCTGCTTGGAGGAGTGATCACTTGAGGGAGGTTTTTGGAGAAAAATGAAGAAATGACAGGGATGCAAGAGAGCAATGGTGCTTTTGAGCATCAAAGACAATCAGGGGATGTGCTCTCCTTGAACTGATTGCTCAGTGTTTAATTTCAGCCTGTGCTGATGATCCCCTGGGCTTTGGGAAGAACACTTCAGGGATTTGGGGTTTGCTGCTGCTGTCTGTGTGAATCCATGTGAAACTCCAGTGCCATTTTGCAGCCCATTTTCCCTCCTGCTTCCTGGAGGGTGTACCTTGGCTTTCCAGAATCTTTTCATTCAATTGATTACTAAGCCAGTTGGGACTTCAGCTCTTTAAGTGTGATAAATAAATGCCAAGATACCATCCCTTGTGGAGGGGGAGAATAAAAGGTTCTTTTCATTTACATGTTATTTTTCATTCATTTTCTGATACATCTCTGTTCTCTGGGTTTCTGGAGCACAGTGATTATGTATGTCTGGGCTGAGGCTGAAATTACTGATTTCTTTTACAGCTGCTCTGCAGTAGGTCCTGCAGACAGGTGAATCTAATTTGATAGTGTCTTGCTGAGGACTCTCCCCAGTGTTAGACTGAAATGTAAAAGTCATGAATGTCATCTGTGCCAGGGGTGTAAAACACCCAGCTGTGAATGGGGATTGGGAGAGCTGCTGTGGAACACACTCTGAGGATTTTTAAAATGGAATCTGAGGCCAGGCAGGGACAGCCAGCACAGAGCCACTCCTCCAGACACTCCATGGAAAACTTCTCCATGCCCCAGCCTTGCCTCAGGGCAGAGGGATTGATGGGCACAGAAAACTCTCCTTGGAAACAGCCTCAGGTCCTGGAAGTCAAGTGAGATTTGACCCTTGCATCAGGCAGAGATCTGCTCCAAGCCCCAGGAATTACCACACTCTGTCCCTGGTTTGTAACACAGGTGCCTGCTTTGCCTCCTAGCTTAGAACCAGGTCTAAAACTTGGTGGTTTCAGAGGAGACTGCTCCTGCCACAGCCTTGCAAATGCCTGGTGTTGAGTGTTGTAATTCTGCAGAGGAACACTGTTGTAGCAGATCATTTCTATGTTCTGTCCTCTGTCTGCTTCCTTAAGGCACTGACTTTTCCTGTTAACAACCTGGTCAGGTGAAATATGGAAGAAATGCTGGATGTGACCCTTAATATTCAGTTCTCCAACGTTTTTATTGGCAAACTGAATTTCTAAAGGCTTGAAGCTACAATATTTTTGATACTTGAAGCAGCAATTTCCCTTCTACTTTATATTAACAGCCACATAGAAATGATTTTATTCTGTGCTAGGGGATAAAATGACTTGGACGTTTTAATAACACCTGGCAACTAATTTTCATTTTCCCTCATATGATTAATAATAGTCTAGATATATATGTAGATATACTCTTTACTTACTATGTGGGTTCATGCATATATAATGTAATATGGAGATGGGATGGATATAGAAAACAAGCAACAGTGTAATGGGTTATAGTCAAAAACTCTAATCTGGGCAGTCAGAAAACTTGGAATCTGAAGGATGAAATATTCTGGGACTGGAATGTGAGAGAATTCTGAATGTTGCAGTTTCAGTTAATCTCATGAGCTCCCAGTGCTGTGTCCAGGGCTTTCCTGAACACCCCAGGGATGGGGACTCCAGCCCTGGAGAACCCTTCCACTGGAAATTCCTCTGATGTCCACCCTGAACGAGTGTGGATTTCCAGACACAGGGCTGGGGCTCACAACAGTTGATGTTTGTGCTCAGTCAGGTCTCTTGTGGAAATTTATATCCATCATATAAATCCCCATCAGCACAGCTGCAAAGCTGTGGTTATTCAAATTTGTGTAGAATTCAATACTTCTGTACAGAATGCAGCCTGTTTTATGATGGTGCTGATTTGTCTTGAAAACCTCCTTCAGCAGATTTGCCTTACAGCCACATTTCAGCATGGAAATAAGGGAATTATTGCAGATTTGTACATCTGCATTTGGACCTTTTGATTCATTCCTGCTCCCACCTTTACTCCTGTTTCTCCTAATGGCAGCAGAACCTGTTTCACTTAATGGGATTTTCCTGAGTGTATGATTGCAGGAGTTGAACCTGCTTGTGTAGTGGTGGCTGAGGTTTGTCCCTAGACTGGAGTGGTTCAGTCACAGGTTTTCAGATGTTCTCTCTCCCACTGTCCTCTGATGTTTGCATCTCATTTTCCTCTCTTCCTTCGTGGCAGCTTTTTTCATAGCTCTTTGTCAAACTGCACCGTTGTGATAAAATGGGGATCTCTGCTTCCCTAAGGGCAACAGGAGCAGCTCACAGAATGTCACAGGATTGTTTCAGTGCCAGTCTGCAGGCACAGCTTTACACATGTACCCTGAGTCTCTGTTCATCACAGGTCTGCCAAACCCAAGATTTCAAATCAACTTGGTAAATATCAGTGCTTTGTTTTTGTTCCTGACTCTGTTCCAAAGGCCAGCTGAGGAGTTCAAGCTGCCTGCCTTCACAGCCAGCCCTTCTCCAGTATTTATTTAGTGAAAGCTGCAGCCTCTACAGAGAAATCCCAGTGCAATATCAACTCGCAAACAATTTTCTAAAGCATCTTTAATGTACAGTGTTACTGTACCCAGAGGTGCAGGGGAGCAGTATTAATGCAGCCATGATAGTTCTGAGTGTTCATATGAGTCCTCCAGGAATAATAAACAGCTTGAAATAACAACCAACAAATTCTCCAGATGCTTTTTATCCATGTCTTGGCAACTGTGTTGATTCCAGATCAATGCAGGGTATTAAGACATTTATATGATTGAGCTAAAAAGCTGCCAGGTTGTACAAGCACTGGGCTCATAAAAAACAGGAGAGCTGAGTAAAGGCAGGGGATGTTCTGTTCATAAACTGCAGAGTGGAACTTGCTGGTAACAGAACAGATAGTGGCACTGGGAGAACTGGGGTTTCACTCAGCAGCTGTGCTGGGAATGTGTGTGTCAGTCACTTGATTACCTGGTCCCAACAGTTGAATATTTTGCTTTTACAAAATGAGGCTCCTGGTAGTAAGGCCCAAGTCATTCCTTAGACAAAACCACACAAAGCCTCCATTTCAGATGGAATCCCAGCAGAGCTCCCAGCTGGGTTTGTCTCTCTGGCTCCTGGACCAGCAGAGCTTTGGGATTCGGATGGATCCCACAGCTGGGCACCATGGAACACCTCTGGAAAGCAGGGCATATCCAGGGCATATCCAGGGAATATCCAGGGCATATCCAGGGAATATCCAGGGAATATTCAGGGAATATCCAGAGAATCTCCAGAGAATATCCAGAGAATCTCCAGGGAGCATCCAGAGAATATCCAGGGAATATCCAGAGAATATCCAGACAATATCCAGTGAATCTCCAGAGAGCATCCAGAGAATATCCAGGGAATATGCAGGGAATATCCAGAGAATACCCAGGGAATATCCAGAGAATATCCAGAGAATATCCAGTGAATCTCCAGGGAACATCCACAGAATATCCAGGGAATATGCAGGGAATATCCAGAGAATATCCAGGGAATATCCAGAGAATATCCAGAGAATATTCAGTGAATATCCAGAGAATCTCCAGACAATATCCAGAGAATCTCCAGAGAGCATCCAGAGAATATCCAGGGAATATCCAGAGAATATCCAGAGAATATCCAGTGAATATCCAGAGAATATCCAGGAAATATCCAGACAATATCCTGGGAACATCCAGAGCACTCCTGGGGCAGTCAGGTGGTGCATGGCTGGGGTCATGGCCCAAAATCTGGACAAACAAGCTGATCTGAAGATGATGAAGGCCTTTGGAGCCCTGTGTAATTGGCTGTGTGGAGACTTGGATCAGACTGTATTTTTTTGATTGCATGTGTCAAAACAACATATGGTTGGATAAAATGAAGCCACCCAGTTTTTCTTTGAAATGGTTTGATAATGTGAAATTCCCAGGGCAGTGTAAGCCAGATAAGATATTAATGCAAATGCCTTGAAGTGAAATGGATTCTGTTCAGGTCTTGTACCAACCTTTTAATGCAAGAAACATTACACAGCAAGCTCAAAGCTTTCAAAAGGTTTTGAAATGTTTCAGATGCAGTTTTCCTGCAGATGTGTCTGTAGCTGTGGGGGTTTAGAAGCTGAAAATCTTGGCTTCAGACCATTTGTTTTGGAAAATGGCTTTATGTACTTTTTGGGCAAAACATCATGAAAATCAGGAGGGTTTTTGTTTCCCTCTATTTGTATTTAATTTTGCATGTATTTCAGAATCTTCTGGAAACTCACACAAGTGCTCTCAGATGTTTGAATTTCCTGTTTTTTGCTTCAAGGACTGTTTTGTGTGAAATCATGTTGTTTGTTAGTTGTCATCTATTCCACTTTTTAAAAGTTTGTCAGCAAGTTAGGAGATCTGAAAGTACTTCTTTGATTTTATTGACCTAATTTCATTTTTAATTGCTTCTTCAGTTGATATCAAAATGAGGCAATATTCATCAAATAGAGAGACAAAACAAGCAAAAGAATAGAGACTTGACTTTTTGCTTTTATGCTCGAATCGTGATCAGTATAAAATATTTTTAAAAGTGGATATTAACTTCTTCAGAACTCCCAGGCTTTCATGTCATGTCATTTCTTCACAGGGATGCACTGCACAGTTTTAGCTGGATAGTGCACAAGGAAAAGCTTTCTAAACATCATCACCTTTACATCCCAGGGCTCATTTCTGCCTTATTGCTGTGACAGATTTACCCCATGAGTAATCTCACTGGCTAAAACTGAGTCCTGTCAGGAGTAACAACTCTGTGAGTAAACTAGTGATTATTTTTGTCCCTTCTTTTGAAAACTGGATTAGAATTCTTCCTTCTTAAATATCTTCCCAGTGTCTCTTGCATCATTCAAGTTACACAGCACTACATAAAATTCATTACAACTCAATTATAAGGCTCATTAGGTAGGTAGTGGCATTTTGGCTATCTTACCAAGTTGTGCAACATATTCATTTATTACCCATGGTATTGTTAGAATCAGGATGGAACAATGAAACCAAACATAACACAGAAGATGGTTCAGAGCATAAAACTGTGGATCTTTGCCAGGAGAAGGTTTTATGTAACCTGCTTTGAAATCTCCCTGTGCTCTGTTCATGGCTGGAGCAGGGAGAGGTGTCCTTTGGAGGTGATAATGAACTCACAGCACCTTTGACAGAGTGCCATGCCTGCTGCCTTCTGCTGGCTTCATCCTTTTCATCTCCTCAGTCTATCCAGCAGGCAGAAAGTATATTTATCTACCTGTACATCTTTAAATATGATCCAGCTCTTGCCTTCTGTGTTAATTAGCCCTGGTTTCCACGGCAGAGTGCTGGCAACAGCAGAATCTGTGACAGGGACTCAAACTTCCTGAGCTCTGCACACAGCCAGCACACAGAGCAATTTGTCCTGTTCCAAGCAGCCAGGGACAGTGTCCCCAGCCAGGCTGGCATTTACCAGCACCCAGGAGCTGCTGTACTTGGTGGCTCATTAGTGCCAGTGGCTGCTGATGGTGTCCAGCACTGGATCTGCTGCTGCAGGGATGTTCCAAGGGTGAGCTGGAGCAGCAGCTCAGCTCTGGGGTTGTGCTCCTGTATTTCCCTTGGGTTCTGTGTGCTGCCACTGTGTGAGATTCGTGCAGCTGACAGGGACCATGGCTTACCCCGAGGTGACACACAGAATAGTGGAAGGGAACTTGAAGATCACCCAGTTCCCAGCAGGAACCTTCCACTAGCCCAGGTAGCTCAGAGCCCATCCAGCCTGGCCTTGGTGTCTCTGTTAGCAGAAGAAACCTCAGTTAAAGCTTTTTCCTTATCCTGTTGTTTCTTGATCAGTTTGGCCTGAATCCCTCCTTTTAATCCAGTGAAATTCAGCCATCTTACACCTTGCTGTCATTTACTGAGTCCCCACATCATGGAGCTGGAACTCCTTTAGGCTGTACCTCCTTTACACAGAAACTGTGTCTCAGTTTGCATTGTTTGTATCTTGATGAATCTCCCTATCATAAAACAGAAGATGGGAAGTGACAGCTCTGAGCTGTTCAGGAGCAGGCACATCCCCAGTGATGACTGAGGAAATGGATCACAGGGAGCCCTGACTCATCTCCTGCTCCAGAGGTGAAACCCATGGCTGAGCTTGTCAGGGAGCATTTTGTGCTGGTTGCTGTGACGTGTGTGCTCCTGGGGTCACAGCCAGGGCTGTGCCAGCCCAGCACACCATCCCCAGGCTCAGTGGAAAGGTCCCAGTGCCCAGAGGAGAGCACAGTGCCACTGAGCTGTGGAGGGATCAGAAGAGACGGTGCCTCCCTTCTCTAGCAGCATCTCCTCCCCAGGCAGGGGCTCTGGCCCTTCCAGCCTCAGGGCACCCAGCACAGCACAGCCAGGCACTGCCAGGGTGTGCTCACTCCTGCCTTTACTCACTCCTGGGGTTTACTCACTCCCAGGGTGTGCTCACTCCTGCCTTTACTCACTCCTGGGGTTTACTCACTCCCAGGGTGTGCTCACTCCTGCCTTTACTCACTCCTGGGGTTTACTCACTCCCAGGGTGTGCTCACTCCTGCCTTTACTCACTCCTGGGGTTTACTCACTCCCAGGGTGTGCTCACTCCTGCCTTTACTCACTCCTGGGGTTTACTCATTCCCAGGGTGTGCTCACTCATGGGGTTTACTCCCAGCGTGTACTTACTCCCAGGGTTTACTCACTCCCAGAGTGTACTCATTTGTGGGGTTTACTCACTCCCAGGGTGTACTCATTTGTGGGGTTTACTCATTCCCGGGGTTTACTCATTCCCAGGGTTTACTCACTCCCAGGATGTACTCACTCGTGGGGTTTACTCACTCGTGGGGTTTACTCACTCATGGGCTGTACTCCCAGGGTTTACTTACTCCCAGGTTGTAATCATTTGTGGGGTTTACTCATTCCCAGTTTACTCACTCCCAGGGTGTACTCACTTGTGGGGTTTACTTATTCCCTGGGTGTACTCACTCGTGGGGTTTACTCACTCCCAGAGTTTACTCACTCCCATGCTGTACTCACTCCCAGAGTTTACTCACTCCCAGGCTATACTCATTCCCAGAGTTTACTCACTCCCAGGATGTACTGATTCCCTGGGTGTACTCACTCCCAGGCTGTACTCACTCGTGGGATTTACTCACTCCCAGAGTTTACTCACTCCCAGGCTATACTCACTCCCAGGGTTTACTCACTGCCAGTACCAGATGAGGAGTGTGCTGTTTGTTCTTTCCAAGTGTGCTGTTTGTCCTCTCCTCCCTCCCTCTGTGCTCTGGCACTGTCTGTGTCAGTCCATCACTGACACTGAGCAGATGAATGGTGTAAGGAGTGTGGAAGAGCTGCAGTCAGGGTTTGTGCAGCAGCTCCTGGGGTTACACACCAGCAGAGCAGCTCCTCCTGCAGCAGGACTTTTTAGCTTTTGCTGTTCAAACTGCAGCCCTAGTCCCACAAATCTCAGATTAAGTGAAGTCTTTTATAATGTCTTTTCTTGCATGATCACTTCTTGTGCTTCCTCTTTGGGAAGATAATGGACTCTGTAAATTCTGCTGTAAGAGCACCTGTGTCACTGAGAAACTGTGCCCCAGAAAATGAAATTCTTCTGCTGTATTAAGTGCTTGGATTTCAAGCTCAAGATACTTCTGAGTAAAAGCTACTCAGTGCAGTTTCTCTATTAGCAAAGTGCTGTATACACTAAATTATATTGTGTGGCTGCCTCCAGTTTAGATAAGCACAGAAATGGGATGTGCTGAATCTACTTTTTTCACAGGCAGCAGTTCAAACTGGGTGTTGCACTGCAGCTGAAACTGTAAAATGGACATTATTCATATGAATGGGAGTAGTTACCACTTAATGCTCACACCTTGATCAGGAAAGTAGTTCTGTGAGAAAAGTCAAAATTCCAGCAAATTCCTGAAATTCCTGCCTGAATTGAGCGATGCAAGGTTTTGAGAGAAGTATTAAAATAATATAAGGAGGACATTTATTATTCTTTCACCAAACTGCAATACATGACCTCCTTTAGCTGTTGTGGTTTCAGTGTCACTGGCAGGCAGGAGGGTGAGCTCTGCACAGCCAGGATCACTGCACACCTGTGCAGGTGAGCTCTGTGCTGTTTGTGTGGGCTCTGTGTGACCCCTGGACTGGCTCAGCCTCTCACTGATGAACACAGGATACAGCTTTCCTTAAACCTGACCTCACCATGGAACCATGAGGAGCCACTTGAGCTGCTCTATAAAGACTGAAAACCTTCAGTACTCGAGGCAATGATGTGAACTGAGCCGTATTCTGGTCAACAGACACTGTTCATGAGACAAAGTCCTTATGGTTTGTGGTTTGATTTGGTTCTTGGTCTTCAAATATTGTTTTCTTTCAGTTCACTGGCTTCATATCAATTCAAAATCCTAATGCCAAAAGACCATCCTAGTTACAGCTGAGGCAGAGAGGGGGGTTGTTTCTTTCTGCATCTTGACTGTGCTTGGCCACAGTTCAAGGTTTGAGATTAAAAAAAAAAAGCAGATTTGGTTTGAGATTAAATATCTTAGATTCCCTTGAGATGCTAAGATCAAACACAGGCAATTCTAGAAGAATTCCTTGGTTTGGAGCTGCACTTAAATCAGAACAAATTAAAAAGTAGTTTAAGATGCAGAGAAATGGGCTCTGAGTGTGACTATGGAGCCCTGTCAGCTCCAACGTTCTGCTTGTCTGATTTTGAGCTTCCCTTATGCCAACTAAGCCTTCCTTTAGTGGATTCACTCTTGGCTTTCTTGGAATAATTTAACCACAGCCAAGCTGCATGGCACAGAAATCTCCCAGGCAGGACATGGAGCCTCAAAGCTGTGTAATTGAAGGAATTGTGCTTTGCTTTACTTTCAACATTATCCTAACAAAAAGCAGATTTGCTGTTCGTGTAGGTAAGACAGAATTATGGCAACAGGCTTGGATTTCCTTTTCTGTGCAGAACTCTGGGGTGCTGTGGTAGTGATTGAACTCTGTGGATAGCAGGTGTGGGATGGCAGTGTCAGTGTCTGTGTCTGTGCTTGTGCTCACCCCAGAACATCTCAGCACATCTGCACTGCTCTCTGCAGAGGGGAACCTGTTAATTCTAACACTGGGTTAATTCTGACACTGGGTTCATTTGTTAATTCTAACACAGGGTTAACTCTGACACAGGGTTCATTCTGACACAGGGTTAATTCTGACACAGGGTTAACTCTGACACAGGGTTAATTCTGACACAGGTTTCAATCTGACACAGGTTTCAATCTGACACAGGGTTCATTCTGACACAGGGTTAACTCTGACAGAGGGTTCATTCTGACAGTGTTAATTCTAACACAGGGTTAATTCTAACACAGGTTTCATTCTGATACAGGGTTAATTCTGACACAGGGTTAACTCTGACACAGGGTTCATTCTGACACAGGGTTAATTTTGACACAGGGTTCATTCTGACACAGGGTTAGCTCTGACACAGGGTTAATTCTGACACAGGGTTAATTCTGAGACATGGTTCATTTGTTAACTCTGACACAGGGTTAACTCTGACACAGGGTTCATTCTGACACAGGGTTCATTCTCTGGCACTGTGTGCACTCCCTCTGATGGACCCTCTGATGGACCTGCTCCCATTTCTGGATGTTACAATGACACTCTTCCCCTGCTGCAGGTATTTCCTCCCCAGGTATTGCCAGTGAACCTGCTCTGTCTCCCTCCCTCGGGTGGAACAGCCAGGTACCAAAACTGGAGTTCCTCACTGTCACTGGCTGTGGGATCAGTCCTGCTCCCTGCTATTTGTACAATTTAAAGCGCTCCAGTCTTAAATTTTAGATGTGGCACCTCTGTGAACCATGTGTAATTTGGCAGAACACTTTTAATATGTCATTTTAATGCTTTTGCTTTCCTTCACTTTCAGTGGTTTGTCTTGGTTGATTTATTCCTGGATATTTCCTAAAGTGCCAGGCAGTTAATGTCTGTACATTCTGTGATTTGTTCCATCAGGTCAGACCATTTTTCAGGGGAAAAGGGGTCTGAAGTACTTGCAGACTGCCTGCATGGATATGTAAAGAAGCTTATCTTAATTTGTAAAACAAGAGATAGTAATGTAAATTACATTAAGTAATCAGTATTTTTGTGTTTGGTCTTAATTATATATTTGTTGTCTTCCAAGTACAGGTTTAATCCTTCTGTTTGTTATGTAATAAAACAGCAGTTGGTAGTGATTTGTGGATTATGATAACTTGGCATAGAAATATTTGCTCAACTGTTTATTCCATTTATCCAGTGATTTGATTTTATCCAGCTAGGACAATGAGAGGTAGCTGTATGTTCATGAGCAGCTATTCACAGGGAAGCAATGTCAAGCTTTAAAGGAACTGCCTTTATTATAAATGTACTAAATTAAAAAAATAAAAATCCAGTAGCTCTTATACATGCCAGTGTAGTAGAAAGGCTGTGGATTAAAATGGAGATGCAGAATAGCTTTCCTGAGAAAGCAATTTTCAAAAAGTAAGATGGACCTTGAGAAGAAAGGTTGGAGGCTTTACATTTTTTCTTTTCAATTTTTAAAGGGAACCATTATCCTTTCCTATGGCTTTACTAGGGGTTTTTCCTTCCCTTTTGTACTGCTGGAGTGCTGAAAGGTGTTTCACTTTGGATTGGCCTGAGGGAATTGTTTTTGGTTTTGATTAGTTTAGCTTGGCAGCTATCAGTTATTCACACAGACTAAGAGTAGAATATGTGAGAGAGGTGCAGCAGTTCTGTGAATTAACCCTGCTGAACAAACTGCAGTGGCCAGTGCAGGCTGCAGCTGGACTGAGATGGGTGATGGTTCCTGCTGGGCTGCTCTTGCACACAAATCCCACCATCTGTCCTGCTCCACCTGGCAGCCACTGCTCTTTATTCTGGAGACATTCAATTAGAGAACTTCAGCTTTTAATCTGTTATTTACAAGCACTGATGTGAAGCATCAGTCAATTACACAACTGTAGAATCAATTTGCTGCAGACTTAATGTATACAAGTTAATATGTTTGCTTGCAGCAGGATTTGCACTCAGGCACACAGTGAGAGACAGGAAATCTGAATTGAGCTGGTTCAGATGTGCACATGGGCTCACAGATGCAAATATCCCTGAGACAGGGGTGAGGATAATTGCTTGGCATTGCAGAGAAGCAGCCTTCAGAGCTGGCTGTGACAGGGACTCCTGTGAGTGTGCAGACCTGCCTGGCAGAAAGCATGGCTGCAATTTGTTTTAAATGTACCCTAATTGTTTCTGAGCTTTCCATTGTGTGCTTTTCACCACTGCCTCTGAAATCTCCTGTTGAAAGCTGCTCAGTGGGACTGAAACTATTCATGTCCAAGGAGCAGGGTTTTTAAGGATCCAAGCTAATTGCAGGGTAGGGGGAAATAACTGTGAGCTCCCAGTTGTTCTTGGCTCCCCTGCAGCCCCTGAACATCAAACACCCTCCACACACCCCAGGAGCAGCTGTCCTGCAGTGAAATCACCACAGCAGGATTGGCATCCTCTGGGTTCTGGGGCACCCAGCTAAACATCCCAGTTTCTGGTCAGCATTCAGGAAAACAAGGTGTTTAGCTGAGGTGGGTTTTCATGTGACCTTTGGGATCTGTGAGGAGATGGGGAACTGGCTCAAAACTGACAGAACAAACTCCCAGAGAAGAGCTAAGAAAACAAAGGAGCCTTTTTCAGGCAGAATCTCTTTTTTTTTGTGTTTGTGGGGTGTTGAACACTGCAGCAAATCAGTCAGTACCAGCTCATCTCATCTAGAGAGGACTTTTAAATAGCTCTGGAGAGAATGAAGCTAGTTTCAAAAGGTACAGTAATTTTCTGAATGAAGTTTTGCAAAGCAAAAGAACTTTCCCTGGGTTGAGTTAAATGAATACTGGATAATTCTGGGGGTTCCTGGCCTTTGGAGTTTGCTGGGATAGTGAAACAAAACTGTAAAATGATAATGTCAATCCTCTTGAGTCTCCTCTCTGTTACACTTCTGAGACCTTAGAACAGCACATTGGTTTATTCCAGAGCACGAAGAGAGATTTTAAAGATAGAGGAACATGCCAGAATAAGACTGAGAAACAGCCTGATTAATTATTCTGGTGTTTGGGTGCCCTTTTTCTTCCAGGCAGGTTCAATTTCTGAGAGACCTCAGCTCCCCACTTAGCTGATGAAGATGAAGAAGATGAAAAGGGGAATGTGCCAGCTTACAGCAAAGGAGAACTTCTGGGGAAAGGGGAGGATGGAGAGAGATTCAGGAGCTCCTGAGAACAGGAAGGCTCCTGCTCATCCCCATTAATGAGTGTAGCCTTTGTACTGGGGAGGCTGCTGACAGATTTGGAACTGCATGTGTTATTTAGAGCAGCTTTTTAGGCAGGAATTAAAGCTTTGTTTCCAGGAGGACCCTGGGGATTGAGGCCACTGCACTCCCAGGTGTGCCAGAGATCCAGAGAAGGAATGCCCAGGTGTTCATGGGCTCTGCCTGTGTCCCCTGCTCCAAAATCAGATTTGCCTTGTGCCTGTTTGGATGTGTGTATTTATCTTCTCTCCAATTTTCAGACTTCTCAGGTCCCTGGACAGGTACCCATTTCTATCTCCAGTTCTTTCTGAGAACACACTCAAGTATTTTTAAATATAAATGCACTTTCTTTATTGAATGCGAAATGGGTGGTAATAATGCATTCAGTGAAATATTGCTGGGTTTATTGAAATCCTTGGAAATTTACTGCATATACCAGCACTGTGGTGTTATTTAAAAAAGACTTTAAAAGATTTTCTTAATTTTTTTATCTTGTTAGTGAATGTAGCCACTGAAGATCAATATTGTAATTGTTGGTTGTACAAATTCAGTATTAGGCACAGAGCCTGAAGCAAGATGTAGAGTCATTATATGGATTAATAAAATTAAAATGAATTTTAAAAACCTCCATACTCTGGAGGGGAAGAATGCTCAGCCAGCAGCCAGAAACACTCAGTGCTGCAGTTCCCAGAGCACTGGGGTTGGATTGGGGTGCACAGACCTGTGTCTCAGGAAAGGTCACCCCAGGAGCTGCTCTGTTCCTTTTGCTGACTCAGGTGTCCATTTAATGCTTAGAATTCTTTTTTCTCCCATCAGTGATGGCCTGGGAGCAGAACTGCAGGCTCTGCACAGCCCTGGGATCCCTGCAGGAAAGGAAGAGGGAATTTTGCAGAATGTGATTGTGTGGAGGGAGCCTGTAACAGGGGAAGGCTGATCCCTGCCTGTCCTGCACTTCTCTCTCTGTCAGAATTGGACAGTGGTGTTGGACTCATCTCCCTGTTACTCAGCCTTACTTTTCCCTCTGTTGGTTCCCAAACTGTGTTTGAGTCAAGATATTCCTGGCAAGTGTTTCATCTTTCTAATTTGATGGGGTTTTTTTTGGGTGTTTGATTTTGTTTTGTTCTTTAAGTCTTTAAGATCTTCTTCCTGTGCACTCCTTCCCTTATCCCCCAGTTAGTGTGGCTGTGACTTTGGTTTATTTATTATTTGTTTTTTTTTTTTTTTTCTTCTGATTTTTCTCACTGTAAACTTTGTGGTGCCCATCACTGCTTTGCCCTTTCATGTTCAGGCTAACATCACTTTGTGAAGCAGTGTCAGATCCTTTTATCTAAATACTTTTCTCTGTAATTATTACTTTGCTGCCTTTTCAGGTGGGAGCTTGCCTTTGTTATATGATCTTTCTCTGATCATTTTTATATCACTTGATAATATAAAGGTGTATGTGTTCCTCTGAGGCCCTTTTATTTAAATTATTTCTATCTCTCTGTCATTCTGAATAATAAAACAACTTCAGGATTGTTCATCTCTCTGCTAATGAATGATCAGGTGTCATCTGTTCTAATATCAATGATTAATTTACAAGAGTTTCTTCAAAGTTTAGTAAAACGAGGTATTCAAAGAAAATATTGTGTCATCAGAGCTCAGTGCTGTTGTCAAATGACTTTACCTTTTGTGTGCCTGTTGCTCAGAATTAGAATTCAGAATTAGAGTTCAGAGCAGCCCACAAGCAGTTCCTGGTGGCCAGGCTTGGGAAAACGTTCATTTTGGTTTTGGTTTATTGCTCTGCTTTGGAAGCCTCATGCTAAGACAGGGGTGTTTCTGTGGTGCTGGTTCTTTGTCTGGTGGAGCAAAGCTCCCTGCAGAAATGTTCTTCAGAGTGTCTGTGGCAGTGGCTCAGGTGTGCTTTGGGATGTTTCCCCTTGCAAAGGAAAACTGTTTAAGCACATCCATAACTGGCTTGTCTTTCTCATCAGGCAGATCCTCATGAAGTTTAAGCACCCTGGCCCAGAGTACTTCCTTTGCCTGCCCCAACACTTACAAATTCTTGTTTTCTTGCTGCAATAGAGATGCTTAATAGTTTTCACAAAAATGCTTTGAAAATGTGCAGTCCTTTTAGAAATGATGGCACAGGTGATTTGCCTGCACCTTTGCAAAGTTTAATTTGCTTTATTCAACATCTGCTGTTGTTAAGTATATGCTGCACTCTTTAAAATACTCCAACTAGTTGAAAATTCTCTTCCAAGAAATGAGGAGTCCCCTTTTCACCAAGCAGCTTTTCAGTGTGGTCTGCAGCCTTGATGTCCAAATCCTCCTTCCCTGACTGTCTAACCAGCTGTGCAGAGAGATGCAGAGCTGGAATGAGCTGTAGTGACTGGGGAAGAGGGAGAAGTTGGCAGGTTGGGAACAGCACTGCTCTTGGAGAGGAATGATCATTTCCCAAGGATGAAACAGTCACAGTGAATGTTATAAAGTGAGGCAGGCAGAGCAGTCTGAAATGCTAATAAGGAGAGAACTTGAAAAGAAATTGGGGATTTTGGGCCTTGAAGCCATTTTTCTTTTTAATTTGTTACAGATAAATGCGTGACTCCTGGGTTGCAGGTTCTATTTTTGCTTTCCTCTTTGTGACACATCGATTTGGCCTTATCATGCTCTCTGGGTACTTGCCCTTTACAAGCTGCTGGTTTCCAAAAGCAGGAGGCTGTTCTGGAAACTGCTCTTTAATGCTGTGACAGCACAGGGAGGGAACTTTTGGGTTTGGATTCTTTAACTTCTGATTATGCTGATTTTCCTCTTCCAAGCAGGTGAGGAGTGATGGGAAATCAGTGCTCCAGTGTGGATAGTGACAGTTAATTGATGGTGATCAATTGCTGTTTCAGCCTTGTTGCAGAGCTGTGTAGGGAATCACTGGAGACTTTTAAATGCAATAATGCACTCATAAGGAAATGTTCATTTGGAAGAACAAGTTCACCTGCAGGGCAGGAACACCCTTGCACTGTTCCTGTGAGCTCTCCATCACCAGTGTCTGTGCTGGGGGATGGCTCAGCTCCCTCCCATCCCTCTGTGACAGCTGCTGGTGGTTTGGGGTTGGCTGCTTTTCGTTTATATCTTGTGGGGTTTGGGTTTTTTTATTGTTTTATATGGCAGAGTGGTGGAAGTCTGCAGGAAAATCTGACTGGTTTAGTCCTCAAGCTCCCCAACATCTTGCCACGGTGTCATGAAGCTGCTGGCAATAAAGCAAACCTGAATCCAGAGTTTAAAAGTGCAGTGCTGGTGGATCTGAGGGAGCTGGAGCTGGCAAAGGAGGAACATGGGGAGTCATCCTTGGGAAGCTCCAGTTTGCTTTAGCACGTTTGGGAGCTGTGGAGGATGCTGGAACCTGAGGAAGGAACAGGACAAGCAGCCTACAAACCCTCCAGGATGGAAATGATCCTGCTCAGGTCTTCATGCAGCACAGTCTGAGTCCTGTCTCTTGCAAGGGATTCAAAGTGGCCAAGCAGATTCTCCCTGTGTTAAAAACTGCCTGAGCTACACCTGGGGAAGGGACTTTGGCTTTGAAATGCCTCCCTTTTGAGCATTAGCAGATTCAGCCACTTAACTAGGTTAAAGCTGAAATATCTTAATTTTTCAGAAGTGAACATGAAGTTTCATTGGAACAGACATCTCCCGTGACATTACTTTGCAGAGCTGAAAATGGATCACTAGCTAGCACATTTTTCCTTCCTAGATATTTCTGCTGAAATTATTTCAATTCATAGCAAACCTAGAAGAGCAGAAGTGTTCAGAAGATTGAAGGAGAGCAGCTGAAATGAACTAAAAAGGTAAAATTTCTGGCCTTTCTGAAAAGAGCCACTTATCTCAATCCCCAAGATACAGCAACAAATTCCATCTATTGCATTACCAGCCTGAGCCTGCAGCTGGGAAGGCAATTTCCCTAAGAAGTTGTTCACTTCAATCTACAAGAAAAAGACAATTTACTTTTTTTTTTTTTTTTATTAGTAGCATTATATAATTGATTGGAAGAGTTTTCTATCTCATGAATGCTGGATGATTGTGGATTGAACTGTTTTAAAAATAAAGTAACTGTGAGGGCTGAAATCCCGAGGATCTGGCAGCACAGAATGGATTTAGTGGTCTGGCAGATTCCTGCCATTTCCTGAAGCCATGGGCAATAACTTTGCAGTGAAACTGGGCCATGGGGAGTGGTTTTGTCACTGACTGAAAGCTGCTGTCCTGTGATACTGGAGAAATAAAGATGGGAGGTTTTTGGCCAGGGTGCAGAACAGAGTGAGTGTTAATGAGGAAGGCAGGATGGCTCCAAGGTGAATGAAACAGGTGTGCACAGGTTGTGCTGAGGGATCCATGCACAAACTTTGGCTCTGCAGGACAAACTGGGTGTGCTGCCTTGGTCCCAGGTGATTGCAGTTTCACTGGCCTACAGATGTTTGCTTCTCCCATCAATGGCAAGTATTCTTTGAACAGCATCAGCCAGAGGAAGGTTTCCAAGGAGAGATGAAGGAAAACCTGTGGCACCATCTCAGGTGTCCAGGGATGGAAATCCTCAGCAGAATTCACAGCACCTGGGCTCAGAGTCAGGCATTGCTGCAGGGGATGAGCAGTAACAGCTCCTGGCACAAAAAAACCTGTTTTGTGCTGTCCTTCCCACTGCTGGATCATCCCCTGAAAGCAGAGTGCTGGCTGTTTTCAGAAATTGGGATACAGGAAAGATAATCTGCAGTTTTTTATTTTATTTTATTTTTTTTTTTTTTTTTTAATGCTGTTTCCTTAAGAGTACTGCAGCTCCCCATGCCTTGTTTTGTTTGACATACTTAAAGTGAGATTCACTGTGTCATTCTTGTCTTAATTATTCAGGTGGGTTATTCCAGTGTAGCTTTGATTATAATGGTATGGATAGAATGTAATATTTAGGATCGATTATGTGATTTAAATCTTTAAAGCACCACTTTTCTGCTGAGTCTCACTCAATAACACATAAAATGGTAATCTTCTGCAATTCTGCCTTTGTAAAAACATGCATAATTTGTGCAAAAATAGTCATGGTTGTAATTAAGGACGCTGATAGTTGTTTTTGTTTTTAATTTCCTATCCTTCAGAATCCTTAATAAACTTTCACGGTCAAAATCCAGATGGTACAGCAGAGCTCAGTGTTGTTTTTGAACTCTTTTTTGTTGTTTGTGCTGATTATAACTCTCCCCAGATAAAAGTTTAAAATTGTTTGGATTTTTGGCCTTTGGCTGTTTGGAAAGCTGCTCTCAGCTTCCAGCACAAACCAGTTCAGATCCAGTGCACGTTCCCAGCTGGTGCTGGGGGAAGGACACCAGTGAGGGACCAGTTTGCCACTGCCCAGAAATGTAAAACCAGTGCACCTTATTCCAGCTCTGAGGCTGTTTCCTATTTTCACAGGCAGTTCACCTTCTCCTCTTTATTTTTCCCCATTTGTGTTGCTCTCCTGTTCTGAAGAGTCATTGATTTACAAAATCTGAGGAATTTTGTCCTGTGGAGATGGGGAATGCAGTGGGAAGGTTTTTAGTCCCTCGGATAATTAAGCACTAAAATAAATGATTAAAAAATTATGGGGCGAAACACTCTGTTAATTTTAATATAAAAATAATGTACTTTTCCCTGTGGAACATGAGGGAGGGAGCTGCAATCAAAGCAAGGGGAATAAAAAATTGAATGCTGTTTTTTTTCCTCTCTCCAAGTTGCTGCTTTGATGCCTTGCTGTGCTTTGCCAGTGTTGGGAGGAGAATGGAATGAGTGTGGAATGTATAAATGGGGCAGCAGATGGGGAAATGCTGGGGGCTGCACAGGAGCAGAGCTCCAGCCCTGCAGAAATCTTTGCTGCAGCCTTATCCAGAAAAAGGTCTTGAAAAACTTCATTTGCTCTCAGTGTCTACAGGGTGGGAGCTGAATGTTCAGAAGGGTAAGGCTGAGGAAGGTGGGTTTGTGTGTAAGAAAGCTCTGCAATCTACTCTTTATTAAAAATGATATTTATAGGAGAGCTCAGCTGAGTTTGGCTCCTCTGGGGATGGCAGGATTTCAGGCTTTAGTGCTCCTGCTGGTCACAGTCTCAGATGTTGACCATTCTCCTGATCCTCCAGACTTTATTTCCACTTCTTTGGGGTTTGACTGGATGTTAATTAAACCTTGTAATGTAGGGTTTTATTGCAGTGTTTATTGGAAGAATAATTCCTCTTTTTCAAGATGCAGGGAAGGATTTTGTGAAGCTCTGGAGCTCTTGTGTAATCCTTTCTTCCTGGCCTCTTTCATTCTCAGGTTGGTTCTTCTGTGTGATGCCCACCCTTATGTAGGGTTAGTTTGTTTTGCTTTGTTGCTGGTTTTAGGATGATTTTGTGGATTATCTTCTTTTAAGAAGCCAGATAGTTTTGTTTTTATAGCTAGAAAGTCTTTAGCTCCTTTTTTTTAAGCTTAATTTTATTGTTTTGCACTGTATTAGGGCCTGGAGATCCTAACCAAGATCCCAGCTTTGGGATTTTAGGTGCTGATCCTACATAAATAGTAAGTCTGTTGTGTTTGCAGTCTACAGACAAAAGGTAAGGGAAAAGAAACAGCAATACCTTTTATTTTTTGGACATAAAATAGCAGCACAGGAAAAGTGGTTTTTGGTTGTCTGAGGTGGGACAGAGTGGATTGCAGCACCTAAATGGAAGATCCGTGGTTAGGAGTACCTGGCATCAGTTTAGGCCACCACAGTACTCATGAGCAAGTAAATATTTAGGTCAGATGCTAAACAAAAATATAAAGACTGCTAAAGCATTTGTGAATTAGAGCTTGAGAAACTGGGTTGTCTTTGAATGCCATCTGTGGCAAAGCCTTGGTCCCTTTCTGAATGAGGCTAAGGATTTGAATTTGCTGTGGGGGAAAAAGAGGCAATTTATTTCATAATTAAAGTGGAAGATGTGAGCACGAAGGTCAGCTGTTCAAACAGGAAAGGTGATACTGTATTTGCAGCTGTATTTATGAAGTTTCTCTATTTGTTCTGTGCCAGTTCCTAGAAGGGATGCAGGGCTTGTTCTCTGGCACTCTGGCCTGCCTCAGGTGATTGCTGCTGGCACAGTTTAAACAGGTGCCTGCAGGGGGAGAGGCTCAGTGCCACTGGAACTGTTCTTTGTGTGCAGTGATGTGCAGCTCCAGACAATGCAGCTGCATCAGGGCACAGTGCAGGGTTAGAACCCTGATGGTGATTTACAGGAAAAGCACTCTATTCACAGAGAAAGTGAAATAGAGGAGCTGTAAATTGGATATAAATACAGCTCCTTCTGAAATCAGTGATTGTGGAGCTGTTGTGCAAATTGCTATTGTGCTAAATATTTTTAAAGTTAAATTCAACCTTGTGCAGGGAACCATTTAGAGTCCATGTATTGCTTGAGAGTGCTGAGAGGGTGGCAGTGAACTCTGGGCAGTCCATTTGCAGCGCTGATGTAAAATCATTGCATTGGATTCCTGCCCTGGTGCAGCTTGCTGGAATGATCAGGTTTTTCAGATGTGCCTGTGCTGTGATCTGGGGTTGCAGGTGCTGACTGGGTCACTTTGTCTCTGATGATAAATGTTTATTGTGAGTGGAGACGTGACCTTTGGTGTGTATAAACCTGCACAAGCCACTTCTTTTAACCTGGCTGTCATGCAGAATGTGTCATAAACCATTGTTGTCCAGGGTGATGAGATAAATCACCATCTGCGTGGAGTGATGAGGTTATTGCCACCAATCCCAGCTGCAGCACTGCCCAGCTTCTCTGGAAGTGAGGTTGTATCACAGAATGGGTGAAGATCTGATTGTTTAAACTCTCCTTTCCTTCCAACAGTGGCTGAGAGCCGCGGGATCCTGGAGAGCATTCAGAGGTTCTCTTTGCTGCCCACGTACCTGCCCGTGACCTATCGCATCCACAACGCCGACGTTTCCTTCTTCCTCAAGGAGGCCAACCAGGACATCATGAGGAACTCCAGCCTGCAGTCCCGGGTGGAATCCTTCCTCATCTACAAATCCAAGACCCCTCCGGTGCTGAACGCCAGCTACGGCCCCTTCTCCGTGGAGCAGCCGGTGCCGCAGGACCTGATGCTGCCCTCCAGCCCCTTCGGCCCCAGCAGCCAGTTCACCTACAACTGGAAGCTGCAGGCCTCCATCCTGAGCAGCAAGATCTACCTGAGCAAGCCGCGGGTGCAGGTGCTGTTCCACGTGGCGGGCAGGGACTGGGACGAGCGCGGCCCCGCCGAGCGGCTGCCCTGCCTGCGCGTCTTCGCCTTCCGCGAGACGCGCCAGGTGCGCGGCAGCTGCCGCCTGCGCGGGGACCTGGGGCTCTGCGTGGCACAGCTGGAGCTGCTGCCCGCCTGGTTCAGCCCGCCCAGCGCGCCCACGGGCCGCAGGAAGCAGCTGGAGCAGCTGGAGGGCAGCCCCGTGGAGCTCTACTACTCCATCCAGGCCGGGGATGGCAGAGGGGAGTGCGCCAAGGACGAGCTCAGGAGAAACAACGGGGCGCGCTCGGGGCGCGGCGACCTCGATGAGTCAGGACCTCCCCTGCAGAGGATTGGGAGTGTTTTCCTCTACCAGACACACGCTGCCCCCTCTTTCACCGAGATGAGGTTGGATCATAACATTGTCATCCAGTATTCACCAAAGACCGCCAAGCAAGGGGACATTGTGACTTTCCTTGTCTCCGTTGCTAAAAACTCGACGGAAGATCAGTTCACACTGAGGTAAGGCTGCTTCACAGTTTGTTTGGTGCTTTTTATTTCTCTGCTCTTGGAAGTCACTTTCTGGGTAAATTGCCTAGCAGTCCATCAATTGCTGCTCTCCAGAAATTCCATTGCTTGGGTTGACTCTCCATTGGTTTGACTCTCCATTGCCTGGTTTGATTCTACATTGGTTTGACTCTCCATTGCTTGGTTTCACTCTCCATTGGTTTCACTCTCCATTGCTTGGTTTCACTCTCCATTGCTTGGTTTGACTCTCCATTGCTTGGTTTGACTCTCCATTGGTTTGACTCTCCATTGCTTGGTTTGATTCTCCATTGGTTTGACTCTCCATTGCTTGGTTTGACTCTCCATTGGTTTGACTCTCCGTTGGTTTGACTCACTCTCCGTTGGTTTGACTCTCCATTGGTTTGACTCTCCATTGCTTGGTTTGACTCTCCATTGGTTGGTTTGACTCTCCATTGCTTGGTTTGACTCTCCATTGCTTGGTTTGACTCTCCATTGGTTTGACTCTCCATTGGTTTGACTCTCCACTGCTTGGTTTGACTCTCCATTGCTTGGTTTGACTCTCCATTGCTTGGTTTGACTCTCCATTGGTTTGACTCTCCGTTGGTTTGACTCTCCGTTGGTTTGACTCTCCATTGGTTTGACTCTCCATTGGTTTGACTCTCCATTGGTTTGACTCTCCATTTCTCACACTGTTCAGTCTGACATTGGGTGAATTGTCTGAGATGTGATCTCATGCAGTCAGAGAGGCCTTTTCCTGAAGTTGTCCTTTGAGGAATGCTTACAAAAATTGAAATGGTGGAGCTGGGACATATCTATGTACTGAGAGGAGATAACATCTGAATTCTTGAGAGCAGCTCTCCTAATCTCTCACTGGACTCATGTTGAGATTAATGAAGCTTAAATCCACAGAGTTATTTACAGGAAATGAGCAAGAATTGGACACTCAGGTGTGTGTCTTTATTCTCTGTGCTAATGTCTTAAAAGAGATCACATCAGCAGACATGGAAACTTCTGCTACATTTTAAAATAGGTTTATATTTAAACATTAAAAATAATTAAGATAAAAAAATGTTTATTGTTTTTACTCTGTATATACAGAGTCTTAGAAATCTCACTTCAAAGCATCTCTATTTCCATGAGCTGTAATCCATTAAAGTGGAGCTGGTTACAACCATGATAATTATGTTACATATACAAAATTTTCAGAAACCTTGCTTTGTTTAAATTAGGATGAAAACTCAGCACCTGAGCTTGTAAAGGAATGCTTCTAAAACGAATTTTCTGGAACAAAAAGGAAAAGATGTGTTTGAATTGCAGCTTTTCATTCTGAGATCTGAGGTATCATAAAACAAAAAAATAAGCTAAAAATAAGGAGTGAATATCAGTTCAAAATGAAAAGTGTGGCATTCTTGTCTTACAAACAGCACTTTGGTGTTACCTTTTAAAAACAAACTTTTGTAACACCTTGCTGATGCTCTGTTGAGTTTTGATTTCTCTTGACCTGCTTTTCTGAGAGTACCTGGCTTGCAGACTCTGACCTGCTGCAGTGTCAGAGTAGTTATAATATTATTTAACTGTGCTTCTAGCCATTCCTCTGGTTGCTTACAGCATCTCTGAGGGGTTTAGGTTGGGATTTTTTGGTCAGAGTTGTGGTTTCTATGTTCATCCCTCCATGGCATGTTCTCCATCTCATTCTGATCTTCTCTCTGATAGAGAAAAAGGTCTCTTCTCTCCCCCAGTGTAACTCTTTTATGAGGAATATTATATTAATTTTTATTTTGATCCAGTCCATTATTTTTCAAAGTTCTGCCTTGAGTGGCAGCAAGATTTGGAACTATATTCATGAAGTGAGGCCAAGGGCTGCTGGCAAAATGCTTTTACCATTGCTTTTGCTCCAGTGGACTGGAAACTATGGCTTGAACAGATGGAAAATATAGGATATACAGGTCAAAAATGAAGAAACAGACATGCAAAACAGCCAAAAGTAAAAAAAATTACTCATCACTACTGAGTATTTTCTGGTTTAGAACTGTTGTGCTTAGAGTAAACCCTGTCCCCTTTCTAATAGGAAATTGTCTTTAAGGGAAGCCTTCCAGAAACTTCTGAATACTGAAAGATTCAGGAAAGGTACCTTTGGTTTTTATCTTGTGCTGTTCTGCACAAGGGAAGATTTAAAGGTGTGAATGTGGAACTGATGGACTGTTTTTAATTTTGGGGAAGAGTTGGACCATAAGAGCCAAAGCCTAGGTTTTGTTTTTTAATGAGCTAGGGAAATTAAAAATATTTGTCTTGACTCTGTATGAGTGTGAGAGATGGAGGAAAGGAAGGAGATAAAATATAGATGCTGGGTAAATATGGAATATTGTTGTAGCTTAAAAGCTTTGACTGGGCCTTAGGAAACTGAGGGATTTATTCAACACCTGCATCCCCTTTTCACCTTCTTTTCACCTTTTTACATATTGCTGGCCAGGGAAGGCTGAAGGCTCTTCTTCCTTCCCAGCACGGGTGCTGAAAGTTTTCTGATGTTCATAGAAAATTTTCCAGCCTGCCTTGTTCTGCTTTGTTTTTCTGCAATTTCATGGTTCATGTATTGGAAACTGAAACTGAAGTGAGATCTTTATTTGAAGCGTTTTTGCTGAGAAAGGAAAATGTGAAGTTTAATTTAATGTCAGTCCCTCCAAATGCTTTCAGCAATTAAAGCTCAGAGCTCTGGTGCTGCACAATTCCAATTCCTGTTTGCAGCAATTCCTGCTGGAATTATCTCAGTGCTGTTACAGACATTGCAATCCACGTGTGCAGTGTTCCCAAAGTCAGGAACAGCACTTTTCCAAACCCACCCTCTAGATACACTTCTTGATCAGCTTTTTTTGTTTGTTTTGCTGGGCCTAATAAACATAACCTTTGTTTTGTTTTAAAGTCAACAGGATTGATAGTTTCTGCTTGCAACCTTTTAAATTTGTTTCCCCCAATTTATTTGTCCAAGTTTAGGATTAGGATTGTTAGTTAGGTTAGGGCTGGGGTTGTTAGGTTAGGGTTAGGGTTGTTAGTTAGGTTAGGGTTGGGGTTGTTAGTTAGGTTAGGGTTAGGGTTGTTAGTTAGGTTAGGGCTGGGGTTGTTAGTTAGGTTAGGGCTGGGGTTGTTAGTTAGGTTAGGGTTGGGGTTGTTAGTTAGTTAGGTTAGGGTTGGGGTTGTTAGTTAGTTAGGTTAGGGCTGGGGTTGTTAGTTAGGTTAGGGTTAGGGTTGTTAGTTAGGTTAGGGCTGGGGTTGTTAGGTTAGGGCTGGGGTTGTTAGTTAGGGTTAGGGTTGGGGTTGTTAGTTAGTTAGGTTAGGGTTGGGGTTGTTAGTTAGGTTAGGGCTGGGGTTGTTAGTTAGTTAGGTTAGGGTTGGGGTTGTTAGTTAGGTTAGGGTTAGGGTTGTTAGGTTAGGGTTGGGGTTGTTAGTTAGTTAGGTTAGGGTTGGGGTTGTTATTTAGTTAGGTTAGGGCTGGGGTTGTTAGTTAGGTTAGGGCTGGGGTTGTTAGGTTAGGTTAGGGTTAGGGTTGTTAGTTAGGGTTAGGGTTGTTAGTTAGGTTAGGGCTGGGGTTGTTAGGTTAGGGTTGGGGTTGTTAGTTAGGTTAGGGCTGGGGTTGTTAGTTAGGTTAGGGCTGGGGTTGTTAGTTAGGTTAGGGTTGGGGTTGTTAGTTAGTTAGGTTAGGGTTAGGGTTGTTAGTTAGGTTAGGGTTGGGGTTGTTAGTTAGGTTAGGGTTGGGGTTGTTAGTTAGGTTAGGGTTAGGGTTGTTAGTTAGGTTAGGGTTGGGGTTGTTAGTTAGGTTAGGGTTGGGGCTGTTAGTTAGTTAGGTTAGGGTTAGGGTTGTTAGTTAGGTTAGGGTTGGGGTTGTTAGTTAGTTAGGTTAGGGTTGGGGTTGTTAGTTAGTTAGGTTAGGGCTGAGGTTGTTAGTTAGGTTAGGGTTGGAGGAAAACCTCCAAAGGAGCCCCCCAGAGAATAAAGGCCCCCCCACAATTCCTCCCCCCACCGGGCTTGGAAAGATTTTTCCTCGGGGGGGAAAAGTGGAAAAAACCTATTTATTAACAACCACAAGGAAATCACTCCCCAGCACAAGGAGAGAACAATCTCAGGTGACAACAGAACGCTCTCGCCGCAGCGAGCGGGGACGGACGGCGCTGATGGGAAGGGTGCAGAAAAGCTGCTTTGGCAGACTCCAGAGCAGTCTCTGGTGTTCAGGGCCCGTCCAGAGCTGGTGTACAGGTCTTAGAGATGAGGGGAGGAGGGAGGGGGCAGCAAGCACCAAGCAGCACAGCCCAGCCCAGCAGCACAGCCAGGGCCACCCCGGGCAGGGGAAGGAGCTGGAACAGCAGCAGGCAGCAAGGGGGGACAGGGAGAGGAGTAGACATAGCACCAACCCAGGACAATCAGCAAAGAAATTATTAGAGGGCTAGAATTGCCTTAAACTACTGAGTGTCAGGCCTGCATACATTCATGGGTGAAAAAAGCAGCAGCTCTTTTTCTTTTTATTCAATTTCTAATTATACTTAGTGAATCCTGGGTGAGGGAATGACTGAAGGTTGTAACAGAAACATGTGAACCTCCAATACTGGGAGAAAAGTAAGTTTTTTTATAAAGTCTCAATGTTATTTCTGCATTTGTAAACCCAATTGAGGGTTGTTTTATAAACTATTGAGAGGCTTTGTGGTTCCCTCTGGTATTTTTAATGGTAATTGTGGGAATACAGGGACTGGTGTAAAACTGTGGTGGTTAATAAGCAGTGCTTATTGATAATTGGGAAGATTTTCCCCAAAAGGCCAGAAGAGTTTATGTTACATGAGCTTCTGTTACTCTCTGTTTTATCTAACAATCAATCAATAATAATCCAGCCAACATGAAAGGAGCTGCATAAATACGTGAGGGGAGCAGAGCTGAGATCATTAGCACTCAATTTGTACAGTAAGAAAATTGGAGCAAGACTGGCATTTTATCAAATTACTTGTGTGTTCTTCTAGTGCTGAGCTAAATCAAATCTTATTCTTTGTGCTGAACTGAATCATATTTAAACAGCAGAAACAAGTGGTGATCAGAAGGTTTCCAGCCACATAAAACTGAGATGGGATTTTCCCTTGGCCTTGGATTATGTGGCTATTTCATGGTTCCCCAACCTCCTCTGCCAGATTGAAAAAAATTCTGTTGAACACTTTTTACTCCTCCTTCCATAACTCTGGTTCTATCAGTTAAAACATCCCCTTCCACATTCTGGTTTAAACAGCTTCTAAAATCTTCTCACAACTGAATTTCCCTTCTCTTCTGACTATTAGAGAAAATGAATTGGGGAAAAAAAAAACCAAACCAAACCAAAATTTTCTGTCCTTTTGAAAAGCAGCCTCTGCATTTCAGCTTTCCCAGTGCTGATGTGCAGATGAGGTCAGACACTGTGAGCTGGGAAAGTGTCAGTCCTGTGTCTGTGGTTCCATGGCAGTCCCTGCTCTTTCCCACCAGGAGCTGGGTGGGATCCCCTCTGCTCCCCCAGCAGGCTCCTGGGGGTTTGTGTGTTCAGCAAGAAGGAATTAACTTTTCACAGCCTGTTTATGAGCCAGTCAAGCAAATATAATTTTCTCCATCTTCTGGATGGCAAAATAGCTCTCCTGCACTGCTAAGTGACTTGCTAATGGCCCAAAATTGTCAGTGGCACTGTGGAGACAAGTGCTTAGAACTATTGACTTGCAGGGCACTCTATTACCTCCTGTTGCACTCACAGATTGTATTAAGAAGAAAATAGTTCCTTCCGTTAAAATTATTCCAGTTAACATCCTCTGCCTGGAGAATCATCTCCCATTGCCTGAGCAGGTGTCAGAAATCTGAGAGACAGATCCAGCAAACCATTTCCCACATGAGTGGCCTTTGCAGGCGTCTGTTATTTCAGGTTTATTGCACTCAGGGACTGTTCTCCTGCTCTCAGACCCATTCCAGAGCCTGGCTGCAGCCTGGGAGCAGCAGTGCATGGCAGCAGTGCATTGTGCATGGCAGCAGTGCATGGCAGCAGTGCATTGTGCATGGCAGCAGTGCATTGTGCTCTGCCTGCAGCCCCTGGGCTCACTGCCTCGCTCAGCTCACTGTCCCAGCACACTGGCCAGGTTTATTTGCCTTGTCCTGCTGGAAGGACTCTGGTTGTGGCTGCACTGGAGCTGCACTGTTTGGGGCTGCACTGCTGCCTTGCTGATCTAGCATTTCAGAGTTACTGTTCTGCTGCATTCTGGAGCACTGTGAGATCTGGCTTGGGAAAACCAGTTTTCCAACATAACTCATTAATTTAGGGAGCTGAAGAACATCAGCAGAAACCAACTTAACTTGGTTGTAGCTGGGAAATGTAGGTTTGGGTTGTTTTTGTTGGTGGTTTGTTTGGAAAAGGGGAGTTTGGGGGGCACAAACCCCCCAGTTCATGGAATTGGTGTCAGAAATGTTGTTTGCTTCCCCCAGAACTGCTCAGCTCTCAGTGCAGAGCACAAACAGCTCCTGTGTGGTCAGAAATGAGGCAGGGAGAGAGGTGCTGTCAGGGCTGTGCTGGAGAGGCAAGACAGATGGGGAGGGAGATGGGCACTGGCAGGCTGAGAGCTGCTGCCATCCATCACAGCACGTGTTCAGACTGGCTGAGAGGGGCTCAAGGGCAGTGCTGAGCACAGGAATATGCTCCAAACCCTGGGATAACCCCAGGGGCACACACTGCCCCAGTGCTGCTGGGTGCAGGCAGGGATTCCTCCTTGTTCCATCAGTTCTGGGCATGATGAACGTGCCCCTTCCAGCTCCTCACACTCTCCTACTTACTGCTGACAAGTTTAGCAGCTCTCTTTTTATCTATATTTGGTGCCTGAATATGTAGAACATTCTTGTAAAACTTTGGGTCAAAGAACTCTTCCTCTAATATTCTAGTAAAACATGAAATCTCATCCAGGTCAGGATTTTTTGCTATTTCCAAAGTACTTGTAAAAATAAAGGCTAAGTACACTGAGGAATAAGACATTTAATGGGAGGGAAAGTAGTCTTTGATTTGAAATTATTGCAATAGTTTGACTTTTCAGTGTTGCTTTTGCATTTTTTAAGGGTAACATTTATCCAGGATGAGCACACTCATATGAAATACATCAGGCAATCTCAAAGAGCATTTTTGATCACAAAAAAATTGTAACATTAGTTTCCTACTTCTAATAGCAAATCTGAGCCCTTTTAGGTTCCTAAAGTTATTACTTAAACAGATGTGACAGATCCTTGTAAGATCAGTGTAAAGCCATGGGAATGAATTGTCTTGTCACTTTATCAGATGTCAGTGTGCACAGCTCAGTCCCTCTGCAGAGGTTCCCTCTCCTGCCTGCTGGTCCCTGCTGGTCCCTGGGCTCAGCCCAGAGCCCCAGATCAGCTGTGTCTGTGTGTCCTGCCTCTCTCCCTCTGTCCTGCTTGTGCTTCACTGGCACTTCCCAGCTCACTGCTCTGCACTCTTTGCTGTGTCTTTTTTCAGGCTGCTGCACCAACTCCCCCTTCCCATGGCACAGAATTCCAGTGGGAACAGAGTGAAGGGATCTCCTGTCACAGAATCAATGTTTGTGCTGGTGGATCCCTTCAGCCCCATCACAAAATACCAATAGGAATAGCCTGGGGTGGATAGCTCATTGCACAAAATAACTGATCTCTGTTATAGCAGATAGAATCTGATTTGAATCTATAACAAACTAAAATGATGAAACTGAACCCTGGCTGCCAGGGCAGAGGTTTTGCCTTTGGGGTGTTAGAACTGCACAGCCTGAGATGCTGGGGTTGGCCAAACTGGTGGGGCCCTTGGACACTGGATGCAGCTGGGGATGTCTTTAGGAGCTCCATTTCTGAAGCACAGGATTAGTGATTAGTGATGCATTTGTGTGCAATGTATTTTATGCATTTAATACATGTAATACATTTAACAGCACTGAGTGCAGGGTAGAGCTTGTGATCAGTGTTTGGCAGGAGGTGGCACATTTGGAGCCTGTGCCCAAACCTGAGCAGTTTTGTTTGCATTAGTTATTTCTGAGTGGTCTTTGAGTAAAGATCTTTGCATTCTCCTGTTCTCCAGGAAGAAAAGGACAATTCTGAGGAGACAGCTGTGGCTGTGGTGCTGTGAAGGCAGGAGCCTCAGCCTGTGCAGTTTTTGGCTGTGCTGGAACCAGGACCCAGCTCACAAAATCTGATGTGTCACTCCAGTGGCTCTCTGAGCTCTGAGCATTTGGCTGATGTGGGCAGGACAGACATCTGCTCTGAAGGAATGCAGGACACTTCATTTTCCTGCTTTTAATGGTGGTGTTCCCATTCCTTGGTACACTGTGCTTTGTAAAGGCTTAGCAACAAAAAAAAATCTCTTCAGAAATCCTCAGATCCAGTGCCTAAAAGCTCTGAAGGGTTTGGGTTTAAGGATTGTCATCTTTCTGAGGAGTTGCCTATTGCATGTATTTATTACTAACAGACTGAAAACAGCTTTAAATCACCTGCTGGCTTTTCCTTGCCTGTTTGCTTAGTTTATTATTTTATTTCAGGGACAGCATTTCCTGCATATAGGTCCTGAACTGTCATCTGTGAAGGCTTTTTTTCCTCTGCAGGTAGAAATGCTAATTGACTTTGATTTATCAAATAAGAATAAATTAATTCTACGTTGAGAGGCCCTTCCTTAACCATGTCAGTGCCCCAGATTTAGCTGAGACAGTAATTGCTTTGCCAGTCTGTCCACTGGAGCAGTCTGTAAACTGTGAAAGAACAATGTTCATCACCAGCTGAAGCCATTGTTTGTGGAGGAATTTGAGCCCAGGAGGGGAAATGCAATTTTGGATGTTCCCACTGTAGTTGAGAGAGGTTTAAATAAACAGGGAGGATCTGAAGGGGCTGGGCTGCAGCACAAGGCTGGAACCAGTGCAAGTTCTGCCATAATTTTTGATTAATTTTCAAAACGTTCAAAAAACAATTTCTTTGTGACCATACAGATGTTCAGCCCTCACTGAAACTTCATAAAGAGACCAAGCTCTAGGACTTGACATTTCTGCAGTGACTGGGACCTTACTTGGGGACATGCAGGGTCCTGTCCAGGCTGACAAGTTCCAGGAATTTACTGCAAGTTTCCCAATATCTCCTAAGAATAAAGAAATGGTGGGAATTTCCTTTATTGTATTATTCTAGCTTCTTGACACTTTTGTTGGAGGGAATATATTATTAGTTAAAAATTCCCAGAGTGAAATACCTGCAGAGAAAAGCTCTATGCATGGCTTTGAGATCTTGTAATAATTAGGTGGATAAAAATTTGGAATACCTGAAAAACCTCATGATCTAGCTAGAGGTATTTAGGCTTCCTTAACCACCCAGAGCTGGTGATGCTTTTCAGCTGTGAGGGAAGGTAGGATGTGCTTGGCTGGGCACTTTTTGGAAAACAGACTTCCAATCTCAGTTTGGGAAGGTTTTAAAATAGCAAGCTGCTCACCACAGGCTTGCAAAGGGCTGAACTAGGACCTAAATCAATAAATAAGGTGGCTGCAGGGAAAGAACTGAAAGAGAAAAAGGAGGAGGGAAGAAAGAAGGGCATTCCCCAAGATAAATTAACATCTGTAAAATAAAACACTTCTAAATGTATGCTAATGGCCTCAGTGTTTCCATATTCAATTAAGCAGTAAGTCCCAAGCTGGCAGTATCATCCCCAAACATTCATTCACCACCAGAAGGCTCCTCTGGGACAGCAGAGGTCCCATAATGAGCTGGTGTGGGCAGTAAGACATGATAATGCCTTCTCCAGAGGGAACTGCCACTTTCATCGTGCAATTTCCAACAAGAATTCACTTGTTGGAAGAGTTTTTCCCCTCTTCATTATGACAGTGTAATTGTGACTGCAGTGGCTCAGAACAGTTCAGAGAGGAGCTAGCAAAGCTTTTGTACTGAGTGTTCTCAGGCACTTGGAATACAGGAGCAAGGGCTGCTCTCTGATAAATAATAATCACATGGATTATTGTCTAATAATAATGGAGGACAGCAGCCTGCTTGCAGCTGATCTCATCCTCCTTCCCTCTCCCACCTACAATGGACTTGCTGTGGATTTCTTTCTTGCTGTGCATTATTATTCATTAATTTGATTTAAAAAATCAGTCCAGTTTGGCACTAGCAGGCTCTGATAGGGCAGTGCCAGATGTTGATTTTCAGATGTTGGTGCACCTGCAGAGAGCAGCCAGTGTCCCCTGAGCAGCTGAGTGTGCAGCTTGGCACTCTGAGTGAAGAGAGGCCACTGGCAGCAGCTGGATTTTCCACAGCCACTTCTCCAGAATGAGTGGCTCACTCACCCCCTCTGGAACTCCTCTCAGAGCTGCATGGGGATGCAGTGAAGGATGCTTCCAGTGCCTGCTCAGAGCACCAGCAGTTTATGAACTCATTGTCTAGCTGACAGTCTCTCACTTCAGCCTCTCAACTTGGACGAGTGCATCTGAGCATGGAAATAATCCTTGATGTTCTGTGCCCCCTCAGGTCGTGTTCAGGGTTTTGTCTGTGTTTTCAGAGCAGGCAGGCACTGCTGGAACAGCTGCTCTGAACAGACTCAATGTTTGTTAGCTCCTCTTCCTGCAATGTCTTAGGAGAAGCTTGTGTGGAATTCATTCACAGAGGTGCTACCAAGAGATTTCCATAGTCAAAGGTGGTGTTCTTTGGAGAATTGTGTGAATATGCTGCTAAATGTGCCAGGAAGCTTTGGAAAAACTAGAAATTATTAGTATGTGGCTATCTGATATTTGTATTCCTTAAAACTGAGTAAGTGCTAAGGCAGAAAAATAGATAAAAAGGATTTTAGCACTTAGAAGATTGATTTTATCTTTAGGTTTCATAGCATTTTACAAAAAAAATCTGTGGCTGCATTTTGCAGCCAAGTGAGGCTGAATTTCCCAGTGTTCAGGAGAGCACATCATTTCCCTTCAGGGGTAGCAGGATGCCTCACAGCCCTGTGTGCTGTACAAACACACTGCCAGGTTGTGAGATAGGTCAGATAATACAGGGGAACAGCAAGGAATTTTTTCTCCTTTTGTGGTTTAATAGACTCTTCTGCTCTGTTTGCCCTCTGAGGAGCCAATAGATTTAATATCCAATTTCTCTCATCTGCTATCAGAATGCAAATGTGATGGCAGATGAATATACTTTCAAGAATACTTAACCTAATGGGCATGTAAAGCCTGGTAATTATCAGTTGTTTGTCTCCTGGTGTCTGATGGGTTTCAGTAATAGGCACGTACCACACACTGAGATCTTGGTGTGGGCCAGGGACAGATCCCAGTGCAGCTCCTGCTCTTACAGTGGAAACAAACCAAAAAAGGCAACACACTCATTGCACTGGTTCCATTTTCAGTACCCTGTGAGTACCAGTTGGAATATCAGATTAATAATCAAAATTCAGTGTTTAATCCACCTTTGATCCAACACCTGTAGCTGCAGTGTCAGACTTCCTACATTGCATGTGCCACACAGGCAGGAAAGGGTTAAACTGCAGCTTCTGACCCTCCCAAGCCCCATCTTGTATAGAAAAGAACCAAACAAGAAAAATAACTCAAGGTCCATTACTCTCAAATTTGACAGCAACGATGAAAGATAAAGCAAGATAATGGAACAGCAGCAGATAAAGTAGAAGTTGAGCCATTTGCTCCCTGACTGCAAAACCTTAAAGCCATTGGGAACAATAAACTCCAGTGGCCTGAGCTGGACTGGCAATAAACACAGCAGTTTGTGTTCTAGTTCATAATACATGTTTTCATTAGCACTGCCACTATTGTGCCAACATTTCCTGAGATTTTGTTTCTGTTCTGTGGGCTGAAATATTTCAGCAGGGCTCAGATGTGGACTGATAAGCTGCTGCTATCAATAGTGTGTGTTCTTCCAAAGAGAGTGTGAATAATGAACTGCTTTCCTTGGGCTGAGGTCCCAGGGCAGGGCAGGGATGTGCAGAGGGGAGATGCTGTGCCAGGACAGGGATGTGCAGAGAGGGGAGATGCTGTGCCGGGATGGGATGGGATGTGCAGAGGGGGGAGATGCTGTGCCAGGGCAGGAGTGGGGATGTGGAGAGGGGAGATGCTGTGCCAGGACAGGGATGTGCAGAGTGGGGAGATGCTGTGCCAGGGATGGGATGTGCAGAGAGGAGATGCTGTGCTAGGGCAGGATTGGGGTGGGGATGTGCAGAGAGGGGAGATGCTGTGCCAGGGCAGGATGGGGATGTGCAGAGAGGGGAGATGCTGTGCCAGGGCAGGGATGTGCAGAGGGGAGATGCTGTGCCAGGGCAGGATTGGGGTGGGGATGTGCAGAGAGCTCAGGTGCTGCTCAAACAGCAATGCTGAGTCTTTCAAGTCAAGATTCCTCCCCTTGAAGCTCCAGCCATGAAAAGAGGCTGCATTTTGTTTCTGCAGACATTTCTGGGGACTGCTGCGTTTTACCTGGGGCTGAGTGACAGTCTAAGAGCTGTGAAATCCCTCCCTGGCTTTGAAAACACAGAAGGAAAGTCAGAGCCATCAGCTCAATTGGAGCCTTGGCACTGAAGGGATGTCCCAGGGAGCATGTAAAGAACTCAGCGTTCAGCTCTAACAAGCTCTGATAGAGACTCACAGATGTGGATTTCCAGCTGTTGCTGTTGCAGGGGTGTCAGCCCGGGCAGGGAATGGCTCTGGCAGCCCCTGCCTGCTGCACAGGAGCAGCTTTGCAATGCAGCAGGGATTCATTTCGTCTAAAAGGAGCTACAAAGCCTAATTGAGCCCATAAATGTAACTCCCCCATCTCTCTCTTAAAAGTTAGGTGCAGTAATCATGGATTTTTCAACGGAGCAATGTAAAGTTGAAAATGAGCTGCGAAATGTGTTTTAAAAGCTCTATTTTCTAAGTGATTAGCTCTCACTAAATCTGTGTGGCAGCATGTGATCCGTAGCAAGCCCAGCTCTATTAGAACACTCTTATTTATGGCTGACCAATATAGACTCAGCTGCCATCATTTCACTCTCACAATCTGTTTTCTAAATAAAATCACAACTTAACCATATGCTTGACAGAATTATGTAGCAGCTTTAGCGTGTTTATTTTTCACTCTGCTGTATGTATCAGTCCACACTCCGTTCTTTATCGCTGTTGTAAACTCAGCCGGGCCATTCATGCCCCGAGGGGATGCAGAGAACGGGCATTCAGAGGCAGATTTGTCCAAAGGTGCTGCAGAGGAGGCAGCATTCAAAACCCTTCAGAGGTGCATTGCCCTTCCTTCACAACAATTATAGTTTAAAGGGTTGAGATGTACAGAAAATTGTTTGATGTACCAGTCTCCTTTTTTCCCCTCTTATTGGCAATCAATGTTTCTTACAGCATGAAAAGGGAGCAAGTTGTTCAGATGATGGGCTTCTCTTTGGTTTGGCCAGCACAAAAACAGAGCCTGGGCGCCTGTGCCACAATCATTTAATCTGTGGAGAATATTATCAGCTGACTGGGGGAATTAAAACCTGGCCAGCTGCCCTACAGGGCTCAGCAAGCAACCACGAAATCTTCCTGGTTCCTGGGGAAAGGCTGGCTTGAAACCAAAACCAGGCACAAACAGAGAGAGAAGACAAATGTATGTATTTCACTGGCAGTAAATTGGGCTTCAGTACGTTTCAGCATCGCTGTGTTCCTTTGGAGCTGAAAACTGAAACTATTAAGCCAAAAGAAGTGATTGCCTCAAACCCTAATATAGACTGGGGAGAGGAGAATGGAGCTGCAGGCAGGTAGGAAATGACACCTGGTTGCAGCTGAACCCCAGGGATCTGATGGGGCTTTTGGTTTAGAGTGTGGCTTGGGATTGTTTTTCCCTCTCTAATTCATGGCTGGTGCAGTCAGAGTGTTTTCCAGCACCTCCTGCCTCTGCAGCCAGAGCCAGCTGCTCGTGGATGGAGCTGTGCTCTTGGAGAGGAGGAGCTCCTGAAATTGGGTTATGGAGAAGGAGAAGGCAAATCTCAGGGTGGGGACTGCAGAGATGGGAGTGGGATTCACACTTTGAATGTCTGCAGGTTGCAGGGCAGAGCCAGGGTGGGAGAGCAGCAATTCCAGCAGCTCCCAAATCCCCTCCCTGTGGCTGTTGGCTTGCTGAAACCTCCTCTGTGACCTTTGCAAGTCCAGGATCCTGATGGGACTTGAAGCATTTTTGCTTTCAAAGTGACTTCAGAGGACGTGAAACTTGTAAGAAGAACATTGAAAGTGTCTTGCTGGAATTAATTCTGAGCTGACTTATACCCAATTTCATTCAAATCAGACAGTGCAGATGAGAGCTGGCAATTTGCATAGACACAGTAATTTGGAGAGGGCGTGCAGAAGAGCTTTTTAAAATCCACATGGAGTTCGTGTCCTCAGTCTCTGAGCATGGGTAAAGTCTAGGAAATTCTGAATTCTAAGTCCTTTTGTTTTTTCCCCCCCTCTGACTCTTGTTTGCTCAAGTCCAATTATTCAGAACCAAAATATCCCATTATATCATGGGCTAAATAGGCACACTTTGCAGCTGTGTTGGGAGATGGATGAGCATTTGAAAATGTGACTCTCCCATATTGCTGTATTATCATTAGTTTGAGTGTGTGCTGCAAATAACATTTTGAAGACCAGGTTTCCTTTTGACTTTGCATGAGACGTAGGAATTATTGAAATAATGAGCTAAAGTCTTATTTTGAATTGCATTGTTTCTTTAAATGATATTTTGCTATAAATTTCAGTTTTGTCTAATGTTGCATTTAGCCATCTTTGGTTTGCAGCAGGTAATAGTCTTTTCCTGCATCACCACTACCAGTAGCAGCTTCAGTTTTAATTAATTCCCTGTTCTGAGCAGAGCACATCTGAAGGCAGAGCCATGGCACTGATCAGTCAGTGCTAACCAAATATGATAATAACTCTCTGATAAGGGGTGTCACACCCAGTGACCCACTTTCCACATTTCACTCTGACTTTGCTCTGCTTCAAGGACAAACTTAATGAACATTTGACATCAGGTAATTCATTCCAGCTGCAGGTACAGGTGGGGTTTCCTGAGAGCTCTGCCTGGTGCTGGATTCCCCAGTGCTGTCCTGGCTTCTCCCCCCTCCAGAGTGCATTTCCTGGGCAGGTGGGATGAAAGTTAATTAGTGCAGAACACACACATGTGCAGGGATGGCTCTGTCAGAAACACCTTCCTGGAGGGAAGGGCTTCAAATTAGCCTTCAGGAGGGCCTGTCAGATTTTTTTTTTCTACTTTTCTTTTTCACTGTCTGCCATTTTAGTAAATCTCCTCTAGCAGTCACTCCCAGACTACCAGGCAGATATTTCTGGAAGAGGAAGAATTTCTTTATTGAGCAGAAAAGCTTGGGGCTGGTTTATTGCCCTTTGTGCTGGTGCAGATAGCCCTGCCTGGCTCTGCCCCGTGCAGGTGTGCCACAGGTGTGCCAGGTGCCCCAGCCAGCACCAGCTCTGCTCCCAAAACTCAGGAGGAGGTGGCAGGAGAAGCCTCTCCAAAGGGAGCTGCTCCCACACTCCCCATCCCCATGGGCTGAACAGAGGAGGAGACTTCAGAGCCTGATGGATTTAGTGGTTTTTTTTCCCCAAATTAGCCCTGTAGGTCTCAAAGATGCTTTCAATATTAGCAAATAGGGATTCCTAAAACACATTAGGAGGTTTTTGTCACTCAGATATGGATGAATTACAAGCTTTGCTTGTAGATTTTATACAATCCTAATAGACTGTAATCCTTGTAATACGACAGGTTTGTGCCTGAGATTACTAAAATATTTATCCCTGGCATCTTTCCTTTTCAGTACATTTGTTTTCTCTCTCTTAAGTGAAAGCAATACATGGACAGCAAACCAGAGGTGTTTCATCAGTCTCTTATCAGCAGCCAGCACTAAAGCCAACAAGAAAGGTTTGGGGTTTCAATAACAGTTATTGCACTGTGCTTTCTGTATTTCCTGACAAAGGCAGTTCCAAGAGAACCTCTGTAGCCACACAGAGGAGACTAACACTTGCTTTTTCCAATTTAGAACAGCCTGTGCTCAAACATCTTTGTTCCCCCAGCCCCACACTGACCTTCTGCAGCTCTGCACTGTCACCTTGGGGTCCCCAGGTTTGGGGCTCTTTGTCCCCACCCCAGCACCTGATAAAGATCAGATTTAGACCCAGGTTTGAACACTCCCATGAGCTGTCAGTCCCTGCCAGGTTGTTTTTGTGTGGTTTTGCTCTTTGCTGGGAGCACGTGTGTGGTGTCACCAGCAGCTTGCTGGCACTGGGGCTGGTGGCAGGGGCTGCAGTTTAATTAGTGTCTGTCTAACGAGCCTGGAGCTGCTGTTCAGAGCCCTGGGGATGCCCACAGAGCCACCTTTGGTGTGGGCTCAGGATGGGGCTGCAAAGGGAGCTCCTGGGGAAGAACCAGCATGCAGAACACTCAGTGTCCCTCATTTCACTGGGAGCTCTGGGCTGGCTCCTCAGTGCCCTGCTTGTTGATTGATCCTCTGCCTCTCTGCAATTTGGGAATAAAACAGTGATTTGCAGAGCAGTAGTGCTGTGCACGTGTTTTGTGCAGGAGAAATCCCAGCTACAGCTGGGAAAATGTTCTTTGTGAAGCAGATCTGCCTTTCCCCTGCCTTAAACTCATTAAAAACCCCAAACCCACTGAAACACTCAAAAGGTGAGAGTGCTGTTGGTGCCACATCAGTGTGGTGTTGGCTTCTGTCTATTAAAAAAGCTCCACTCAATTGTGTGGGTTTTTCAGAATTTTGAGTTTTAACCCAGTTACCCAAATACCCACATGGGTCATACCTGAAACTGTGGGTCACGTCCCTTGGAGTTTAAAGAACGAGGGGAAAGTCAGTGTTTGATAAACTGATGATTTAAATTATTTTCTGGGCTCCTTTCCTGCAGTTTTTCTCTCCCCATCTTTTCTTCAGGCTCGTGTTTCATCACTCTCATCACTTCATCATCCAGCTGTTGTGGTGATGTTTCAATTGCCTGCTGAAACAGCTTTTATTCTCCAGTGGGTTTTGTCCTACCAGCTGGCAGCTGGGATACAATCTTTTTCCTTCCAAAAACAACTGTATAGTGGTCACTTCTTCCTAGACTATTTTAAAACATAGCAAATGATTTGGAGTGTTAATGTTTTTGGCTGATTGCTGCTGGGCTTTTGCTGCAGAACTAAAAAATGTCAGTCCTTGCCACAAGTCACATTCCTGCATGTCTGCTCATTAAAACTTTTAAACCTCTCTATTTTCAACAGAGCAAATTGCTGCCTAAAATTCTGATGCTTTAAACCCGGTGTCCAAGGCTACAAGGTTTTAATACAAAAGAGAAGAAAAATTCATGAATTCTCACTCAGTTTTAAGTTCCCCTATTCTGTTTGATGGTGTTTGACTTTGAGCACTGATGAAGGACAGTGGGAGTTCTCACCCATTTGAGTCCCACAGGAGGGTCCTTAGAACAATTGTGTGCTGGGACAAGAAGCCTCTCACTCCTTCTCATCTTTCTTACATTGAAATGCACAAATAGAACAAAGCAGTCCAAGGATATGCAGGAAGTTTGAGGCTGAGAGGAGAGGAGTTATTGTTTTTTTCAGGATTTATATGTGGAGAGGATTACCAGCTGCCTTTGTGTTCCTGCACAGTAGCTCTGTCTTGGAGAGCAATCAACAGGGTTTTGTGGTTTGTGTTAAATGATCTCTTCTGCTTGTGTGGATCAGCCAAGCCTTCTCCTGTGGCTCTCCCAAGATTAAATCAGAACCAGAAGTGTGCTCTGACTTGCACTGGAGTCACTGCTGCAGCTGGATTCTGACAACCCTGCGTGTGCCCTACATTAAGGGCACAGGATCATTTTGAGCAGTGTCATTTTTGTATTAACTGAACTCCCTTCTGCCTCAGTGGCTTCACTGAGCTGTTGGGCTCTGCCTGCAGCAGAACTCCTTCCTACTATTTAGCAAATGTTGCTTTGGTGGCCACTGGTGCAGATGACAGAAAGGTGGTTAAATGTGGCACTACAGAGCTGCAGTGCTCAGCCTGGATTTTATGTATATACAAAAATTCCTATTTGAAATGCTCAGTGAAAATCTATTTTATGCCAACACTGCTCTTTGGAGCAATGCAGGCTTTCTTCTCCATTGAAGAATCTGCACTCTTTATTTATACACTTTTTTTCCATTCTCTTGACTGCAGCCCTGGTGCTGTAAACATTAACTAATGTCACCAGGAATCAGCAGAGCTGCTCCCAGGAGGGAGGAAGCACCTTTGCAGAAAAGGCTTTGCAGGCTCAGGATTTTTGCAGCAGGGTTTCTGTGTCTGAGGTGCTGCTGTCTGAACATGTGACATGCATGTCACTGAGTGAAGGACAGGCACAGCACACACAGATCCCTGGGGTTCACACCTGGGCCAAGCTGGTGTAAATGTCCCAGTGCTGTCAGTGGCTCCTGTGTCACCTCCTGGAGGGAGCAATGGATGAGAATTCCTGTGAAAGGGAACTGTTCACGATTCCTGTGATGTCCAGAAGATGATTTTATCTGCAGCTGTGAGAAGTTGCTAGGGAACAGAGCAGACTGGTTTTTGCTGATGGCTCTTGGTTAGTGCTGTGGAGCAATGTTCCTTCTGCTCTCAGCAATGCTGCTGCCTCATTCTGCTGAGGATGTGACTTGGAAACCCTTCAGCACTGCCCTGCTGCTGGAGTTTGAGGTGAACTTTCTAGTAAAGAAGGTTTTTTGGTCACCTCCAGCACCAGCAGCCCGTTCCCCAGGAGTGCTGGGGTTCCCAGGTTCACTGGGAAGGTCTGGAAGGACAGTGGGCTCACACAGCATCTGTTGGGTTCAGCCCCTGCAGCAGAGGACAGGAACACTTCTGGGGGTTCTGGATGGTATCTGTGGCTGCTGGTACATTTTAGGCTCAGCTAGAAGCCCTGGCTCTAAGATGGACACTCCTTGTCACTGAGAATCAGGCACAGCTGGAGGGTTGGGGTGGTGGCTGATTGAGGAGTCAAAATTCCTCTAGTTTTCATTGCTAGCAACATCCCTCCATTCAATTCTTGTGAAAAGGTCACTGGCCTCAAGGAGTGTCTGCAGCCCTTAAAAAATGGCCTTACTGTGCACCCTCAGAACAAGAGGCCCTGTACCAGGCACTGCTTTCAGATAAAACCAAAGAATTGGTTTGACCAGCCCCATTGCTCCTTGGGCTGTATAGAGAATATAAAGGTCTATTCCTATTTCTGCAGCTCTTTGGGAGGCTCATGGTGCACATGACTTTTTGTTTGGGTTTTTTTCCCCCTCCTTTTTCTGTGCTTAATGTTCTCAGCCAGTTCAAGTGAACCATAAGAACTCCCCTACTTGTTGCTTTAGCAGAGATGTGTCTGTACACACAGACACTGAGCAGTGCAGGGTTCCCTGGGCTGTGCAGCTCACCTCCATCCCCTGCTGCCTGCTCAAGGATGTGCTTGTCACCTCTGAAATGGGGCAGATGCCACTTTGCTTTCACTGCACAGAATGCCCAGCGCTGTGGTTTGTTTTTCCTGTCTTCTCTTAAATCCAAGTCTAATTTTAAAAAATTGCTGGTTGCACAAGCTGTGCTGTTAGCAGCTTCGCTGCTGTTTGGCCAGGAATAAAAGGGATGTGCTGCATTGTTTGCTTTCTTACAAGCAATTTAGAAAGATTTCAGACCCTACATAATATTTTTTGCATTTATTTTGGAAACAGTGCTTTGAAGCAGTCCACGGGGCTCCCAACCACTTTAAATCAGCAGGCAGCACTATTTATCTTTGCCTTTCATTTTTGTAAGCAAACACCTTCCTGCACAGCCTTGAATACAGAAATGATTTCTGTGCTCTGGCTGCTCTGTCCTGCAGGGGAAGGGGCTGGGGAGGATCTCCCTCCTCCTCCTCCTGCCCTGAGCATCCTGAGCAGCCCAGAGATGCAGGAGGGGCAGCAGCTTGGTGAAAACCCTGCTCCTGACCTTTCTGTCTCCTTGGGAGCCCCAGGGTGACTCCTGCTGCCTCCCTGGGACACACAGGGCATTTTTTAGCTTGAGTGTCTCTGGAGCTCTGCTTCCTGAGCTTCACCTAATTCAGGGTCTTTCTGAAAAAAAAGATTAAATTCTGCTTCCCACTGAGGATGTGGCCCTCACTGCCTTGTTTGGTGAGTAAATAGAGGTCAGAGCTGCAGACTGTTTCTGCCCTAAATCCATTTGTATGCATCCTTTCCTTTTGGCTCTCCAGAGACTTGTGTGGTTTACATCTCACAAAACATGTTTTTAACAAGGACTTTGTTTGAAAGGCACAGGAATAAAATCTGAATGCATGTGTGCAGGTATCTGCACCTGTGTGCATGCACACAAACTCCAACCACAACAGGCAATTTTTGGCAGCCCACGAGATCCACATACAAACCTATTTTATTTAACTCCTGGTATGCACAGTTCAATTTCTGAAGCCTAAACAGGCCTTGTGCCCTTTCACTAATTAAATTGCATTATAAGTCCACCTGGGCTGTGTTTCTGTAATATCTCTGTTTGAATGACAGTGGCTGGGTGTCTGTGTGGAATGGGTTTTCCTCCTGAAATGTTAATTAGGTGGAGAATGTGTTATGCTTTGCAAAAGCTGCATTGCAAACCCATAGATAAACAGATTGATTTAATTTTAATCTGCTTTCATGGTGATGCATAATGATAACTGGTTTCTGTCTCACAGGGCTGAAAACCACAGACCTTAATAAGAGTTTGTGGCTATATCATACAGCTTTAAATAGCTTCTGTTGTGCTAGACCGCTCTCCATAAATTATTCTAACTCCATCAGCATCTCAGGGACTCCCCATTCTCTTCTGCTGTGGATTTTCAATCAGTGGAACTATTAGTGTAATCTGAAGAAACTTGGAGGTATCTTCTCTGAAAACAACTGACAACACTGGTTTGTACATCAAGTATTCAGTGGGGAGAGCAGAGCCAAAAAAAGCCTTGCAGCAGCAGCCAGCTCTGCAGAGCAAATCATGGCATCCAAACCCTGCCTTTTATCAGCCTTGCCAAAATTAATTAGGGAATTAAAGCCAGACATTCAGATGGTTGGTGTGGAGTGTCTTACCACATGAGGTATTTTTTGTGATCTGCCTTTCCTGGTGGACTGAGAAAGGTGCAATTCACCTCAGCCAGGTCTAGAACAGTTGGTTTAAATGGGCCCTTCTCAAATAGTGCCTTCCACTGAGAGAGTTTCAACTTTAAAGGTTTCTTCCTGATGGGGAAATAATTTTTGGGTTTGATGGTTTAAATTTCCCCAGGGATTCATGGTAGATACAGATCCAGAAAGCCTTTGTACACTTGTTTTTCATGTGCTCACAGCAAATATGCTTTAAGTGACAAAAAGGGCTGAGTTGTGCCTGTTTTCTCAATGACATGCACGTTTTATTTTTGACTGATGTTCAAAGAGCCTCTTCAGGCTCAAATTCTGCCTTATATTGGCTTCAGCCATAAAAAGCAATGAAACTGCAGAGGGAGGCAAAAGAAGACTGTGACCTTAAAGTGCATAAATTTAGCATCACCCTGATGCTGTACATAAAATGGGAAATGGAAATGCTGGGAACACAAATTCCAGGCAGCTCTCCTCGTGCTGTGCAGTGGTTCCTTTGGTCTAATATGGGAATAGATTCTGGCCCAAGGATGGTTTTTCAGGGAGACTGGAAAGGCAAAGGGAGTGTGCTGGATTACCTCAGGGTTTTGTTTTCACTGGGAGTCTTGGCTTCATGCTTCCCCCATCAGTGTTGTGAGTCTGGTGACCTCTCCAGCATCCCTCACTCCCACCCCAGTGCTGTTCAGAGCTTAGCAGCTCCTCTGGCATTCCCAAACCTGCTGTCCCACATTGCCTTCGGTTCTGCACTCCAGAATTCAAAACAAACTCTGTCCTGAAGTAAAGCCAGACCGTTTGTTGCAGTTTTCCATTGTTTTGTGATATTTTTGTGCATTTGAGTGTGGCTCTTTGAGCACCGAGGCTCAGGGAGGGGAGGAGGCTGTGTGCAGGCAGTGAAACATCAGATGTAAATGTCAGAGCCAAATGTTCCAAACCAAACAGCCCCAGTGAACCAACACAGAGCTGAGAACGACCCGAGACCCTGCAGAGATGTCTGCAGTTAATGTACTCCCAGCATTAACAGGGATCACTCTGCACTGACACAGGAACCACAGCCGGCTCCCGGGGAACCCTGTCAGCACATCCACAGCTCAGTCATGCCACAATTGCTGTCTGCATTCATTTCAGATCCCAGGGCGCCATCTGGCCCCACACCACCTGCTTCTCAGGCACGACATTTAATTCTGGTCTGGAGAAGGACCCTGAGGGGGTTTGGCAGCTCCTGTTGGTGTCTGGAGGGGGCTGGTGGAGCCTTTCAGCTCCTTCCAGGCTCAGGGAGCTCAGACAAGGTGTTTGCAGGTCCAAGAGCACCAATTTGGCCTTGCATCAGGAGAGAATGTCGCTGGTAGGAGCCTGTGTGAGGAGCAACCCTGGCATTGTCCCCAGCCAAAACAGGCTCAGGGCAATGAGAGATGGACAAAAACGGGCTCAGGGCAATGAGAGATGGACAAAAACGGGTTCAGAGCAATGAAAGATGGACAAAAACAGGTTCAGAGCAATGAGAGATGGACAAAAACGGGTTCAGAGCAATGAGATGTTGGGCATTTGCAGGGCAGGGCTGGGAGCCCCTGCAGGGTTTTGTGGTGGGGATGCTGTGATGCTGACTTACATCAGTATGACTCCCCAGTGAGTAAAACCAGACCTGGTTTGTTTCATGCCAAGAGAAGATGTGGTCAGGTCCATTTCTGCTCCCATTTTGCTTATCTTTGGTGTGAGATGGGTGAAGGAGTGGGCATTGGCAAAGGGAGGCTCTGCACCTCTTCAGTGCTGGGTTAAGGCCAGGCTCTGGGCACCAAGAAACACTGAGGATAAACTGAAATAGAACCTCCTTCCTGTTATTTCTGAAATGCTTTGGGGAGATGCAGTGACAAGGCAAGCTGAGAGGCTGTGTGATGTCTGGTGGGTGCCCAGGAGCTCTCAGAAATGCCCCTCTGTACTCAATTTATCTGCCACCTTCTCCTGCCACGGTGACAGGCTGACAGCCAGCGGGAACAGGGTGTTAACAGCTCCCTTTTCTCTCTCTCCTTTGATGTTGAAAACAGCTCTCTTCCTCACAAGGAGCGTGAAAGGTTCCCACAGATCTTTGCCCCGACCACTTACAGTAATGAAAAACGAGCTGCAGTGTCACAGGTCTAAAGCATCTTTATTTAGACCTGTCCAGGGCTCAGACTGCCTGTTTATTTGTACTCGGGGCTGGAAAGGGGAGGGTGCCACACTGGTGTGAACTGGTCTGGTCTCTGTGTGACACTGGTGTGATATTTGTGTGCTGCATGCAAGGCACTGATGGAGGGAGCCTGGCCTGGGCAGTGCCCACCCTGGGGCAGGGCGTCTGTGTCATGTACAGCCCTGGTTCTGATGTCCTGTCTGTCCCCAGGGTTGTGTGACCTGTCCCAAGGCTGTGTGTAACCTGTGTCTGTCCCCAGGGCTCTGTGTGTGTTCTGTCCCTGTCCCCAGGGCTGTGTGTGTTCTGTCCCTGTCCCCTGTGTGTGCCCTGTCCCCAGGGCTGTGTGTGCCCTGTCCCCAGGGCTGTGTGTGTTCTGTCCCTGTCCCCAAGGCTGTGTGTGTGTTCTGTCCCTGTCCCCAAGGCTGTGTGTGCCCTGTCCCCAGGGCTCTGTGTGTGTTCTGTCCCTGTCCCCAAGGCTCTGTGTGTGTGTTCTGTCCCATCCCCTCGCTCCCAGAGCACACACTCAGGGACACTGTGCCCTGCTCTCAGCAGCTCTCTGTGGAGCTGGGGTCTCTCAGCTGCTGTTCCCCTCTCCCAACACTTCAGTACCCATCTCTGAGCCATTCCCAGCCCTGGCAGGGCTGAACACTGGTTGTAAACTGCAGAGTCTGGGAGATGCTGAACCAGACACTCTGATAAATGAGAGAGGACGTGGGCTGTGTTTAAATTGGAGTTGCAGCCTCCTCCATCACTGGAGTAAACCACAGCATTTACTGGGTCATGGGACAGGATTGGGAATCACTATCTGTATGCACTTAACTAATGCATTTCCTTGATTTCAGTTGTGATGTATTGATTCTGGGAGTTCCTTCTGTGGTTTTTCTTTGCTTCTGCCTTGCCTTGATTTGTACCCTGCCAGCAGTGACAGTTTTCAGGGATGGGGGCTCCCAAGGGCTTTGTTTGCTGGGATTGATTTGGTGCAAGCAGAGCCTGGCTCAGTGATGTGTGAGCAGTGATCCAGAGGTAAATAACAGCCAGGAAGGTGTTTGCTTGGATGGGCTCCATGTTTGAAAAGCAACAACAACCCCAAACCAGCCACAATCCAAATGCTGATCCCTTCCCTTCCTCCTCTGCCCAAAACAGGCTCTGCCCAAAGTGAAGTGATGGGCACAGAACACTCCAGGGACTCCACTTGCTGCAGCCTCACGTTCTGAGCAAACTTACAACGTGTTGTGCTCAGGTTGTTAACTGGGAGCAAAGAGATGGAGAAGCTGGGAAGAGTCAGGCTGAGCAGAGGCTGCCTGAGGGGTCAGACCCTGTGTGCCCTGGGACACCCCAAACAGCTGAGAAAGCCACTGAGCTCTCACCTCAGGTGTGCTCAGCTGCTTCTGTTGGCAGAAAACACACCTTGAGTTGTTACTGACCCTGTTCCACCCTGCCCATTCCCTGGTAATTGCAAACTGCTGCTGCCACAGTAAATGGAGTGAATAAAATTCTGCAATTGCCCAACAGTGGAAAACACAGCACTGGAGGAAAAAAAAACTATCTCCTGGGATTGAGGAATTGGAGTTTCTGTGCTAATTATAGAAGGATATTAATCTGGTTCCTCCAAATGAGTTCCTAACCTCTAATTCTGCAGAAAAGAGCAAACTCATGTTACTGTTTTCAGTAAAATCAGGGGACTGGAGCAGTTCACAGATGACTCAATGAGACCTTATCCCTTCTGAGAAATCCTGATCCATGGGCTGTTTGCCCCAAGGATCTGCATTTGTTTTGAGGCATTAGAAATCAGTACAGGGTGGCAGTTTGTCGTTGGATAAAGTGAGTGCCAAGGATAAACAACCTCAGCTTGTCCTGCTGGTTTTGTGTCCATTTTTCTGGCATTTAAAGGAGCCCAGTTAGAAAGTAAGAGGATGGTATGTGTCTGTGCTTGTACACTTATTTTTCTATAGCTTTTAAAGCTTTTTACAGTATAAGTGAGGCTTTTCTTCAATTTTCAGTGTGTGTGTGCTGGCTGAGCAGTCCTGAGACCCTGCTCAGCTTTTCAATTACAGTGCAGCCACTGCAGGTGTGCCAGCTGAGCAAGGCATCCCCTGCTATGGTCTGAGGCTGTTTCCCTTGATTCCATGCCAGTGTTGTTAATAAAATGTGTGACAGCAGAGCTGCTGTGCAGTCAGCACTGGCAGAGCTGAGGGGCCAGGCTGGCAGCAGCAGCTCCAGGGAGGGGATGAGTTCCTTAATCCCAAATTAATTACCAAGTTAAGGAGCTGAGCCCCCAGCCCTGCCAGCAGAGCAGGGGTCATTGCTCTGTCCTGCCTGAGCTGTGCCCAGCAGTTCTGTGGAGCAGGAAGGCAGGACCAGCTGCCAGTCCCCAGGAACTTGTTTCATAGCTTTGAATTTGATTGTGGCTAGTTTAATTTTTTTTTTCAAATTATTTGATGCCAGACATTATAGTAGGGGGTCTTTATATGGCTGTTTGTGGTGGATTTTTTTGGTTTGGTTTCTTAACTTTACTTGGTTTGTATTTTGTAAAGTATTTAACTTTACTTTCGTTTGATATATTAACTTTTTCTTGGTGGGTTGGGTCCTTTTCCTTTGTTTCTTGGGTTCTTGAGTTCTTTTCTTGGTTTTGTTTTGGTCATTTGAGACTTGATGATGATGATGTTGATGGTGAGATTTATATGAATTTTTGATCTGCAGAAGGAAATAGATTTTCTGTTTTCCATTCCCATTCTGCAACATTGACCTGTCTTTAAATGCCTTCACCTGGCATGTGGATGTTCCTTTTGAATCACAGCTCTTTGGTTTAATGAATACATTTTTATTTAATGTGCTGCAAGTTCAGAGCACATTTATAAGGACCTGGCTGCATTTGCTTGTGGTTTTCCTGCCCTGAGGTGGAGCAGGAAGGCAGGACCAGGTGCCAGCCCCAGGAATGCTGAAAACACAGCTGAGAAATGTTTCACCCAGCTTGTGTGGCCTTTCTGTGCCTCCCTCTCTGAGACTCCAGGAATGTGTTTCCATTTCCACTCTGCTTTGACCACTGATCTCCTGTCCTGAGGGATGTCTGCTCTGGCAGCAGTGGGGAAATTTGGGGAAATTAGCACAGGAGAACTCGCACAGCATTGGCAGCCTCCATGTGTTAATTCTCCAGGTGTGCTCAGGAAATTGCAGCCACTGCTGTTGAGTCAGAGCTGGAAGAAAGGAGACAAAATCCTTTTTGTTCCAGCCAGCTGGAAGGATCCTTTGGATTTCATTCTGCAAACATCTGTGTGGATCTTGTCCTTCACAGATTTCCTGAGTTTGGGGCAGAGCTGCCAGGGCTGTTTGCAGTTTGCATCTCAGACAAAAACCTCACCTTCCTTTTGGGGTTCCTGCCCAGACCTCAGAACCTGCCATGGCACCAAATGCATTTTGTGTGTGAGATTTTAAGCAAGAATAATTAAACTGTCATTTCCTGACACCTCACAGATGAGCCTTGGCCACAATGGATTTCTTGTAAACACGGAGGAACCAGAAGTTAACACCACCAGGGACTCCTAATTCAGTGATTTGGCCAACATTATATTTAAATTTGTGGGGTAATTCAGTGCTCTGAGGTTTATTTAATAAAGAGAGAGACAGAATTAAAAAATGCCCCACCTCATGAGAGGAATTAAAACAGATATTTGAAAGTGCATTTATCTCCACATTAAGTTCTTCTTCTCCACCTGTGATTAATAAATTCTGGGTTTTATTCTGGTTATTTTTTAAACATGCAGCTCCAGAAGTATTATTGTAGCACATGAGAATAGGAAGTGCCTCTCAGTAGGAGCCAGTCCAGTTTGCCATTTTGGCTTTTCTGTTGTTTAGCCTCTCATACATGGAAACACAGCTCAGAGAAATCTGCTGCTTTAGGAAAAATAAAAATTTTTAAAATTAACTGTTTTTAAGTTCAGAGCTGACAGGAAAATTAAACCCCACATTATTAAAAGAAAATGTTGTGAACTCAGAGAGATGATGAAGATAAGAGCAAAGATAAGGATTGTAATGTTTGAGTAATCCAGAGAGGGAGGAGAGAAAGGGCAGATTTTGCTTGCAATGAGGCCTAGCAATGGCTCTTCACTCCAGCACCCAAACCTCTTCTTTTTACACCAAAAATGGAATTTCTGCCCCAATCCAGTAACTTGTAGCCAGGAGGGAGCTTTAACATGTCCCACAGTGTGAGGATCCCTCACTCCAGCTCTGACTGAAGCTGCCATTACCATCAGCTCAATCAGATTTCTCCTTGATATAATTTCTCCCAAACATGAAACTCTTAATTAATAATTAATATAATTAATAAACTCTTAATATAATTAATTAACCCTTAATCAACTCTTAATAATTCAATTCTCTCCTCTCCTTGTCCTGCTGTTGAGCTCTCAGTGAGCAGTGGTGTTTTCTGAATGGTGAAAGCAGAGCTGCCACTTGCTGTGTGATGCTGAAACATCTCCCTGTCGTCCTAGGGCCAAGGTGAAGAGAGGAGTGAAGGTTTCCAGCGTGAGAGCCAGCAGCCCCCAGCTGTGGGACATCAGGGACAGCCTGGACCCCTCTGGGAAACCTGCAGCAGCTGTGGTGCTGTGCCAGAGGAAACCTGCTGCTGCCAACAGGTGGGTGCTGCCCAGCAGCCCTGGCAGCTGTTGGTCCTGCCAGAGCATTTCAGTCATTCTCATCCCTGTTCCTGTGCTTTGTTTTGTGCTGCGCTGCTCAACCCACCACGCACACGTTAGCAGTGCTCAGAGGAAGTTCAAACCAGCAGGAAATAAAAACTAGCAGCAAATATTGTTGTCACAAATTATTCAGGAGAACTTGTTTCGTGTCTTCAAATTTGATTGTGGCTAGTTTGATTTTTTTAAAATTATTTGATGCCAGACGTTGTATTAGGGGGTCTTTATATGGCTGCTTGTGGTGGATTTTTTTGGTTTGGTTTATTAATTTTACTTGGGGTTTTATTGGTGGGTTGAGTCCTTTTCCTTTGTTTGTTGGGTTCTTGAGTTTTTTTATTGGCTTTGCTTTGGTCATTTGAGACTTGATGATGATGGTGAGATTTATGTGAATTTTTGATCTGCAGAAGGAAATAGATTTTCTGTTTTCCATTCCCATTCTGCAACATTGACCTGTCTTAAGATGCCTTCACCTGGCAGGTGGATGTTCCTTTTGAATCACAACTCTTTGGTTTAATGAATAAATTTTTATTTAATGTGCTGCTTCCTGCTCATTGCTTCTGAAACTGTAAGTCAAGAGCAAATTTATAAGGACCTGAGTGCATTTGCTTGTGGTTGGCATTGCTGTTAGAAAACTTCCCACATTACATGTGTGATTCATGTGTGAAATTGTAAAAAATCTAATAGGGTTTGGGGATTTATTATGTGGTTTATGGTATTTAAGTAAATACCTTCTGTACCTGATAATTAGGAAGTTTCATCTCCTTGCAATCTGTGTGTGTGGAAAAAAAAAAAAAAGATCATGGCAGGAATCACTTTCTCCTTATAATAACTCAGGTTCTGCACAATTCCTTTGCTGTTGTACACTGAATTTTCCTCTCAAATCATATATTGTCACAGATCTGCCTGAATGTCATTGGGCAAAGCAGAAATGTGTTTGTGTGCCAAGGTGGGAGCTTCCAATGCTGAGCACAGCCTGACAGGTTCCTTAAATCCACATTCAAAGCTACTGGAGGAAAGTGTGAATATTTTCATTGACTGAAATGGGCATTGGATGAAAATCAGAGATTACTGCACTGATGGGTTTTCCATCACACTTTATCTCTTTGGGCCCATAGAGTGCCTTTGCCTGATTCCCCTTCCTCAGCAGGAAAATACAAATTCATGGGGGAATTGAATCTTGGCAACTTAACTTCCCTCCACTATTCATCATCCAGTGGCAATCCTTTAGAATGATCCCAGCTACACAAAAAATAAATGATTATGTCATTTTTCACACAGTGGTTGTGGATTCTTGCAGAGTGTAAACATTGCTGGGTGCTTATTAAAAGGAATCTGAGCTCATACACTGGTTTTACTGGGAGGAAAATCCAGGGAGGACAAGGTGTGTGTGTGTACCTGTCCTGTAACTCCAGGTTTGATTTGTTCCATCGAGTTCCCAGCTGGGATTTTCTGGTTTTCTTACTTTTGAGAACTTCTTCTTCTCTCTTTGTAAACAAGTGTTAAATATTTGCAATGCATTGCCCAGTGCATTGTTTTCCTCATTAAATTTAGTCAGGTCTGTTCAGCTATGCAATTCAAAAAGCAAGATCAAGCATTACACAAGGAAAGAGAGTGGAGTGTGCTCTACAGGTTTTGGAAAATAATTTTATCTGTATCTTGACATGTTTGATGTCACCAAATAGGCACAATGGGCAGCAGCTAAATATTGATGTCCCTCACCAAATTTTTTCCTCCATATTTCATTTAGAAATGGCACAAACTCTGTCCGCATGTTCTTTAATTTCTCCTAAAAAGCAGAGGTCTGATCACACGGTGCAAAGGTGGCAGTGTTAATTAAGTGCAGATTCAGAACCTTTGTGTTCCTGATAGTTTTACATGGATCAGAAAATAGTGCTAATAAAGCTAACCCAGTGTGACAAGTGTAATTTCACGGCTTAAGGAGGCACTTGTGCAAGTGACAGACCAGAGCAGAATGGCAGAGCTCCCCTTATCAGGGCTTGAAATATATCCCTCATTTGTTTGGAGAGGTTCTGGCACCAGCAGCTTATCCTAACAGGATTAACATATAAATATTATCACAGCCAGCAGGGTGTTTTCAGATGAATATTAACAGCAAATATTATGATTCTGTCTGAGAATAACTAATTAAGCCCATCTGTCAAATATGATTTGAAGTTCTCGTGCCTGGCTTGACAGTGTTCCAGATTAATGGGGGAGCAATTAGAAACTTCTCCCCAATTCTTCTGCTTGCATTCTCAGGCAGGTACAATTTTGGCACAGAGATCAGAGATGGGGCTGGGGAAACCCTTCAGACACTCACTGAGGCAGAGATGCTGCCTCATCTGTGCCAGCCTTCACTCCTGGCCTCTGGGAGCTGGCTGGCTTTATTTTTAAATTTTATTTTAATTTTATTTAATTTTATTTTTAATTCCTCGTGTTCAGAGGTGAATGGAACAGGGAGGTGAGATCAGGGAGTGCTGAATTTCCTGAGTTATTTTGTGTCTGTGCTGCATTTCCTGAGTGTTCTTTGGGTCAGTGCTGCATTTCCTGAGCTCTCTTGGGTTAGTTCTGCATTTCCTGAGTGTTCTTGGGTTAGTTCTGCATTTCCTGAGTTATTTTGGGTTAGTTCTGCATTTCCTGAGCTCTCTTGGGTCAGTGCTGCATTTCCTGAGCTCTCTTGGGTCAGTGCTGCATTTCCTGAGTGTTCTTTGGGTCAATGCTGCATTTCCTGAGTTATTTTGGGTTAGTTCTGCATTTCCTGAGTGTTCTTTGGGTCAGTGCTGCATTTCCTGAGTTATTTTGGGTCAGTGCTGCATTTCCTGAGTTATTTTGGGTTAGTTCTGCATTTCCTGAGTGTTCTTGGGTTAGTGCTGCATTTCCTGAGTTATTTTGGGTTAGTTCTGCATTTCCTGAGTTATTTTGGGTTAGTTCTGCATTTCCTGAGTGTTCTTGGGTTAGTGCTGCATTTCCTGAGTTATTTTGGGTTAGTTCTGCATTTCCTGAGTGTTCTTGGGTTAGTGCTGCATTTCCTGAGTTATTTTGGGTTAGTTCTGCATTTCCTGAGTGTTCTTTGGGTTAGTGCTGCATTTCCTGAGTTCTCTTGGCTTAGTGCTGCTTCTCACTATTCCTGAGATCAAATACAAAATAATTATAGACAAACTTGGCCATCTCTGAGTAGAACCTTAAAGACAATTTCCTGCCTTATCACCAGCAGTATTTCAGTTATATAATGGATAAGCTTTGCTCAGCAGTTTCCTTTCCCCTTTTCTGGAAATGTAGGAAGGACAGAATTTGTTTTGATGCTTTTCCTCCTCAGTTCTGCTGCACTGGAGGAGTTGCTGCTTTGTGCTGCCTGAAACCAGCTGCTGCTGTCAGAGGAACTGATTTTCAGCTTGAGCTGCAAGTGGCTAAACCAGTTTGTGAGGGTGTGGACACAGTGAGAGACAGTAACAGGATTTTCTGGGCTCTGTCCTGCATTTATTGCTGCAGGTCTCATTCCTTCATGGCACTGTATTTCAGTGCTTAATTTCCTTTAACACTTCTATAACTGAAGAAATTAGCTTGATATTAAATAGTAACAGGGAACAGGAAAATTGCCTTTGATTTTCCTACAGAATATTTTATTTCTATTGCAGTTGGGCCATTGTCCTTAGTGCCCTGTTTCTCTCATTTTCACGTGCAGTTATTAAACATTTCCCTGCTGTAAATGCACTGAGCTATTTCCTCACTCTTACTTGTTGCACAGTACATTTGATGGACTCCCAAGAGTGCTGTAGTCCTAAAACACTTCTGAAGCCAACAAGAGCAACAAATTTAACATAAATAACAGCCTAATGGCCACAATAATTACACTCTGTCTCTTGCTGGTGTTCATCAAAATGCTTCATAAAAGTGGTTTAATGTTTTAGATCACCATTAATTTTTTTTCCTTGCTCCCACGTGCTCACATGACTTTGTCACCTAGAAATGAGTTATTGCTTGGAAAGAGAAATTTCTGCTCTAAAATGAGAGCACAGAATGTGTGATGTAGTAAAAAAAAAAATCCCCTTGTATTTTGTCACATCACATCCTGTGGGAATCATGTGAACTTCACTTTGTCACAATGAAATAAAAGCAAGAAAGAGGTTGCAGAAATCAGACTTTCAGGATGGGATATAACCCAGAGTGATGTTCTCAGAGCTGGGCAGGCCCAGGGGGTGAAGGGCTGGATGCTTTGGGAATTTGGTGGCAGCCTAATGCATTATTTGTTGGTGTGAATTCCAAGCAAAAAAAGATTTCTCCCGTTCATTTTTTAGTCCTGGTTTTATTATTGGGGGAAACAGGAGGGAAGGGAGAAAGGTGACACTTTTATGTGGTTCCAAAACTGCTTTCTGAGAATAATTATTCAGCCCTAAAAAAAATGGTGTGTTCCCTCAGCATTGCTGGTGCTGATGTAATCCATTGGGATATCCATTGTGGGGCAGATAGAAAATGTTGATTTAATTCTGGCAGAGCAGAGTTTAACTCCATTTCTGCTTGGGAGCCATGTGGGTGATGATCAGCTGTGAGCACATGTTCCCTGAGCATTTCAGAGCTTCATGCTGTGTGCACTTTGGGCTGTTCTCTTCCCTTCCTGTGCTATTAGAAACCTCCAGGCCTCCAAGGGTTTGTCTGTTGTGATGATGTGGAAGTGCTGAACATCTCAGAAGTCATGTTTGCACTCCTCTCTTTGAAGGCAATTAGTCACAAACCTCCATTTCTCATTTTAAAATGTGCCCTCAGAGAGAGAACCCCTTGAGATGTTGAGGCAAAATAAATTGGTCTGAACCAAGCCTCAGTGCATTATTTTCCACTCTGACCCACTTTTCCCATTTTTTTAGAAAAGAAAACTATTTTATTTAGCAAGAAATGCAGAATCTTTCTTGAAATCATTCTACTCAGTGCTAATACTCTAGAAAAAAAAAAGTTTATGGATATCATCTTGAATCAAATCAAAAGGAAAGAGATGAAATAACAACCAATTATTAGATAAAGGCATTATTAGCCAACTTTGCCACCTGTTGGTTTGAGACTCATTCATTTAGAAATGAAAATTGCAGAAAGCACTGCAAAGGGGAGAGGTAACTTGGAAGGGGATTTCTCTATCAACTTTTAGGGGTTTAATTCCCTTTCATTGAGAGTTCTTGGCATGAAGAACTGGGGATCAGATAATTTGGGGGAAACAATCTGAACGAGTTTGCCAGAAGTCAGTCACAGAAAAGGGAGTTGATGGCTGTGCTGGGAATTTTGTCCTCTCCTGGTGATGTGCAGGAGTTCTGGGGGCTCTGTCACCCCTGGTAGAGCAGAGACTCTTCTTTCTGTCTGCTGTTGTGATATTTCCAATACTCTGCATAACCTCGTTCCTATTTAGTGTCTGTATTTTTACCCTGGTGTTACTCAGTGTAATAAATATAATTTTAAACTTGAGAAAGAATTATTTCCCTTAAGAACCTTCAGGATTCATCATCATTATGCTTGCTCTGTGTTTGTGGTACTTAGCACTGTAGTTCTTAAACCTTTGGTAGCCCAGAGGCTCAAAATAACAATTCCAGTGGGACAAAAGCAGTTTGCTTTCTATTGCAAGAGACAGCAAGTGAGTAATCTCCTGTCTGTTAAAAATCTAATATTAAATGCAAAAGTGTGTCTTATGAAAATATCTCTAATGGTGCTGTTGATTTTTTTTTTCCCCTTGGTGGAAATCCTGTAAGAAGCAATACTAATTACTGAGAGAGCTGGAAAGTTGAGGGGATGACTTAAAATATGAGCTGAGGCTAGAAATGTGCCTGTTGCTCTTGAGACATGGGAATTCCCATGTTTCACATGAAAAAAATCAATCTGTCACATCCAAATCAGCACACAGCAGAGTGTGGGCCAGGAGGTTAAGGGAATTAACACACTCTGGCATCCTTCTAAATCACAAAAACAATCCTGAATAAATTCCAGCTGCTAGTGCAAGGCTGAATTCCCTGGGCATTTGCATTATTTTGATTGTGCAGGTACATCAGTGGCACATTCTCTGAATTGCTGGTGTCCCTTAGATCTCTTTTTGAAGCTTCTGGTGGTTTCTGTGCCAGTGGAAGGGTTTGGGTGTTTGTGTTTGTGACAGACCTGCCTGTGAGAGCTGGGAGCAGGACAGCAGCCTGAGCTGATCTGAGCTGTGGGATCCCTGGGTGTTCCCTGGGTGTATTCATGGATGGAGTGTGATGTGATTCATCCCTCCCCTGACAGGAATCTGCACACACCAAACAAGGCTGAGATTAACCCTGTGGTGTCCCCCAGAGCTGGTGGCACCCTGCAGAGGTGCAGCACCCTTGGCAGAGGTTGGGTGTGAGTCTGGAGTCCCTGCTCGCTGTGCAAATCATGAGCTGTGTCCTTGTACAGACTCCAGTTCTGGCAGAGGGAGGCACAGACAAAACCTTACATAAGAACTTGGAGAAAAGTGGATTTTGGGGTGTGTGGGAGTGGGGATTCAGGCAGGGAGGCTTCTTGCATGACTCCCTGGAGAAGTGCAGGAGTTACTACAGCATGTGTTCCCTTTTTGTGCTCAGGAACCCTCAGAGCTCCTTGTGCCAGGAGTATAAATAAGGCTTGGTTGGGTGTACTGGGAACTGGGGTGTTTGCTGGCTCTGCCTGTGATGTGAGACTGGCCCAGGCTGGTGCTGGGTTAGACACAGGAGCAATTCTCACTGAGAGTGACTGGGCAGTGGGATTGCAGTGGAACCTGCAGGGAGGTGGTGGAGTCACATCCCTGGAGGGTTTAACAAAGCCTGGATTGGCTCTCAGGCTCAGTACAGCCTGCTGCTGGGTCATGGGCTGGGCTGGACGATGCCAGAGTCTTTTCTGAGCTGGTTCATCCTGTGATTCTCCTGCTCCACGATGTGGAGTCACAGCCCATGGCAGTGGGGTGCAGGCACTGCTGTCTCCTGTCCAGGAGGATCCAAACCAGACCCTGTCTGTGCCTGGGATTCCCTGCCAGGGTGGGAGGGAGGATCACCTGAACTCCTGCAGGTGTGCTCCTGTTGTTCTTCCTTCCAGGGCTGGGCTGCAGCTGGTATCCAAATGTGCAATTAGCTGAATGGATGGCTGCTACCCATTCTATCCATTCTACCAAGGATTCTCGAGATAAATCTTCCCTGGCATGTTGCAGGAATGCCTGCCTGCCTTTTTCTCATGTTTAGCTTGAAAATACCTTCAATGTTGGCAAGATCCTCTTTTTTTCTAGAAGTCTTCCCTGTGACCCAGAGCCACACACTCCTTCAGCAAGTGCTTGGTCACAGATGAGCAGAATCCTTGAATTAGGACTGGAACAGAGCCTTTCACTGTGAGCTTGAGAAGTGCTGAGTGGAACTTCTTCATTCCCAGTTTATTAGACTCTCCCATTTAATCTCACACTACAGAGAAAACAATTAGCTTGAGTAATTTCCAATCCAATTAATCTATTCCTGAGTGGCAAATATTGTACCTGGAAAACAGATTGATTATGAAGTGTTTCCTCTGAGATGCATTTTCCTGTTAATTGTTGAAGCAATTAATTTTCTTACAGACACGTGCAGGTCTTTGTGTGAAGTAGTGAAGGGAAGGAAAACAACAGGCCTGGAAGAGACCAAAAAAAAAAAAGAATAAATAAAATAAAATTTAAAAAAAATAAATAAAATAAAAAAGAAAAGCTTCAGAAACCAGGACGTGCTGAGTGAATTTTTGCTGCATATTCATGAGGAGCAGGCTCACAGGAGCACATGGTGCCTGTTCCACAGGACACAGAGCAGAAAGCTCTGACAGGTCTGGGTGTCACACATGGTTCAGAACCTCTCCCTCCTGCCCTGAGTTTGGGAAAATTGGGGTGGGTTTCTACAGGGAAAACAAAATTCTGCTTTGCATTTTGGATGTGAAATCCAAAATTTATCCAAATTGTGTCCCTTGGAGTCCTTTCTTGGAAGCATAAGAAACTTCATAATGTTCTTCTATTTCTGAGTGTTGATTTGCAATTCTAAACATATTTTAATGTAAACAGACAACGCTGTTCTCCTGAATTCTTCTGCACATGGCAAAATGGCTGCAATTTAACTTGGTTTTCCCAAAAGCCACATACCCCTCTGACATGGAAATTTATATCTTCATTTCATAGCTTCATTTTTTTCTGTCAACTTCTGAATGTAGGATGGTGCAACAAATAACTTTGAATTGCCTTAATTGTTTTTGTAGCTTTCAAATCCACCTGTTATGTTCCCATGATCTCACCAATATCTCTGTTTTTTGTTAGAAATGCATTTACACATTCAGTGCATACCTATTGTCTATATTGCAATTCTTTTTAGGTTCTGAGAGATTGAATCAGGTTTGATTTTATGCACATCCAATACCAAGAAGGTTGGAGAAGAGAGGGGGGTTGTGGGTTTATTCCACATTTGTTTTCTATATTTGAGTAAGATAAACCTCTGACTTAGTCCTTAAGAGTCTCAAAGAGAATTACAGTGTCTTGATGAAAAATTACTATTTGTTCAAAAATCAAGATTTTGTTCTCATAAAGGACATGAAAATAAATCTTGTTTGCAGAGGCTCTGAGCAGCAAAGGATCAGGAATTTAGCTGTCTCCAGAGTCTGGGGATAAATGACAGTTTTAGAAATGCAGCCTCACAATGAGATCTCTGAGATGCTGGGAATCAGCAGTTGTTTTGTAAAAGCTGTATTTTTGCTCTTCACTTTGTGTTTGTGGTCTTGGCACTCTCATCATTCTTATGTAATTCTTTAGGAAAATATCTCTTGTTCGGTGGTTTAAGGGATTAATCTTGTTTATGAAAAGAAATGCTGCTGCTGCTTCTTGGATAAACCACAAATAAAGATTTTTACCCTTCAGTTGTAATCAGGACTTGTAAACACACCCCAAAGTCCTGATGAACTGCTGATGATCATCCAGGTGCTTCCCTCAGGAGCACAGAAACTACAGAGTTTAATTGTGTGGAAATGCACAAGGAGCAGGCAGGTGAGAACTCTCAGGTGGGAGAATTGCTCTGTGCCTACAGACCTGCTGGCCAGCTGTGCTCTCACCCCCCTTTCACTTCTGAGAATGAATATTCAATTTTCCATTGCACAAAAATGCATTAAATAGAACTTTTTATCGTGAAAAAGGAGGAGTTGTGCCAGGGGCAGAGCAGAGAAAACAAATATTTAGATGCAGTCTACAGGGAAAAACAGGATGTGTGTTTATTGAGGTCCCCACAGTGCAAGCACAGGAAGGAGGGAATTGCAGCACTGCATTTGTGCCCCTGACCTTGTTTTAGTGGTGTAGGGTGAGCAGGGCTGTTCTGAGCTGGCACATCCCCAGGAAGGAGCAGGATCAGCACTGCTGTGTAAACATCTGGCTCTGGGGCAGCATTCCTAAACACCACTTCTCATGGCAAGCTTGGAGGCCCCCAGGTGCTGTGGTTTTCAGAGCAGAAATCTGCATTTAGATCCCTCAGAAAAAGGAGCACTCTTGGCCTGTGCCCGTGCAGAAGTCTCTGCTCTAAAATTAGAAAGTCAATTTGTGTGTTCAGGCAGGGGAAGCAGCAGCTCTACAATTAGCACTGGAGGAAGCTGGGCTGAGCTCATCTGGAGCTCTGCACCCCAGGGCAGTGGCTCAGTCCCAGACACACAATATTCCTCCAGGCTCTCACAGCTGTTTGACAAGGCAAGGAGGAGGGGCAGCAGGGACTTGCCTCAGTCTGATCTCTAAATGGAGTAAGCAGCTGAACTTTGAAAACCATCCACAAGATTAAAGGGCACTTCAAACAGTCTGGTGTGTCAATTTATTCTGCTGAATATCTCTCCCTTAATTGTCACCAAGCTAAGAGATTAAAGTTGACAGAGTCGTGTGCTGTGTTAAAAGGGGCTGTTGCTTTAGAGGAAGGTGCTACAGGAGAAGGGAAATGCAGAGGAAGCTCCAGACCTAGGGAAAAAAAAAGGAAATAAGGCAACAGTGTGAATGCTTTTGATTTCTGTGGATAGTTCTGGGAGAGGATGGGACATTGTTGTATTTATGGAGGGCTCTGGTCTCTGGTGTCACTGCAAAGGCTGCCCTGGCAGGAGTTCAGCAGATGAGAAGCCACTGACCATCAGCAGCTTCAATCCCCACAGTCTGCACAAAACCTGAGCCTGGGGAGGCTCAAGGGTCTGGAAAACTCCAGAAACTTTCCAGGAAAAAATGTGCTGTAGTGCAAAGAAATGCACACAGCCCCACAAAGGCCTGGGTGGAAATATGAAAGAAATTTGTGCAGCAGCATTTCAGGCCTTAAGGATGATTTCCATGACTAATAATCCAAATTAAATTACATACATGTATGAGATAGGAGGCGATTGCAATTTCAATATATTGCAGATTAAATTCACCTGGTATTTGTGCCGTGTGAGCCACATCTCAGAGAATGTGCATAAAGATGTCAAGTCAATTTCTCCAGCTTTTTTCTTAAAATATGAGATTTTTTTCTCCCGTGGCTGCATTAGCTCTTAATTTACATATTGTTTCTGCACTCGGTGGATATTGCTTTCTTTTTTGTTTATACATCAACAATATTCATGTTTTCTATATTTAGCATTATAATATTCCTCCTATTTCAGAGAGGTGTCAACAGGCAAGTGGGTATATCCAAGTGCTGCAGTGTGTTGTGCAGGTCTCTCACTAATAATAGGTGTAGGATGTTTTATTTCAAAGGGAAGAACTTATTTCTTATTTTCTTATTTCTGTCATAAATACAGCCAGCAGCACTACACATGTGCCAACTCCAGAATGCATCCATTATTTTTAATGAAGGAAATGAAGCAAGTAACCACAGCTAGGTCAATTTTTCATTAATTTCATTGGGATTTTTCCTTTGGAGAAAAAAAGGGGATTTTTAGCCAGGTTTTGTGAGCAGATGAGTCTCATGCTGCCTGTGCATGTGTGCTTTAGATTTGACAGCAGCAAAGCTGACTCAGAGATGGTTATTTCTCATCTGTGTCATGAAAACACACAGAGCAGAGGAAAAACATAATAGAAACTCTCCAGGCAGCTGAATTCTTATCAATAGGCAATTATGGAAAAATCTTAAATAAGAGCTTGTAGTTTCTTGGACACAAGAGCCAATCAAGCACGAGGCAGAGCTCTGCAGGAAAGTGGCTTTTCCTTGCTCCATCCTCATGGAGCCTCTTCCTTCCCATGCCTAAGTAACTGCCAGGAAATCCTGGCTCTGTGCTGCAGACCTGGCTGGGGAACAGCTGGAATCCTGTTCTCAGCACGTGGGGCTGGGGAACAGCTGGAATCAGCATGTGGGGCTGGGGAACAGCTGGAATCAGCATGTGGGGCTGGAGAACAGCTGGAATCCTGTTGTTGTCACCACGTGGGACTGGGGAACAGCTGGAATCAGCACGTGGGGCTGGGGAACAGCTGGAATCCTGTTCTCAGCTCGTGGGGCTGGGGAACAGCTGGAATCCTGTTCTCAGCTCGTGGGGTTGGGGAACAGCTGGAATCCTGTTGTTATCAGCACGTGGGGTGGGGAACAGCTGGAATCCCGTTGTTCTCAGCACGTGGGGCTGGGGAACAGCTGGAATCCTGCTGTTATCATCTCGTGGGGTTGGGGAACAGCTGGATTCCCGTTGTTACCAGCTCGTGGGGTGGGGAACAGCTGGAACCCCGTGGTGCAGGAGGTGAGAGCTCCCTGCCCCGGGATGGGCAGTGCAGGTGTGCCTGGTCCCCAAACAGGGGCTGTGCTTCCTGCTGCCATCCCCAGGCTGCAGCTGCATCCTGGGCTGGCTCACATCTGGCACATCTGCAGAGCTGCTCCGTGCCCTTTGTGCCCTCTCCTCTTTGCCAGGAGCTGATGGATCCCATGGATAAATTCATGTAGAATTTGGGCGGCTGGAGCACACTCAGCCCAACATATTTGCTCACCCTCCAACAGGGAATCTCTGCTCCCCAGCTCAGCCCTGGGGTGGGGAAATGCTGGGTCTGACAGCTGAGCTCTGCCTTGCAGACACAGCAGGGACTTGGTGAGGCAGCAGGAGCCCTGAGAGGGGAATTCTGTGTGAGCCCTGCAGTTCCAGCTGGCCTGGGATGAACCAGCAGCACTCACCTTGAGCAGCACACAAACATCCCACCTTGCTCCCTCTGCTTGTTCCCAAATCTCAAATGCAAGCTCTCCCAAGAGAGAAGTGTCTTAGCAGGCAAAGTGGAAGTCAGAATCTTCAAGGTGAAAACTCTTGTCCAACCTTTCATATGATTGCTCTGAAGAATTATTTTTTGAAGTTAATAAACCACATGCATTCACCTCATATGGCTGTTTCCCTCCCCAAACAAATTGCTTTTATTGTCAAAACTACAAATTTGGGCATTGTGATCAATACCATCGTTTTATGAGCTGTCAGGAAAGGGACTTGAAGATGCAGCTTTGCTTGATTGTGTAGGAATAAAGATTGATCAGCCCTGTTCTGCTCCTGTATGGATCCTGGGCTGATTCACAGAGTGTACAAAGCAAAGCTCTCTCCCCTCATCCCTCTTCACAATCACATAGTCAATAGCTTTTCCTCTCTGCTCCTCTGCAACCCCCTGCAGTACAACCCCAATTAATATCTCCAGAAGGGCACAGAGGAGGAGCTTGTTTTGGTGTTGGGGGTCTCTCCCTCATGGGAAAATGTGATTGTAATTCCAAATTTTCTTGGTTCATGTCACAGCAGGCACTGTGCCACGACTGCTGGCTTTCACTCATGTTTTCTGGTGTTGTTTTTAAGTGGAGGGAGGGAAGAGGAGAATGTCAGATGGGGATGGGCTGCTGGGTCTGGGGCACTGAGTGTCACAGTGTCACAGTGCTCCAGAGGGAAGTGTGGACTTTGGGCTCAGAGTTTGCTGGGTATCATTATTCCCAGTGGAGAAAGAGGAGCTGTTGGCTGAGGCATTCCCACTGTCTGTATTCACTTCCCACACTCAGTGCTGCTGTGTTTGTGGCACTGGTGACTTCACAGACTCGTGCAAGGTGCAGGTTGTGCAGTGCCACAGCCTGGGCCTTCCTTGGACCCAGGAACATCAGGAATAACATACTCAGCTGCAGGTGTGCTCAGGTATCACATTCACAGCTGCAGGTTGGCTCAGGAATAACATTCACAGCTGCAGGTTTGTTCAGGTATCACATTCACAGCTGCAGGTTGGCTCAGGAATAACATATTGAGCTGCAGGTTTGCTTGGGAGTAGCTGCAGGTTTGTTCAGGAATAATCACACTCCTCAGCTGCAGGTTTGTTCAGGAATAGCTGCAGGTTTACTCAAGTATTGCATTCTCAGCTGCAGGTTTGCTCAGGAATAATCACACTCCTCAGTTCCAGGTGTGCTCAGGTATCACATTCTCAGTTCCAGATTTGCTCAGGTATCACATTCTCAGTTCCAGGTGTGCTCAGGTATCACATTCTCAGTTCCAGGTGTGCTCAGGTATCACATTCTCAGCTCAGGAGCAATCACACTCCCAGCTGCAGGTCTGTAAGCAGCTCTGAGGCTTCTCCTGTGCTCTGAGCTGAGTGCAGTATGTGCCTGCTGAGAGGGGAGCACTTCCCTTTCCTTTTCCCTTTTCCCTTTTCCCTTTTCCCTTTCCCTTTTCCCTTTTCCTTTTCCTTTTCCTTTTCCTTTTCCTTTTCCTTTTCCTTTCCCTTTCCCTTTCCCTTTCCCTTTCCCTTTCCCTTTCCCTTTTCCTTTTCCCTTTCCCTTTCCCTTTCCCTCCTGCAGGGAGCTGCTGTGAGCACTGAATGCCAGCACACACAGATGTTGAGCCAGATGTGCTGGCTGCCCAGAACACTGCTGGCCCATGCAGGTGAGTGCAGGGCAGGCACAGCTGCAGCAGCAGGGGCACAGCAGCCCTGTCACTGCACAGCTCCAGCAGCAGCAGCTCTGCTGTGACCTCACCCAGGGCATGGTCCAGCATGGTTTGGGTTTTCCCATAAGGAGGGGACAGAACTGTGCCTGGCTCCTGGCTCTGAGGCTGATATTACATGTTTGGTGTGAAAATTTGGGACAGAAAGCTTGTAAAAACAAATCTAGAGATAGTGGGCATCATTCTGTGCAAGTCCTGCACTTGCTTAATGCTGGGTTCCCCTGGATCTTCTCCTGAGGAGTGAAACTTTGCTTTTACAGTCTCAAAATACAGTATTTACATACAGGAGGGTCTGTATGGAGCTCCCCCTGCTCAGGGCTCACTGCCCTGTAATCCCACTGAAATGGAGTGGAAAGCCCATGAAAATTTCACTGCATTTGCACCCAAGTGACATGTGGCCATGGTGGTAATTTAAAAAAAAAAAAAGAAGAAGTGATGGTCCTGCAGTCTCCATGGAGACTGAGCATGCTGGAAGAGGTGAGAGTAAAAATATTTTCAATTTTAGGTTGAAAGGCAGAGATCAAAAGTTGTTCTGGTTGAAGTGCTGGTGGGTGTCAACATGCCCAGTTGAATTACAAGGAATTCTGCACAAATGCTTTGCAAAATGTTTTGAAAATGAGATTTTTAAAGCAAGTTTCCTGTAGTATTTTAGTGGGTTTCTGGAACAGATCTGGATGTGTACCAGATGTGCCTTTGTCAAATTGCTACCAGAGTATGAGCCAGGAAGTAAAATACCCATCCTGGCAGCAGGAATCCTTGTTTTACAAGTCAGCATTCAAATTCTTCTGGGGGATCATAAAAAGGAAATGAAAGAGGACCCAGCAGAAATGGAGACATTCCATGTGATGAAGATGTCTGGCTGTCAGAAAAGCCAATTAAAAAAAAAAAAGCTTTCCCCAAGGAATGAGCAAGAAAAAGTAAATGAGAAATACTCAGTAAAATGGAAGCAAGCCTGTGTCTTTTGGTGGTTGGTAAATCTGGTTCAGTGTTTGTTGATAATTGGTAAATTTGGTTCAATGTTTGTTGGTAATTCGTAAATCTGGTTCAGTGTTTGTTGGTGGATGGTAAATTTGGCTCAGGGATTGTTGATGGATGGTAAATTTGGTTCAGTTTCTCTTGGTAATTGGTAAATTTGGCTCAATGTTTTTTGGTGTTTGGTAAATTTGGTTCAGTGTTTATTGGCAGCTGGTAAATTTGGTTCAGTGTTTATTGGCAGCTGGTAAATTTGGCTCAGTGTTTGTTGATAATTGGTAAATTTGGCTCAGTGTTTGTTGATAATTGGTAAATTTGGCTCAGTGTTTGTTGGTAACTGGTAAATTTGGTTCACTGATTGTTGGTAACTGGTAAATCTGGTTCAGTGTTTATTGGCAGCTGGTAAATTTGGTTCAATGTTTGTTGATAATTGGTAAATTTGGTTCAGTGATTGTTGATGGATGGTAAATTTGGTTCAGTGTTTATTGGCAGCTGGTAATTTTGGTTCAGTGTTTGTTGATAACTGGTAAATCTGGTTCAGTGTTTGTTGGTAACTGGTAAATTTGGCTCAGTGTTTGTTGATAATTGGTAAATCTGGTTCAGTGTTTGTTGGTAACTGGTAAATCTGGTTCAGTGATTGTTGATAATTGGTAAATCTGGTTCAGTGTTTGTTGGTAACTGGTAAATCTGGTTCAGTGATTGTTGATAATTGGTAAATCTGGTTCAGTGTTTGTTGGTAATTGGTAAATTTGGTTCAGTGTTTGTTGGTAATTGGTAAATTTGGTTCAGTGTTTGTTGGTAACTGGTAAATCTGGTTCAGTGTTTGTTGGCAGCTGGTAAATTTGGTTCAGTTTGTTGGTAACTGGTAAATTTGGTTCAGTGCTGTTCTCCAGTCACTTGGGGAACAGGGAAGCTTTGCTCAGAAAGTGTTGCTGGGGGAAAACCACCTTAGTGGTTAAATGCAGAATGAAAGCAGGAAAGGATGGATGTGCATTTGTGCAACTTTCTGTTCTTGTGTGGCCACAGAAAATAGCACTGCTGCCATCCAAAGCCCAGGGGTTGTGAGCTGGGATTGAAAACTCACTAACTGGATGGTTTGCATCTTAAATAATCGTGTTCAGGGTGGGACAGACAATTTATCTCTGTGAGGTGGTTTCTGTGGGGAAGAGAGTTTAAAAAAAGCAGAGCTGGCAATTCTGGTTTTCTGCACAGAGTGCAGTCTGGCTGTTCTGGGTGCTTTTGCTGAGGAAAGTTTATTGAGTCCTCATGGCTGACAGTGGATGATACTTGTTTATTTTGATTTTTTCCATGGATGGATCAATTGCTAAAAGCCAAGGATGTCTATAGATTTACCAGACCAAGAGGGGGGAAAGAGCAGCAGAATTGAGAGGGGAAAGTGACTCAGGGTTTGTTTAACAAGGAATATGAGCTTGAATTTTATTATTTTGGGATGGAGTTTTGCCAGTGATATAACCACAACAAGATTTCTTTATTAAAGCACCATTTGATTTTTATTAAAAGAAAAATTAAAAGAAAGAGGCCCTGCCCTCTTTCTCCCTTTAATTCAGAGCTGAACAAATAAATAATTTGGGGAAGACACAAAGGAAAAAACCACACATGAAATGCACAAATATATTCAGTGCAGTCAATAACTTAGGAACAAGAATTTTTATCTGTCATGGATCCCATTCTGTGTTTTTTAATCAAATCATGGCTTAAATTTAGGTACCAGGTTTTGCAAGCAGCACTTTGGACAGTAATTCTTTATTTCTCAGAGGCTGGAGAATTACACCTAGTTTTTAACAGCTTTGATTTGTTAGTATATTTATATTGAATCTATTTATTCTTCCCAAACTCCCTCTAATAGAAATTAAACATGTAATTAATTTAATGATAGCACCTGGGTCAAAGGAATTATTTCATGCCACCTCTCAGTTAATAGGAATGAAGATGTTTTATTCTGAAGACTATTGTGTATGCAGAAATGTTCCTTTTATTTATTTTAAAATTCCAGTTTCAGAATAGGAGAATATTGTCACCCTCCCCCCAAACCCCTTTTGTCTGTGTAGTTCAGACACAAAGCTCTTAAAAAATACTTGACTCTGTTCACTTGTAACATTTATCTGTTTGCCAAGGCTCTGAGTGAGTGTTTAATTTTATTTAAAGGACAGTGTGAATAGCCTCTGGGGTTTAATTTGGAATTTATACAGTTTCCCACTTCCCTTAGATAAATCCTAGTGAAGGAAACATCTTTCATATGTAAAGAAAGTTGTGATTTCCACCCCATTTAGAGCCATGTTTTATTTAGACCATTCTATTTCCCCTTCTCTTGGGGCAGTATCTGAATTCCTTGTCAGGTCATTAACTATATTAGATGCATTAGATGAAAACATTTGAACATTTTTTTTTTGGTCAGAGAAACAACATTAAATGAATTAATGCTGTGCACACATTCTCAGTGGGAGCTGCTCTTTTCAGAATTGCCAGGTTTTAATGGAGCTGTGCTGCTGGAGTGGGCACATCCCTGTGGGTGCTCCAGGGGTTCTGGGGGAAAAATCTTCACATTTCCCTCCTCACTCTCTGGGTTAGAGGGCTCAGCCCCGAGTGAGTGCAGTCAGATGGCATTTTGGAGCATGTGGAGGCAGGTTGGGCTGGGTGTGCTGGTCCCATCCCAGTATCCCATTATCCCATCCCAGTATCCCATTATCCCATCCCAGTATCCCATTATCCCATCCCATCCCATTATCCCACCCCATTATCCCATCCCAGTATCCCATTATCCCATCCCTGTATCCCATCCCATCCCAGTATCCCATCATCCCATCCCAGTATCCCATCCCATCATCCCATCCCAGTATCTCATTATCCCATCCCAGTATCCCATCCCAGTATCTCATTATCCCATCCCAGTATCCCATCCCAGTATCTCATTATCCCATCCCAGTATCCCATCCCATCATCCCATCCCAGTATCCCATTATCCCATCCCATCCCATCCCTGTATCCCAGTATCCCATCCCATCCCATCCCAGTATCCCATCCCAGTATCCCATCCCATCATCCCATCCCAGTATCCCATTATCCCATCCCATCCCATCCCTGTATCCCAGTATCCCATCCCATCCCAGTATCCCATCCCATCCCAGTATCCCATCCCATCCCAGTATCCCATTATCCCGTGACCCCATCCCCTCTGGCACAGTGCAGGTGTCTCTCTGGTGGCTGTTGGAGCACAGTGGGATTTTAGGAGTTGAGCTGCTGCTCTCTCATTCTGCCCCACCGTGCCCTGCCCCTGCAGCCTGCAGGGTCCTGTGGGATCCCCAGCTGGGGCTGTGGGTGCTCAGTGGCAGCAGGGAAAGCTGGCAGCACACAGAGGGAGCAGCCACAGTGGCACCAGGAACGTGGGAAATGACAGCAGGGACCTCTTCTTGGGAATGGGCACTCCTCCACTGCTCACACCTGAAGGGAAATTTGAAACTTGCTGTGACTGGTTTCTTACATTCCTATTGATTTTACACTTTTCCTTGCAATTAACAGATCAGGTGCTTCCCTACCTGCACTCAGCATGTTATTTATCCTTCCCAGACAAGGGTTATTACATGCTGTCTCTTTTTCAGGCAAAATCCAATAAATTTTCTGATCTCTGCTGTAAAACTGGGGTAAATGGATAGAGCAGAGGAGTCATCTGTCATGATTCCTCCTTAGTGTCTTGCAGGAAATGAGCAGCCAGGAAGAGCCCACAAGGCTGAAAGATGGCATTTCCTTCTTCTAGCTCAGCCTCGAGGAGCCCAGCCTCTGACCATGGAGTTTTTATGAAATTCTCACTTATTTCTCTCTGCCCCTGTTTGTTTTTGAAGGGACTGAAAGCCTCACAAGCTGTTGAGGTTCTTGTTCCTTTTTTTTTCTTTTTTTAATGTTTATTGGATCTCTGGCTGGAAAAACGTGTCCCTTCAGTGAGCTCTGGCACATTTTGCTCATTTGCTCTCCATTAATTTGCACATCCTTATTCTGCTCTTGACTGCTCTGCTGCCACACCAGAGCAGGGGGATCAGCCACTGCAGCCAACATCCAGCTTTTGGCAGGAGATAAAGCTGTGGGAGAGCTGAACAAAAAGGAGTGTTGCTCTTCCCAGAGCATCCCAGACTGGTGCTCAGCCAAGGGGAGAGCCCTGGTGAGACAGCACAAACCTGAGTTTGAGAAGAGGGGGTTTTGCATCACCTGCAGTGTTCACTTCTTGGCACATAGCTCTGTAGGGCTGCCCTGGAGCACGAGTTCCATCCCTTCCCTTGCTCCTGAGTCCCTCAGGTGTTTCAGTTTAACCTGAAACCTTATTGGCATCAGAGCATTTGGACACCTGCTTGAATGACAGCAGCTGTATTTTCTTGAACAGTTTATTGGAAATGAATTCACAGCCTTGGAACATGGGAATAATGTGAGCTCTTACAGTAAACATGAGAAAGATATTCTAGGGTGAGGAGAGGATTTAGAATTTTTCAAATTAGAAACTGAACTGAGATCTGATTTCCAGAAATGCTTTTGAGGACTGTTGGGGTGGTGGTGAGGGGAGCAGTGGAAAGCCCAGCCCCATGTACCCCACAGGTACATTATTGGTTTCATTAACAGTCCTGACCAAGTGGAATTGAAATCTTTCTCCTTTTTTCCATTCTTGCTTCAGTTTCTCCTTTTCCTACTGCTCATCAGTGGTGACACAGAGCAAAGAGAAGAAAGTTGTCACTGTTTCTTACCTGGATCCAGAGTGACCAACAGGAGATAAACCTGCCAGTCCTGGGCCAGGCTTGTGCCAGAATTTCTGTGAGGAATTAAAACCTCTGGGATCAGAGGAATAAAGAGGATCAATCAGCTTCAAAGCCTGAAGTGGCAGCTTGGCAGTCACCCACAGCTGGGCTTGGATTAGGGGCACAGGAGCTTTAAAGAAAGGGAGAAAAGAAACCCACAGAGACTTAAAAGTGGAGCAGAAAGAGACTTTGAATGGGGAAGGTCAGCAGCAGTGGCTGAAGGCTGACAGCAGTGCTGCTCCATCCCTGGGGATTAACAAATTTCATATTTCCCATTCAGACTGAGAGCTAATGCTGTATTCAACGTTCTGGGGCTGTTTGCAGTGTTTTAATGGTAAGCTCAATAGAGCAGGAATTTATTTCATAAAGAAAGTTTGTGCCAGTCTGGTCTAACAGCAGAGTGAGCTGATTAAGGTTTGGCAGACCCTATTGACATTTCTAATAAAGAAATCACTAGCACAGCGTTTTTCTCTACTTAAAGCAACAAGAGCAAGAATGGTGAAGAAATAAAACCTGTGGAGAGAACGATGCTGTTGACAGCACCTTTTAACTGCCTCCATTTAATCACAAGTGCTCAGCTTTTGCCACCACTAGAACACATAAAGCAGTAATACTGCAATATATTTATTACTCATCATCCTCTGGAGTGCCTGGGAATTAGGAGAGGGCAGGGGCTGACTTGCAGTGGGGAAAGAAGAGCATGGGGAGGCTGTGGGGAGCCCATGCCACAATAAAATAAACAGAATAAAGTCACAATAAAATCATCCTGCACACAGATTTCTCTGCCTCACAGCTGTGCAGCAGACAGAAGGAGCCTTGAAAATCCTACCATTCAAATCTGAACTTTTTGGCCAGCACCTGTATCAGTAAACCTCAAAGAACTGGCTAATCTTTTATTCAAATTATCTTTGCCTCCCCAGGGAGATGTTTTCTGTGCTGTTGTCACCTTCCTTCACAGGAACTTCTGCACGTGCTGTGACAGTTTAAGGGGAAGGCATCCTTACTGTGCAGGGCTTAGCACCCTCCAACACCTCCCTGCCTTGGAAATGGAGTGAGCACAAAAGATGCAAAAATCACATCTGAAAATACATCCAAGTGTCAGACTAAATTAAAATTCATGCTGCATTAAATGGGTACAGTATGACTAAAAGAAGTCTTGGTAGAAGCAAAACTGCTGCTTCTGTTCAACCTTTAGCCAGCTGGAGCCAAATCTCAGGAATGCCCATGGTGTTGGGTTCATGGTGTTGAGCAGTTTTTATTTTATTTTATTTTATTTTATTTTATTTTATTTTATTTTATTTTATTTTATTTTATTTTATTTTATTTTATTTTATTTTATTTTATTTATTAGTTTGCCAGAACACCTGATTCTGCTCTTCCAGCAGTTGTTATGGCACATCTTCAAACTGGATTTAGGCTTTACACATTTGTGTTTGATCAACCACCTTCTTGCTGTGAGTTAAAACACACACCAGATGCTGCAGCACACCTGTGATCTCCCAGCTGCTCCTGGGATGTGAAATGGGAAATTCACCCTGTGGTCACCCAGTGGAGCTGCTGTGGCTGCAGGGGTGCTGTGGAAATACAGAGCCTTGATAAAAAAATAAAAAATTTAAAAATGAAAAAAATAAATATATTTATCTGGGCTGATATTTTCCTACCCTTTCATGTTCAGCTCTCAGCCTTGCTTTAAGGAGGGATTTCAGGTTCTGTGTCAGGTGCTGGGGCTCTTTGCTGGGGTCCCTGCAGGTTCCTGAGGTGCTGTGGAATGTTCCAGGTTGTTGATTTTGTGCTGTTTGAGCAGAGGAGTTATCAGGAGATCTGAGTGCATCTCTGAGGCACAGCCATGGCTCCTTCCAAGGTGGCAAACCCAGCAGAGTGCTTTTTGAAATAGCCAGCTTGACTTCTGACACGAGCATCGATTTCCTCCCTCTCCTTTGCGCTCCTTTTGCATTCCTTTGACTTGTGACATTTTGCAAATGAAAGTGATGGCAGACAGGAATAACCTGAATTGTGGGAGTCAGAGAGGAATGCAGAGAGGAAAGGAGAAGGGGATGGAGCACTGTGGCAGTGACATGAGGGACATCTCATTTATTGCCCTGGTGGACTCCAGTCTGCATCGCCACTCTGCTCCCTGAAATGCTGCAGCTCTCCAAGGCCAGGGCGAGTTTTCCATGGGAAATTATAATGTTCTTCCTCTATTTTAATTAGTCTTTCAGTGGAAGTGAGGAATTTGCTGATTTATGTAATTCTTCCAAAGAGGGCAGGCCAGCAAACTTGAGAGTAATTTATTTTTTGACATATATATTGCAGTGGTCTTGAAGACTTTTTGCAGCAGTTTGCAATCCTTTTCTGCAGAGCAAAATATTCACCTCAGCCAGTGGAATTTCACAGAGTCATCACTGATTCATGCATTTCATGGTTATTTGCTATTTTTGCAGCCTCATCTGTGTATTTTTCCTCTGTGGCATCCTGCAGGCATGTTCATTTCTGTCTGCTGTGCTGAACTATTCATGCAGATTGTTTTAAGAACATGTTTTCAACCAGCTCAAGGAAACAAACTCTTTCCTTTAAATAATTGCAGTAGTCCATTAATTTTTTTTTTTTCTGTATGTGCAAATACTTAATGAACAAAAAAAAAAAAAGATACAACTTGGCTTTTAGCAACCAAATATGAATCTGATTTAGCTGGTGAGATAATAATTTCTGGAAGTTATTGGCATTTTCCCAGGCTGCAGTTGTGGTTCTCTCAGTCTGGCACAGCTCTGGAGTCACAGGAGCTCTCAGGAAAGGGGGGGCTGTAATTTCAGTGCTCCCAAGGAATTCAGATTTAACTCAGCTGTTCCAGCAGCTCAAAGCAGATGAAAAAACCTCCAAGAGTTTTTTCAGTGTCTCTTGAGAAGCTGAGAGCACGAAAAGCTCAACTGAAACAAAATAATGTTTCTTATACCTGAATGGGTTTAGAATTGGTGTCATTTACAGGAGAAAAACAGAAAAGCAGGAATGTTAATAAATGCACAGAACTCCTTAGCATTGAGTTATATCAACAAAAATGTGTGTGTGTTCCTATGTGAATGTGTGTAAATCATTTATTTAAACTTCAGTGTGCCACTGGTGCTTTCAGGAGCTGAATAATGAGATGCTCACATCTCACCTTGAGGTCATAATTTGCAATAAATCCCAGATATTATTACTTCTTGAGGTACCTGTGATATCTTGGGTGATTTAAAAACATTCCATAAGAATGTCACAGATGGAAATTTGGACAGAACAGTGGGAAAGGACAGGGTTGGTCCAGAGTTTGTTTACACAAGGGAAGTCTCAGTGTTCCAGAAAGTCTCAGGAAGGTTTTGCTGAAGGCAGGGAAGCTCAGAGAGGTGGGATCAGCTTGTCTTGAGGCCCTGCAGCAGAAGGGACTTGGAGAAGGTGTTTGTCTTGTCAAGATAAATATAATAAAGCTGCACCCCAGGTACATCCACATCTCCTTCTCTCAGGGCCCTGGAAATCTGAGCAGCTTTTCCATCAGGGTCACACTGCTCCCAGTGCTGTCCTGGCCCTTCTGGAACCAGAAATGTGGCCCTGGCTCCATCAGACAGCTCTGCTTGGGCTCCACTTCTCAGACAGTTCAGATAAATTTGTAATTTATCCTTCTTTTCAGATCGATTCCTTTTCCATCTGCACCTCTCAATGTGCTGTTCCTTTTGCCATCTCAGGCTAGGGTTCACCTTTACCCTTCCAGAAGGTTCCAGGGTGTTTTAGGCTTCTGAGCAGAGGTTTGCTAGTTTATGTGAGATGAGCAAAGAGCAGAAAACTCAGCAACCCCACTCTGGATTAGCTGGGAGGAAGGGGCAGGGCTGGAAACACAGCCAGGGCTCATTCCAAAACCCAAACACAGACTGCAGACTGAAATATTGCACCCAAACATTTAAAAACAGTATCGTGTTTTACCTGTTTAGATCCCTAACTCTGCTTTATTTCCCTTTATCACACAGAGCAGTGGCAGCTGCCTGACAGTTTAGCAGTTCCTGCCTGTGCTGACTCAAACTGGAGCAAGTTGCTCTTTAGAACTGGGATGGGAGAGGTGCTGGATTCCCTCTGGAGGTCAGGCAGCCTCTCAGCCCTGGCTGTGTCTCCAAACCTCCTTTTCTGTGCTCCTGGAGCTGACTCAGCCCAGGTGAACCTGCTGGAGCTGGTGTCACCTTTGGCTAAAATTCTGCATTATGAGCTTTTCATCATCCCCATCTTCCTTTTCCCTTCCTTTAGCAATCCACTTTGTCAATATATCAAAGCAATGCTTATTTACCTGGTAATTTATTTGTGTTCATTATCCAGTGCTGACTGGATTTACCTCCAATGAGGTTCCTGATGATCCATTTTTCCTCTTGGAGGAAAATCTTGCTGCATAGAAAATCTCTCTGATAGAAAAGACATCTGGAAAGGAGGGGGGAAGGAAAATGTTAGGTGTAAGTCACCTCAGTTTTATTCAGCTTTCTGCCAGAATCTCTCTGCTCCTCTCCACCCTGCAGGTTTGCCTGTTTGAAGTGCTGGGTGCATTTTGCAAATTCATAGTTAATTACCAGTGGAGGATAAGGAGGGAGGACAAAGAGGGGAGATGATTGAAATTGTGATGTTTTGTGATGTTTTGTGTCTGGAAATGACCCAGCAACTTTGGGTCAGTGTGTGAGGAGCTGGGCTGCAGGAGCAGCTCTCTGAAATCACCCCTGCCCATCCCTGCCCTTGTGGGTTCCAGTTTTTAGTGGTGAAGTTCCTGTCCCTGCACCTCCAGGAAGGGTTTGGGGTCTCTGCAGGAAGGAGACCTGAGAGACCTCAGTGTCAGGCTAATTATTACAGTTACTGTAAAATTTATATTGACATTGACAATGTAAATTGATATTGAAAATGTATTCTCAAAGAAATAATTCTGGCTGCTGTGCCAGGGTCTCCAGACAGGTGGGTGGAATCTCAGTTTCTGCTGTATGGCTAGCTTGGATTTCCCCTTTCCTCTCTCCCCCTCAGTGTTTGCAGCCAGAATTGCCTCTGCAGCATGCAGGGTGAGGCTGCAGCTGGCATGTGAGAAGATCTGCTCTGCTCCCACAGTGGGCTGGATAATTGACAGTAATGGCTGTAAAACCCAGAGCTCAGGGGCTGTTGTTTTTATATTTTTCCTCCCAAGCCATCCCTCTGAAAAAGAGTTTGATCAATGCCTGAGCACTTTACACTGGTATTAATAAATGCAGAATGTTAAAGAGCCACTTTAGGAATAAATAATCTAATTCAGTTTATAATCCTAACTGTTGTTTAAAAAGAAACAAGAGTAATAATGAAAACAAATCACCCTTTATTTAAATATTAATCCCTGATGGTAATTGTGCCTGAATAAATCTTCCAGCTGCACAGAGTGGGCTGTGCTGTCAGACACTGAGGCTGGATGCAGTGTCCTGTGCTGGTGCTGCTGGAGGAGCTCTGCTGCTCTGGGACTGTCTCCCTGAGTGATGGGGGCTGTGCTGAGCAGGGGCAGGGACCCAGACTGGCACAGCCTCCTCGCTGGGCTGCCCCAGCCACATCAGAATGATAGATGGGTGTAGCTACAGGTTCACAAAACCAGCAGCACTCACAGCTCTGGGGCTTTGTGTGCCCAGGAGTGCAGGGCACAGCTGAAACCAGCTCTGCTGTGGTTTTAGGGGCAGCTGGTGCATGGTGCTCTCCCTTTGTGCTTCTCACCTATCTAGTTGCAGCAGAGGCACCACTGAGTTTTCTGATTTAAGCAGGACTTGGATCTCTGCTGATATAAAAAACTGCATTAGCAGCTACTGCTTTCATTTTTCTTCATTTCTCTTTCCCTCTGAACCTCGTGGAATGCCAGTGCAGACCAGAATTAGCACCCAGAGCTGAAGGGCTTCAAAACAAACTAATGGGGAACTTAACCCAAACCTGTATTTCAAAGAGTGTTGAGAAGGCAAATGTTGCAGTGGCCTAGTGCAGATTTAATGATTTTAAGTGGAATAATCTAACTAGGAAAGAGCTCAGCTCCTGGAATCTGACTCTCATTATGGGCTGGCAGGAGCCTTGCAGGTGATGGGGATGAGGAGGGTGAGATGCAGTGCCTGGCCTGGGCTGACCCTTCCTCACCCATCCCCTGGAGGATCTGCTGCAGACCACTCTGACCCTTCCCTGTGAAGGGAGCAGCTTCTGCTCCTGCAGGATCCCCATGATCAGCATTTGTTCCTTTGAAAAAAAAAATCTTAATTTAGCCCTGAGCTCTTCCTTTTCCACAAATCTGGGAGCCCTGACTGGTGCCCAGGGGGTTGGAATGTGCAGTGATGGGGATGGGGCTGGCACAGGTCACTCAGGGACAGGGACAGGGACAGGGACAGGGACAGGGACAGGGACAGGACAGACACCTCAGTGTCCTGTGTCAGCAGCAGTTGCTCCTGTGGCATTCCTGCTTGGAGATGCCCCCAGAGCCCAGCCCAGCTCTGCTCCTGAGCCTCACCTGCAGCTCCAGCAGGGCTGCAGCACCAGTGAATCTTCTCTTTCCGTGGCTGTGTTTCCTGAGAGAGATGGGAAGGGCAGAGGATGATCGTGTTTGCACCATGGGACACTTTAATTCATGATTTGCACTCATCAGTGCTGATGGAGATGTCACTTTGTTGTACCCATGGCAGAAATCTCTGCTCTGGAGCCACTCCCTGCCTCAATGCTCCTCATTTCTATTTCTTACACAAATAGCTTCAAGTTGTTTCTGCTCCATCTTTCCTCCACATAACTCATCTGCCCACTTCTCACACTCATGTAAAAGCTTTGGCACCAACCCTTGGCTGTTTCATGTTTCAGATTATTTTGCTCCTGAGCGTTGGGAAAGTCTGCACCAGTAATTCAGATGTGATTTTGTTGCTTCTTGTTCTACATCTCCACAAATCCTACAGAACACAATGTTTCTTCCATGAACAAAGAGTGAGAGCCTAAATTATTAAACACAGAAATAAGAGATAGAGACATATCTTGTAGCACTTTTCTTCTGGAACTGTCAAAGAAAAGTTTGATTCATCCAACAATTTCATAACTCTTAACCTCTGCTCTTCTCTCTAATTTTTTAGAAATTGGTCTAATATACTGGAGGGAATGACAGAGACTCAGATGGAGTGATTGCATAATTCTCTCTTTGTTAAGGAGCTTGGGAAAAGAAAAACAGATCCCAAACCAGCTTGTTACAGCCATCCATGGCCCTGCAAAAACGATTTCTTTCTCTCTACTTTTAGACCTTCCCAGATCCTGTGTTTGCCATTTCTTTCTGAGACTCTTCCACTCTCCTTTTGCTATCAATTTGCTCTGTATTTCCTGTTGTTTCTAATTATACCCTCCTGCCTACCTGCTCCAGCAATTTTCTCTCCTTGACACTTAAATCCTTGAAATATTTGTGGAAAGTTAGCACTCTCTGGTTCTTCTGCCTTTTAAGCCTCACCTACAGATTTTATTTTTTTTTTTCAGAAGATCACCAGCCTACCTTCTGCTCTACTTGATGTTCCTTCAAGTGCTGCACACTCAGGCCCTGTGGAAATCTGGCAGGTTGTTTCTTGCACCGTTTTTGTAGAAATCCCTGCCCATTTCCTGCAGCCCTCGTGGCTGCTGTTTGTACCTCATCCTGCTGAGCAGTGACAGCAGAACTAAAGTCGAGCAGCTTGAGCAGAGCAAGTGGAAAGCCATGCCTGGAACCCATTGATATTCCCAGACTGTAGAGATAATTCTGGCAGTGCTGTGTTTTAATTCTTCACGTCCTTTGGTTGCTTTTAATACCCACAGCAGCTCTCCCTTGGATTTCTCCACACAGATTCCAAGAACTGTGCTAGCTAGGAGGTTTGGAGGAAGCTGCCCACCCAAATTTTCCATTTTGCTTGCTAGGAGCAGATATTTTAAGCCCACATTTTTGGTGGTTTGGTGTCCCAGCTCGTATTCCCTGGAGGATTTTCACTGCAGTGAGGGAAGAGCAGTGTCTGTATTTGCACAGCTTCCATGTTAGCCTTGCAAAGAAAGGGAGTTTACACTCAATTAAGGCATTAAAGACTCCTAATTGGGCTGAGACACTCTGGGGCAGTAGCAGGAGGAGTGTGAAGCACAGGAGAGGGAGCAGTTCAAGCAGCCCAAGGTTTGGGTGTGAAATGTTTCTGGAGCAGAAATTGATCCTCCCTTGCTGTGTGAATGATTTATGAACCTGCTGGAACCATTAATGATTGCCAACATTACTGAATTCATAATTATAACAATTAGGGTGTCTCTTCCCCTGCCTCCAGCTCAATGGAATCAATAATTCCTTTGCAAGGGCTGGGTGTGCATCTTTCCCCTGTCAGTGCAGGATTGCTGAGGTCAGCCCAGGTTCCCCAGAGCTCTGCTGCTTGTTCCACAGAATCCTGAGATCCCAGACCAGGACCTGCAGGCTGAGCTCTTGTTCCACAGAATCCTGAGATCCCAGACCAGGACCTGCAGACTGAGCTCTGCTGCTTGTTCCACAGAATCCTGAGATCCCAGACCAGGACCTGCAGACTGAGCTCTTGTTCCACAGAATCCTGAGATCCCAGACCAGGACCTGCAGACTGAGCTCTGCTGCTTGTTCCACAGAATCCTGAGATCCCAGACCAGGACCTGCAGACTGAGCTCTTGTTCCACAGAATCCTGAGATCCCAGACCAGGACCTGCACACTGAGCTCTGCTGCTTGTTCCATGGAATCCTGAGATCCCATACCAGGACCTGCAGACTGAGCTCTGCTGCTTGTTCCACAGAATCCTGAGATCCCAGACCAGGACCTGCAGACTGAGCTCTACTTCTTGTTCCACAGAACCCTGAGATCCCAGATCAGGATCAGGAGCTGCAGACTGAGCTCTGAAGGTGCCCTTGAAGCCCAGATGCCATCAGTGGGGTTTGCCACCCCAGGGGTGCTGTGTGCTGTGTGCTGTGCCTGCCCCAGCTGCCAGCAGGGCTCCTGGCTCTGCTCAGGGGGTGTTTCCCGTTCCCAGCAGCACTTCATGCCGTGTCTGTCCTTCCCTCTCCTCTCTCCTCGTTATTGGTCTGGTTTTTACTGAAGGAGTCATTCTCTTTTGGAAATGGCAGCTGGGAAAGTCCCCCAGGGAATGGGATCTGAAATCCCCAAGTGCTTTTGGAGTGGAGCTTGCTGAGTTTGTGGCAGGTGTGGTGGCTGCCCTGGCAGCCCCAGATGTGCCCCAGATGTGCCCCAGATGTGCCCCAGATGTGCAGCCCAGCTCAGGGTGGCACTGGCAGCAGGCAGAGCACCCAGGGGACAAACCAGGGCAGATGGTTTGTGCTGATTCCTGCTCTGCTCCCTGCCCTGGGGCTTTGCTGGCTCTGGGCACCTCCCACGAGGTAATTCCCTGCAGGGAAACTAAGTCAGAACCTGCCAGTATTGTTATTAATTATTTATTTGTTATTAATATTATTATTATTATTATTAATTCTATTATTGTTTCTGTTACTATTTTTATTATATATATTTTAGAAATAGAAATAGAAATAGAAATAGAAATAGAAATAGAAATAGAAATAGAAATAGAATAAATATAAATATAAATATAAATATAAATATAAATATAAATATAAATATAAATATAAATATAAATATAAATATAAATATAAATATAAATATATACAAATAAATAAAAATATAAATATATAAATATAGATATAAATATATTTATATATAAAAAATAAAAATATAAATATAAATATAAAAAATATAAAAATATAAAAACTTTTTTTTTTTTTTTTAATATATCTATTTCTATTAATTTTTCTCACTCCTGAGTGAGCACCCCAGGATTTCCAGACTCAGGTGTCCCCTTGTCCCTGCCCAGCCTGAGCTCAGGGGCTGCACATCCAGGAGCTCAAAGGGGGAGCAAACTCCAGCAGTCCCAGCAAAACCCAAGGCACTGACTCCAGTTAATCTTAAAAATAAAAAACAAAGGAGGTTCTGGAAGTTTCTCTTTAGTGCCAAGAAAGCTGGAAAGTATTTCCTTTTCAAATTCTAGACTTGGCAAACACCGAGCAATTGTGTGAAGAAAACTCTTTCAAAACTTTTTATTTTAATTGCAAAGAGCTGTGCAGTTTTGGCAGAGTTCAGCAGGAATACTTGCTGAATAGTTCACAGCAGAGGAAATCCTGCAGCTGAGAGCACCAACCTCATCTGTTGGATGTGCCTTGGCAGGTGTCTGCAAATAAGTCATTAATTTTGAAATATATTGAGAGCTTTGAGTCTTGTGGGATGTACTGCTGCTTTTGTATATAATTGCATTTGTTGGACGAGTGTGGACACTAATAATTAAAGCATTAAAAAAATGTGTCACAGATCTCACTGTGGAGAGTGAGGAACTAAAGGCTGGGATACCAAATCTGCACTTAATGCCACAATTCCATTTTTTTAAAAAACAGCAGGGGGCATAATTTCAAATTAATTTTGAATTCCAGGGTCTAACCCCACCTATATTTCTGCCCAGGTGTAAATTTGCTGGTGGTTTATAAGAGGAGTTTTAGGTGGATAAATATTTGCAAGGTGAGGAGTGAATTTTGCTGCAAATTTGAATTTTGTGTGCTGAGCACAGTGCTCCAGCTCATGGTTTTGTGTGCTGGGATTACTCAGCAGCAAATATTTGCAGTGCTGGCCCTGGAGTTCCTGAGCAGGGAGATCCTGGGTCCCACTGCTCAGGTCAGTGATGTTTGTGCAGAAAAATTCTTTCATTTGCAGGAGGCTGTGAGGGTGTTAACGCTGTAATGGGAAAATGAAAATGTCTGAAGGGTTTTTTACACCTGCCTTTCCTACCCATAAAATTGTGCTTTATTTTCCCTTTTTCTCCTTTGTTAACACAACCAACTAACCCCTTTACACCTGCCTTTCCTACCCATAAATTGAGTTTTATTTTCCCTTTTCCCCCTTGTTAACACAACCAGCTAAACCCTTTACACCTGCCTTTCCTACCCCTAAATTGTGCTTTATTTTCCTTTTTCCCTCTTGTTTACACAACCAACTAACCCCTTTACACCTGCCTTTCCTACCCCTAAATTGAGGTTTATTTTCCCTTTTTCCCCTTGTTAACACAACCAACTAAACCCTTTACACCTGCCTTTCCTGCCCCTAAATTGTGCTTTATTTTCCCTTTTTCCCCCTGTTAACACATCCCAGGTGATCTCTCCTGCACTCCTCTCACACTCACAGGTGAGTTATTCTGCATTTATGGATATTTTTGTGCTGAGGACAATAAAGCAGCAGGTGGAGGAAGGTGGATTGAGTTTGTTTGCAGGGATTTATTGAGCTTTGCACTGTCTGTAAAACTCTTTTTTGTAAAACTCTTCAGCTCTGCCTCCTGCACAGGATCTGGGGCTGCTGGGGGAGAATTGATGGGATTTCATTAGATGGGATGAAATAAATCCAGCCATGATTTACCCTTCCCTTGGCACAATGTGGGGAATGATCCCTGCCTTTCCCACATCAAGAGATGCTCAGAACCCTGGCTCTGATCTGAAATGCTGGGTAATTATATTTGGAATTTATGTGGTATTAAGGCATTTGCTAATTTTTGCTCACTTCTGAGTTATTTGGGAAGAGTGCTATCAACAGCTGGAAAATCCTATACTGAATAATTTATTTGACAACAGCCAAAAAAAAACATTCAAATAAATAATTCAACAAATATTTCTCAACCAACACCAGTGATGTCAAGCTCCAGAGAGATGGATCAATTTTTTAAAATAACTCTATTACATGATTAGCAGACTCATTTCTTGGTGATTTTTCTAGTTGGTTCACTCCATACAGTGATTCCCATAGAAAAATGACTTTCCAGCCTACCCATCCTGAATTTTTAATAGCAAGATGACAATGAATAAAATTAAATTGTGCTGTGGTGCTGTGTGTATCACCTCCCCTTGATCTCTCAATGGTGAATAATGATCTTTGTGTAGCACTGGTTCTACAGATATTGGTTTTTAGAATGCCCTCTCTGACCTTAGGATGGGCTGAGCCCCAAATCTCACTTTTTTCTCTAAAATATTTCAGTTTTTATTATTTGTGTGGGTTGGATGATGTGTGGAGGATGTTTCAGAGTGCTGGCAGCTGTTGCACCATCGTGTTGGGTTTGGGTTAACAAAATTCCAGCTCTGGGGGGAAACTCAGACATGTTATTATTATTAATAATAGCCCAGGGGGGGTGGGGATCAGAGCTGCCCTGGGAGCTCACACCAGCTGGACTGGTCTGAGCTCCTGTTTCATGGCAATTCCTGCACTATTTGACTTTTTTACCTTAAGTACCAGCTGTAGGAATAAAACAGTCCATGGAAAGTCTGCAGTTGTTTGCCAGTACAGAAGTTTTCTCCAAAAACAAGGTGAAAATATCCATGGGTTGCACTCCAGCTTGGAAACCAGAGGGAAGAGTCAATTGGAGTCATTAAAATAAGGAATGTCCTTGCCTGTGGGAGTGCTGGGAGGAATTTTAGCTGGTGCTACATGGCAGGGGCAGCAGAAGAGGATTTTTGTGTTTTGAAGGAGGGAATTGTCTCTGCAAACCAAGCGTGGGGCAGCTGCTGGTAAAAGCAGCCCTGAGAGATAAAGAAGCAGTGATGGAGGAAAGGAATGAGGGAGGTCTGTAAAGTTAGACACAGAGAGATGAGAGAAACAACGGGAGAAGCACAAATTCCATCAGGAATTCCTCTGAGTGATGTGAGGAAAGGGGGGACACATTGGGAGGATGTTCTGGGGAGTCTGTGCCTCCCAGTGGGGAAAGGGAGAGGGAAATGTGGCCAGGAAATTGGGATAAAAAGGGGCCTGTGTCCTCCAAAAATTTGAGAGTCCCCATGGGAAATGCCGCATGGCCTCTCCCTTTATTCCATATTTATTTCTTATTTATTTAATTATTCTTTATTATTTCTTATTCTGTGTTTATTTCTTATTTCTTATTTATTTCTTTATTCTTTCTTATTTATTTATTATTTCTTGTTTATTTTTTCTTATTTATTTAATTATTATTTCTTATTTCTTATTTATTTATTATTATTTTTTCTTATTTCTTATTTATTTATTTATTCTTTATTATTTCTTATTCCGTATTTACTTCTTACTTCTTTTTCCTTTATTCTTTATTCTTATTTCTTTATTCTTTATTCTTTATTCTTTATTCTTTATTCTTTATTCTTTATTCTTTATTCTTTATTATTATTTCTTATTTCTTATTTCTTTATTCTTATTTCTTTATTCTTTATTCTTTATTCTTATTTTCTTATTTCTTATTTTCTTTTTTCTTATTTTCTTTTTTCTTTTTTTCTTATTTTCTTTTTTTCTTTTTTCTTTTTTCTTTTTTCTTTTTTTCTTTTTTCTTTTTTCTTTTTTTTTCTTTTTTCTTATTTCTTTTTTCTTATTTCTTTTTTCTTATTTCTTTTTTCTTATTTCTTTTTTCTTATTTCTTTTTTCTTATTTCTTTTTTCTTATTTCTTTATTCTTATTTCCTTATTCTTATTTCTTTATCGATCATTTCTCATTCCATATTTTTTTCCCGTTAGAGCCACAGGACTCTGTGTGTCCCTCGTGTGTTTGTGGGTTATTCTGCTGCCCCTGGCAGGTCCCAGTCCCCAGTTTCCCAAGCCCTGCAGGTCCCTGGGTGCTGCCAGGCAGGCACAGAGGGGCTGGCCCTGCAGGAGCAGTTTACCCAGCAGGGATGTGATCTCTGCTCCAGCAGCGTGCAGAGCAGTGCAAACGTCCTCCTGACCCAATGCAAAGGCTCCTTCAAACAACCCAAACCCTCACAAGTGAAAGGATCCTCCCTCCTGAGACCAGAGCTGGGCATGTTTTTTAAAGACTAGACAATCTTTTCTTGAAGATAAACTGAAAGATTATCAGGATTTTCTCCTGACTCCTTTAAATATAGATGGATATATATATACACATAAATATATTCCTTCTGGTACAGGAGATTTCTCAGTGATTTCTCTTAATATCTTCTAGTTTCCTCCTCCCTTTTTTCCCCACCCAAAATCTGTTTAGGTGTGAAGACAGTTTGTTACTGGGCTGCATGTTCCCAGGAGCACTGCAAAAATATGGATAAAATCTAATTTAAATAAAGACTTTGGCACTGCTGGGATCTGCTGCTCCAGGGGAGTGTAAATGCAATATCCATGTGTCCTAGGGGAGTTTTGGGGCTGGGGAGGGAAGGGAAGGAAAGGAGGCACCAAAAATTTAATATTCTGAAGAGAGGGCTGATTCTCTAGTGATCCTTGGATTTCCTTTCCTCCTCCTCATTCTTGGTTGGGAAACAAGCTCTGCTCAGTGATGAGAGCAGCAGTGATGCCTTAAAATTCCAGAGCAGAGGAGGTTTGTAAAATCCTTCCAGTGGAGTTGTTTACACTGCAGGGAAAGTACCATGGGAAAAGATTTCTTTTCTTGCTTTAAACAGAATCTGTATCAGAAATGAAATGTTGTTTTTTGTTTTTTTTAAATGCAGAGCTTTGCTACAGCATGGCAACACTTGTGCTTTTTAGGCATTTATCCTACACCTGCTCTGGGCTGATGTTTCCTCCCACACAGGGAAGGAAACCTGGTGGTTTTGTCTGTGTGACAACAATTTTACCCAAAAAATTCCCTCCTTCCTGCAATGCCACCTTTCCCCCTTTGTGGTGCAGAAATCACCTCATCCCCTCCCTTTTCGGGAAAGTAATTTTCAGTTTAATTTTCTCTGCTGTGCCACGGGATTAATGGTTTTTCACAAACCCCTCCTGGGCTCAGTGTGCTGCTGCCACCCTCCCCTGGTGCTGCCAAGTTTTCCCACTTTTCCTGGGAACATTTCTTCCATTCCTGAGCTCTGCTGCTCCTCTTGCCCTGGCCTGTGCAGGATTTTGGGCCAGACTCTTGTGGGGCTGTGCAGATGTGCTGGGCAGGTTTGTGGAGGTGCAAGAGAATGAAATTACCTCTCCTCTCCCCTGGGCTCTGTCATTAACGTTCCTCTGATCCATCCCATTTGCATTTTCATGGCTTCAGGCTGCTCCTGTCCATTCCAGCCTGCTGGAGCTGTGGAATTTCGCAGGTTTTGCTGTGAGAACATTGCAGGGGTGTTGGGGAAGGTGGAACAGAGGAATCTTGCAAATATGAATGCTCAGATTCTGGGAATATAGAAACCATGAACGAGATTGAAATGAAAGCCACGTTTGAGATGCCAAGCCTTAGTTACTGAATAACCACGAAACAATGGGATGGCCCCTGAAGGTAATTAATCCCCTCTTGATTAAACAATGCCCTCGGCCAGAGAGCAACTCCAAAGGGCACAAAAGACTTGCCAGGGTCCAAAGGTCAGATCTTAGAGTTTAGAATGTAACACACTGTGCTGATATAAGGATTCCTATAGGCTGCATGTAAATGCTGTAGAATTTGTATTTTGTGTTAGATTGGTTAGTGGAAATTAGAATATTCATCATGGAAGAAGATTTATTGTTTTGTAGACGGGAAGTCTGTCTCTTTTACTCTCTCTCTTTACCCTCCCTCTTCTCTCTCTCCCCTTTATCTCTTTATGCTGCTCTGTGGCTGTGCTGGGCAGCCCCTAGCAGGCTCTTTTATAATAAACTGCAACATTTAGCTTCAACAGAGTGTTTGAGTTTTGTCCCCCACCCCAATACAGAATCCTGGAGAGTCCCTCACAGGGGTGCCCTGGGGAGGGCTCTGGTGTTGGGAGCATCACAGAGGGCACAGCTGGCAGCACAGCTGGACAGCTCAGGGTGGATCCTGTCTGCCACACCCAGGGCTGCCCTGCAGCCCCTCTGCCCCCAGGCTGTGCCTGGCAGGGTGTGACACCAGCGGGGGCTCTGCAGAAATGCGATGTCACAGCAGAGCTGGCAGCATGGCCAAGGCTCTGCCCCTCTCACAGGCTGGAACAGCAGAGGAGATTCTTGGTGTAAAGTATTTTGCCTGTGTCAGGAGCAGCAGTGCAGGATGGCCCTGTGGAGGCAGGAAATTCCCCCTGGAGCCAGCACAGAGCTGCCCACATTGGTGATCTGTAAGAGCTGCTTGATCTCTTGTTAGGGAGTAGCAGGCAGGTGAAGAAATACAGAACAAAGCTGTCTGTGCCCTCCTGGCTGCCAGAAGGAAAGACCTGACTGCTCCATTGCAGTGAATTTGGGTTTATTTAACCATCCTGTGAAGGTGTGTGTGCAGGCACAGCTCAGCAGGGCCCTGCTCCTCAGGAGTTTATTGGCACCACACTGAGCTCCTGCAGTTTATAAACAGCAGCCCCCAGGTGAGGGATCTGGCTCTAAATCAGCACCAATCTGGCTTTAGATCAGCACCAGGACCTGTTTCACTCCCACCACTCTCCAGCTCAGCCTGGGTTGCTGCTGTGACCCTCTGGGTGTGTCCACCCCACACTTCACCAGCTCCCACTCTGCACTGCTGGCCCTGGCAGCAGAGACAAGCTGCTGCTCTGAGTGACCACAAAGTGATGTGCACCTTCAGGAGCTGGGCACTGCACCAAGAACAGGGTCTGGACACCCAGGAGAATCATCCCCATTGTAACAAGCAGCCCTGACTTGAGCAGAAAAGCCACAAAGATTTTTATGTGTCTGAACTCCATGGCTGAATATTATCCGTGCAAATTTCTCCATTTATTTTTTAGCTGGATTTTCTGAAAGGTAATTTTTTTATTTCTGTTTTGAAAAACATCAGTTTCTAAATTCAGCTTAGGAGGAGTGCAGGTTGGGAAACAGATCCATGGGACTTGCACTTGGGAGGATTGACTTAGTAAAGGAATTGAGCAGAGTGACCTGGTGCTGACAGCCTGGCTCTGATCATAGGTCATGCAATGCTTCCACAATTTTAAATACATCTGTAGTAGCAGGGATGGATTCTCAGTGATTTTTGTGGTATGTTGTTTTCTCCCTTGGAGGTGTTCAGCATTTTTAAGAGGAGCTAGTTCACATGATTTCCATCAAAACCATTGGTAGCTGGTAGCAAGGTGTGGGGGTTTTGCTACAAGAAATGCTTCATTCAAATACCTGCTTTGAAGGAGAACCTAAAAACCATTTCTGTACCTTTGGGGCTCCTGTGGCTGTACTAGTGGGAGCTGCAGTTCATCAGTGTGCTCCACTTCTCTCTCCCCATCTTTTCCCCCTTTGCTTCACTCTGTCCTCATCACTGCTTTTCTCCTCATCTCATGGAAACATGCAGGGATTTGCCTTTTTTTGAGTGTTTGGGTGTTGCAAGGTCTGGCACTGTGCCCCCAGTGCCCCCCTGTCCCTGGGGCACCAGGCAGAGAGAAAAACAGAAGCCCAGCCCCAGGTTCATTGTGTGAAGATTCAATTAGCTCTTTAAACACAGGAGCTGGGCTGGAACTCCCTGTGCAAACCAGGCTCTCTGCCAGGGATTGACAGGCAATGCACTGCCCTTCCTGCTCACACAATTAAGGTAACTGAGATTCAATAGTCACAGCTGCATAAAGCTGATCCCACCTGGGTCAGCATGAAATGAGACTGCATCCAGGGCTGGCTTAGAAACTGTGCTCTGTTATTTTCATGGCATGAAGAAATGAGATTGAGCACAACGTGTTCCATTCTGGAAACAGAGAGGCTTGCTGTAAATTCCATCCAGGAGAGGCAGAGCACAGAGCAGCCACTGAAACACAAACCTGATGATGATCAGAGCAGCCTCTTCAGAAGCAGCACTGGGCAAAGCTCTGAGTTTATTCAGCCCAGTGGAGATCTCTGAGCATCTTGGGAAGAGTCCCAGACTGGGGCTTTTGTCAGAACTGCTCTTCATCCTTAATTTTAGCACTTTTCCCACATCAGCTGGGAAACCTGCTGGGTTTGGGTGCATTTGGGATCCTCCAATCAGTTGCTGAAATGTTCCTTTTTTCCCCAGCAGAGATGGCTTGTGACACTCCAGGGCTGTGCCAGTCTCCCTCTCCTTGGGGATTATCCCACTGAAAAAAATTCTGCTCTTTCCTTCCCCTTCCCACAACCACTGAAGCTGGTTCAGCACTCAGAGCTTCAGGACTAAACACATTCCCAGTGTCCCTGGGATCTGTGCACTGCTGGGAAATTCCAAATTCCTCTGCAGCTTTGCAGGACATTGAGTCCTTTCTTGTCTCCCTCCACTGCCCTGTGGAGCTCACCTTGCCAGGACACACAGGGGATCTCCACTGCCTTCCCATGCAGAAGTTTGTTTTATAAAAAATCTCACAGGAACTGCATCAATTCCTTCTTCACTCTGCATTCTGCTGTGACACCAAGGTGGGACCCAAGGAAGGAGCTGCCCCAGTGTCCCCCAGTCAGGCTTTGCTGCAGGACTGGGTTCAGCTGCCATTGAACAGCCCAGCTTTGTAACTCTCCCCCAAGCAGCTCCATTATCTGTAATTCCTGGTTTAGCAAAGGACAAAAGGAGCTTCCCACTGACACAGCGAGGCAGCAGCACAGCCAAAAATTAATTCTGAGTTTTCCCGTCCTCTACTCCCTGCTGCCCTTGTTCATGGACCCCATCCTGAGCTTTGACCTTCTTCCATGCCTGTCTTTAATAAACAGAAAATATCCTGATGCAGTGGTTTTCCTTTCAGGGAGGGATTCCCTTTGGATTTGTTCACGTGCTGCTTTACCAGGCAGGGAATGCAAAACTCCAGGGAGGGCAGGGAGTCAGCTGAGGCTGTGGGTTCTGGGGGTGCTCCTGCCCCCATGAAATGGAGCAGTGCACAGTGATCCATGTCACAAAGAGCTGCTGAGCCACTTGAATTGGTGGGAAATACCCTGAAATCTCAAGACAAGTGCAAATGATGAATTCATTATTGGATCCATCAGCCCACCAAATCCTCTCTTTGAAGGAGCCTTAATCCAAGGTTTTATTAATATAAAAGCAATTCTACTCCTGGCTTATCAGTGATGTGAATGAACATTTTTCCTTCCTTTGCTGCAGTGCTGAGGGTCCCTCCTCTGAAATCATGCAGATTGATTTTGAAATTGAAGACCTGAGCGACCTGCCTGAGACCCAGCTCATCACCTGGCAGGTGGAATATCCTGGGGACACCACGTCTGACCTGGGGATCTCCAAGATCTACGTCAGCCAGAAGGACCTGGTAGGAGTTCTGCCTTTGGCTATGGTAAGGACTTGTTTGGATTTTTAGTATTTTAGGGCTTGACAGCTCCAGCATCTGGCAGGTGCAGAGGATCAGCTGAGAGGGGAGGGAGGGACAGAAGGCAAGCCCTGCTCTTTGCCTGGTACACTGATTTTTGGGGGCAGAGGATGAGCTCCTGCATTTCCATGGCTCAGAATCCCTCGTGGGCTGTGCTGGACACTCAGGTCATGGTGGTTCATCTCTGAGTGAAGCAGGAGTGCTCTCACACTGCCCTGCACTGCTGAGTGACAGCTCCTCCAGATTCTGAATTCTGGCTCCACATCCAGCTGGGAGTGGGAAAGGAAAGGGAAGGAAAGGGAAGGAAAGGGAAGGAAAGGAAAGGAAAGGAAAGGAAAGGAAAGGAAAGGAAAGGAAAGGAAAGGAAAGGAAAGGAAAGGAAAGGAAAGGAAAGGAAAGGAAAGGAAAGGAAAGGAAAGGAAAGGAAAGGAAAGGAAAGGAAAAAGGGGAAAGGAAAAAGGAAAAAGCTCTGAGTAACTTTTAATAAGCTGGGGAGCACAAAATGCAGGATGTAGCCAGCTGTGTGTGCTGCAGAAATGCAATCAAACAGGCTGCCCATGGTCACAGTGAGAGCTGCAGGGCCTGGGGATTGCCTGATCCTTTAGCCTTGCTCTCACCTAAAAACCCACTGCATACCCAAATTTCAAGTAGAGTCAGAAATCTGTGCATCCCCTTCCTTTGTTGCTGGGGATGAAGCACACTTGGGTGGGTCTGGCTGTGCCTCATCTCTGTTCTTAGGCAACCTGTTAGACAATATTGACACATTATTATTTAGTGCTGAAGGAAAACCAAAAATCAATCTCAGAGCATTTAAAAACATGTAACCTGGATGTCTGCCTGGTGCTAGCAAGTTAATTATGCCATTGCTGGAGACTGAAGGTGTTTTCTGCACTTTCAGACTCACAGAACTGGCTGCTCTCATTTATATTTACCAACTTCCAAACTGCTCAGATGTTGTGATTCTTTATTTTGCCAAAACCTCGTTTTTCCCTTCTGGTGGCTCATGCCTGGAGTGCCAAGGTGTGTGTCACAGCTGGCAGCTGTGTCACCCCTGTGCAGGGCTGCTCCTCCTGCTGAGCACTGGAGCTGTTGGGAAGGAATATTTCACAGAATATTCTCCAGCTCTGCTGTCAGCTGGGCCCTGGGCTGTTGAGGGTTAATTCTGGAGGATCAGATTTAGGTAATCTGAGATGCTGGGGTTCTCTTCTCTCCATCCATAATTGAGAAGATAAAAGCTTTTCTTCCCCAGTGGTGGCACAAAACCACAGTTCTGCTCAGGTGTGCCCACAGCCCGTGATTGCTTTATTACCAAGTGACATAGTGGCAAAATACAGCCAAAGAGAGCAAAAATAGCTCCTGCTGGCAATGCAAATCAGCTCACTCTCTTAATTTCCATTAAGGATGGAGAAAAGCCCATTTTGAGCAGCACAGAGCTGTGCTCCAGGGGCACAGGAGATGGCACAGGTGTGGGGGTGGTGGGGAGAGGGAAGGAGGGAGAAATGGCAGCAGCCCCTGATCACACACCTGGGAATAGCTTCACCTTTCTGCAGGGCCAGGGAGGGACCCCCAGGGCATCACAGACCTCCAGATCTCTGCCATGCTTCCCTCTGTGCTGAGGAAATGCAGCCCTTTGGAGGAGTCCAGCTTTGATAATTCACTTTTCCCTGGAGTCCTTGAAAAGCTAAAGTTAATTTGCAAATTTAAAAAAAAAAAAAAAATTAAAAAACCTCCTCTTCCATTTAGAAAGAAGCACAATGAAAATAATATGTGATGTCATTTCTCTGGTTTTGGAGACACAGGGATAGTTTTTTACTGGGCTTCTTAGCAGAATATGTCATTTTGTGTATAGGAGCACCACACAGAAATGGTCTTGAATGTTTTTCCATTACAGGTTAATCTTTATTGCTTTCACATCAGGCAGAGCTTTGGATTTTTTTAAAAGACTGGCAGATACCACCTTTGCATCCACTAGTCCTTTCTGCTCACTCCATGGATTTGTAAATTGTAAAGCAGAGGATTGGCCAGGATAGATGTTCCTGATTTCTTGAGTTGCAAAATGCTGCAATGAAAATATTTCAATGTACACACTGGCATCAGGGGCCAGGGACAAGGCTGCTGCTGCAGTTACTGGGACACTTGCTTTTCTCCAAGGCTTTTCTTCATTCCTGTGGCAGGAATCAATCCAGGGTTGATAAAGTCATTATTAGACCAGTGAGTTGAGTTTACTTTCTCCTAAAATACAGGAATGCTCAGTGTCCCCTCAGAAATTTCTTGAAAAGGTTGAAGGTTCACAACCTCCAGTTTTTGATAAATTGTTGCCCACATACATCTTTTAGATTTCCAAATCAGCAAGTTAATACCAGAGTATATTTTCTATATTCTATATTCTATATTCTATATTCTATATTCTATATTCTATATTCTATTCTATTCTATTCTATTCTATTCTATTCTATTCTATTCTATTCTATTCTATTCTATTCTATTCTATTCTATTCTATTCTATTCAGCAGATGGGATTTGAGAGTTAATTACTGGCCAGTGGTGAGGCTGCAGTCTGCTTGGCAGAGACAGGAGCTCCAGACAAGCTCCCATCCCTGCCAGGAGTGTTTCAGCAGGCACAGGTGGGTGTGAGCAGTGAATCACAGCTCCTTGCAGCTGCCCAGCTCCCACTGCCTCTGCTTTGGGCCCTGATTTATGATCCTCCAGCACTGCAACATCGCCCTCTGAGACACTGAGTGAGGACTGAGGCAGAGGGAGATTTAAATCAGAGGTAAAACAGCCTGTGAGCAGAGACTGCTGCTCTGTGAGAGGGTCAGCACACAGTGGGGACACTGAGCTGTCCCCAGCAGGGCTGGCTGTCCCTGCCCAGCACACTGTGGGGACACTGAGCTGTCCCCAGAAGGGTGGCTGTCCCTGCCCAGGACAGCTGTGGGGACACTGAGCTGTCCCCAGCAGGGCTGGCTGTCCCTGCCCAGCCTGTCCTGCCCAGCACAGCTCTGGGGACAGGGACAGGCTGAGCTCCTGGTGACCTGCTGGGGAAGGGGCTGGACAAAGCTGGGAGCTGCCAGAAGGGTGCCCTGTCACTGGGAGGGTGTTTGGGAGGTCAGCAGCTGCAGGGGAGGGTGGTGCTGCAGAACTGAACCTCTGCCAGCAGAGCCACCCCAGCTGGGACTGCAGGACATTTGTTTTGTAAGGTCAGGTTCATCAGGCAGCTGTAAAGAGTAAAGGTTTTATTAGTTGAACAGAAATCTCTTCTAATGCACAGCATGTAACAAAGCTCCTGTTTAAAGGGATATTGGGTTAAAATGCAATTATCCCAGCAAGGCTGACCCTGAGCCCATCCTCCTCTTGCCAAGGAATGTGCTCTTGTCCTCAGACCCACCAGACACATTTTGGCTTTTGAGAAGTTCTATTTCTGGCAGTCAGATTAAATAATTGTACCCAAAACCTCAACACCAGTTTAACATTATTCCTTCTAGATAATTCATTGTTTCATCCTGCTCCTGATGTTCTTTTTAAAACTTTAATGAACATGTTGACAGGAAGTAGAACTGTTCTACTTGCCATGAGCATGAGAAGCTGTATAAGTAGACCAGGTAAATAAATAAAATCAGCTGAGGCAGCAAAGAGGCTGTTTATTATAAAGGAAATTTTTTTTTGTATTACAATTATTTCTAATAATTACAGGGCTCCTCTGTCATGGCAGTGGCTGTCAGTGATGGATTTTATAAATACCCAGGGTATGAATGCCCTTATAAATAAATACATGTACCTGGCACATTTCATTGTTAAATAGTGCTGCTCATGTTCTGGTTCACACTGCATGTGCAGCCCAGGCTTAGCCAGAATTCCCAGTGGGCTGCAATGGGATCCTGGGGGCTCTGACCTGACAGTCAGGGGGTTTTTGGGGGAAATCTGTGCTTTTCTGAAAGGTGGATCTCCCCCCTGTGAGGATGTGGAGGAACAGATTGATTTCAGGGGATCTGCTTTTGGCTGGGGCCAGCCTGAGCTCTGCCTGGCAGCTGAGAAATGCAGGATCTCATCAGCCTCTGTCCTGTTCACATCCAATGAGGAATATTCCTAAAGACTTCCACTGACAGCTTTATGAAAAAAGAAAGAGATGTCTGGAGAGTAGATAAATTGCAATTACAGTATTCGGCAAGTTTTCAAATATTTAATTAAAATGTTACCCAGTGCTGAAAAGGAGCCTTTCTAAATCAAAATGATTAGTGAATCACTGATGAAACCTACTCCTAAGAAAGTGAGAAACCTTTGGATCATTGTGCTGTTGCCAGCAACCATTTTCTTGTCAGAAATATATCCTATTGCTCCCTGAAATTGGACAGGTCAAGGACTGGGAATGTCACACCATGGAACAGAGTTGCCATTCTCCCAGTAAAGTCTCAGCACCCACCAGTTCTGATTTTGAGGCACCTTTTTTGGAAACAGACATCCCAGATGATGTCAGAGTACCAGATCATGTCTCTTGCTGTGGCTGCCCAGGTGTTTATGTCCTGGAAATGTTTTGTGCTCTGTCCCAGAAGATGCATGCCAGGGTTTGCTTCTGTTCCTGGGGTTTGCTGAGCTGGTCAGGGCTTGTTCCCTGCAATGGCACACAGACCTTTCTGCTGTTTCAGACTGGAGACCTTTCCCTGATGGGAAATTCTGAGTGTCAGACCCCAGGATTAAACCTCTCACTGTGCACTTCATTCCATTTCTCTTTTCTGAATCCTTGGGTTGCTTCTGTTTAGAGGTTCAAAGTTCTCCATTGAAATGCCTTCCCAGCTGATGTTCTCAGCAGATTTGAGTAGGGTCATTATTGGCAGCAGTGAAAACACAGATTTACCTGGGTTATTTCTGGGCTGTTGTGTCAGTCTGATTGTGGAGTGTTGCTGTGGCAGTCCAGAGGAGCAGAGTGTCTCACTGGCTGTGGCTTTGCCTTATGGAGTGGTTCCTGTGCTCAGGGAAGTTCAGGGATTCGTGTTGCAGAGCTTGTTCATCAATCTGAGCAGTGTGGGGTGAGATCAGACCCTGTTTCACATCTGGTAACTGCAGTCAGCCTGCACAGCTGATGGGAGAAAGTGTTCCATTGGGAGAATCTTCAGGGATCTATGGAATCACAGGGATCTGAAGCTTCAGGACATCTTTCCCACATGTAGGTGTTATTTATTCAGGTTTTTGTTATTTATTCAGGTTTATTTCAGGGTTTGTGACGTTGGCACCTCTCTGTACCCATGGGCTGTGGCAGGGCTGGTGTCCCCAGGGCTGGTGTCCCATTCTGCAGTGGGGCTGAGCTTCAGGCTCATTTCCCATGGAGCTGTCTGAAGCACAGCTTGGTTTGGTCCCTGCTCACCAAAGCCTGGCCTTGCTGAGCTGGCTCCAGCTGGCACAGGGCACTGTGTGAGCACAGCAGAGGCTTTGGCTTTTTGATTTGGGATGGAATGAGAGAATAGTGCAGGCAGCTGGCAGTGAGCACACCCAATCTCCAGAATCCAGCAAATGCCATTTCTTTGGGCTTTTCCTTCCAGAATTAATGGCAACCCTGGGGTCCTTAACATTTGGAGCAGCAGGCAGTGGCTCTTTCCCTGTCTGTGAGACACTGCTGACATGTGGAGCATGCAGGGAAGGGATAACTGTGCCCAGTGCAGAATGGCTGGCTCCTGACATTCCCCAGCACTGAAAACCACCAGGCAGGTCTCTACCCCAGCCCTTTTCCCACAGGCTGATGGAAAGGGTCTTGCTGCAGACAGGAGGTTGGAAGTGTGGGTTTGTCTCTGTGGTGTGGAATGTGGGAAATTGGGGTCCCAGAGGAGCAGGGACAAGCAGAGGGGTTTGTTTTGTATGAATTAAAACCTAAGAAAAATGGCTTTGCATGAGAGCTGCTGTTCTCCTGAGTGTGAGCTGGTACATGAGTTTTCCTTGGTTAGACACAGGTGGTTGGGCTGGTTTGAGACAAGCCCAACCCTTCACCCTGACAATCTCTGTGCTGCCCTGGAGCTGTGAAATGTGGAAGGACAGGAAAACACAGCAGAGCTGAATTTAGAGCAGGTTCCACCAGAACCTGTCCCTCCTTTATGACAAGGGACACAAGACTTAGAAGTTTTCACACTGCTGTAAAACCACTGTCATTACACATGTTCTGAGTTTCAAACATGTTCTGAGTTCCATTTTGTGGCTCCCAGTTCCATTTCCCCTGTGGCTTGACATTATTTTTAGATGCATTTCCTAATTCCGAGCTACCAACTGGGGGCTGGGGGCTTCATTTTTTTTTCTTTCTTTCTTTCCTTTTTTTCTTCTGGGGATTTAAGATTTTGAAATAATTTGGTGGTGAATCAAATTTTCCGAATGATGGTCTTGTAATTATTTTATAACTTGATAATTTTTGTGGAGCCAATTTCAGCCAGCTGAAAGGCTCCTCATTTTTACTGAATGATTTTCAAGTCAGGATGTCTTGAGCAGTCTCACACTGGGTGCCCAGGATGACCAGGACTCACTGGAATTATTGTGCCACCTAACTTGGATTGTTCTCCCAACACCTCTATGTCTTTATGATAATCAGACTCAATATTAAGGAAATTTCAAAAGGGTTTTTTTTGCTGCTGTTGAAAAAGAGCCAAGCCAGGGATGGTGTTTATTTACTCTTACTGAAATACAGTCAGATTGGGTTTATAAAAAGCAGATTACTGCCTTCTGTTCCTCTTTTGTTTCATGTCTGGTTTCACTCACAGCATTTCCTAGCACAGTGCAGCAGCAAACATTGCAGAGCAGTCTGTAACTCCAGTTACAGCCTCAGCTGATGGAGTCACATTCCCCAGCTTGTCCCCCCTCAATTAAATATTGTTTGCATCTCCTGGGGCCTGAGCCAGTGGGGTGCCCTTGAGTTTCAGGCCCAGAGAGGAATTGTTGTGGGTGAAGGAAATGGGAGAACAGCAGCTGGCAGGCTGGGGAGTCCTGGAGCCACACTGAACAGAGCAGGGGCTGAAAAACAGCAAATAAATGTAAGGGCTGAGTCCTGAGGCACCAGGACAGGCTGGGATGCTCTGTGCTGTGTCCTGTGGGCAGCCAGCTGTGGGGCAGCAAGGGCTGCCAGTCCAGCTCTGGTGTAGCTCCCAGTCAGCTCTGTGTGCCTCCCAGTCCAGCTCTGCTGTGCCTCCCAGTCCAGCTCTGTGTGCCTCCCAGTCCAGCTCTGTGTGCCTCCCAGTTCAGCTCTGTGTGCTCCCAGTTCAGCTCTGTGTGCTCCCAGTTCCATTTTATAGCTCCCAGTCCAGCTCTGCTGTGCCTCCCAGTCCAGCTCTGTGTGCCTCCCAGTCCAGCTCTGTGTGCCTCCCAGTTCAGCTCTGTGTGCCTCCCAGTTCCATTTATCCTATAGCTCCCAGTCCAGCTCTGTGTGCCTCCCAGTCAGCTCTGTGTGCCTCCCAGTTCCATTTCTCCTGTGGCTCCCAGTTCCATTTCCCCTGTTGCTCCCAGTTCCATTTTGTGGCTCCCAGTTCCATTTCCCCTGTTGCTCCCAGTTCCATTTCCCCTGTTGCTCCCAGTTCCATTTCCCCTGTTGCTCCCAGTCCCATTTCTCCTGTGGCTCCCAGTTCCATTTTGTGGCTCCCAGTTCCATTTCCCCTGTTGCTCCCAGTTCCATTTTTCCTGTTGTTCCCAGTTCCATTTCTCCTGTGGCTCCCAGTTCCATTTCCCCTGTTGTTCCCAGTTCCATTTCCCCTGTTGTTCCCAGTTCCATTTCTCCTGTAGTTCCCAGTTCCATTTCCCCTGCTGCTCCCAGTCCAGCTCTCCAGTTGCTCCCAGTTCCATTTTGTGCCTCCCAGTTCCATCTCTCCTGTTGCTCCCAGTTCCATTTCTCCTGTGGCTCCCAGTCCAGCTCTCCTGAGGTTCCCAGTTCCATTTCCCCTGTTGCTCCCAGTTCCATTTCTCCTGTTGCTCCCAGTTCCATTTCTCCTGTTGCTCCCAGTTCCATTTCCCCTGTTGCTCCCAGTTCCATTTTGTGGCTCCCAGTTCCATTTCCCCTGTTGCTCCCAGTTCCATTTTTCCTGTGGCTCCCAGTTCCATTTTGTGGCTCCCAGTTCCATTTTTCCTGTTGCTCCCAGTTCAGCTCTCCTGAGGTTCCCAGTTCAGCTCTCCTGTTGCTCCCAGTTCCATTTCTCCTGTTGCTCCCAGTTCCATTTTGTTGCTCCCAGTTCCATTTTGTTGCTCCCAGTTCCATTTTGTGGCTCCCAGTTCCATTTCTCCTGAGCCTTGACATTATTTTTAGATGCATTTCCTAATTCTGAGCTACCATTTGGGGGCTGGGGGCTTCATTTTTTTTTTCTTTCTTTCTTTCCTTTTTTTCTTCTGGGGATTTAAGATTTTGAAATCATTTATTTACGAGCCATGAAAATCTCCCCAGAATGGATTTTAACAAGTGTGTAATTGGATAATTTGACAACTGGTAAGCTGAAGCCCCAGAGATCAGGAATTACACTTCACCACAGAATAGTGGTTCTTCATGTAGAATTAATTAGATTTCCTCTAGATTACAAGTAGTAAGAAGAGTAGTCAATTAAGAGAATTATTCCCTGACTTTTCCCATCCTTCTTCCAGGCAGTGGTTTTAAGAATTCCTTTTCTATGTGAGGAGCAGGGACAGTGGGGACAGCAGTGACCAGGATCACAGTGGCAGAGATTGTCACATCTGTCTCTTGTGACCTTCAAAGAAAAGATGAGGAAAAAGTGAAAGAGGAAATGTGGACAGCTGAGATTTTGAAATACCTAATGTTGTTTTATAACCAGTGATCTCATTTCTAATTGTGAGGAGAATAAAAAAAAAAAAAAAACAACCAAAAAACCCCACAACATCAAAATGTGGAAAGTGCTCATTTTAAAAAGCCTGACATTTAAAGAGACTAAATTATAGGCATGTAAGGAATGTAAATGTTAAATAAAAAAAAGCCTGGTTCTTTTTCATACCACTTACTGGTAGTTCTATCATAAAATAACAGAATCACTACCCTGGAGTGGGATTCTGCAAAATTACTCCCCTGGAGACACAGTAGTTACAGTTCAAAGTGACTTTCCCCTGCAATGCTAAACTTCTATTTCCTAAACCCAGCAGCTCCAAACAGAGGGAACATGGATATTTAAATAAAATAAAAACTTATATTTAAATAAAATAAAAACTTTAAATTAAATAAAAACTCCATACCTGGCCTGAAAATCAGTCCTGACAATTTGAAAACAACTTGCTGGAATTTCAAATGCTCCAACTGGTAAAAACCAAATGTTAAGTTATCTAGAAATATGAGACTTACATCTATTTTCATAAAGAAAGGCAACACACTACAGTGATGAGACTTTTCATTGTAATTCAGGGTAAAAATTCCAAATTCTGGTTGTAATACTTGTGAGGCAAACCAGCTTTGAATTTAAAAATAATTCTCCATTTCAGTGGAATGAAGGTGTGTTGTTTTCACATCTGTATTTTCTCTTTGATCTTAAAAAGACATCAGAAAATGGAGTTAAGTTTCCTTGTCAGAACTGGGTACAGCCTAATATATGTACAGAGCTCTTTGCTGATAACAGGAACCACTAAAAAAAGTGAAAAGCTTAGACATGAGGGGGAAAACAAAGCACTTCAACACTGAAAACAGAGAGGAAAAAAGCTGAACATATGTAAAAATATGTAAAAGTATACATCTAATTTTGTCCTAAACAGGAGCAGAAAATAACAGATCTGTACCCACAGCTCTCCCTCTTTGGGGTGAAAGCCAGAGTTAAATTTTATAGTTTATGGATTTTTTTTTTTGTTCTGTCAAATGAGCTATGGATTTTTTTTATTGTAAAAAGGTTAAATTTTTTAGACTTGGCTTTCTGAAGTGATTCTGAGCTCTGTCTCTGGCCCCAGATGTAGAGCATGAGTGGGAAGTCTTCAGGAGGAACAAAAGTCCAGTCCAGTTATCTTCATTTCTAATTTCCCTTTTCCCTGTTCAAGTGGGAAGAATGGAAAGAATGAGTGGTGCTGGTATTTAGCCAGAGCAGGAATGGGCTGTTCTGGGGGTTTGAAGATGATCCTCTCCTTGCTGCTGTTTTCCTTTCCAGCTTATTGAATCCCACTCATTCAGAGGAGGGGCTGATTTAAATTTCTAGTGGATGTGCAGTGTCCACAGCAGCAGGGCTCCAACAGACTGGGCCCAATAAAATGCTAATATATTAGATATATATAATATATATAATTATATAGGAGCAGGCTCCAGGAGTGCAGAGTGCCTGCTCAGGTTTGCAGCAGGACTTGGAGAAACAATTCAGGACACTGATGATGAGACTGCTGAAAAGGATTCTGAGCAATAAACTTACATGTGGGGGGCAAAAAAGCCAAAACCTTCAGTATCTCACAGTAGTTCAGCCACTTCTCACTGTCTGGCAGGGAAGTGTGGGGATGTCCAGCCTGGCAGATTTTTGTGTTTTGGTTTTTAAAATCCCTGTGAAACTGGGAGAGGGGCTGGGATCTCCTCTTTTCCATTGCAGGAGGATCTGCCATGCTAACTTATTTTGGTGACATTTCTGTTTCAAAGTAAGATGTGGAGAGAGAAAGGTGGAAGAAGTGATTCTTCTTCCAGGATAAACTCAGCCCAATTGATTACCCAAGGCAGTGGTTCTGCAGTGCAGATCAAAATTCCCATTTCAGGCATCCCAGCAGCTGAGAATGAGGTTCAGCCTCAGGGAAAGGGAAGTTTTGTTCATATCTGGGGCTGGAAATCATAAAGAACTGGGCTAATGACTGGAAAAGAGTGGGAAAATCCTGCACAAAATATTTTATTTTAATTTCCATTCATCCAGATTAACAGTCTGGGAGGAAGCATCATCAGGGATCTCTGAGGAGATGGAGGAGGTTTTGCTGCCTTGTCCTTGTCTCTAATGGTTTCCCATAGCCCAAAAGACTGCAAGAATTGAGGCAAGAGGATGTGCTTTTCTGTTTCTCCTGATAGCAGTGCCCAGGGATACCAAAGAACACAGTCTGTGGAGAAGCTCAGAAAACTCTCTGCAGAAGGAAGAGCTGCCACTGGGTTTGCCTTTATTTCCCTGGGGCTCTCTCACCTTTCCCTGTCACAGTGGAGCAGAAGGCAGAGCCCTGCCCTGATTCCAGCAGTGAGCAGCTCCCCTGGGGGCTGTGTGACCCCACACACAGCTGGCCACTGCTGCAACATCTGGCTGGCCACTGCTGCAACATCTGGCTGGGAGCCCGTGGCCCCTTGGCCATCCCCAGGGCACAGCAGGTGCTGCTGCTCTGCTCCTCTGCTCCCTTCTATTCCTGCCCTTCCCACAGTTATCCAGCTCCTTGCTGCTTTCTGGAGGGGCCAACTTCACTGACTTTTTAGTGATGGTTTGGTTCTCCTTCCTGAAAGGACTTTGTTGAGCAAAAATTGCTGCCTGAAAGAAGTTAGCAAAAATGAATCTTCTGGGGAAAAAAAGACTCATCAAGGAGCCAAGCTGCCAGCAAACCACACTGTGGTCACTGTCTGGGGCTGTTTGTGCCTGTAGGTGCTTGGGGATGAACCAGTAAAGCCCTGCTCAGGAGGCAGCTGGGGCTCCAAAAAACACTTTGGCTGCACAAGCACAGACACAGCTCTGCTGGTGCAGCTGCTCTGGGATCTTTTGGTTGCTTTTCATGCTGCTGTAGAGATCTCTATGTCCTAATCTCCACACTGGACAGTCTTAGAAAGAGTAAAACATTTATTCTTAAAACACCCAGGGTATTTATATGTAGTCACAACAATGCTGTGGCTTTTAAAGCCCAGATTGCAAGTGGGGATTTAATGGTGTAAAAAAAGCATTTGCTGTCTCTGAGAAGGTACCTGACAGTTTGGTTGTCACAGGTTCTGGATTGACCAATTACATAACCTAAAACATGGCAGAGAAAAGCACTGATGGAAACACATCTGGGGAATTCTGGGTGCAGAGTCAGGAGAAGGGACCCCATTTGTCATTTCTCCTCTGGCCTGGATCTCTCCATGTGCCTGAGTCATTCTGGCACAGCAGAGGTGGGGCTGGTTCCTCCAGGTTTTACTCACATAACCTTTGTCAAACATCCCTCCAGGCCAAAAATGGGAGAAGAATTTGGGTGCTCTGAAACTGAGCACACTAATGGCCTTACCTTCATACCTGTCTTCCCACTGCCCTCTGCTGGGAACCTTTCCCAGCCTTCCTGGATGGAATTTAATTTCAAATTTGTGAGCATCACCTGTGAACCCCTTGGTGGAAACCTTTCTCTGGTTTGCAGCTCCCCTGGCAGAGGAAAGGGTGCCCAGCCATGCCCTTTCAAAAGTCACTAATCCCACTGGAAAATGTGCATTTGTAAAGTTCCTTTAGTGATGGTAATTGATGCACAGAAGGGACATGGGGTGGTGGGAAGGGAAGCAGCTGCAGAATGTTCTGTTGGCAGGGTGACATTTATAAACACCTGCAAGTGAACTCTTATCTCCTCTCATTCTTTCTTTATTTATCTTCAATGGATTCAACCAAGAGTTGCTTTGTGGACAAATAGCTCCAAGAAAGAATTTAACTTTATTTCTTGTTTTAAAAACTCCTAATGCCAGGAAGCACTGAGGAACAGCTGTGTGAGTGCTGTGGGTGCTTGGACCAGGCTGGTGACCCCACAGCTGAGAGTTTGATGGTTCACTGCAGCCCTTTGACAAATAAATTCAGATGTCAGCCTGTGAAAAAAAAAAAAAAAAACCCTGTGGAAAACAAGTGTTAGTCCAGCTGCACATGAAGGGAGCATTTTACCTGTCACTGTGGCCCTGAAGGCAGTGACAGAAATCTCTGTTAATGGGCTCTGATTGGTTTTATTTAAGGAAAGGCTGATCTCTCTGTGGGCTAAAGAACAGCTTTTGTTTGGCTGTTTCTATTTATGTCTGTCTGGTTCTCTTTCCACATCCATTCTCTGCCTTTTGGAGAGGAAGACAAAGTGAACCTTTCACACCTTGCCTGCATAAAGGGCTGGTGTTTGTTGGAGAAGTCCTCAGCGTTGAGCAAATGGAATTATTTATGGCAGGAGAGGAGCACAGGAATTGTGTGGCTGCAATTCTTTATGATTGCAGAATTACTTGCAGCTCTTCACAGGGCATTTGACAAAAGGATTGATTTTCAGAATGGGCTGGGAAGAAATGAGAATAAGCTCATTAATAAAGGTGTCAGGCCTGTTGAACTGTTTTCCCTGAGCAGACTCACATCAGCTCACTTTGGAGCCACTTGAGACAGAACCATTCCTGTTCCACAGGTGTTCATGTGAGGGGATTGATGCCCTGGAAATCAGTGTGAAGTGTATGAAAAGATCATCAGGCGATCTCCAAAATTATTTTAAAGGATTGAAGTTGGTTATTTTTCTTCATGTGGGAGTGTCATTTATATTATTTCTTGCTAGAGGCCTTCCACAGTAAAACATGAACTGAGCTTCACAGGTGTCTGCATGTTTGCTGTTTTATTGACTGTTTCTGGGGCTAAACCAGTAGGATTTAATCCTTTCCTGAATGTCTGCAAAGCACAAAATTTTAATGCAACCTTGGCTTGGGAGAGATTTCCTTCTGAGTCACATCTAAACCAGTTCATGTTGGAGCAGCTTGTAATCCAGCTCAGTTTCATTGACACAAGTCTGTTTCCATCAGAGCATTAAGAAAGAAGATTGCTTAAGTGTGTCAGTAAAAAAAAACCAAACTTGCTGTTCAGCAAGTGTGGAAATGCCTGATTTGTTTGCTGAAGTCAGGTGCTCAGGGGATACCAGCACTGAATAACCAGTGCCTCACTCTCCATGGCAGTTTTTTGGAAAGCAGCTTGTGACAGACTATTTAATGAAGCAGAAAGTGGAGTTGGGTTTGCATTATAGAATACTGAAATGAGATCTCATTCTAAAAGAAAAAAAAACAAAACCTAACTTTCTAGCTCCTCTTCTTCAGATGTCTTCATTTAAATGCAAATAGCAGCTTCATCCACAATGAAATAAAAAAAGCTTCTTTTTTCCCTGGGAAACAATAATGAGGGTAAATTTAAGTAATTTCATTTTTGTAATAAGATAATCCTTTCCAATGCTTGTAGTAATATTATGATAAAGGCTGATTTTAAAATTATTATTTTTGAATAAGGGAATGTATTTTTGGCTTTTGTAGAAGCAGGAATTCTGAATTCACTGTAACTCTGCCCAGATGCTGCTCCTGGGGTCAGGAAGTCCAAGGGTCTGATCTGGATTCCACTGAGCCCAGGGGGCAGATAATCCATAATATTATCTGCAACTAAATCTTGTTCCACCTACACTTGATTTGGATGAAAATGCTGGTTTGGTACTTGTGGGATTTCCTTGTGGTATTTGTGCACAAGCAGCTTTCAGCCCTGGGTGCACTTCCCTAATTCATTGACCTCAGGGGCAGAGATGACAAGCTGATTCTTAAATTTTTGTTTGTCCCTCAGCATCCCAGAGATGTGCAGCTGGATCAGACAGCCCTGGCTGCTGTGCTGTATTTATCTCACTAAAATCCTGGATCTGCTGTTTTTGATGGGCAGTGATTAGAGCTGATAACCTGATAAACCTCACCTGCTGGCACGAGCTGCTGATAACTTGGTGATAACTTGGTGATAACTCCTTACTCTGATCTCACTGCATCTCAGCAGCTCCAAAGCTCTTCTTTCAGAAAATCCCAGACAGAAATGTTCCATCTCAGTGGAGTGAGGTCCAGGGCAGATAATGTGCATGCAGAAAAGGAGTTAGAGGTAAGAGGAATAAGAATTTTCTATAGCAGAACTGAAAATCTTGCTGTTTAGCCATGGAAGGGCCAAAGGCAATGGGATATCATGGAACTGATAAACAGCAAAAGTGTTTCCAGCAGTCCAGAGGACAAAATCTACTTTTATTAATGTGTCCTGTGTTTCCCAAAACTGCAGCTGCTGACAGGTGTCAGAACTTGTTGGAACAGGTCCTGGAAAAGAATGTGCTCCCTGATTTCCAGGGACTGCTCACGTGCCTCCAGCGCTCTGGGGGGATTTTCTGTCCAGGAATAAGGAAATGTCATTTTTACAGCCATGTACAGATCTAACAGACACAAGTGGGAAGATTTTAGAACCAACAAGGAGCATTTTCTGCAGCTGCTATTTATGAGCAGTATTGGTTCCAATATCAGCAATATGTGCAGTGTTTTCTTGGTTGAATCAAGTCTTTCAGGATATTTCATGTTCATGTCAATATTCCCTGGCTGATTCTTCAGATAACTGGGCTCTGTCACACGTTTTGAAGTCTCTCCCAGCTCAGCACAAGGGCAATAACACAGATTATGTCCAAGATGGTCCTTGCAATATAATATAGACATACATTACCTGCATTTTGGTTTTCTTTCTATTACAGATTTTTCCATTGTTAGACTTTAATTTGCACATTAAACACATAGTTTCCCTTTATGAAGCCAGAAGGGTTTTCTTTGCAGTGAAAATGAGTGGCTCAATTACCCTCCTACTAATGGATAAAATGTAATTAACATTGTCTTGAGGCTAATTTTCATTTATGCTGCCGTTCTGCGTAAGCTCAACATCACTCTCCTGAAAAAAAAAAAAAAAAAAAAGTCAATGTGTCACTTTTATTAGCCCAGTTTGCACTTTAACACCAAGAAAATTAATTCAGGATACATTAAGGCACTTAACTTGCAGTGCAGTGGAATGATGTGAGCACAGATGAGAACTCTAACGTGTCCTTGATGAAGTCATGCAGGGGGTGAGTGATGGATGGGAGGGAAGGGCAGAGGGCACAGAGCAGCTCCTGAGCTCACCCAGCTCTGCATCCTGCACAGGTGAGCAGCCACAACACCTTTTTGTGGGTGGCCTCTCTTCCCACCAGCTTCTCCTCGAAGCTGAGCAGTTGTGGTTGAGTTTTTAGAGTTGCTGACAGCACGTGTTGCATCCCTGCAGCACAGCAGGATGTCCAGCTGGACATTCTGGGCTGTGTTTTGGTGTTTAGGAGGAGGAAAACCACCTCAGAAACACAGGCAGGGCTCAGAGCCTTCAGTGATTTTATTTTTTTCTGTTCTGGGTGTTTTTAAATACTTGGTCCATGGCATGAGAGGGACAGTGGCAGCTCTGTGCTCTCACTGGGGTTTTGCAGTCAGGTGTTTGGCAGGAAACATTTCCCCACATTCAGTTTGTGCTCTCCTTTAATCCTGCAGCTCCTTTCAGCCCCCTCTGGGCCCCTCACCACCCCTCTTTTCCTCTTTTTCTTGGGATAGGACTGTTTCCCTGCTCTGGAAGTGCTGTGGGTGCAGAGTTCATCCCTCTTGAGTCACTGCTCCAGATTGTTTCTGGCAGTGACTCTGCCAGTGCTTCAGCTCACCCTGGGCCAGCTGCTCACACCAGAGGTGCTGCAGGGACACCCTGAACCTCTCTGTGCCCTCACTGAACCCCCAGACCTCTCCCAAACCTCTCTGTGCCCTCACTGAACCCCCAGACCTCTCCCAAACCTCTCTGTGCCCTCACTGAACCCCCAGACCTCTCCCAAACCAGAGTGGCCCCTCTGAAATCTCCCCCTTTCCCAAAGGTGCCTGATTTTTTGTTCCAGCCTGACTCTTAAATATGTGTGGAAGTCAAGTGTTCTGCTCTTGTTTTCCAGTCCTTCTGCATCCCCCATGGCCAGGCAGTCAGCACCTGCAGAATTGGAGCAATAATAACCCCAGTGGTGAAGAGAGGCTGTGTTGTGATTGCAGCTTTGCACCTTTTCCCAGCACTAACCTCTGTGTGGAACACTGCAGGAATAAATGGGACGTGATGAAGGCGTGCCAGGTGTGCAGAGGGAGATAAACTCAGATAGTTCTGCATGATGACAGCAGAACAGACTCTTCTCCTGGCAAAACAGCCCTTTAAAAGGGTGAAAAGCTGAGCAGTTTTGAGCAGCTGAGTCCTGAGCCCTCACCTTCCCCACAGCTGGGTCCAAAGGAATCTCTCTTTCCCCATGGAAAAGGCACTTTTGCCATTTTTTAGGTACCCAAGAGCAGAGTCTGCAACTAGATTCTGCAGTTTCCAACATGTCTGAATTTAGGAGCAGCTCTCCATCCATCACCTGTTTGTTGGGAGAGAAAATCACAAATATGACCTGACTGCCAAAACCAGCTGGTATTGATAAACTTTTCCTTCTCTGCCAGGCACAAGACAGGCAGCAGCCCCTGTGCCCTGCAAGGACAGAGAGATGAAACCTCCCTGGCTGCTCCCTCAGGTTCAGGAGCAGAAAGTTCCCAGGCACTGCTGTGTCTCCATCCTCTCCCCAGCCAAGCCTTTCCCTCGCTATCCTGGTGGTTTTTTGGGCAGCCACAGCCTTGCTGCCATCCCAGTCACTGGAATTTTTTAATTTCATTTTGGCAAGAGGCAGGGGAGCACCGGGCACAGAGTGAAGCTTTAACACAGCTGCCCAATTCCAGCACATTTTCAGTGTTTCCAGCTCTTTAGGCTGAGCATGTGTTCTAATGATTTAGATCCAAGTGCATCAAATATGGGAAGGGAAAGAGCAAAAGCAGGAAATCCAGACATAAGGCATGGTTTGCACCACAGCAACAGATTTCTTCCTCTTTTCTGGATTTGAATGTAGTTAGGAAAAAAGAAATGTGTTCCAAAAGCAATCCAGTTGCTGTGGCACGAAGTGTAAATATATAAATATATATATAAATATATAAATATATAAATATATAAATATATAAATATATAAATATATAAATATATAAATATATAAATATATAAATATATACATATATACATATATACCTATATACATATATAAATATATTTTATATAAATATATGTTATATAAATATATATTTATATTTATATAAAATATATTATAAATATATAAATGTATAAATATATAAAGATATAAATAATATCTATATAACATATATAAATATATATAAATATATAATATATAATATTATAAATATATAATATATAAATAAATATATATTAAAAATAATATATAAATATATAAAGATATGAATATATAAATATATAAATATAAAAATATATAAATATATACATATAAAATATATACATATAAATATATTTATGTCTGTGTGTGTTAGTGACAAGGCTGTAGAGGCCTGGCTGACAGGGGGAACATGAACAGACACTTTTTGTCAGTAATTGCCAGCCTGGCCCTGTGTGCAGAGGTGCTGAGGAGCAGCTCCAAGGGCAGGTTCTGTGCCCAGGTCTGCTCTCTGCAGGGATGCTCAGCCCACCTGCCCCTTGCTGTGCTCATTAAATCCCTGTGCCCAGTCCCAGCTGTCCCAGCATTTCCATTTCACATCCATCCCATGGAATCCACTCTCCTTTGTGCTGCTCACAGCTTGTCACTGTGCTGTGGCCATTATTCTGTTTTACAGTAGAGTTAAAAAGCAACAGGATTTTAAATTTGCTGGAACAGTTTTGTCTGAGGTGGTGGATTAGCATTTCAAATACTTTTTTATTTATTTTTTTTTGTGCTAACCTCTTGGGCAAACCCTAATTATTTAAAAGGAAAAAGCTTTCAGAAACAGATGACATTGCTAATTGAAACAGTCACAAATGAAAAACTAATGTAAATGCTGTAAGTTAACCCAAACAATTTGTCTGTCTATAGGGAACATTTCAGCAACCAGAGGTGGATTAACTGTGGGGAGGAGCAGAGGGAAACAGGCAGCAGCATTTACTAACTGGGAGCCAAAAGTCATTTATTACAAGAGCTGCACTGCCTCAGTCTTTATCTGATGGTGTGAATTATTAGTGTACATTATGGGTATCTTGCATAATTTCAGAACTTCTTTCCTAGAACACTGCATTTTATTTTCCTATTAGAAAAAAAAAAACAAACCAACAAAAAAAAAACCCAACCCCAGGAGACAATAAGAATCAAAAGAAATTTATTACCTTTGGACACCAAAATTCTGCCTAGTACTTTCCAGAGGATTAATTATTTTGAAGCAGTCCTTCAAGCTGAAGTTTTCAATTTTTTTTTTCCCAGTAAACATGCAGGGTCACAGTGATTTTAGACAGCTCATTTAATCTGCAGCTTGAATACAAAACACAATTTCTGCATTACCTGGCAGCCAGGGCTGGGAGAGATCCATCTCAGCACAGTTTGAGCTGGGAGGCCAAGCTCCAATTTATTCATTTCTTTCCCACTGTAATGTTCTTTCCCACCTCCTTCTGCTCTGTGCCCACTTGCTCCCCTTGTTTGTGCCCTGGCTCTGGGGCTGCACTGCTCCAAGCAGTTATTTATCTTTATTATTTATCTTTATTTATTTATTTATCTTTATTTATTTATCTTTATTATTTATCTTTATTTATTTATCTTTATTATTCCCACTGAGCAAGCCAGCACTGACACCTCTGTGTTTCAAACCTCAGGCTTGGGGATATCAAGAATTGTTCAGAGATAAGAGGAAAAACTGTCCTGGGCTGTAGTATGATCTCCATCCCTCCATCCTAATACAGTTTCAGAGCAAATCCCTGCATGTCATGTAAGCAGAGCATTAAAGGAAGCAGCACTCAGGATGATGCTGTAAAATGTGCTTTAATACCACAATCATTTATTATGCTCATGTTGTAGCTTTCATAATAATAATAATAAATCTGAAAGCAAGTGTTTATGCAACATAAACCTAGCTTAAGGCAGACTTCAGAAAGCTCCAAAAGCTTCAAAATCTCTCACAGGCTCTTAAAAAACTTAAATTCTCAGTGTAGGATTTTTTCAGTGATTTTTTTTTTTCCTCCTGGTGGACAGTCTTTCCCTGAGGAAAGAGAGAGGGATGTTTTCCTGTCCTGAGGCTTTGCTCTGTGATCTGTGTGAAAGCCTCGGGTCCCTCCCAGAGCAGCCCAGCCTGCAGTGCTGTGAGATGCTGCCCAGCCCAGTCTGGCACTGCTGTGACACTGGGCTGGCTCTGCTGGGCTGGGGTCCCAGCTCCTGCAGAGCTCAAACAGCTTCCTTCCCTCTGCAGCCCCTCTTTGTCACTGTCACCAGTCCAGGTGTCCTGGCCGGGCAGTGAGTGTCCCTGGGTGGGCAGTGAGTGTCCCTGGGTGGGCAGTGAGTGTCCCTGGCCGGGCAGTGAGTGTCCCTGGCCGGGCAGTGAGTGTCCCTGGCTGGGCAGTGAGTGTCCCTGGCTGGGCAGTGAGTGTCCCTGGCTGGGCAGTGAGTGTCCCTGGGTGGGCAGTGAGTGTCCCTAGCTGGGTGGTGTGATGTGGGGCTGTGCTACAGAAGAGTTTTGGGGTGCAGTTTTTGGGGCAGCACCTCCTGCAGGGTGGCAGCAGGGAGAGAGTGTAAGAGAGGATAAGAGAGCATAGAGCACAGAGAGTAAACAGGATGAGAGCACAGAGAGTGATTTCCCATTCACAATACAATAAGTATTCTGTGTTGGATATTCTAATTTCCATTAACCAATCTAATACAACATACTAATTTCCTAATATCTGCATGCAGCCTACAGGAATCATTATATTACCATGTTTTGTGGCTTCCTTATCTAAACCTTATCTCTAAACCTTTCCTGCCATACTTGGAACAGGATCTCTGTTGGCTCTTTGCTAGTTGTGGCATTTGGCATTATCTAAACAAAGGAACAGACCTTAAACCTTTACATGGTTGTTTTCAGCCCCAAAATCGAAAACTGCTATTATTTCTATTTCACGCTAAGCACTCGTATTTATAATATATATATAATATATATATAATATATATATAATATATATATAATATATATATAATAAATTAATGTCATAATAATATATATTAATAATATATTAATAGTATTACATTATACATAATTATATATCATTTATCATTTATTATATATTATATATTATATATTATATATTATATATTATATATTATATATTATATATTATATATTATATATTATATATGTGTGTATATATATATGTGTGTATATATATATATATATAAAATATTATATTTTATATATTTTTTTCTGTTTCCTTGTCCCCAACACCTGTGGTGCTGGAGAGAAGTGGGACAGAGCAATGTCCCTGTCCCAGAGGCGCCTGTCCCACACCAGCTCCTGCCCAGCTGACTGGCAGTGGATTGTATTTTGGATAAAGAATGTATTTTGGATAATGTATTTTTGGATAATGATCCAGCCCAGGTATTTAGCATAATGGAAGAACAATAAATCATTCTGGAGCTGTCAGCACAAGATTTGGGTGCTTCAATAAACAGTGCCTCATTATGGGCAGCAGTTTGGGTGAAATCAGGAGGCAGAAATTGCATCACTTATTTTCCAGTGGGTGATAATTATTTTAAACTGGAGTGAATAGGTTGTAATTCATTTGTACCTCCCTTTTGTGTGCTGCTGAAGAAGACTTGAGGAATTGTGCTTGTAAGCAGTGCTGTGTGTCTGGCACTGATAAATGTATCAAACTCCAGCACGGCTTTATCTGGGAAGCAGATTCTGATAGCTTGCAAGGATTCAGGTCATTGGATAATTCAGTGCAAACTGCAAATCTTAATGCTATTGACAGGAGACAGAGCACAAACAGGCAGCACTTGCCATAAATCCCAGAGCTGTAAGTAGCTCTCCTTTCTCAGATTTATGGAGAATGTCCTTGAGAGCTGCTCAGGAGAGTGAGCAGCTGCCCCTGGATTGACAGCTGGCTCTGCAGATCCGTGGCTCCCAGGTCTGCTCACAGGATGGGCTGTAAAAGATCTCTGTGCATCTGTGCAGAATGCAAACTTTGTGGGATGCAGAAACTTTCCAGCTCTGACACCCTCCAGTGCTCAGGGAGAATTCTGGAATTATTTGGGCCACGTGGCTGCCAGCCTGATTTATCTGGGGCTGGAGCAAGTTCCTCCTGCTCAGCTTTTCACTGTTAAAATTCTAAACTGAGACACACTCAGCCACTCCCAGGAGTGGTTTGAGGAGGAAAGAAGTCAAAGAAATCTTGAACATCCAAAGGAAGGGTAGCATTAGGTGAAAAGGTTCATGATTTTCTGATACATTATTTGGCTTTATTTAGCTTTAATCAAAACAAACTCCACAATAATAACAAACTGTCCTTCAAGCCAGAATAAGTGTCCATCTCCTGAACAATGACTTTTTGAGCCTTTCCTTCAGAGGCTCATCCTCTCCATGGCAGGAATAAATCTGACAGGACATGTATGAGTACAGAATTTTTTTTTTTTTTTCCAAAATTCACATCTAGCCTAGCGTGAAGCACTCAGTGACAACAATGAAGTGACATATGTCACACCTCAGGGAGAGTGGGGACTGTGTGCCAGACCCTGCTGGGCTCAGGCTGATCTGATCCTGGTTCCTGGCGTGCTCCAGCTGACACTGCTTTAATTCAGCTGTGCCACACAGAGGGGGAAAGGAAAAACAGCCTGTGCCAGCCTCAGCAGCTGTAAAACCCCCCAGCACAGATGTGGTGAGTTTTGTCACTAAAACACACCCCTGGGGCTTCAGTGTCACCTCAGTGAAGAGCAGGGGAGTGAATCCAGGGTGGGTTTGCAGAGCAGGCTGCACTCATCATGCTCTTGTCCCAGCAGAGAAGCTTTGGACAGGAATTAAAACACCCTGGTGTGCATCAGCACAGCTCTGCTCTCTGCAGGGCCCACACAACTTCTGTGCTCAGGCCCAGCAGTGGCACATCTGTAACCGCTGGAATTGCTGCCACACTTCGACAGCTGGAGGAATCTGGGGGTGTAAGTGTTGGCATTAATCACTTTGTCAGGTTTAAAATCGATCAATGCCTGTTTCCTGCTCACTCTGTGATGGTGGAAGTTTCCTGATTGAGATGCATGCTGCAGAGCTGCTCATTTCCCAGGAAAAACCAGAATGAGATTAGTGGGCGTGCAGTGTGTGCATTATCTGGAATAGCTGTGCTCCCTGTGATCAAAGGCAGAACTTTCCAAAATGCACTTGCACAGTATCATGATCAAGAGCTGGCAAGAATAATCTCATCAGATCTGTGTAGGCAGGGTGATAACAAGTTGTTTATAGAAATTAATAGTGTGAGCTTAAATTTTTAAAGATTTTCCCATGAGTGTGCTTGACCTTTTCTTCTTCAAACGCTGTCATTCCATTTTCTGAGATTCTTTAGTTCTTCATCACTTACTTAGAGCCTGAAGGCAGAGTTCAGGTGTCACCTCCTGGTCAGGTGTAGCTATGGTAACAAGGCAAGAATCAAGGTTTGTGGTCTTCCAGTGCACATTTTTCCTGGGGTTAATAATGACCCCAATATTGGCAGCACTTAACATCCCCAAGCAATTACAGAAGGAATGGAAAGAAAATGAATGAGGATATTGATATTGCTAATTCTGGGCATTAGAGACCAGCTGGGAAGGAAATGAAGTTCTGTGGTACATGGGGAAAGCAGAAGTTCAAATCCCACTCCTCCATCCCTCCCTGTCTCCCTCCATCCCTCCCTGGCTCCCATTTCTCCCTTTCCCACAGGGAAAGCAGCTTCTGTCTGTCACAGGTGAGGGTTCCATCCCCTCCATCCCTCCATCCCTCCATCCCCTCCATCCCTCCATCCCTCCATCCCATTATCCCTCCATCCCTCCATCCCATTATCCCTCCATCCCTCCCTCGCCTCCATCCCCTCCATCCCCTCCATCCCTCCATCCCATCTATCCCCCTCCATCCCCTCCATCCCCTCCATCCCTCCATCCCTCCATCCCCTCCATCCCTCCATCCCTCCATCCCCTCCATCCCTCCATCCCTCCATCCCCCTCCATCCCTCCATCCCTCCATCCCTCCATCCCTCCATCCCATCCCTCCATCCCCTCCATCCCCTCCATCCCCTTCCATCCCTCCATCCCTCCAGTCCCTTATCCCTCCATTCCTCCCTTCCATCCCTCCATCCCCTCTATCCCTCCATCCCCTCCATCCCTCCATCCCATTTTGAAAGAGTGTTTATACCCAGAGCATCAAATTAATTTCCCCAAAGAACAGGTTGAGCTGATCAAAACCAAAAAATGATCATGGGTTTTGCACATATTTGAATACAAATAATTTAATTTCAAAAAGTCTGTTAAATGCAACAGCTCATGGTCATTTCCATATTTCCTCAAGCACTTTATAATTATTTTCTTAGACTCCATTTCCTTGATTTTAGCCATGGAATAAGCTGTAGAATCCTTTTCTCTGGGATGCAGGCAGGGGTAACTCAGTGGCTGGGCAGAGTCAGGGTTTCTGATCAGATTCCTGATCTCAGTCCCTTGCCCCATCCCTGTGTTTGCATTTTTCATGTTTCTCTGCAAAGCTTTTGATTCTCACTTGAGCTCCTCTGAGAACCCTAATGGAAAATAGTTGAAAGCTTTAAAATATCTAGAAATTCTGACAGACCTTTGTAGGTTCTTAGAAATCTTTAGCATTTGTGAGAATTGGCAATCAGCAGCACTCACATACTTAGTTTTTGATACATATATCTATGTATTTATATTTTAAATGTGTGCCTCATCACAGCAGTGAGTGAATTGCATTACTCTAGCCCCAAACCCTGCAGGATGGAGAATTATGATCTTTTGCTGAGCCCAGAGGAGCCCAGCCAGGGTTCAGAGCTGTTCTTTCAGGGTGTGTGTGGCTGGAGCAGCAGTCAGTGTCGATTCCAGCTCTCCTTCCTCTCTAATCCTCGGTTCCACACCTGGGAATTGCTGCTCTGCTCCTTCAGTGGCTCTGAGCCCCATCTCTGAGAGGGCAGGGGTCACAAACTGCAGAACAGGCTGAGAAACGCCAGGACGTGACTTGGATCAGCAAAGTCTGAATTTCCCTCCCCAAAACCAGAGGTGTTTAATGTAAGAAGGGCAGAAAGCCCTTCAGGAGGGCTTGGAATTAGGATGGCAAAGCTCCAAAATTTGGGGCAAAGCTCCCACATGAGGAGAGCTGGTCCAGCAAACACCAGGGATGAGGCTGCAGTTGGGTCACTTGCCCTGCACAGCTGCCAACGGGTCAAACAGGACAATGCCCAATATTCTCCTTTTTACATAGAATAACCTTTGTAAAAATGTTAGACAGTGAAAAACAGAGCATTTATTTTGATTATAGGGAGCTTTACCAGTGATTCCCATTTGGCCATGCACCCCCAGCAGGTTGTGTCTCTGAGCACAGACAGGTGGTGGAGCTGCCAAAACCTTTGAAAAACTGACACCAGCCTCTCTGTGTGGCTAAATGACTCTCATTACAGGAAGGTAAAGCAGAAACCCTGACATTTCAGATGTTCTGATGTGCATGGTTCAGGTGTGACACCCAAACTCACACCCAGACCCAGATTTCAATTGCTCAGCAGGCAATCCCCTGCCAGCCCACTTGTATGGATTTTAATGGAGTAAATCCACTTAATTACATCTGTAAAGAAGAATTTAGGTTTGAAAATGTGGTGGTTTGAGTTTTTGTGCAAGCTGGGATAGTGGGAGGTGTCCCATCCCAAACCAGTCTGGGTGAACTGGTTGAACTGGGATGAGGGGACAGAGCAGTGCTGGTACCACAAAGGGGTTACTTGGCAGACAGCAGTGCTCAGGATACCAGAAACAATATTTTCCTAGATAATTATGTAGAATAAATAAGCCTCGTACAGAATCTGTTCACACAGTTGTGGAAAAGCAGATTTTAATTTCTCAGCATAGAGTTTAATGTGAGCAGAATCTCTAAACAGAGAGTTGACATTGTTAACAAAGGTAATATTAGATTTGAATGAGAAACTTTGTATGGTTAATTAAAAATCAAAGGCACAGTTATAACAGAAGTAATTATCCAGGAGTATTAAATCAGTTGCAAGTCCGAGCCCGTAAAAGAATTAATCAGGAATAATTTAATATTTGATATTGAGGGCTTATATTTTCCACTAATGCCAAAATCCATCCCATTAACCAGTACAATTCTTCAAGTCTATCTGCAAACGGGGTCCCTGCAGTAGAGGAACAATTCAGTGGGAAGGAGCTTTAATTCTTCTTTTCCAGGACATGGAGGGAATTCTGTAGAGAATCCCTCTGGCTGGGCTGGGGCTGTTCTGCATTTCTGCAGCAGTGGCTGAGAGCAAGGGCAGCTGTGTAGCTGTTTTTGGGTTCTACACAGCTGCATTCCAGGTTTGAGATCCAGGGTGGGATCCACTTCTTCCTTCAAATACTTTGATTTCCCTTTAATTGCAGTGGAGGTCAGTCCATACAAACATCCCTGTTTTCTGCAGCCATGGATTTCCTGATTCAATTATCCTCTTTGGAAAATCTCAGTCTTCTCTTTGTTTTGAGCCCAGCCACCTGATAATTTTCCCTTTCCACTTGTGCTGAAGACCCTGGATTTCTGCTCTTGGTTCTGTTTCCCCACATCACTGATCTTTCTAGGAATTCCTGTTGTAGCCTCTCTCACTCATTTTTTTTTTTCCTGCCTCACCTTTTTGGCTCCATGGGGCCCTTCCCAGTTGTCCTGGACATGCACAGGAAACAATTCAAGCAGGTTAGAAAAGGAAATCAGAAGGGATGATTTGCTTTTGGTGAGGAAATTCTGGGGGCATTGGGAGGAATTGCTAAAGGAGAAAGGAGAAAAAACAGAAAACCAGCTCTGAATGATGGGGAATTGTGATCACCCTCTGCTGTGAGTGACCAGCTCAGCTCAAACTGCTCTCACTGCACTCACAGGTTGGATAGCACTGATTTTGGACAAGAGGCTTTTGGATGGATTTTGGCTGCAGAAAATTCTGAACCAACAGGGAAACCTGACCAAATAAAAGCAAAATTCAGATTTTGTTGCTCCAATGTGTCTGGCAGTGCCTTGAAGAAGAAGCTGTTGTTGTCATCTGAAGGCTTTAGCCTGCCCTTCTAACCCAACAACCAGCTTGTCACAGCAGCCCTGAGCCCCTGCAGCCATTTATCCTAAATATCCACTCAGCTGGGCTGAAATCCTGGGTTTATCAGCTGGGCTGGGCCTGGGCAGGCTGGGAGGTAAATGGGCACAGCAGCCCCAGTCTGAGGCACTTATTGATCATATCAGCTCTCAATAAAAGGCTCCTCACCTTCCCCTCCTTCCTTCATAGCTGTTAGCTCACCTGGACAAAACCCATTCCTCATGCAGGAATTTCTTAACTTTCAGAATTAAAAAAAAAAAAAAGCCAAAAAAAAAAAAAAAAAAAAAAAAAAACCAACAACAACAACAAAAAAAACCCCACCCAAAAAAAAAAAAGACTTTAGGTAGTTTGAGCTGGTGGGACAGGAGGGCAGGTGAGCTCTTGGCCATCAGGTTTGATGTCAGGCAGAGCAGTGAGGACAAGCCCCAGTCCTTGCTGGGTCTGACCTTGGAACAGCCTCTCCTGCAGCACTAATTATTTATTTATCAGGTGAGGGGTGCAGCCTGCAGCTGGTCAGGTTCACAGCTCCATCATGCAGTGGATTGTTCTGAGCACAGGGTTTTATTCATAGGGGTGTTCTCATTTAAAGTGAGAAGAAGCAAATGAAAAAGAATTATTGGGTGCAGATCTCTGTACACACCAGATTAGGAAAACACTTCAGGTGTTCTGGTTACAAAAATATGTAATTTCATGTCAAGTCCAGGTTTATTTCCTGGAGGACATTGGGCTGATAGCAGCACAAGTTCTCTACCAGAAGGATTAGACATTAAACAACAGGCACAGAACACACAAAAAGGTATTAAGGGCATTGAATCCAAAGCAAGATGTTCCCCAGGATATTATTACAAGATTCTTCATGTCTTTTTTCAAATGGCTTTTTGGATTTCAGCCTGCCACAACCAGCTTTACAACTGTCCAACCTCTCTTTTTCTCTGTTATTAATTTTTTTTTTTCCTATTGTAAAGCATTCTTCTGTCTGTCTAACTGCTTCTTGAGTTTATTGCTTTTCTGTGGTGCTGTTAGGGATTTTATTTCCCAGTTGGTATTACTTTTTAACTACTCATGTAAATCTGTATCAGTTCAGATCCATGCAGAAAAAACAATTTGTCACAAATCTGTAAAGGCTAAATGATCAAAGCAGAGCTTGCAGGCTCACTGCTTTCTTTCTCAGCCTCCTTCTAGACCTAGAAATGTTTTATCTTCATTCAGATTCTGATCCTGCCCTTTACCATAGCCTTTATCTGTGGCAGGGGAGTCAAATCTAAGGGTCACTTCCTTGGCATATCTGCAAAATCAGCAAAGTTGCACCCATTTATATCCTGGCAGGCTAATCACAGAGAAAAAGTTCTGTAAGCAGTGCCACAGGAGTCCAGGCACAAAAACACCTCTCTGGACATGGAACCTGTAACTAGGGAGGTTGTTAGAAATAAAACTTGGTGTTCTATTAAAAAAAAAAACAACAAAATTCATCATTTTCTTCCCCAGACCAAACACAGAGAGCTGAAGGCTCTGGCTCTCAGCTGCAGGGATGGCAGGGTTAGAAGCAAAGTGATAAATGATAAATGATCAATGGTTTTTGTGCCCAGGAGCAGGGTGTGCAGCCCCTCTCAGCAGAGGGTGGAGGGTTTATCCTGCAGCAGGACCATCCCTGCCCAGCCACTGCCAGGGATTTTTCTGTGCCCCAGATTCTGCCCTGGCCACCAGGCTGTCCTCACAAAGGTCATGGTCACATGTCTCAGAGCAGATTTTGGCCCCATTTGCCATATGGGAGCTGGAACAGCATCTTTCTGAATGTCCCCTGTGTGTGTTTGTGTGTTTCTGTTTAAAGCTCAGCTGGGAGCTCGTTGCAGGCTGCTCATGAATGAACTGGTGGGTTGCAGGCAGGTTTCCAGGGCCCTGTGATGGTCCCAGTTTAGCTCAGCTGACATTCCTCAATATGAATGTGCTGCACAAACTGCCAGGCCAGTCTGGAAGGGAATTTTGGAGCAGGCAGGTTCACGTCTCCTCTGCACAGTGACCTGCACAACACGAGTTCTCCTTTCCTTACAGCCCTTTTCCCTCTCTTTAGAGAAGTGAAAATCTGGTGTGGTCCTTGCTCTGTGGCTCTGCCAAGGGGGTTTACAGTAATTGCCACATTTGGGCAATTCCATCCCTGCTAATCTGCTGTTTCCTCATGGTCACTGCTCTGTTTTCTCCTTGTCCTGCCCACCCCATTTGGTGCATTGTCAATGTTTTCTGTCAGGTTTTCCAGCAGGGAAATGGGATGGCAGAGCCCCAGGGATGGCTCATAACCTCCCTGCCCTGCAGCTTTCCCCTCTGGAGAGCTGCAGGAACAACAGCAGAACTTCTACAACGAAGGGGAAATCAAGCCAGAGTTGATAAATGTGTTGATAAATCCATTTCTTGATCCCTGATGGTTCTGTGTGCACCTTGATTTGCCTGCTTTACTAATGGGCCTTGCTTAACCCCACAGAGTTAAACCAAAGCTGTGGGAGATGGGAGGAGAGAACAAACGAGTCTGCTGGAGATCTGCAGCATCCTGTAATCATTGTGGCAGAGCTGAATTGTAGAGAGGGCTGTAAAGTACCCAGCTCTGCAGGTGTCACAGGAACAGCAAGGATGTGCTGGTGGAGAGACATGAAACGCTGGGAAAATTGTGAAAATTGTGGGAGGTGATGGAGCAGCTTGGCAGGTGACACAGGGGCAGTGTGTGCTGGCTGGGGACACTCCCAGGGCACTGCAGGGTGGGCAGATGAGCCAGCAGGGCAGCCCTGTGAGAAACTGGGATGGAAATGGAATTAATGGCATGTTTCACAGCAGGGCTCCCAGGTACAAAGCTGTGTGAGGCACTGGCAGGCAGAGCTCAGCAGATGTGTGCTCACATGGAGAGATTGCACCAAAATTGTTTTCAGGTGAGAGTGTGTCTGATGGTAAAACAACAGGAAAATCTAAGCTTATTCAGAAAATAAATCTCATTTTGTTCCAGCTCTTCTGCATTTCTCAGAGGGCTCTGATGGGGTCAGGGTCTGGGAAGCCTTTTCCAGGAATGTAGTACAGGAATACAGCCTGTTCCCCAATGACACACACACCCATCACAGCTCTGCCACCTGTGAAATGCAGAATGCAGCAATGCTGCTGCAAGGAAGTTAGTGCAGCTCTGTGATCACTGGCTCTGTGTGTTCCTGATCTGCAGCATCCCCAGCTCTGCTCTGTGCACACCCAGGCTCCATCCCACACAGGGTTCTGTGGGAGGTGAGGATGGATAATGGATGGATAATGGATGGATAATGGATGGATAATGGATGGAGTGTGGGAGCAGCTGCATTGTCCTGCATTGCTCAGACATCCCCTGTCACATTCCTCTGCTGGGTATTTCTGTGTCCCAGGGGCTGCTCTGAGGTGCTTGGCCCATGGGGAACACCCAGCCATATCTATGGTTTTTATTCCCTTTAACCATGGATCCCATGGGCCAGCACAGGGTGGGAGATGGCGAAAGGTTTCCCAGCCATGTCTATGATATTTATTCCCTTTAACCATGGATCCCATGGCCCAGCACAGGGTGGGAGATGTGGAAAGGGTTCCCAGCCATGTCTGTGATATTTATTCCCTTTAACCATGGATCCCATGGGTCAGCACAGGGTGGGAGAGGGGAAGGATTCGTGTGCAGCTCAGGATTCAGCCTGGGAATGACAGCACCAAGCTGTGAAACAAACAGAATATTAAAAAACCATATTAAACAAGGCTAGTGGTTTGTTTGGGGGTTTTTAATGCTTCCCTCTGTGAAAGCAGAGCTGTTTCAGCCAGTTTGATCCCTGCCATGCTGGCTCTGCTACACATCCCACCAAATATTTATTCTCTTAAACTGCATTGCCAGAGTCTGGTTGGCATACTTGCTTTGAAGTGATGTCCCAGAGCTTTCCTTTTGTCCCTGGAAATCCCAACATCACATCCCACAGTCTGCCCCTGCAGAGCTCCAAAACCCCTGCATGAGGGCTGAGATCCTCCCTGCTGGCCCCTGTGTGAAATCCTGATGGGTTTTGGCTAATTTGGCACAAATTCCTTGGCAGCCTCCCCAGCCTGTGCACTGGGTGGTCAGACCCAGAGATCTCCTGAACCTCAGGCAGATTCCCAGCCCTGTGAGGATCAGCCTGTCCCCCCTGTGATGGTGCCTGGGGGAAAGCCAAGAAACCCTCCCCAAATACATGTGTTTGTTTGTTTGTTTGCTTTTAAGAGCAAACTGAGTTATTATCAGCTCAAGCAGCCTGTCTAGAGCCTGATGCACACACAGCTTGGTGGAGTTACAGTTTGGGGCCTGTGGATTAATTAGCAATTCCTCTGAAGAACCACAGCCTGACAACTCTGAGGCTTCCTGGGTGTGACTTTGATAAGAGGGAAGGTGCATGACAGGTCCCTGGGATGGTGGGAGCTCTGCAAGGCACCCAGGCACCAAAGCACAGCTCCCCAGAGGGATGCTAACACAGTTCCTAAATGTTACACATCAAAGGCACTCTGTCATGTTAAACCTGAGACAAATTAAATTTACATTGCCTCTGCAGGGAGGAAAAGTGAGTTCCCCTGGGAGGGCTTTGCCTCCCAAGCTGCCAGGGCTTGCTGGTACCATCCCAGCCCATCCCAGGGCTGAGCTCTGCAGTTTGCTCCCAAAACACAGAAACCTGGTTTAAAATCAACTTCTGCTCAGTGAAGCCACTGCTGGACACCTGAAATCCTGAGGTGCCAGAGCAGAGCTGTAAAAAACAGTCAGCCCCAGGAAGGAGGCAGCAGCTCTCCCCATGACTTTGCTCTTGCATTTCTTGTGTTTGCCATTTTTACTGCAAGGGAGCTGTTCCTGTTGTGTTTGCCTGTTTTACAGAATGGAGAAGTTCCTGTTGTTGGTTTTACAGAATGGAGCTGTTCCTGTTGTTGGTTTTACAGAAGGGAGCTGTTCCTGTTGTTGGTTTTACAGAATGGAGCTGTTCCTGTTGTGTTTATCATGTTTTACAGAAGGGAGCTGTTCCTGTTGTTGATTTTACAGAATGGAGCTGTTCCTGTTGTTAGTTTTACAGAAGGGAGCTGTTCCTGTTGTTATTTTTACAGAATGGAGCTGTTCCTGTTGTTATTTTTACAGAAGGGAGCTGTTCCTGCTGTTGTGTTTGCCTGTTTTACAGAATGGAGCTGTTCCTGGTGTTATTTTTACAGAATGGAGCTGTTCCTGTTGTGTTTATCATGTTTTACAGAATGGAGCTGTTCCTGTTATTTTTACAGAATGGAGCTGTTCCTGTTGTTGGTTTTACAGAATGGAGCTGTTCCTGTTGTTGTGTTTGCCTGTTTTACAGAATGGAGCTGTCCCTGTTGTGTTTATCATGTTTTACAGAATGGAGCTGTTCCTGTTGTTGTGTTTGCCTGTTTTACAGAAGGGAGCTGTTCCTGTTGTTGGTTTTACAGAATGGAGCTGTTCCTGTTGTTATTTTTACAGAATGGAGCTGTTCCTGTTGTTAGCTGGCTCTGAGCTGGGGCTGGACCCTGCACACACACCAAACAAATCCCAGATCCCTGTTTTGATCCATTCCAGCTGAGCCACACGAGACAGGCAGAGGCAAGGAGAAGGGACACAACAGGCAGATGTGGTTTTCTCTGCCTGGCAGTTAAATGATTTATTTCCTGGCTTTTTTCATCACTTAAAGACGTGGAATTGCATCCTGCAGTGCCCACAGCTGGGACTGCCTGTCTGTCCTGCACACACATGGAAACCAGGGGATTGCCAGCCCCTGCAGCTCCTGCTGAGATGCATTTCCCTCCTTCCTGAGCCTTTTGCTGAACATCACAGGCTGTGTAATGAGAAACCTCTCACTGCTGGTCATCCTCTAATGATGCCCCTTTTCCTTTGCAGCACCTGCCTCTCCTTCTGCTCCTTCTCCCCCTGTTTACTGGCTTACATCTTTAGCTGCTCTTCCCCACCCCCTCCTCCAGCCTTAGTGGTGGATTTTTATCTCCACCGAGATGAAAGTTCGTTAGTAAGAATATAAAATTGCTTAAAGCTTTGCAAAAGTTAAGTCTGGGATTAAATATAATTAGATATTTTTCCTGGCTGCCTCGTGTGTGCCAGTAGGAGTGGCAGCCAGTCTCTGATTATCCCAAGTGCTTTTTTTTTCCCTTACAGCACAATCCAGCCATTGGCTGCTCTGTGTTTTTTGACTGGAAAATTGTGATTGCTGAGCTCTGTGTGTATTTGGGGTTTTGTTTCACTGCTTGTCCTTGCCACATCTGCTCCCTCCACTGATTCTGCCCCAGTGAGGAGCAGGGAGAGCGTGGCTCACAAGGAGTCAAAATTATTCAGGGAATCACAGGCTGAGGAGGAAAGGGTGAAAAATGTATTCCAGCATTGATTCTGCCACCCACTCCTTTCTAAACAGTGGTTTGCAATCACATTTTACCATTCAAAAAAATCCATTTTCCCCTCTCTGGCAGCTGTGGGGAAGAGTGGGAGTCAGCAGGTGGATCTGTCCAGAGAAATGTTCATTTTTAACCCTGTGTCAGCACATCTGACCGAGCAGCTCTCCTGCCTGCACTGAGCAAAAAGGGAAATGATTAAGTAGCAAGGGCTTGAATGAAATGTGATTCATTTGCTTATATCCCCCCTCCTCTCTCCCATTCCCAAAGACTTCAGATTTCATTCTGCATGATGAAAGGTGCCCACATTAAACCAAACATTTAACCTTGAAGTTCATGTCAGTCTTTTCACATTTTCTCATTCAGGTTTCACCATCATTTCTCATACTTGCTGCATTTCAACTTGTACTTTCAACTCTTCTGTTTATGTTAAAGGTCTCACAAATTAATTTGGGTTATTTCTGGCTGCAGCTCCTTTATTCCTTTGGATACAGAAGAATTGCAGCTGATTTTTCAATAATTTTTCCAGTGCATCCTAAAGAATCTGGAAACAACAGGGGAAATAAGGAAATCAGAATGATATTTTATATATTTCAAGCTGTTTGCAAGCTCAGAGCTGACAATAATGTACTGCAGGAAATCTGCTTTGGAGCAATTCTGGTTTCTCTGCAGCACCTTGTATCAAACCCCACCAGCTGCTTCTAAAACTTGTACTTCAGCTGCCATAATCTCATCACTAAAGGTGGATTTAGCTTTTGAGAGCTGATGAACAAACCCTTTTTCCTTGCAGCCAGGGGCTGGAGATGACTCTGCACTTCAGGTGCGAGCTCAGCTTTACCCCAGCTCAGAGCTAATCCCAAAAAATCCAGGGCTGGTGCCACCAGCTCCTGGGGGAGATGCAGCTCTTGGCTCTTTTGTTCAGCCTCCTGACTCCTCAAATCCCTCCTCTGCCACTGGTTTGTCTCCTACCCTTGCAGTGAGTTTGACCACATCCATGAGAATGTCAAGCATTTGGACTTTATTGGTTTAGAAGCTTACTAAATTTAAACAGAAGCATTAACATGGCCTTAGGCTCTCTTGACAGTTATAAACTCTTCCTTGGGGGGATTTCTGTAATGCTTTCTAATCAGCTTAAGGAGTTAATTAAACAGCTGTCACTTAGCTCCTTAATTCTGGGACTTGATGCTAAATAAGATTTGAAATTAGTTATGCATGACTGGAGCATGGATTGTGTGATATGGGGAAGATGGCTGCTGGCTGCACAGGAGGCAAATCTGGGTCTTCTTTCAACTAAACAGGGAAAAGATTCAAGGTGGGACCCTGGGTTAATGCTCTACATGCTGATTAATAGGAAATAAATGGAAAAAAAATGTTAAGGAATGGCAAATGGGAGGGATTTTCAGGCAGCTGTTCAGTTCTGGATTGTGGTGGGCTCTGGGCTTGAGGAGATTTCAGGGATCCATTTATTCTCTTCCTGACTGCTGTTTGTGCAGAACCCCAAAGCCAGAATACCTACTGAAACCCAGGAGGAACATTCTTGATTTTTGAAATGAGATCTGTAGCCTGCAAAGATGTATTCACTGCTCTGATGAAGAATGCCCCTGGAGATGTGCTGTGCTCCTAGAGCAGGAATTACAGTCATGGGGGGTTTTAATCTCCTTTTCCCTGTGAGCTGGGGTGTGTGGTGGGAATGCTGCACTTCCCTGCAAGGGAGCAGCAGCAGGTGTTATTGGTAGTTAAGTTCTTCCCAAAGTTCCATATATACATATACACACACAAACACCAGGAAATCTGTGTATGCACTGATCACTGGGGGCAGGAGCAGAAATTCAGAACAATTTATAAAGATATTGTTGAAGTCCTTTTTTTTTTTTTTTTTCACCCTAGGAAAGATAAGGCAAAAGATGTCTGAAGGGAAATTAAATTTCAGGGAAGCTACCTATTAAAATTGAAAAAAAAAACTAATAGGTATTCACTTCTGCATTTCAACTTAAATTGATGCTTACTGTGTACATCTTCTGAATATGTTTCTGCTGGAGGGCTTAATATTCTCATTTATTTAATATGAATCTCTTCAGTAAGCAAAGAACTCTCACTCCAGCATCTTCTTTAAGGTATTACTATTTATTTACCGTGGTAGCAATTTCAGAATAAAGATTACCTGGTTTTCCATTTCTAATACATGAAGAGACACATTTTTCTCTGATTATTTCATGTTATTTTAAGTGAATTACAGAGATATGCTGTGCTAATAGTTAAAGTTCAGCATCTTTTTAATAGCTGCTGAGGGAATCAAGTTCTGACAGTGACTTTTGGGCTGGAGCTTTGCAAAAACAAAACTGCTCCCATCCTGAGGTGTCCTGGCATCTTATCTCCTGCAATCTGTGTTAGTTATAAGAGAAAATAATATTTCTTCAGGAGATCCCTTTTTCACTCAAGCAGCAAAAAGCAACAATTTTAAATTAGTAACTATTTCGATTTATAGCTTTTACATGCTGAGCTCTGAGCTACAAATCTCAGTGGAGCTAAATAAGCATCGTGCTGTCCCAGAATGTGATTTTCACCTGGTTTCACCTGGGGGACGTCCAGCCCTTCCTGCCATTCCCTGAAGGAGCATTTCCCTGAGCCCTGCTGTGGGTTGGTGTCACTGCTGTTCCTCCCTGCCCAGGGGTGAGGTGCAAACCAAAGAAACCATCCTGGGAGTCCTTCCAGTGGGCACAGAGCTGCCAGGCCCAAATTCCAGATGTGCAGGAGGGCAGTGGAGCTGCAGCATCCCCATCCAGAGGCAGGAACAGCTGGGCTGGGATGCACTCCGTGCTCAGAATGTTCAGGATAACTGGAAAACTCAGAGACTCAAAGGAAATTCATGGAGCTTTTGAGAATCACTCTCACTTACTGGCTCTTACCAGGGGAAATTACATTTGCCTTTGGTGAGCAGAGCTCATTAATCTGGCTGTTTCAAAGGCTTGCTTATTAAAGTTCCCTTTGCTGTATAAAATAATTGTGAGGGTCACACTGATGGAGCAGGGGAGGGAGGAGCTGCTGCTGCTTGGGGAGCAGCTCTCTGCAGCTCAGAACCAGGTGTGAGCAGCTTGCTAGGAGCTGTGGCCCCCAAAAGTCCCAGTGAAATGAGATTTATCTCCAAGTGCTGGCAAAACCACGAGCACCTGATCCTGGAATTACAGCACTGGCTCTGTCAGGCTGCTCTGTGCAGCAGCAAAAAGCTCTGAGTAACTTGGGTGCAAAACCCAGATGGGGAAAAACCCAAAGAGCCAGGAAAGTGAATTGCAAATCTGAGAGCTCCAGTGCCTGAGCAACATGTTCTGCCCTGAGAACCAGAGTGTGCTCCACAGACCTGGCTGGACAGGCAGATTTGGTCACCCCTGTTGAATTATAATTTCAAAATTTCTGAAGGGCTTTTGTGCTGGAGGAGGAAGAGGATTTTCTTCTCAAGTTCTCTTCTTGTGAAATCCTCTTTCTCCCTTCCCTGAGGATGGGGCAACCTTAGCAAAGCAGCTACCAAGTGACCAGGAGGGTTTTTTTTCTTTCTTTAAATATTGCCTTGAGTCTGAATAAAATGTGTCTGTTCCTTTAAGTAAGAGGAAAAGCTCTTTTTGATGTGAATACTTTAGAGGAGACAAATCTGAGCTTCTCCCCTTTAGCTCAGGAGGCAGAAGGAGCAGTCATCATCTTCTGGTGCCTTGGTTCCAACCTCCCACTTTTTTGTCTTCCAGGAGGAAAATCAGGTCAGTCTCAGAGCTCATAGTGGGAGCTATTCAGATAATGAGGATTTAGCACCTGGGGGGCTTTGGGAGCCTTTGTTGCACAGGTGAAATCAAGAGCCTTTTGTTCTAGAGGATGGTGCCAGCTGCAGCACAGCTGTGGGGGCTCAGGGACCTTTCCAGAGAGGAGCAGGGATTGCAGGCAGCAGTTTGTGCTCAGTGTCCTGGCAGAGACCAGCCATTCTGTGGGGACAGGCAGAGGTGACACCCAGTGACAAACAGCTCCTCAGGTAATCAGAGCTCAGCACTTTAATGAGAACTGGCAGATCAAACAGGAGGAACGTGTCCTGCACTGGTTCTGTGTGAAAATTCCAGGCAATTCTCAGCATCCCTCTGTCAGAGAGAGGCTGGGTTTGCACAAACCTCTCCAAAAGGTGAAGCAAGAGGTGTGGGGAAGAGACTCCACCAAGAGAGAAATCCTGGAAAACTCCAGAATTGTGATTCCACTCAGGAACAGTTCTTGCCATAGCCATGAGGAGTTAAAGCTGAATCCAGGTGGCACTAATGAATTAATAGCAATATATATTTTTATATATATATATATATATGTATGTATGTATGAAATGGGCTTTTGTTTTCTTTTCCCTTAGGAAGCAGAGATCCTGAACACAGCTGTTCTCACTGGGAAAACAGTGGCTGTGCCTGTCAGGGTGGTCTCTGTGGAAGATGATGGGACTGTGACAGATCTGGTGGAGTCTGTGGAATGCAGCTCATCAGATGAAGATGTCATTAAGGTAGGATCTGCAGGACACTGCTGTTCTCTGATGGAACAAGTTCTTTCCTTAAGATTTATTATTGCTGTTATTGCTGTGGAGCTTCAGTGAAGCTACAAACCAAAGACAAAATCACCATTTTCTGTCCCACCACCATATGGGTATTTCCTGATTAAATGTGTCTTTCTGGCTGCACTATTAGGAACCTTTGGGGTTTGGATTTTTTTCCTTCTATGAAGCTCTTTTGGATCTGGTAAATCTGCCAAATGTAGAGAATTTCTGGAACCTAATTTAGATTTAAAAACAGAAGGAAAATGTTTGTCCTCATGTTGTGGGAGTTAATGGACTAAGTCCTTACTAGCTCACTCATCTTCTATTTAATTCTTTTTTTTTTTTTTTTTTTGGTGAATTGGAAAAAAAAATATTTTGAAAGCAAATGTATCATTTGGAAGACATGTAAAAAAATCAGGTTTGCTTTCTGAAGTTCTGGCCATTCCTGTAAGGACATGGAGGATACATGGTCAGTGATGTGTTTTGTCCATACAAATGGACATTAGTGATGGTGTCAGTGACAGCCCCTGTCACACCAGCCTGTTCTGGGCTCCTGCAGCAGCCCAGAGCTTTCTGCACAGCTGAAATGGGTTTAAAGCCAGTTTAAAGTGAGCTCTTAATTGAAAATGTGTCTCTAGTTTCCAGTTTACCTGCTCTGGTTCAGACCCAGCCTTGTTCTCAGGCATCTAATGAAGATAAAGATATATAATTACTGGCCAGCCTTCAGCATGCAGCAGTAATTAGAGTTTCTGTTCTCTGGGCATTAGAGTAGGGAATAGAAAATGGAAAAAAAATCTGCTTAAGATGCCCATTGAAAACTAAAGATGAAGATTACATTTCTTTGGGTCTCTGCTGTTGCTGTTTTTCAGTGCATCTGCCAAGTAGCATCTCACAGATTGATGATGTCTTCGTGGCTTAGCTTTTATTCCTGGCTTTTTGCTGTTGATTAATGATGAGGTTAAGCTCATTTTCCTTGCAGAATGAGGATACCTCATTCTTCTTTTCGTTTCAGGGTCCACATTTATTACTCACTTCTTTCATCTGAGAGTTCAAAGAACTTTAACAAGCTGCTCCAAACTCTGCACTGATCATTTTGTGCCAAGCTGCACCTACCTGGACTTGGTTGAATATGTCAGAGCAGACTTTAGTCCATTGAAACAATATTTTTATTGACAAATGATTCTCAGAAATTATGTGGTCCAGCATGACAGAACAAGCACACCCAAAAATGGAGGAGTGTTATAGACTCTGTTTTACTGGTGAGGACTGTGAGACACAGAAAAGTGAAGGTGTAAAATTCAAACTAATGGAAGGTACTGGTCATTAGTAGACAGCAGATGAACTAATGAAAGTGAACTTATTAATTCCCCTACTGAACTAATGGGGGGAAAAAAATAAGAGAGAGATTTTTGAGCAGACTTTATTTTCACTGAGTTATTAGTAAGGGACAAACACTCAAGATGATTTTAATCAAGAGTGAGGAGAGAAGAAAAATCAGCTTCTTTTAATCTTTCATTTTGAAAAGATTTCTGCTTCCAAATGGCCTTTTTTTTTTTTTTCAAGGCTCAACAAAGCCTGTAAGTTTCCAAAGCAACATGTTCCAGTGCTCTGGGTTTTCAGTGTGATGAGTTAATTGAAAATGTGCATTTGGGTTGCCCTGAAAGGAAAACTCCTTTTTGTTCATTTTGTTTGATCAGACACCTGAAAGTTGCCAGAAGTCACCCAGGGAGCAGGATTGAGTTCCTCTGCCCCTGCTTTGTGCTGTACTGTGCATTTCCTGATGTCTGTGTGTCACCATCAAGCCCAGCCCTGACACCCCGACTAACCCAGGGCACCAGTGCCACCCCAGCCTGGGTTTGAGCACACCCAGGGGTGGTGGCTCCACAGGGAGCTCCTGTACTTGGTCACTCTTCCATAAAGGATTTTCTCCTGCAATCCAGCCAGGATTTCCCTTGGTGCAGCTTCCCCAGAGCTCTCAGCTCCTGCTGGCTCTGGGGGCTTGGCTGGCACTGTGCTGGCCCCAGGCAGGGACAGTGACCCAGGGAGGGACAGTGACCCCAGGGAGGGACAGTGACCCCAGGGAGGGACAGTGACCCCAGGACAGTGACCCCAGGGAGGGACAGTGACCCCAGACAGGACAGTGACCCCAGGCAGGGACAGTGACCCCAGGGAGGGACAGTGACCCCAGGGAGGGACAGTGACCCCAGACAGGACAGTGACCCCAGGCAGGGACAGTGACCCCAGGGAGGGACAGTGACCCCAGGACAGTGACCCCAGGGAGGGACAGTGACCCCAGACAGGACAGTGACCAGAGGGAGGGACAGTGACCCCAGGCAGGGACAGTGACCCCAGGCAGGGACAGTGACTCCAGGCAGGACAGTGACCCCAGGGAGGGACAGTGACCCCAGGCAGGGACAGTGGCCCCAGGACAGTGACCCCAGGGAGGGACAGTGACACCAGACAGGGACAGTGACACCAGACAGGGACAGTGACCCAGGGAGGGACAGTGACCCAGGGAGGGACAGTGACACCAGACAGGGACAGTGACACCAGACAGGGACAGTGACCCAGGGAGGGACAGTGACCCCAGACAAGGACAGTTACCCCAGGGAGGGACAGTGACCCCAGACAGGGACAGTGACCCCAGACAGGACAGTGACCCCAGGCAGGGACAGTGACCCCAGACAAGGACAGTTACCCCAGGGAGGGACAGTGACCCCAGACAAGGACAGTTACCCCAGGGAGGGACAGTGACTCCAGACAGGACAGTGACCCCAGGCAGGGACAGTGACCCCAGACAGGACAGTGACCCCAGGACAGTGACCCCAGACAGGACAGTGACCCCAGGCAGGGACAGTGACCCCAGGATGCTGATCTCAGGCAGGGACAGTGACCCCAGACAGGGACAGTGACACCAGGGAGGGACAGTGACCCCAGACAGGATGCTGACCCCAGGCAGGGATGCTGATCCCAGGATGTTGATCCCAGGCAGAGAAAGTGATCCCAGGATGCTGATCTCAGGATGCTGATCCCAGACAGGGACACTGACCCATGCAGGGACACTGACCCCAGGCAGGGACACTGACCCAGGCAGGGACACTGACCCATGCAGGGACACTGACCCCAGGACACTGACCCAGGCAGGGACACTGACCCCAGGACACTGACCCAGGCAAGGACACTGACCCCAGGACACTGACCCATGCAGGGACACTGACCCCAGGACACTGACCCAGGCAGGGACACTGACCCATGCAGGGACACTGACCCCAGGACACTGACCCAGGCAGGGACACTGACCCAGGCAAGGACACTGACCCCAGGACACTGACCCAGGCAAGGACACTGACCCATGCAGGGACACAGACCCCAGGATGCTGCAGGGCTGGGCAGTCCATGATGGGGACTCATTTCTGATCCAGGGCAGGGCTGGCAGCTGCTCTGCTCTGACACTTGGGAGTGTGTTAGAGGGGAGAGCAGCACACTTGGCAATTTGTGAAATATCACTGCAGGCTAATAAATCTTTCACTAACACTTAGTGTGGTTTTATCAGTGGCAGGATAACATCTTGTTCATCGTGTGACAGACTTTACAGAAGTTGGAGTGTCAGAGCATTTAAAGCAGCCTGGAGCAGGCAGTGTTTTAAAGCATGAAACTTTCAGCAGCTGCTCCTTTCCTTCCTCATGCTGGTGCACTTCAGGGAGAAGTGGAATTCTTCTAAAGTCACTGGAGTGACAGAGTAAAAAAAAATCAAAGGGAGAAGATCATGGAGTCTGGGGTTTTCTCTGCTCCCCAGTTCAGCCCTGGCAGCTGCAGAGCTGCAGATCTCAGCCCTGTGCTGTGTGCAGCCCCTGGAATTCACCTCCCACCAAAATGTGGTCACACATTTTCGGCTGCAAAAAGGGCAAAGGTGTGGGAGATACAAAACTTTCCAACCAAGAGTGGGAAGAATCCCAGTTTGCTGGTGCTCTGTCACATTTAAACCCAGCTAAGAGGGAATTAAGGTGCTCATGGAGTCTAAAAAGTGAGCAGGGCAGAGGGGGAGCCCTGAGAAGGACAGGAGAGAGAAGCAGTGATCTGTTAAACTGGCTGACCACAATCTGCAATATTTTATATCCATAATATATAACAGAACAGATAAATCTGTGCCTTGAGAGTTCAGGGAAGATCAAGTTCATGCCATGATTTTCCAGAATATAATGGGATTTCTCCCAGCAGCTGAACTGCCTTATTCCATCCCCCAAAAATTTTGATCCATCTTGGAAACAATCTTGATCTAAGTCAGCAAATGTATGTTTTTATTTTCTGCAATGTCTAAACATTTCATTCTGATAGAAGATGATGAAATCATGTCCCATCATTTCAACTCAGTTTCAGTATTCCTGACATCAGAATCTATCTGACCTTTTCACCTTAGGATGGAGCAACTTCAAAAATGAAAATGCTTTTTGTGCTCTGCTCTAGGGCTCAGGATACAGGACAAACTCAGAGAAATGCCCTGTCAAAACTGAGAGTTGTAATAATAACTGCAGAGTTCAGTTCATGGGCTGCTGCTGGTGGCTGTGAAGGGAGAAGGAACAATTTTAATCTCTCTGGTGTGAAAAACAGACGTGGCAAAGATGAATTCTGAGTGTGGAGCCAACACAGCAGACTTGCCTCTCCCAGGAATTGTCTGAAACTCACCTAAAGCTGTTGAAGTGACTGGATTTGTCTCTTTCATATTCTGCCAATTCATCATTCTGATGTGGATCTTGGGAAGTAATGAGGTTTCTGTGGTGTTATTTGCCTTTCTGTAATCATCCATGCTGAAAACCCCAGTGGGACTGCCACACTCACTGCTGCCTGCACTCCCTTTGGATTTTTGAAAGGCTGTAAGCTTACAAGATAAAAAAACTTCTGTGCAATGGAAAAGAAAATCCAAATAATTTCTGAATTGAGGCTTCTTCAAAATTCTACAGCAGATACTGAGGAGTCTGGGTTTTTTTGTGCTTCATGGGAAAAAATATGTGTTTGTGTAGAGGCAGGGATGGTAATCTGTGTGGGGAGAGAGGAGGGAGGGATGTGTCTGCACCCATGAAAAGAATGAGGCAGAATCTGAGGAGTATCCAGGCTGCCAGGGGCATCCCAGTGACAGATGTGCTGCTGTGCTGACCCCAGGCATGTCCAGATGTGAGTCCCAGCCCTGTGCAGTGCTGGGGCTGCTCACAGCTCACATCCCTGCCTTGCTGCCCAGGGAAAATGAGGGAAACCCTTTCATTTTGGGGATTTCTGCCTGCTCAGCTCCCTGGCTGGGCTCACCTGGGATGGGAGGCAGGGGTGGGGTGGCCAGGAGTGCCTCCTCCTCTCTGTGTTTGCCTAAAAGGCTTTGTTTGGCATCCACACGGTTTTCCTGACCCCATTCCCACCCTGGGAAGGGCTGGTGCCATCCCTGTGCCCCTGCATCCCCTCAGGAGGGAGCTGCAGGTTTTCCAGGTGCCTCCCCTGTCTGTGAGTGTCACATCTGAGCATTCAGGGAGATTCCCTGGACTTGCCAAGGGCATCCAGGGGGTTTTAGCTGAGTTCCAGCTCATTGCACATCGAACCCTGGCTGTGGGAAATGCTCCATCACCTCTGTGAGAAGGGATTTTTGGTTATCTCTAGAGAAAAGGGAGGGAGGGAGGAGCAGGGCATGCAGAGGGGATGAGCTGCTGCTCCCTGGGCCGACCATAAATTAATTAAATGAATGACCATAAATTGCCATTCTGCCTCCCCAGAAGTGCCCAGTGTGTGCAGCCTGTCCCTGCTGAGGTGCTGGTGCCAGCTCTGGCCACCTCCAGCCCCTGGCTCAGGGCTCAGTGCTGCTTTGTCACCCCCAGTGAAGTCACGTCCTGACTGTCTGCTCTGCCCAGTTTAGGACTTTTCACAGCCACTAAATTAATTTGCTTTTGCTGGGATTTGCAGGACTGTCTAGATGTTGTATCAGGTGTGGAAGGGGCTGGTCTTGCTAAAATAAAAATCCATGTGACAGGATGTTTTCTGTGTGCTCAAAGGCAAGGGCTGTGCCAGTGCTTGCTGAGGGTTCATGTTCTGGAGCATCCTGAACATCAGCTGGAATTCCTGCAGGGATCCTGGAGCAAACAGGGGCACTGGGAGGAACAGGGGTGGTCTGCACATCATCTGTGGGAAGGGAGAGGCTGCAGGGGTCAAAAGGCCAAAATGAACCTGAATTTTGAATGATCCTGCTCTGCCTTGCCCTGATGAGGGAAAGGCTCAGGCTCAAAGCTGGGATGGGATTTTAGGCAGTGCAGGTTCTAATGAGGGCTCAGCCTGTGACACTTGGCTCTCATTCCTGCCTTAATGAGGCTGGGTGACAATTGTTCTCCCTGTGGGTGCTGCTGGGGGGCTGCAGGGAGATGTGACAGTGCCTCTGGCAGGTGCTTTCAGCCTGGCACATTTCATTTGATCTGTCTCAGCATAGCCACACACAAAAGGTGCATAATGGTGCTGAATTACCTTGGCAGATAAAGAGCATTAATGCTAAATCCCCAAAGAATGCTTTGAGACACAAAATGTAATGTATAAGCATCATTAATAACACACATAACCCTAACTAGGACAGAGCACAGACCCTCCAGAAATCACTCCTGTTAAATTCCACTTAATCACAGCCCATAGAAAATTCTCTCATGATAAAACATCAGTGGCTGAGTAAGGAAGGATTCAGAAATATTTTCAGATTTCTTATGTAACAGAGTCTGTGCAGGGCAGTTGATTGAACATTTCTCATTTTATTCACTGTCTGGACCATTTTTATTCCTTTTAGGATGGTGACTTTTGGCTACCCATGTACTATTTCTCTTTGCAGTTATACCAAAAAAAAAAAAAAAAAAAAAAAAAAATATATATATATATATATATATATACAATACTTAAAGATATCAAGACAAAAGAAGGTAAAGCAGTCAAACACTGTGAGAAGTGCTTGAGGTGCCAGAACCAGGAGTTAGCTGGTGCAGAAATTATTATCTGGAACACATCTGGTGCTTCCCACAGCAGGCTCTGCTCTCCTGTTTTCTGGCACTGGGATTTCCTTGTAGGACTCACCAGTGGCTTTGGTTTCCCCCACCAGAAATGCTGAACAACTTCCCTGTTTCAGCCTTGCTTTGCAGCACCATCCTATTTGGTTATGGGATGATAAGCCTGATTTCTGAATCAATTTAGGCATTCAAATCCAATTAATTTAATTGCAAATTAGAAACCTAAGCACCTACAAAAAGTGGCTTTAATGGCTCTTCAATTTTAACTAAAAGTGTAACTGTGTATTTAGAGCAGGTGGGTATTATACAAAGCTGATATTTTCTCCCAGCTTAAATAATCTGTTCCGTGTAATAACTATTAGAAATAATGTGATTATTTGCAAGCAGGTAATTATTTTGCAGCTGTAAAGGGGTTTTGTTTGAGTAAATTTAGGGCATCTTCTTTAGACTTGGGGATTTGAGTGCCCTCAGCAATTTCTTTGAGCTGTTGCAGTGTTGGAGGTTTTGTGCAGACCTGGAGCTGATGGCAGAATGAAATCTGTGAATATGACGTTCCATTACATGCTCCATTTCATTGCACTGAGAGGCAGAGAGGGAGAAGTGAAAGTTCTGTAATGAAGGGAAGCATCCTTTGCCCTGGTGGGGAGGTTTCTGAAGGCACAATGGATGGGATAAAGTGCATTTTATGCATTGTCTGTGAGCATTACATTAATTGCACTTGGCTGTCACTAGAAGAAAAAGTCAGTCTCACATGCACCCACACATACAACTCCTGTTAATGGCTGGGCCTCGTTTGTGCCACTGAAAATCCAAATTGAAGAGAGAAGAGAAGAGAAGAGAAGAGAAGAGAAGAGAAGAGAAGAGAAGAGAAGAGAAGAGAAGAGAAGAGAAGAGAAGAGAAGAGAAGAGAAGAGAAGAGAAGAGAAGAGAAGAGAAGAGAAGAGAAGAGAAGAGAAGAGAAGAGAAGAGAAGAGAAGAGAAGAGAAGAGAAGAGAAGAGAAGAGAAGAGAAGAGAAAGAGAAGAGAAGAGAAAGAGAAGCTGTAGGTGCCTGGGATGTGTCTGTGTGTGACTCAGCTCCAGGCTGAGAGCATCATCAGCCCCTGTTCCTTGGAGGTTCTTCACACATTTGGATGATGCTGAGCTGAGTTCCAAGCTTGTAGCCAGTCCTGAAAGGCAGAGTGTCCCCAGGGTGAGGATTTCACAGCCCCTGGCAGCAGCCTGTGCACTCTGCTGATTTTGGAAGGCACCTTGACAAGCAGTTCCCCAAATGGTGCCCTTTGCTCCCAGGTAGAGCAGTGTGTGTGATCTCCCCTGGAGCTCTGCCCTCCCTGGGCAGCACTCCCATCTCTGACCCTCCTTTCTCACAGGTGTGATTAATGTGATGGACCTCACCTGCATCTCTGCAGGGCTGGCAGGATCCTCTGATCTCCAGCAGGGCTGGCTGCTGACAGGGGCTCCTGCACAGGCTGCTTGTTGTTTTGTTGCTGTCGAGTGGGTAAAACCAGGTGGGTAAAATGAGACGTTGAGCAGCATAAAGTGCTCAGCACAGGAAAACTGCAGAGAGGAATTCCTGGGGAAGAGGAATGAGTGGGATGGTCCCAGCATCTGGAGATGGGAGGGAGGATTTCCTTCCCTGAGAGCACAGGAAGCACTGGGGAGAGCTGGACCAGTGCTGCTGGGACCAGATGTTCAGACTGGCAGATCCCTGGGCACTGCACTCATTAAACCTGGATTTTAATGAGTTTCATCACAGAACCATCACTTCAGGCTCTTCTGGAGCTGGGTGTTTCCCTGGAACAGCCTCATGGGGGGGCCAGGGCAGGGACAGGACTGGCCAGAGATGGAACTGAGATATCCCTGCTCCCTGAAGAGAGGGAATGAGGAAAAACCTTGCTGAAAACAACCTGATTGTGGCTGCATGGCAAAACAGAGGCAACGTGCTGAGGGTGATTTTATATATAAATATAAAATTATATATATGTATATATATATGTGTGTGTGTGTGTATATATATATATATGTGTGTATATATATATACACACACACACATGTACACACATATACATAATTAATTCTATATATATATAAAAATAGCTATATAAATAAATATAAATATAAATATAAATATAAATATAAATATAAATATAAATATAAATATATGCTTATTTATAATATATATAAATATATGAATAAAAATAAATATATATATATAAATATAAATAGAAAATATAAATATAAAATAATAGATATTAATATAAAATGAATGCCAGCTTCCCATGGAGTGGACCCAGCACCAGGACCTCCCACTAATTTTCTGCTCCACTAAAATTGCCTAGCCCAGGGCTCTTGGGGGCTCACATCAATTCTTTCATTTGTTAGGGGCATATTTTCCCCTTTCACGTGCAATGTGGCCTGAAATACAGAAAAGAGCAGTTCCTAATTAAACTCCTGCCTAAATCCATTACAGCTTCTGAAGCCACTGAGACAGGGAGATGAAAAGAACCTTAATGATCCCAATATGTAAATAGAGATGTAAAAGTTTGTTTGCAGGAATGAAGGTTGGAGGGCAGATAGGAAACCAAACATGAAGCCCCGTGGTAGAAATTGAATCACTGCATTAGTTATCACAGATTTTCATAAAAATAAAATAATAATGCACATTCAAGTTTCAGTAAATACAAAGTGACAGCCTCTGAGTAAGGCACTGAAATTCTATTGTAGCCCTAAAAAAGAATAATAGAGGAAATTGAGAGAGCATAAGAGAGAGTTGTAATAGAATTGGGCATTGGTATAAATACAAATCATGAGAGGGAGATTGATTTAGTGAATGATATGAAACTCAGAGAGTGGAGGTGTTAAAAAGATCATCTGCTCATCTGATAAAGAAAGCCTAAGGCTGCTCAACTTGTAGCTGAAACAGCCAGATTTGCTTAAGGTAGATGAACTTCACAATTGTGTGAGGAGTCATGTATTGCAGGGGAGTTGCTTCTGCAGCTGTATTAAGGAAATTATCTTTTCTCATCAATTTAGCCCCAAGTTTTACCAGGAGCTGAGGGAATAGGGAATTGCTGTAACCCACAGAGCCTGCACAGTGCCATGGCAGCCAGCAGTGGGATTTGGGACAAAGCCAATGGGAATCCCCCCTGTCTGAGGGAAGCAGCCCTCAGAGATCCAGGTGAAATTGTGCTGAAACCTCCTCTCACTATCCAGGGGTGATAGAGCAACTTCTTTTGGTTTGGAAACCAGCAAATTGGAATTGGCAGCTTCATTCCCAGCAGTCCTGAAGGGATGGATAGCTCCACACTGAGATTTGTCACATGGAATCCAGCTGCACATGGAATCCAGCCTTGTATGAAATCCAGCTTCACGTGGAATCCAACTTCATGTGGAATCCAGCCTCACATGTCCAGCTTGACATGAAATCCAACTTCACATGGAATCCAGCTTGACATGGAATCCAGCCTTGTATGAAATCCAGCTTCACATGAAATCCAACATTATATGAAATCCAACTTCCCATGAAATCCAACTTTACATCAAATCCAGCTTTACATGGAATCCACCTTGACATGAAATCCACCTTGACATGAAATCCAACTTTATATGAAATCTACCTTTATATGAAATCCAACTTCCCATGAAATCCAGCTTTATGTCAAATCCAGCTTGACATGAAATCCAGCCTCACATGAAATTCAACTTCCCATGAAATCCAGCCTTGTATGAAATCCAGCCTTGTATGAAATCCAGCCTCACTGGGGCTTCTTGACCAGCACCAGACTTTGTTACTGACTTCATCCATTCCCGAGCCCAGAGCATGCAGGATGTGTGATCCAGGCTGGTTTGTGCTCAGAGCAGCCTCTTTTACAGCCTGGCATTCTTTTCTCTTGCTTGTTTGGAGGTAGTTCAGATATCAAGCTTCAGGACTCACCTCAATTTCCCAGTAAATAGATCTGTGGCCTGAGTGCTTGTCAGGATGGAAGGAGTGTGAAAGCATTTGGGAGATCAAAGCACACGGCTCCCATCAGAGTCAATAGGGAACAAGCAGCTGAAATCTTACAAAATGCTTTCAAATTATCCTCCACCTTCGACTCCCCATCCTGAAACACTGTATTGAGTGTGTTCCTCCTGTCATTCTCTGGGAGGAAAAGGCAGCTTGGAGGAGCTGTGGGCTCAGGATCCTCTGCTCTGGGAGCTGGGGCACAGCTTTGTGGTTTGGCAATGGGAGAAAAGCTGATGTTTCTCTGCTCTGCCCTGACTTGGGCGTGCTCTGAGAGCTGCCTGTGCCCTGGGGCTGTCAGAGCCATCCCCAGGGCTGTGCCTGGGCTGTTCTGCAGCTGAGAGCTGAGCACAGCCAGGGCTGGGCTCTGTCAGCTCACCTGTGCTGGGAAAGCCCACCACAGCCCCTCCTGTGACACCAGCAGATAAATAAATAAATAAAATAAAATAAAAATAAACTAATAAAATAAATTAAATAAATAAATAAATAAATAAAATAAAACATTCACGAACAAACAGAGCACAGAAAACACCTTTCAGGAGGTCAAAAGGCAGGGATGAAATAGAAACTGCATCCCTTCAGTCCTCACCTGGACTTCTCCATTCCACAAGTGTGGGCTTGTTTAATCATTTTTCCTATGTGAGAGGAAATGTTTCTGGCCTGCCTTTCCTATTTATGCTAAATGCAGCTTTTTTCTTGGTTTGGCTGATTATTCTCCAACGTCACAGTAATGAGACTGCATTTCTCATCCCACACAGCATTTGCAGATAACATTCCCCAGCCCTTTGTGCCCATGGGAAAAGCTTTGTAAACAATTAATTCCTTCACTCCCACAATGAGGATAATGATATCTGTGCTGCAGAAATAGGTATTGATATGAACAGATGCACACAGAGACACACATTCATGTCATAAGCACTGAGCCCTACAAAGTGTTGTCAGGAGGTTTTTTTTGCAAAATGCTGAAATGCTGTTAGATAATGGGAATAGTTCAAATATAAAATCTTCATCAGCAGCACCATTGTTATAATTTTACTTGACTGTGCAATGAAAGAAACACAGGAATGAAACAGTATTGATCCAAAGAGATTTCCCTGGTCCTAAACCAGGCTTTTCTTTAGCTGTCTGAGGAAAACAGGATGCCTTTTCTTCCATCTCTTTAGTATTTTTTTTTCCTTGAATCTTCTTGTTTTAATGAAATGTGATCAATTTTCAGGCAGTGGTTTGTCTTGCACATCAGAATGCTTCCCAGCTAATGCTATAAATACAGGTGGGAATAATATCTTTAGCATCTTCTCACATCTAAAAAGGAAAGAAGCAATATTTACTTTGTGCACTGCAAACTTGTCTAATTGCATATGAGGAGCAGGAATTGTTTTGCCTCAGGTGATAGAAGTGCTTTGTCCTCTCAGGTTGAGAGGGGAGGATTTCACAGGGCTGTGCTCTGCCTCTGCCACTGTGCAAAACACATTCCAGAACAACAGAAGCTGCTTCTGCTTTTGTGATCAATACTGAATCTGAGATGCAAAGATGAAATGCTTGTGTTCTTCTTTACCCAGGAAACTGAATTTCTTGTAGATGACATGCATGGACTGCAGACAGGGAAAGCTGTGCATCCCATATCTCACTATAAGGTGTAAAAATCACGGGAATTTCCCAAGTGAGATGAAAGGAACAACATTCCCAGCTATGGAAAACATTCTTGAGAGTCATTTGTCTAAGCAGATCTGAAACGTTACTGGAGTTGTTAATTATCATCTTCCAGTCCTCTGTGGTCCCTGGAGCTGGTTTCTAGTCAGATCCTCTCCAGATCAAATCCTTTTCTCCACTGATGTCACCAGGCCAATCTTCCCCATCCTGCACTTAATTGTTTCTATCCAACTTCATCCTTTGCCCTTACCTTTCTTCAATCTCATCTATTTATTTCAGATAGCTTTCTACTCTATTAAGATAATTTTGAATTCTAAGCTTGTTCTCCAGAGAACTTCTAACCCCTCCCAGCTTGGCATCATCTGCAAATTTAATGAAATTAATTAAATGAAAATTAAATGAAAGGCTTGCATTGACTTCAAGGGGCATTGGAGTGAACCCAGACTGTCTTACATCTTTCAGAAGTGGTTCAAGTGAAATACACTTATTGCTTCACAGGCCATTTTTGTAAGGGAAGAAGACAGATGCATGTTGAATAATTCAGGGTCCTCCTTGCTGACTGAGAGAGATTTAACTAATTTGTCAGAATAATGACCTCTGCTCACAGTGGGGAGTGAGGGGGCTGGGGGATTTCTGTCCCTGGAGAGGTGCTGGAGGAGCCTGGGCCCAGCCCAGCCCCCAGCAGGGGCTTTTTGGGGCTGGGGAAAGGTGAGCAGAGGCTCTGCAGAGGGGGAGGTGTGCTGGGGTGATGATGATGATGGTTGATGATGATGGTGATGATGGTGATGATGATGGTGGTGATGATGGTGATGATGGTGATGATGATGGTGATGATGATGGTGATGATGAGAGCTCCTTTCATCCTGCTGGGAGCAGAGCACCCAGCCCTCTGCTCTGCTTGTGGGGAGAAGCTGCAATTGCTGAGGTGCCCTGGGAGAGCCCAGGGATTCCAGGAGCCCTTTGCTGTGCCCAGACTGGCTCTGCAGGAGCCCTTTGCTGTGCCCAGACTGGCTCTGCAGGTGTTCTCCTCCTGGCTGCTCCCAGGGCAGGGGAGGAGAGCCCCTAGGGCTGCTATTCCAGGCTCTGGGTATTAATTAATCCTCTGAGCTTTCCTGGAAGCAGGGGAGAAATGCCACCCCCAGCTCAGTGATGGGAAGTTTGGGGTGTTCATCACCCTCCTGCTTTGCTCTGGCTGCAGTGATCCAGAGCTCTGGGGCTGAGAGGGGAAGATTGACCCAATTAACAGGAGTGGCAAAGTGTTGATCACAAACCATTGTGGCTCCTAAAATCTGCAGCAGGAGGTGTGCAGAGGGCAGCAGCCCCAGGCTCAGGCTCTGCTGCCATCCCAGGGCAGACAGGAGCTGGGCAGGAATTCACTCCTTCTCCAGCTGGGAATCAGGGAGTCAGGGAATCAGGGAATCAGGGAATCAGGGAATCAGAGAATCAGGGAATCAGGAAATCAGAGAATCAGGGAATCAGGAAATCAGGGAATCAGAGAGTCAGAGAATTAGGGAATCTGAGAATCAGGGAATCAGGGAATCAGGAAATCAGGGAGTCAGAGAATCAGGAAATCAGGAAATCAGGAAATCAGAGAATCAGGGAATCAGGGAATCAGAGAATCAGGGAATCAGAAATCAGGAAAACAGGGAATCAGGGAATCAGGAAAACAGGGAATCAGGGAATCAGAGAATCAGGGAATCTGAGAATCAGATAATCAGGGAATCAGGAAATCAGGAAATTTGAAAATCAGGGAATCAGGGAATCAGGGAATCAGAGAATCAGGGAATCAGGAAAACAGGGACTCAGGGAATCAGCCCAGCCAGCAGCAGAGGAGGGATGGCTGTGGCAGCAGCAGGAGAGGGGAGCAGCAGCAGCAGTGAATTCTCTGCCCCTGCCCTCACCTGCTGCAGGTGAGCAGTGAAGGGCTGCCCCCAGGAACCACACAGAAATTTTCATTTCAGCAGAAAGATGCACTTGGGTAAGTCCAGCACCTGAGCTCTTCCTTGTTTCTTACAGATCTGGCTTTGCAAAATCCCTGTAAAACAAGGGGATAGGATCCTTGTACAGATACATCAAAGGCAGATTAAAGTCTGGATGCCTGGAGAGGTTTAAGCACCAAACTCAGTGCGAGTTTAACCCTTCAGTATCCTTATTGATGTCAATAAATCCCACACAGCCATGCATGAGGGTGGGAGGGAGCTGGGAGTGAACCCAGGTTTGTGGAAAGGCTGTTCTGTCCCTTCCTGCCCCTGGGAATGGCACCACTCATGGTGCCAAAGGGACCACAGTCCCATGGGATTGGAATTTAACTCAGCAGAGTGATGGTTTTGTTTTGATTTGTGCCCCCAGTTGATTCAGGCTTATAGGGGAAAATTTGGCAGGCTTTATTCAGTCAGAATTTGTAGTCCTGTAAAGCAGCTTCATGAAATAATGCTAATTTCCTTGGAATTTAATCTCTGACAGAAGAAAAAAAGAAGAAAAGGACGCTACCAGGTTCTTGTTGTGTCAAGGAAACAACTTGTTTTGACGTTTCCAAAATGAAATGTTTTGATTTTTTTTTCATTTTGAAATAGCTTTTTCCTTGATGTTGTGGTATCTTTACATAATTCTAATCATTTGAAATTGAAATGAAACTGAATTTCGTGACCCAAAAATGAAAGCAAATGTAGGTGTGTTGATCCTCCAGCACTGGGGTGCCAGTGCCTGGGAGAGGGGACACTGAGCCCTGGGACACTTCAGGTGGCCCCTGGCTGGTCTGAGCTCAGTGACCAGTGGGGACAGAAATAAATCTCAGGTGAGGACAGAGTGTGAAAATTAAACCTCTTCAAAATGTGCTCGCAAAGGGCTGGGCAGAAGCTGCTGTTCTGCCTCAGAAAATGAATAAAAATCTGTGCAAATGCACTGTGCTCAGTGCTGGAAACGGGGGCAAAAGAAAGGTGGGAAGGAAAAAAACACTGAAGTTTTATCCCCCAAGTCTGGATTTTAAAAAGCAAAAGGTGATTGCTGAGGACTGTTAATGAGGGGATTTTTCAGTTGGTAACAGCAGCACACAGCAGACCTTGTGTCAGATCACAAAGGAACTATTAAACTTGCAGCTACAATTGGATGTTTGCCCAGAATTTAAGTCCTTTTAAAGTGTCCCACTGCTTGTCTCACTCGGGTAAATTCAGCTGAGGGTGTTGATGTTTGCCACAAAGCTGCAGAACAAACCAAAATATTTCTCAGAAATTAATTGGTATCAGAGTTTTCTAAATCAATATGCTCTATGAGATGCTTCAGCTCGATTAGTGCAGTAAAAACCATTTTTCATGTGCACAGGTCTCTGCTAATATCTGTTTATAGCAGTGCTAGGTGGGCTTGCATTGTCACTGCAAAGCCTGGCAGCAAACAAGCCCTAAAAACATTGGAGGTGTCTGGCTATGGAATTATCCCTCCAGAGGGGCTGTCCCTAATTCCAGCAGCATCCAGGGTGGATTCAAAGATCCACATTTGGGAATTTACAGGCCCATGTTTGGGAATTTACAGATCTGCATTTGGGAATTTACAGATCCTCATTTGGGAATTTACAGACCCACGTTTGGGAATTTACAGACCCATGTTTGGGAATTTACAGATCCATATTTGGAGATTTACACATCCACATTTGGGGGTTTACAGATCTGCATTTGGGAGATTACAGATCCATATTTGGGAATTTACAGATCTACATGTGGGAATTTACAGACCCACATTTGGGGATTTACAGATCTGCATTTGGGGGTTTAGAGACCCAGATTTGGGAATTTTCAGGTCCACATTTGGGAATTTACAGATCCACATTTGGGATTTACAGATCTACATTTGGAGATTTACAGATCTACATTTGGGGGTTTACAGACTCAGATTTGGGAATTTACAGAGCCATATTTGGGGATTTACAGATCCACATTTGGGAGTTTATAGACCCACATTTGGGGGTTTACAGACCCACATTTGGGGGTTTACAGACCCAGATTTGGGGGTTTACAGACCCCCATTTGGGGACATTTCTCACCCCAGCTGCTCAGGAAGCCCAGGCTGGCCAGGTCCCTCCTGGCCAGGTCCCTTGGGCTGAGCCCTGTGCTCTTGCTGATCCCTGGCTCATTTTGGGCTCAGTTCTGCAGAGCTCCCCCTCCCCTGAGTCATTTATAAATGACTTACAGAGCTAATAATGCCTCATCCTTTTGTACCTTGTACACAGCTTGTGTTCTCAAGTCTTTTATAGCTCAAATGAACTGCTTTTGCTTATTTATTTCCCTCCTCATTCATTTTTAATGGTTAGCAGAGACTCCCCCATTCTTCTCCTGACAGCAGTGATTTAGGCAGGGCTCATTACCATAACTTGGGTTTCTAAATATCCCCATTTCTGCGGGTAGACCCAGGAAAATGTGTGCAGTGCTAAATCAGGAGAGATCCCATGGGCTCTCCAGGGTGGCAGGGCTGTGTTTGAAGTGGATATTATACCCAGAGAGCACTTGTAGGAACATGGATGGGGACAGAGGCTCTGGGTGATCCCAAAATACAGATTTTTATGTGGGATTATCAGTGGCTTACATTCCCTGCTGGCCACCCTTGAGATGTACAGACCTAAACTGCTCAAGATACATCTTATTTTCAAAGATTTATTAGCTGTGACTTCCTAAGAGTTCCAGCAGAATTACTGTAGCAAAAAAAAAAACAGTTTCCTGTGCAGGTTTTGCTGTTATCCCATGGGAATTTAATAATGATAATGAGGTGGGGAAAGAAACTTATTTCTGGGAGCTGACAGTGAGATTGTGAGTGCCTCTTCTGGGAGCTGGGATGGACATTCCCCCTTCCCTCCCTCCCATTAGGTTTTGGATTCTGTTCAGCCCAAAGCTAAGACAGAGTTTATGGGACCAAAGGAATGTCAGCCACAAATTCAGATGTCCCACAGACAGCCTGCACACAGGGGAGTGGGAAAAGCAATAAAATCCTTTTTTTTAGGAAAAGCAGTAAAATTCTTTTAGGAAAAGCAGGAAAATCCCTTTTTTAGGAAAAGCAGGAAAATCCCTTTAGGAAAAGCAGGAAAATCCCTTTAGGAAAGGAATGGAAATGTTCACTGGAGAGCAGGTTGCAGGTCAGTGTGACAGGGACTTGAGGGATTTGTGAGAGGCATTATTCCTTCTTCCACATTTTCCCCAGGCTGGCTGAAGTCCTGCTGCAAGGCTTCCAGGAGTCTGGTGCTTTCTTCCACAGATAATGTGGAATAAAAGAAGATAAATGAATAAAAGCTCATTTCTCTGGTTTGTGATCACACCCCAGGAGTGTAGAGAAGGTGGGGACAGAGATGATTCCTTTTCAAACAAGACAAAATAAATGTAAAAAAAGAAGTGCCTTGTCCAGCAGAGAGAGAGCAAAGGCAGAGGGAGAGTAAAGAGAGAGAGTAAGGAGAAAAGAGGAGAGTGATTTCCCATTTACAGTACAATAAATCTTCCATGATGAATATTCTAACTTCCACTAACCAATCTAACACAAAATACAAATTCTACAGCATTTACATACAGCCTATAGGAATCCTTATATTAGCACAGTGTGTTACATTCTAAACTCTAAGATCTGATCTTTGGACCCTGGCAAGTCTTTTGTGCCCTTTGGAGTTGCTCTCTGGGCATTGTTTAATCAAGAGGGGATTAATTACCTTCAGGGGCCATCCCATTGTTTCATGGTTATTTGGTTATTTGAGCTTTCCTGTTTTACCTTCCCCAACAACTGCCAGGAGCTGTGTTGGGTCAGGGCAGGGCTCCCTGGATCTGTTTGGGTCAGGGCAGGACAGGGCTCCCTGGAGCTCTCTGGGTCAGGACAAGGCTCCCTGGATCTGTTTGGGTCAGGGCAGGTCTCCCTGGATCTGTTTGGGTCAGGGCAGGGCTCCCTGGAGCTGTTTGGGTCAGGATTCCCTGGATCTGTTTGGGTCAGGACAGGGCTCCCTGGATCTGTCTTCCCTGCTCTGGGGCTCTGGAATCACATCCCAGTGCCCAGGACATCCCTTCCCCCTGGCCATGTGTGTCCTGGCAGCAAATCCCTGCACAAACACTGCCCCTGTCCCAGTGAACAGCTTCCCAAGGCTCAGAAGGGACAGAGCAGCTGGATTTTCCTGCTCCCCCTGCATCTCTTCAGCCCCTCTGGTGCTGGAGGGTGAATGGCTGGGATGTGGCTGCAGGAGCAGCATGGCTGGGCTGCCTGCTCACTGATGGCCTGCTCCTGGCTGTGCTGGCCTGGTTTATGGAAATGTCCTGTCCTTTGCCCCACGTTTGGATGCTGCTCTGTCAGGACTGCATGCAGACTGCAGCAGAGCAGTGATGCTTATTCATTCCAGGGAGCTCAGTGAGCTCATAGCTGCAACTCCCCTCCCAGCCAGGGAAGCAGGCACACTTGGGTATCCCAAGCAGAGTCATTTCTTTCCTGACCATCAGTTTGTTCTATAAATCATAATCTTGAAGGCACAAGGTCATGGTATTTATTTAATCATTCATACAGTAGTCCTTTAGGGATGGATTCTTTTTTTTTAACTCTGTGCAGTAAACCCTGATAAAGTTGGAATCGAGGTCTGTTTGCCTGCCAAATTCTCTTTCTCTTGTTATTGCTTGAGCATTCATGAATTTAAAATCTGAGAGCCTGATTCCCATCTCTGACCAGCACAATTCAGAGTTATCTCTGTGGCCTGGGAGAGTCTGTGTGGAGTTCCAGCAAGGAGGTCATTCCTGCCATTCCTGCTGCTCCAGGGATGTTCCTGTGCCATTCCTGCTGCTCCAGGGATGTGCCTGTGCCATTCCTGCCATTCCTGCTCTCCCAGGTGTGTTCCTGTGCTATTCCTGCCATTCCTGCTGCTCCAGGGATGTTCCTGTGCCATTCCTGCTGCTCCCAGGGATGTTCCTGTGCCATTCCTGCCATTCCTGCTGCTCCAGGGATGTGCCTGTGCCATTCCTGCTGCTCCAGGGATGTTCCTGTGCCATTCCTGCTGCTCCCAGGGATGTTCCTGTGCCATTCCTGCTGCTCCCAGGGATGTACCAGAGCCATTCCCCATTCCTGCTGCTCCCAGGGATGTTCCTGTGCTTCTCCCAGAGCCATTCCCCATTCCTGCTGCTCCAGGGATGTTCCTGTGCCATTCCTGCTGCTCCAGGGATGTGCCTGAGCCATTCCTGCTGCTCCAGGGATGTGCCTGTGCCATTCCTGCCATTCCTGCTGCTCCAGAGATGTGCCTCTGCCATTCCTGCTGCTCCAGGGATGTTCCTGTGCCATTCCTGCTGCTCCAGGGATGTTCCTGTGCTTCCCCCAGAGCCATTCCCCATTCCTGCTGCTCCAGGGATGTTCCTGTGCTTCTCCCAGAGCCATTCCCCATTCCTGCTGCTCCAGGGATGTTCCTGTGCTTCCCCCAGAGCCATTCCCCATTCCTGCTGCTCACATTGAGTTTCTCCCACAGCCCAGCCCAGCCCAGCTCAGCTGGGATCAGCACTGGGAAGGAGTGGATGGAACATCAGTGCCCTGACGTGCCTGTGCTCAGCTGCCTGCCCTCAGCTCCTCCCTTCACGTTTTTTGGGGTTTTTGGATTTCCTTGCTGTGCAGCACATGGAGACTGGATCCTGAGAGGAGCTGGTGTAAAACAGGCTTACATGAGGCAATCCCAAAAAACCACAAATCTGCCTGTACACAAACTCCTGATTTCCTGCTGAAACCAACAGGAGTTTGACCTTAAAACAGACCTGGCTTGGAAGGCAGGCAGTGCAAGAGCCATGATAACCTGGTTTTGCTGTGTTACCTGGGCTCAGACAAAGCTGGATGGAAATGCATTTGCTATGGATCTCTCTGTGAGGGGGTTGTTGTTGTTCAAAGATAATATTATTAGGAATGCCAATTATCCTACAGAAGCTGGTGATATTTAAATATGATTTAAATTCATTCAGCATTTAAACAGAAAAGTAGAAAATGGCATTAAATTCAGGCAAGGATGAGGCTGTACATCCCAAAGTGAGAAATATTAAATACATTGATGGAATGGAATGGAAGGTCTGGCTGGTAATGGATTGTGAAAAGGGTTCAGGGTTCTAATAGATCATTCCTTCAGATCATCAGCACGGTAAAGTGGTAGTTAATAAATTATTTGACGTGTACATTTACTCATATATTTTAACTAACTGTAATGAACAGGTCCTGTCAGCTCACCTAGATCCTTGCAGCAGCTGCTAAATTGCTTGAGTGAGATTTACTAACTCTCTGCAATATTGATGTCCAGAGCTGCAGGTGATAAATAAAGTGAGATCAGGGCTGGTTTGAGCTGCTGTTCCAGGGCTGGGTGAGGGTCTGGCAGCAGCCTGGGCACAGCCCTGGGCTCTGCTGGGATGAGGTTTGGCTGGGACACCCCATTCCCTGGCACCTGTGACAGGACTCTTGAAGAATCTGTCCCATCCTGGGGTTGACTGGGGACACCTGTGCCTCCCCAGCCCTCCCTGCAGGCACTCACCTGTTCTCCCACCTCAGGGGTTCCTTGGTGCACACAGGGGAGAGCTGGGCAGTCTGAGCTTGGGGAGAGGACAGGAACCTTCTCTCCCTGCCAGCATCCCAGGTCTGTCCTGCTGTTGGAGTGGGAATTAAGGACCAAAAAAAAGCTGTTTCCTTATCTTAGCTCACACTTGAACTGTTTACAGCAGGAAAAACCAGCCTGGTAAAATGATGCTGAATTACACAGGCCATTAAGGGCACACCAGGCACCTTCCTTGTTATTCCTGGCTGTCCTCTGAACCTGGAGCTGCTCTAAACCTGGATCCTTTCTCTTCCTCCCACTCACTTACCCAGCATGTGGTGAACTTTATAATTAGTGAAGAGACTCATTAATTTTTATTTTTTTTTCCTTCTCCTTTTCATTTGCAGGTTTCTGACAGATGTGACTATGTCTTTGTCAACGGGAAGGAAATGAAAGGCAAAGTGAATGTCATAGTTAATTTCACTTACCAGCATCTGAGTGCCCCTTTAGAAATGACAGTCTGGATTCCTCGTCTCCCGCTGCAGATAGAGGTCTCTGACACAGAACTAAATCAGATCAAGGGCTGGAGAGTCCCCATCATCTCTAATAAGAGGTAGGTTTCATTAGAGGATGTTCATTCTGGGCTCTGCACTTGCCAGGGACCTGTCAGGACCAGTGGATCTGAACATGCTCATTTGGCCTTAATGCAATTCTGCTGTAAATTTGAAGGTCAGCAGACATTTATTCAATAGGCTCCTGCACTGGGCTTGGAAGGGAAATGGAAGCTGCAGGTTGCCTGAACCTGGATTGGAAATCAATTTCCTTTTGTAGCACTAATGACTGAGATGGGAAGAGCCAATTGGTCAAGTTAGGCAGGATGAGACATCAGCTCACGGATCAGTGTCAGAGGTCACAGTTAGCACATCCCTGCTCCACTCCCTGCACTGATCAGTGTCCCAGAGTCAGCACACAGGGCTGCAGATACTGCCAGTGCCCAGGCGATGGAGGGATGGATGGAGGGATGGATGGATGGATGATGGATGGATGGATGGATGGGTGGATGGATGATGGATGGATGATGGATGGATGATGGATGGATGATGGATGGATGGATGATGGATGATGGATGGATGGATGATGGATGGATGGATGATGGATGGATGGATGGATGATGGATGGATGGATGGATGATGGATGATGGAGGGATGGATGATGGATGGATGGATGGATGGATGATGGATGGATGATGGATGGATGGATGATGGATGGATGGATGGATGATGGATGGATGGATGATGGATGATGGATGGATGATGGATGATGGATGGATGATGGATGGATGATGGATGGATGGATGATGGATGATGGATGGATGATGGATGGATGGATGATGGATGGATGATGGATGATGGATGATGGATGGATGATGGATGATGGAGGGATGGATGATGGATGGATGATGGATGGATGGATGATGGATGGATGGAGGGATGGATGATGGATGGATGGATGGATGGATGGATGGATGGATGGATGATGGATGGATGATGGATGGATGATGGATGGATGGATGGATGGATGGATGGATGATGGATGATGGATGGATGATGGATGGATGGATGATGGATGGATGATGGATGGATGGATGATGGATGGATGCATGGATGGATGGATGGATGGATGGATGGATGGATGATGGCATGGATGGATGATGGATGGATGATGGATGGAGTGATGGATGGATGGATGGATGATGGATGGATGATGGATGGATGATGGATGGATGGATGGATGGATGGATGGATGGATGGAGCAGGTCAGACCTGTCTGCACCTCTTGTCAGTGTTATCAAGAACAAGAGGAACAAATGGACAGAGCAGGTCCTTGGTGTTACCACCTGCAAATGAAGACATTTATTACAGGTTCCTGTTAGCGTCAGAGCAAAGACATTTTGGTGGAGATGTGATTTCAAATTGTACTGTGCAGAGAGGGATGTGTGTGTAGGTGCAGAGGAGATTTCCATGGCAACACAGAGATGTTTATGGGAAGATCCAGAAAGAAAAGGAGCTTAAAGGTCCTGAAAGCAAGGGCTTGACCTGGAAAACAATGGAAGGCACTTGGGGAGGGCAGTGTGGCAGCAGAGCTGGGAGGTGATGTCCAGTGCTGTTCCTGAGTTCTGAACATGGGATGCAGGATCAAAGTGGGAGAACCTGCAGGAAGCAGCCTGGCCTCAGGCAGCTGTTGGAAAGGACGAAACAGGAAAACCTTATAAATACGAGTGCTTAGCAAAAGATTTTGAGAATATGGAAACCATGAGCGAGATTGCAATGAAAGCCATCCTTGAGATACCAAATAAACTGCAAACTTCAGGATCAGAATGTTATAAATGAGAAACAAAGTTAGCAAAAAAAAAAAAAAAAAAAATTTAGCAAAATTTTGATTGGTTTATTTTATATAAACAGAGCACACAGTGCTGGGGAAAACGTGAGGGGTCACCTCCCACTCCCCACTTCCACTGAACCTGGTTTGCAGCTCCCTTTTTATAGTCTGGTTTTCCTTGTAGTAATCAACAATTGTTATTGTTTTGTTGTAGTAGTTCTGCAAGGTAAGAACTGGTGGTCAAAGAAACTTCCAAACTTCTGTGGGACAGCTCTTGGGACAATTGGCCATGTAACCATCTGGTGGTGGGAGATAAAAACAGGAGAAGTGGGAAGCCTGATCTTTAGCAGATAGTTTGTGATTGATCACACCAAGGCAGGAAATCTGATTCTGCAGAATGTGCTGGGCTGTGTGAAAGCTGCCAGTAGATACAACTTATTTAGGAAACATATTCATAACAGGGGGATTTAAACAGAATGGGTTTAATCTTATATTTCCCTTTATCTAGGTCCATGTTCTTTTGTTATTTTAAGTATTTAAAGTATTTTGTAAGTTCTTTTCTTCTCTCAAACCTTCTGCTTTATACAAACTCCAAAACTCGTGTGGTTAACGCGAATCCTTTCTCGAATACCACAAGACTATAGGGAGCCCCTGAGTTTGTCCTGAGCACCAGGAACTCCCCAGGCAGGTGTGTCTGTGGTGCTGCAGTGCAGCTGAGCTGATTCCCTGCTCTGCTGTCCCCAGGCCGGCCAGGGACAGCGATGACGAGGACGAGGAGGAGCGCAGGGGCCGGGGCTGCGCCCTGCAGTACCAGCACGCCATGGTCAGGGTGCTCACGCAGTTTGTGGCCGAGCCCCCCGAGCCTGGGGCTCCCCTGGCTCACCTGCTGGGCTCGGACTGGCAGCTGGACATCACCCACCTGGTCAGGGACTTCATGCAGGTGGAGGAGCCGCGCATCGCCCGGCTGCAGGAGGGGCAGGTGCTGGTGGGGCTGGAGCTCGGCATGACCACCATCCAGGTAGGCACACCTGGCCTCTCCTCCGGGGCTCCTGCCTTCCCCCAGTGCTTCCAGACCCCCCTGGCAAAGGTCTGAGAGGCCCTGGCCTGGTGCTCAGGGGTCCTGGGGGCCGGACTTAAATCCCTGGAGAAATCTGCCAACGCTGCAGGAAGAATTGCGAGTCACAAAAAGTCAGTAGAGTGCAAATGAGATTGTTAGAAAAGTGTGTTGGGAAGGATGAGCCAGGAAGACATTACAAAAATGAATGCTTAGATTTTGAGAATATGGAAACCATGAGTGAGACTGAAATGAAAGCCACTTTTGAGATACCAAACCTCAAAAGTGAATTTTTAGAAATGTTTATAGTAGGGGGTTTGAAGCCAATATGGAGGATTTTGGGTGTGGTATGTCTTTTCCTTTTTCTTCTTCATGCCATCCATGTTGAATGCCAGCCTGACATTCTTTGGTTGGTCTGAGACAGATTTGGACAGTGTAATAAAATCGTCATGTATTGGAAAGTAATTGTAAATATTAGGTAGGTAATCTGAAAGAATTTGAAATAATTTTTTAGGTAAGAAACAACAATGTGTATTGGCAGGCTTTGTCTGATTATTTTTGTCCAATAGTTTCTAATTTTTGCCAAGGTTGTAGTTTTTGAACCTCGAGCCAGGATTTGGGTTTTCACAGGGATGCAGCTGCTGGAACAGCTCAGTCTTCTCCCAGCCTGCACTGGCAGAGCAAAGTGAAAATTCACCTCGAATATCAATCCAAATATTAATTAAAAGAAAAGGAGAAGGAGATGGGGGAGAGAGATTATTGCAGTGATACTGAAGTAGGAGACATGTTAACAAACACTAGAACAGGGATAAAATCTCTCTCCAAACATTCTTATCATCCCAGACTGTCAAAGCAGGGAACAGCCAGCACACCTGTCAATAACGAGCCTGTCAAGGCTGGAGAAATGGGATTTCAGATTTTTGGCTTTCTGCAAAATCTGCAAAGATTTTCTGAATGCCTTTCTAAACCTCTGCAACTCACAATGCTCATAAACCAACCAGTGCACATAAAACTGTGGAAAGAAAAATCCAAGGGTAAAAAGCAAGTTATATTTAAAGAACAGCTCTTACAAGCTGCTTCCAAACTGCTCTGTACCCTGCATGGATCATTAAATTCAACTTGCTTGCTAATGAGCATCTTGGATGTCATGTATCACTGCTCTGACCTCTGTGTGTATTTTCTTAACCAAAACAAATTCCCTCTGTCAATTTTGCATTCAGTACCATGAGAGGTTATTGTAGCAATACATTACCCTTCCTTTCCACAGGACAGAAATAAATACCACTTATTCAGTGGATTTTATATAAATCTACAGGCTGCATTATATTTATGCTACCTCAAAACATGAAGATTGATCAAATACTTATATTTTATACAAAGATTACATTTACAGCTAGTTACTGCATCTGAGGCAGATGTGGTTATTATATTTACATCTGAGGCAGATGTTATTATATTTACAGACCACATCTGAAGCAGATGTGGTTGGCACATTGCAGAGGGGAATGGCACAGGTGAAAGTAAAAGGTGAAAGGTGTTACAGGCTCCTGTTATTGCAGAAGAGGTTCAAAATGTCACTAGTCCTGTTTAATCACATTTTAATAGTGCCTGCTGTGAGAAATCCTTCCCATGAGCATCCCTCACCTGTGTTACATGAATTCTGGGTGGTTGTTTGGTGGTGCTGTACAAACTGGCTGCTCTAACTCCAGCTTTTCTTTCCAGATACTGTCCCCCCTTTCAGATGCCATCCTGGCTGAGAAGACAGTGACAGTCCTGGACGAGAAGGTGACAATAACTGACCTGGGAGTGCAGCTGGTGGCAGGACTGTCCCTGTCCCTGCAGCTCAGCCCAGGGAGCAACAGGGCCATCTTTGCCACTGCAGTGGCCCAGGAGCTGCTGCAGTCCCCCAAGCAGGTACTGCTGCCCAGGAGGGAGGGACAGCTCTGAGCCACTGCCCCTGCCACTCCCAGCTGCTGGGATTGAGCAGAGCTTCACTTCTAGTGCTCATGGAATGTTCTGTTCATGGGATTTTCCTGAAGACCACCAAGGGTCCTAAAGAGAAAAACAAAGATCTCCCAAAAGGGCGCTGTGTTTGAACAGGCAGCAAACACCTTTCCTGTGGTGGCTGATCCCATGAATAACAGGCACACACACACACACAGATTCCCCTTTTCTGTCCATCCAGCACCCCCTGGATCCCAGCACATTCTGCCACCACAGCCTCCCACCACAGGTATCCAAACCAACCCTTTAATTCCACCTTTCCATGGGAAAGTGCCAAACTCTCCTTCCTTTAGTCACTTCCTGTGAGCACTTTAAGAAGTCAGGGAACATCCCTTTCATTCTGAGTCATTTCTGGAACATGAATCAGCATCACTGACTCATTTCCTGATTCATGATTTCATAAACCATTTGTTTTCCCTCTATTACTCTTAGTTCCTTTATTAGGGAACCAACAGTTACCAAGGGCTTCTGGACTTTGCCATGTCCTCATCAGTCCCTGCTGGGATTTGTCCTTGTGCTTCTGTACACATTTGAAATTTAAACTTTTTTTTTCCAAACCAAATCCATCAGTCTGGGGCTTTTCATCAAGGATGCACTGGGCTCTTAACACTTAGGCATGTTCTGAGCTTTAAAGGTAAATGATCATGGCATGCACACTTGAAGCCTGGCCAGCTGCTGAGGTGCTTTAATTCATCATGGGGTCTTATCCTTGGGAGGCAGGATGAGAAATAATGCAGAGCTGCTTTATAGGGTGATAAAAACCAGGCTGCCATCGTGTTCCAGGAGTCAAGGAATCGATGCCAGGCAGGCTGAGGGAAGGCCAGTGAGCTAATCCACGACTTGGGGAGTTTAACAAAGTGCCCTGAGCCAGCCCAGGAGCAGGGGGTGATGCCAAAGTCCCACTGTGCTGCCAGCCTGGCATTCCCATCCCACAGATGGAGGCTGGACAGGTCCTTCTGCACCACCCTAAACCAGAGAGAAAACTGTGTGTGTGCCCTCCAGCCTGGTGGGAAAGGCAGCCCAGCCCCTCCATGGCTCAGGACAGGATCTGCACAGTCCCTACAAGCAATGCAAAATCATTAAATGCTTATGCAGGTTTAAGCAGCACAGGGGGAGGATGAGAGTTGATGACATAAACTCTATGCAGTCTTCAAGAAACATCCAAAGATTAATAAACACAAAGCTGGGATTTATGACAGTGTCAGCAAAGTCTTAGGGCTCTGTCCTGAAATAGAGACAGAAGCAAATCCCCCATTGAAGCAGGGGAGCTTTGTGGCTCTGAGGATTTGGGAATCAGGCCAGGAGATTGTGCTCCACAAAATCCCCAAAGACTGGGAGCTTATTCTCCATGCTCTGAACAGGTGAATGACTTTGTACTGTGAACAATTTAAAGGATAATCAAATGTGTTTATTCTCTGTGCATATGAGGAGTGAGAACGTAAATGCAGTCTGTATGAAAAACTGCTGATTTAAAGAAACAGGACTTCTATATTCATGATCTTCAGAAATTATTTTGCTGGTTGGGTGTCTGTCTGTCTGTCTGTCAGACTCTCAGAGCAGGGTGATCCCAGCTCTGACCAGAAAAAATCTCATTTCAGACCGTAGAGAATCCACTGATGGGGGCAGGTCAGGCTGGTGGGGATTCTCCAGTGCAGATATCCCAACCAGGACAAGTCAGAACATCAGGAGCAGGATGAGATTCCAGGAGAGCAACCAGAATTTTGTCTGTAAATGTTCAATATACAAATGCAAAGATTTTTTTCAGGTGGCACAGCAATTTTCAGCGGCCACTTGAGAGTCCTTAGAGACTGATTTTCAGAAATGGGTGAGCACGTGTTTCCTGAAATTTAAAAACACTCAAAAATGTTTCAAGTCAGAAGCCAAAAGTCAGGATCAGCAAAGCTGCAGCATTAGGCAGGTTCTGTTACAGGATTATTCCCAGGTCAGATCCATTTGCATTCAGTGAAAGCCTCCACACACACTGGAGTACACAATCTGCATGGCTGTGACACGAGATTAAACTTTATTATTGTCTTGCTTTTAATTGCTAACAAGTGTAAAAATTGCCCTGGCCATTTCCTAAAGAAGCAACTGATTGGTTTCCTCTGCTTATGCAATCTGCTAATTTAATTTGGGAGGCAGAACTCCAGGAGTGAAGGTATGGAGTCGTGGGCAGGCCTGTTTGCTGTGTTAGCTATCTTTTAACATGTGCTTTGTGTAATAAGAGGAGACTTTGTATTTTAAACAGCTTAGAAATAATGTTGGGGCTTTTTACTTAAATATACAAATAATATATATATATATAGTTATATTATATTATATTATATTATATTATATTATATTATATTATATTATATTATATTATATTATATTATATTATATTATATTATATATCATATCATATCATATCATATCATATCTATTTATATATATATAATATAAATGATCTCAGTCACTGGTAATGCTTCCTGGCATGCAATTTATTATGGTGCTGAAGTAGATCCTGCAGAGCCCAGGGGGGATGCGGCTCCTTTAAGCACCTTTGTGGAAACAAATCTTACCCTCAACAAGTGTTTTAGACTTTGTGTTAACATCTTGGCAAGATACTAATTTCACTGCTCTCCCTGTGGATTTCTGTTCTGATCACTAATGGTACCTGTGAGGAGGAGGAGCGAACCAGAGCAGAGCACAGTTCCTGTGATGATCACTCTGAGTGTGTATTTAATTTTTGTTTCCTGTGCCACAGGAGGCAGCCATCAGCTGCTGGCTCCAGTTCAGTGACGGCTCTGTGGTGCCCCTGGATGTCTATGACTCCAAGGACTTCTCCCTGTCCGCCAGCTCCCTGGATGAGCGCGTGGTGTCCATCCAGCACGACCCCAGGGTCCGCTGGCCGGTGGTCGCAGCCGAGACCGAGGGCCAGGGCGCCCTGGTGAGGGTGGAGATGGTGATCAGCGAGTCCTGCCAGAAATCCAAGAGGAAGAGCGTGCTGGCCGTGGGCAGCGGCAGCATCAGGGTCAGGTTTGGGCAGAGCGACGCCAACAGCAGTGACAGCAAGCACAGGGGCGCTGGAGCCCAGCTGGAGAACCAGAAACAGCCCTGGCACGGCCAGTTCTACAGCTCCTCCATGGGCCTGGAGCAGGGCAGGCCCACCACCACCCACAGGGCCGTGCTGAGCAGGAAGGAGGACAGGGACAGCCTGCTGGATGACGACAGCCAGAACCTGCCCCTGGACTTCACCAGCTTCCCTGCGCAGGTGGAGCTGCCCAGGGACAGCGGGGACGCGGGGGACAGCGAGCTGGTGCAGTCCCCCCGGGGGCTCAGCGACCTGGAGATCGGCATGTACGCGCTGCTGGGCGTCTTCTGCCTGGCCATCCTGGTGTTCCTCATCAACTGCGCCGCCTTCGCTCTGAGGTACAGGAGCAAGCAGGTGCCCCTGGAGGAGCAGGAGGGCCTGAGCCACTCGCACGACTGGGTGGGGCTGAGCCACAGGACGGAGCTGCTGGAGAAGCACGGCGGCTTCGGGCCCCAGCCCGAGGAGCAGGTCACGGCCATCGACACGGGGCTGGGCTGCCGGGACAGCCGGCACCTGCTCGGCACGGCTGCCCCCGAGGACGGGCAGCCCTTCGGGCCCGCCGAGCCCTCGCTGGGTGAGGCCCAGGAGCGCCGGGGCGAGCCCGCCGCCTCGCCCACCTCCAAGAGGAAACGCGTCACGTTCACCACCTTCACCGCCATCTCCTCCGAGCGCGGCTGCCCCGCCGTCAGCTCCATCCTGATGAGCAACGAGGACGACATTAAATGGGTCTGCCAGGACATGGACCTGGGGGAGTGCAAGGAACTTAAGAACTACATGGAGAGGTTGCACGAAAACGCGTGACGAGACACAAACCACCTTCTGGGTTTGGTTTGTTTGTTTGTTTTTCACTCACCTTCTGCCTTTAATTTTGGGTAGTGGGGCAAAACCTTGTGTTCTGACGAGAATCAGCTGGTGGATAATCACTCAGCGGAGCCCCAAGAAGCCGCCCAAAAGCAGCTGGGAGAGCAGAGATCCTGGACAGCTCTTACAATTCAAGTTCTTCTCTGTGCTCAGAGATGGAAGTGAGAGATGTGTGTGGTTTTTTGATACACGGTAACATGAAAAAAAAAAACAACACAACTTAGAAAAATAATACGGTCTCACTCTCTGTGCTTTCCCAGGAAATCAATAAATATAACAAACTCCAGTGCAGTTTGGATATTACAAAGCTCACACAGCTCTGCTGTTCAATATTGCAAGCTTTGGTTAAAAGCAAAAGATTGGTCTCAGAATAAATAGATCCATGAAAAGAGCATGTCGTTGGAGGCACGTGCAGAGAATATCCAGCCAGGAACATTAATTTAAAGCTGACAAAAACCAACAGTGTGGAGGAAGCAGCTCCCAGAGCTGGAGTCAGGAGTTCCCAAAGAGTCTGGAGGGGATAAAGCTGGGCTCTTACAAACCAGCAGCTTTGCCTCCCAAGCACTGACAATGGATACACACACACAGGTCAAACTGAAACTCTCTTTTTAAGTAGATGCCAAGGTAATAAACTTTGCCAGCCAATTTTCGGTATTTCTTAATTTGTAAAATAGCAGAAGATACAATCTATACTCAGAATATCACTCATACTAAGGAAGGTCTGTTTTGGAAAGTTTGAGAGAACGAGCTATTTTTAAAAGCCCACTTTATCTGACTGTCCTGTTTTGAATTTGTATTCCCAGCCTTTTGTCTGGAGCTCCCAGCTGGTGTCCTGAGGGCACTTCCCAGATCAGGCAGCCTTGGAAGCTGTGCTCCTTTCCCCTTTCCCTTTTCCTTTCCTTTTTCCCTTTTTCCCTTTCCCTTTTTCCCTTTCTCTTTCCCTTTCCCTTTTCCCTTTTTCCCTTTCCCTTTTTCCCTTTCTCTTTCCCTTTCCCTTTTCCTTTTTCCCTTTCCCTTCCCCTTTTTCCCTTTCCCTTTTTCCCTTTTTCCCTTTTTCCCTTTTTTCCTTTTTTCCCTTTTTCCCTTCCCCTTTTTCCCTTTTTTCCATCCCCTTGTCCCTGCCCTCCTCTGGGGGATTTGGGGTTCAGTTCCTGGTGCTCCCCCTTAGCCCAGCACGTTTGGAGGGCAGAGGGGAGAGCTGCTCACTGAGCCCTGCCCAGCTAAACTCAGCTCCTGTTTCTCCCAGGGGGGTGATTTTCTTCTGTTCCCTTCTGATGAGGATGTACATAATGTAGGATTCCAGTCCCCTCCAGCCCCCACACCAGGACATTCCTTGTGAGAGGAGCCTCCAGTGGCAAAGTGCCAAAGCACCAACTGAAATCCAGCTAAGGGATTTTATTTATAAAAGTATTTCAAGTTCCCCTTTATTTTCTGGAGTAAATCCTTGCCCCCTTTTTGTTGTCTTCCACCACTGGATCTGGTTGATCAGTTTAATACACACCCACCCTCCCACAAACACTTAGATTGAATCCCTCTATATTTAGAATGTACTGTAGATTGTAAGAATGTAATATATATATTTATAAACATGCCAACTGTGAATAAAATTTGCATTTTAGTGGCTTCATCTTTTTTTTCCCCTACTCTGAACACCTCTTTCCTTTGACTGTCAGAACATTTACCCTGAGAGAGCCTGGCAGCCGTTCAGAGCTGTGTCCTTTGATGGGTCCTGGCACAACCTACTCCCAGGATTTTACATGGTGGGAGAACATGCAGCACCACCACGATGCTATGCTGCAAATGTAGGTGCACCAAGGTCTGAAAATAAATCCACGTGGTTTTATTGCAGCCTGGTACCCAACATGTGCATTTCTGGGGTTGGGTCCTGCTTTTCTCCTCTTGGGAAGATCCACATTTGGCTAAACAAAACTAAGGCAACTTTAAGAGAGTAGGTGAGGAAATAGAGCAGACAGGAATGAATGGAGTTGTGCTCACAGTGCTCTTTCCTGCCTGAGCCCCTGTGCAGGATGCTGAGTGAACTGTGCCCTCCTGCATGCAGGCAAACACTAATTAATCTGCTAACAGCAGAATAAATTAGTGGAGATCTTTGCATGTCTGTGTCTGTTGGGAGGGGGTGTCTGTGCACATTCCCTTTTCCCACACTTTAAGCAAAACCTTCTGCACTTGGGGCATCCCAGGGGAGGAATTTCACGTTCCAGGCTCAGCAAAGGTGGGGCTGAATCCCACCCCATGGGATTGTGATGGTTGAGGTGCTGCATGCACACAATGCTCTGCAGCTGTGGCTCCCACTGGCAATGCCTTGAACCTGACAGAGAGCCCTGCTGGCAGCAAGCACTCTCCTCTGAGAGTCATTAATCACCTTTTTGTTTTCTTCTTTTTGCACTTGCCTCTTATTTTCATTGAGTCTCTCTTCCTGTGAGTAGACTGATTGAGGCATGATTAAAAATAAATTTATCTGGTACAGTTTGGCTCTTTTTAGAGACTTTATGCATGACTACAATCAGCAGTAGCAACTCAATGGTCCTATAAATCAGGTGAGCTGGTTCTTTACTCTCCTCTTTCATTTTAAAAGCTTCCCCTTCAGCACTCTTAAATATATGGTGCTTTAGATCCAGCTGCATTAATACACCAAGTCTGAGAAATGCAGCTAAATAAGTGGTTTGAAACAAAACCTCTCTGGAGGCGACTTAAAAAGCAGAATAGGTATTAAATCCATGTGCAGCCTGCACCAAGGAGCTCTGGAAACCACTGTGACACCTCGTTTCTGCAGTGGATGGGATGTAAATGAGAGGAGCAGCCTGGGGAGCTTCAGCTCAGCTCTGTGAGTGCTCAGTGTGTGCCAGCCCTGACCCCCATGCCCCAGGGGCTGCTCTGCTGTGGGACATCCCCACGGGAGCTGCAGGGCAGGTGACAGCTTGGGAGAGCCTTTCCTGTGGCCTGAGCAGAGAGCTGGCTGCACTCACTGCTATTGATCCCAGCCCAGCAGCATCTCTGAGCACTGAGCTCGGGGAAGGAGCTATCCCTGCCAAATGGTGCGTTTAGAAATGCCTCGAGCCTCTAAAAAAACTCCCAGAGATGAATTTATTTAGTCCTGAAAGCCCAGCAGCTCTGTCACATATTGCTACATGTTCATTGTGGTGCCAGAGCCCATCCCTGCCCGGCCCTGGAGCACTGCAGGCACACAGCTGAGTGTTCCAGTCCAGAAACCAGAGCCCAGCAGGCACAGGTGTGTGCAGGGGCAGGAGGTGTGTCCTGCTGTCACACAGGTGTGTCCTGTAGGGCACAGGTGTGTCCTGCTGTCACACAGGTGTGTCCTGTTGTCATACAGGTGTGTCCTGCAGGGACACAGGTGTGTCCTGCTGTCACACAGGTGTGTCCTGCTGCCACACAGGTGTGTCCAGCAGCAGGAGGGTGTGTCCTGGTGTCACACAGGTGTGTCCAGCAGCAGGGAGGTGTGTCCTGCTGTCACACAGGTATGTCCTGCTGTCACACAGGTGTGTGCAGGGGCAGGAGGGTGTGTCCTGCTGTCACACAGGTGTGTCCTGCTGTCACACAGGTGTGTCCAGGAGCAGGAGAGTGTGTCCTGCTGTCACACAGGTGTGTCCTGCTGCCACACAGGTGTGTCCAGCAGCAGGGAGGTGTGTCCTGCTGTCACACAGGTATGTCCTGCTGTCACACAGGTGTGTCCAGCAGCAGGCAGGTGTGTCCTGCAGGACAGGTGCCAGGTGCCATTCCTCAGTGCCCTGGCTGGCTGCAGCTGGAGCTGTCCCCTGAGGACAGGAGAGCTCTAACCCAAGCTGGGCTGTCACCTGCAAAGTGCTGAGGAGGCAGAACTTGCATTCTGCTCCCAGTTCCTTTGTGTCTGAGAACTCCCTAATGGCCAGAGAGGAGCAGAGCTCCTGCTCCTGCTCAGCAGATCAGAGGGGCCAGGGTAACTCAGAGTGCCTGCACCAGGATCATCTCCTCCCTTGCTGCTGATGTCACCTGAAGAGCTCTGTCACCAAACCCTTCCTTCTGCTCCCTGCTGCAGGTGAGCAGCCCAGGATACAGTCTGAGTGTGTGTGTGTGTGAGAGCCCTGCCAGGGAGGCTGGGCAGTGACAGCACAGTGACAGCACAGTGCCAGCACAGTGCCAGGGCTGCTGGGCAGTGCCAGCACAGTACCAGGGTGGCTGGGCAGTGACAGCACAGTGCCAGCACAGTGACAGCACAGTGCCAGGGCTGCTGGGCAGTGACAGCACAGTGACAGCACAGTGCCAGCACAGTGCCAGGGCTGCTGGGCAGTGACAGCACAGTGACAGCAGAGTGCCAGCACAGTGCCAGGGAGGCTGGGCAGTGCCAGCACAGTGACAGCACAGTGACAGCACAGTGCCAGCACAGTGCCAGCACAGTGCCAGGGAGGCTGGGCAGTGACAGGACAGTGCCAGGGAGGCTGGGCAGTGCCAGCACAGTGCCAGCACAGTGCCAGGGTGGCTCTGCACTGCACAGACAGCTCCTGCCACATCTCCTGCAGGGACACCAGTGCCCCAGCCACGCTGCTTGGCACCAGCCCTGAGCCTGCTGGCTCCTTGCTGCTCTGGGGCACATCAGGGCTCCTGAGGCAGCCACAGACCTGCCCTGCTCTGCCCCGGCTGGGCACCAGCTCTGTGCCTGAACTCCTCCTGCTCTGCTCTGTGCTGGCCTGACTTTATGGGTACCATTTCTCTCTGTACACGAAATCCTCCAGTTCTGATCCTTGCTGGGCTGACTCTATGGGCTCCATCTCTCTGTGTGCCTGAATTCCTCCAGCTCTGGTCCTTGCTGGGCTGTCTCTATGGGCTCCATCTCTCTGTGTGCCTGAATTCCTCCAGCTCTGCTCTGTGCTGGGCTGCTCTGGCTGGGCTCCATCTCTCTGTGTGCCTGAATTCCTCCAGCTCTGCTCTGTGCTGGGCTGACTCTATGAGCTCCATCTCTCTGTGTGCCTGAATTCCTCCAGCTCTGGTCCTTGCTGGGCTGGTCCAGCTGGGCTCCATCTCTCTGTCACCCTTGGCAGAGCCCAGGTGAGTGTCCCCAGCCCCAGAACACTCCAGCTTTGAAGTGCAACAGGCACTGTGCTCATTCATGTTCAGGCCTGTGTTCCTAATAATTGAATTAGAGCTTCCTACAGCCAGTTAATGCACTAATGACATAAAAACCAATCCAGGGAGCTTCACTGCTCAGCCCAGGCTGCAGAGATGGCTGAGCCCCCCTGGCAGCATTTTCCTGAGCTCAGTGAGTGCAGGAGGCAGAGTGGAGCAGAAATTGGGACAGGAGAGAGGGGCTGTGCTGGCAGTGCCCCTGAGCAGGGTCAGCACACTCTGGCTGTGCCCAGCCCAGGGTGATCTGGGTCCACGAGGAGCTCACCCACCTGCACAGCTCCATCTCATGCCTCCCTGTTTCTTCAGCAAATCCTTTGATGACTGTGGACACACATTTTCCATCCTGTTGTCATCAAGCCAAGCCCTTAAATCACTGCTCCTCCTGGCCTTTAAGAACTTTTTACAGCTTTTTTCCATCAGTCCCCTCTCCCAGGCCTGATCAATAGCTTTGCTCTCAGCACTTGGCATTCCCCCCTGCTCTGCCCATTGGGATACCAAGGTCAGACCAGTCCCTCCTGTGCTCCTCCCTTCAATGAGTGTATCAGCCTGCAAGGATTTTGCAATAGTGAAAAATCCCGTGTATTGATCAGGTCTTGCTCTGTTCCAAGCTCTCCCCACAGCCTTGACTCTAATGCAGCACTCAGTAATTGTCTTTTGCAAGAGCAATTCCTGCAGCTGGAGAGGCATTTTTGGCAGGCTGCAAGTGCAAGCTCAGAAGGATTTGTTTCATTGCACTGCACAGTCCTTGCACACTCACCCCAGCCCTGGATATGATTTGTGAGGCTGCTGGGGATGACTGCTGCAAAGAAGAGGGAGGACAGACAGACAAACTGGGCATCATCACCCAAACCAGACCTTAAACCAGGGCAATTTCCAGGTTTTAGAGCAAGACTGCCAGGCCAGACTGCTCAAAAATTTGCAAACAGCTAAATTTTGCCATTCTGATGCTCCTGAAGAAAATAACATCATCTCCACCTTCAGAGTCACACCCTTACATCTTGAAAGCCTGGCTCAGCTTCTCACCCTCCCCTGCACTGACCTGGGCTATAAAAATCCTCTCCTCCCTTTGGGAGCTCTGAAGGGGCTGAAAAAGCAGCAGAGAGGGGGAGAGAGGAGCCAAAGGGGGCAGGGATGGCTGGGCTGGGACTGGGGGCACTGCTGTTATCAGCTGCTGTGGCTTTGGATGGAGCCAAAGGGTGGGAGATGAGGATTTTCTATTCCAAGGCAGCAGGAGGCCTCAAACAATTCACATTCATGTTTTCTGTGGGTGCCTTAGGTACATCCAGAGTGACCTGTCCTCGTTTCTGGCTCTTACTACACCTCCCCCATCCCCCATTTGAATATTTTCACTTACTGCACTTTAAAAGAGCCAGAAATAGCTTGTCAGATTGAGACAGCTCTTGAGAAGTTTAATTTTCCTAATGCTTGTTGGAAATCCCCTTTCTGAATCTGCAGGAATTTTAAGGCTCTTAGCAGGAGCTGTGCAGAGAGGGAATTTGCAATTCCAGAGAATTGCAGCTGGGGTGGGAGAGGCTGATGGGGAGGATGGGGCAGAGCTGGAGGGGCTGGCTGAGAACCAACATTTGTGTTCTGTGCTGGACCTGAGAGTGAGAAAATCCCAGCAGAGGCACCTGGTCCTCTTTGATTTACCAAAATAAGAGTGTTGCTCTCATACTGATGCTCAACTGTGATGGACAAAAGACTCTGTAACAATTTAAAGTTAGAAAATTTGTTCAGCATGAGGTAATCCTCCAATACACACTGCAAAATCACAGGTGATCACAGAGTCTGTTTATTGACAAAGGATCCAAACAAATACACATCCATAACAACAGCCCCTCCCACTCCTCACTTTCTGAGGTAATTATCTTTAATGGCTGTCAAGGGTGCCTGGCTGGCTTCTTGAATTGTCTGGGGTCGTTTTAAAAGCTCTGAACCTTTTGTCCATGACATACAAATGGTTTCTGGGGATATCCAGTTTGTCAGAGCTCGAGTTTCTGGCTGCTGTTTGTGTTTCCCTGGGCAGGGCTCATTCCAAGGGGCTGTTCCTAAGGGAAGGCAGGATTGGGATTGGCAGTTTTGGGCATCCCAGGCTCTCCTGCCATCAGCCCCTTCTCCTCCACCCCGAGCAGGAGCAAATGGCTCAGTGAGCTCAGCAAGGCCGGTTCCTCCTCCTCCTCCCCTTTTCCACTGCTCCTTCCCTCCAGGAGCAGCAGGAATGTTGGTGCTGCCCATTGTCCCTGCTCTGCCAGTGTCACCTTTGTGTCCCCATCCCTCTGCTGCTCACACAGTGCCACGGGAGGGACCTGCAATGAGCTCCTGCTTTATTCCCTTCCCTTCTGTGGATACAATATCTGCAGCCACTTCATTAAATCCTCTCACAATGCCCTGTCGTTCTTCCCCATCTCCTTTTGCCCGTGCCTGGCTCCTGCAGATAATGCAGCAGCAACAACGGGGGGTGTGAGCAGGTGGGAGATGGGTTTGTTTTCTACAAAAAGGGACAGCTGGGAATTATGTGACTTACTGATCTCAGGAGTCCCTGCTCTCCTTTTTCCCTCCAAGAAAAGGGAAGGAAAAAAAAGAGAATGAGCTTGAAACACATCATTTCTGGTAATAGATACAGGCAGTAAATACTCAGGGAATTCAGTCTGGAGCAGAGAAAAGCCTCCAGCTTTCCAGGCAGTGTGGGGTGTGCAGAAAACAGGAGATATATAAATGTTAATAATAATAAACTGCAAACCTGAAGAACAGATAATAGTGATCTCGTGATTCTGTCCAGTGACCATCCAACAGCCCAACCCCCACAGAAATGTTGTGTTTCAAGGTGAGGAAGCAGCAGAGGAACTGCTCTGTGCAGCTGCCAGACCCTTGGCACAGCCCCTGCCAGTGTGAACAGAGCAAACTGTGCTGCTGGAATAGCAAATACTTGGTTATTTACAACTTTCTGTTGGTTGTTGGTTTTTTCCAAGCTTTTCTTTACAAAAATGAATATTCAATCTAAAACCAAGTGCTTTGTTATGTGGGGTGTATTATGATAAATATTGTGTTTAAACTCATTAGGGAGGGTTTGGTTTTCTTCCTTTTACATAACTTTAAGTAAAGCTGGACTCAAAAGGCTTAATTTGCAGCTGTTCAAATTAAATTTTATTTATTTTATTTTGGACTAAAGCACCCCAGTCTGGCAGTAGTTATTTTCTCTAGCATTGCAGTGTCCTGCTCTTTGAGCTGCTCCTTTAACCTTGGGGTTTTTTGGTGCCTTCAGTTTGCATCCTCTGCTTTCAGTGCTGATGGAACAGCGAGTTTGGAATAATTCTGTTTTCTCAGTAGAATACTGAGGCACTGCCTTAACCTTCCCAGTAGTTCATGGCAGTTGCAGCTGAGTTATTTGATTAAAATATTATTTTTACCAGCTGCCTGAAAGTGCTGCAGCAATCTGATTTATCCTCATTGTCAGAGTGTGTTTGTTTGGGCTCTCAGACAAAATGAACTCACCACTAATGCCAAGGGAACCATTGTATTCCCAAATCATGGAGCAAAACATTCTGCTGGTGCAGTTGCACGTGATGCACAGTGGGAATTATTTGGTGGCTTGGGGTGTGAATCTGCTTCCTCTGGGAATGGGAATTGCAGGGTTGGTGTCAGCCCAGTTATCCCCAGTCCATGGAGGAGCTTGGTGGGTCCCAGGCAGGGATGGAGATTTTTGCTCTGGGGTTACCTGATGAGTGTTAGCATTAAAAAAAAAAAAAAAAAAAAAAAAAAAAAAAAAAAGAAAAAAAAAACCAACTTTTTCCTGCACAACCTGAATTTTTTCTGAATTTTCTTTTGGCCTGAAAAATGCTGGGGAGTGGAGTGGCCAGGTGCACTTTTCTTATGAAGCTTCTGAATTTTAATGATGTTTGCTTTTTCTTGCAGCTCTTGACAAGCTGCTGCCACTTGACACGTGTGGTTGGAAAGGTCCTTTTCACCTCTTGTGTGCAGGGATACTCAGCCACACATAAACACAGTGAGATCGAATTTTAACCCTGCCACATCTATATCATATCTATGTCATCTATATATTTATATATGTGTATATTTGTATATCTATATACCTACATATTCATATATTTATATATTTATATATTTATATATATATATATTTATATAGATATTTTTATATATCTATATATCTAAATATTTATATATCTATATATGTATACATTTATATATTCATATATCTATGTATTTATATATAATATATTTATATATTTATACATTTATATATATTTATATATTTATATATTAATATTTATATATACTTATATATATTTATTTATATATTTATATATTTATATATCTATATATTTATATATTATATATTTATATATATATTTATATGTATATTTATATATTTTTATATATATACTTATATATTTATATATCTATATATTTATAAATGTATTTATATATGTATTTATATATCTATATATCTATATATCTATATATCTATATATCTATATATCTATATATTTATATATTTATATATAAATATATTTATATATTTATATATTTATATATTTATATATTTATATATTTATATATTTATATATTTATATATTTATATGGGCTCTCTATTTCCCTCCCTCCCAGCAGATGAAGCACCAAGGTTTGATTTCAAATACATTTCTCTTGCTGAGTCCTGAATGGGTTGGAGTTAATGCATTTCCAGGCACCATGAGGAAGGGGAGAAGAGCATCTCTATAATATTTATATTATATTTAATATAATATCTGTGTTATGTGACAGCTCCTGAAAGAGCAGCACATCCTGAAAGAGCAGCACAGCACTGCCAGCTTCTTTTTTTTTTTTTTTTTTTTTTTTTTTTTTTTGTGCTGGCCATGGTTAAATTTCTGTCTTCCCAGAAACGTTCCAGTGTGCAGGAACATTAATGGAATGTGCAGGAACATTAATGGAATGTGCAGGCAGGTCCTTTGTGTGGCAGGGGAGCAGGGGCTGTTTCCCATCAGGAGATCCCCTTCAGGGAGTGCCAATTAATTCCAAATCATAAATCACGAATCATAAATCCCAAATCATGAATCACAAATGATAAATCCCAAATCATAAATCACAAGCTATAAATCACAAATGATAAATCCCAAACCACAAATCCCAAATCATAAATCACAAATGACAAATAAATCCCAAATCATGAATCACAAATCATAAATCACGAATCATAAATCCCAAATGATAAATCCCAAATCATGAATCCCAAATGATAAATCCCAAATGATCCTGGGTGCAGTGCAAGGTGTGGAGCCTTGGACAAGCAGGGATTTGTGTAAGATTTAAAATAATTTCAGGTGAATTCTCACTCACCTAAACCTACTTTAAAAGAAAAAACAAAACAAAACCAAACAAAGCCCTGGGGAGCTGCTGGGAGCTGTAATGGCCACACTCAGCAATGTGAGCTGCTGATGTTCTGCTCAGGTTAAATTCAAGTTTTGGTCACTCAGTTGACTCTTAAAGCCACTAAAAGAACAGTGAGACTCTGCAGGGATTCATTTCAGCAGCGTTCAGTTTCAGTGAACGATGGAACTTGACTGAATCAGCCAAATGAAATAAGTGACCTCTGTCTGCCAAGGTTATACTTGTGGCTGGACTTACTTTTTATTGAAGGGCACAGAACTAGGAATTGCATGGAAGAATTAAGATTAAAGTGTCATAAAGGGGTGGCAGCACTTGCTCTGGAGCAGGAAGGGTTAAAGGGGGTGAATGATTTTTCAGGTCAGGTGTCCACCAGATGTTCTCTGCTGGTCTAATTAAAATGTATTGTTTAATTCCAAACAAATGTTTTAAATTAGCTTAATGGCAATGCTCTAGGGGAAAATTTATTTCTAGAGTCGTTTTTTTTCAGGCACTGGACAAAACAAGTGCTGGCCTACATTTTGTGGGAAGGATGTGAGATTCCATATTTGACAGCTGAAAGAGATGTGATGGGAGTGACAAGGAATAATTACTTGATGAGAATATGCTTCATTTAGAGAGAATTAAATTTCAGATGATTATCCACCCCTTTGGAAAATGTAGAATGTTTCTTAAAAATTAGGAATCCTGTTTTTTTCTGCAGTTTGCTCTCATATTGGTGAGTGTGAGACTTTGCATTTCCATTTTCTCTGCAATGCCCATGCAGTGAGGTCCTGGAAGATGAAGGTTTTGCTCTGTGTGTCAGGCAGGGCTGGAGGCACTGGGACAGGCACTAAAGGAACTGCACCAGGCAGAGGAGGCTGGAGGTGAAATAAATCCTGGAGTGATGAAATTACTTTGGACAACTTAATGAAAAAAAAATGCTCAGATCCCACTGAGGCATTAAATGACTGAATTCCACATGGAAAAACCCATCTCCTCTGACAGGCCTCTGACAAAAGTGTTTCTTTATTTTCATGGGGAGTGATTCCTGACCTAAAGATTAAAAAGACTGAGGGGAGAAAGGCACAGAACGAGTCATGAGCCCAAGAGAGAGGAGAAAATACATTGAAAATGAAAATTGAAGTGCCTGGGCATTTATTAAACCCAAAGGTAGCATTTGTTTGGGTTGGTTAATACTTGGCCTAAAAATGATTTGCAGAAGAGGAACAAATACTTTAAAATCTTCCAATACCCATTTTAATGTTTTTCTTTCACAATTAAGTTTTGATATTATTATAAAAAAAACCTTCAAAGCAGCTGCCTGATGCCAGGCTGGAGCTCTGTAAATGGAAACCCCAATGGCCAGCACCCCAAAAATGGGAAAACTTAGCCCAGCATGAGTGTTCTTAGGGCAGGCTGGTTGGGAAAATATAGGAACTAACTCTGAAAATGGGGATGTGTGTGATTTAGGGCTCATCCAAATGAAATCCTGATTGAGAAATTCCCATTCCCCAGCTCTGGGGGATGGTGCCAAGGGAGGGAACAGCAAGGGTTAACTGCAAAATAAAATGCATTAATTGGATTAATTAGCAGTGCATTTCAAGGTCCTGAAACACAGAAGTAGCCCTGGGGTGGATGCACAATGGAGTTTTTTTCCCTGCAAACAGAACCAGTGCTATTTTTGGAGCTGTATCTGCATCTCTTCGAGGTGTGCTGTGCTTAAAAAGCTGCCTGGGTAGGAGTGGGGCTTTGAAGGGGAAGATAAATACTGTAATTAGGGCTGCAGGACAACAAAAGGATTATTCTTACCTGTAAAATCATTTGAGTGAAGTCTCTGCAAAGATAATTATACCCAAAACTGCTTGCATGGGTCTCATATTTTCCTTACAAGGACTTACAAGGCTCATTGAATATTTATAGGCCTGGAACACAAGACTGGCTGGAATTTAAAAGATAAATCCAGCTGCAGTTTATGGTGATGAAATTCCCTGCAGTTGTTGCCCCAACCTTTGAGGCTGGTGCTGTGATGGATGCCCAGAGCTGAGCCCTGATGGATGAGAGCTGCTCACACTCCTCAGGGCTCAGCCACCACTTTGGGTTCTTTTCCTGCTTTTCCTTCATGTTTGTGCCCCTGCCATGGTTAGCACATGCAAATGAGCATGCTGTTCCCCAGATGCAGATTTCATATTTATAGATTAAATACAGCCTGAAAAATCATATGTTAATTACATGCTGAGGGTGTAGCAGCATTTCTCACTTGAACATATTTTGTTTTGCTGGGAATAGCACAAATTCCAGATCTATATATTTATAGTTGAAGCTTAGTAATAAATGTATCAGGCTGCAGAAAAAGCTTTCTAATCATTACTATTACTAATCACCTACCATTAGCTCAGTGCTTAGTCTTCCATGCCACACTGTGTTTGTTTATTTGCTTTTTAAAACCTCTTTTTCTCAAGGACAACCAATTTTATTGGAAGGGGAGGGGGGGATGGCCAAGGATCAAAGCCAGGTTGTCAGAAATAAGCTGACAGAGATCTCTGAGATGTTTTGAGAGGAACAGGACACCCTGAAGTTGGCTCAGTTAGAAAAGTCCCTTTTTTTTCCCTGTCACACATGTGATGCTGAGAATCCAGGCTGCAGTTGTTCCTCCTGCAGTGTCAGGGCCAGGGGAGCTGGGTCCCTCCTGGGCAGCAGAAAACCCAGCTGGAGCCTCCAGCTGCACATTCCCAGCCTGTCCAGGATCCTTCCAAACTGAGGAGGAGCACAGCTGAACTCCTACCCCAGGAATATTTAGGGAAAACTGCTCAGAAGGGAGCACAGCAGTTCTGGGATTTTAAATCAGGCTGGTTTTGCCCCTGGGGGTTGTGTGATGGAAGGAGGGAAATCTGGGATAAATCAATAGACAACATTCAAACTCCTTTCTTGTTTACTGCACCAGAACCTTGCAGAACATCCAACACAGAGAGGAGAGATTAAAATACACAGAGAACTTCATGATTGCAAAGAAAATCTGACACAGCAGCCACTGAAGTCAACAGAAAACATCATCTGTGACTGTTCAAAGCAAAGTTTCTAATAAGAAATTATTAGAAACATGACCCTCATGGTTTGGTTTTTTCCCTCTAGATGCAAGTCCTTTGATGACCAATTAAACTCAAAGATGTGTCCACAGTCCCTGGGCTGGCAGGGATGAAGCAGAGATCAGTCTCACTTTAAGCTCAGCCTGCTGCATTATATTGAAATAGATCCACAAATAAGAACAAACAGAACCAAAACACACAGTAACTGAAAATACCTCCACACCCCTTCTTACAGGGCCCATCAATCTTTTAATAAATAAGTGAATCACAGAGGTACCAATGGCACTGGCAAAGCAAGAGGTAGTTTGTGTAGGAAAGCAGCTCTGGCACACTGTGGCACAGCCCTGGCACAGATCTGGCACAGCTCTGACAGCTCTGGCACAGCTCTGGCACAGCTCTGGCACAGCCCTGGCACAGCTCTGGCACAGCTCTGGCACAGCCCTGGCACAGCCCTGGCACAGCTCTGGCACACTGTGGCACAGCTCTGGCACAGCTCTGGCACACTGTGGCACAGCTCTGGCACAGATCTGGCACAGCTCTGGCACAGCCCTGGCACAGCCCTGGCACAGATCTGGCACAGCTCTGGCACAGCCCTGGCACAGCCCTGGCACAGCTCTGGCACAGATCTGGCACAGCCCTGGCACAGATCTGGCACAGCCCTGGCACAGCCCTGGCACAGATCTGGCACAGATCTGACAGCTCTGGCACAGCTCTGGCACAGCTCTGGCACAGCCCTGGCACAGCTCTGACAGTTCTGGCACAGCTCTGACAGCTCTGGCACAGATCTGGCACAGCTCTGGCACAGCTCTGGCACAGCTCTGGCACAGCCCTGGCACAGTTCTGGCACAGCCCTGGCACAGCCCTGGCACAGCTCTGGCACAGTTCTGGCACAGATCTGACAGCTCTGGCACAGCTCTGGCACAGTTCTGGCACAGCCCTGGCACAGCCCTGGCACAGCTCTGGCACAGTTCTGGCACAGATCTGACAGCTCTGGCACAGCCCTGGCACAGTTCTGGCACAGCCCTGGCACAGCCCTGGCACAGCTCTGGCACAGATCTGACAGCTCTGGCACAGCTCTGGCACAGCTCTGGCACAGCCCTGGCACTGGGGGCAGGTGTGGGCCCAGCACAGGGAGCTGGGCTGGGGGGGCAGCACAGAACTGCCCCTGTGCCCCTCCCTGCCCCAGCACCAGCACTGGGACCTGCTGCAGCAGGGCAGGGCTCAGGGAGGGGGCTGGCTCAGGTGTGTGTACCTGGCTCAGGTGTGTGTACCTGGCTCAGGTGTGTACCTGGCTCAGGTGTGTGTGTACCTGGCTCAAGTGTGTATCTGGCTCAGGTGTGTGTGTGTGTGTGTGTGTACCTGGCTCAGGTGTGTTTTTACCTGGCTCAGGTGTGTATCTGGCTCAGGTGTGTGTGTGTGTGTGTGTGTACCTGGCTCAGGTGTGTGTGTACCTGGCTCAGGTGTGTACCTGGCTCAGGTGTGTGTGTACCTGGCTCAGGTGTGAGTTTTTACCTGGCTCAGGTGTGTGTGTACCTGTCTCAGGTGTGTACCTGGCTCGGGTGTGTGTGTGTGTGTACCTGGCTCAGGTGTGTTTTTACCTGGCTCAGGTGTGTGTGTACCTGGCTCAGGTGTGTGTGTACCTGGCTCAGGTGTGTACCTGGCTCAGGTGTGTGTGTACCTGGCTCAGGTGTGTGTGTACCTGGCTCAGGTGTGTACCTGGCTCAGGTGTGTGTGTACCTGGCTCAGGTGTGAGTTTTTACCTGGCTCAGGTGTGTGTGTGTGTGTGTGTACCTGGCTCGGGTGTGTACCTGGCTCGGGTGTGTGTGTGTGTGTACCTGGCTCAGGTGTGTTTTTACCTGGCTCAGGTGTGTGTGTACCTGGCTCAGGTGTGTGTGAGTGTGTGTGCCCAGCCCCTCTGCCACAAGGCTGTGTGCTCCCAGCTCAGCCCTGCAGGTCACTGCAGTCCCAGCACCAGGTCCTGGTAGGTTTTCCTTTCCCCTTCCCAGCAATGCTGCTTCTTCACATAGTCCTTGGCCCTTGTTGTCAGTTCCTGTCTCATAATGGGGTCACTCATCAAACTCTTGGACAGCACAACAAACTCCTAAAAGAGATGAAGGAAACAATCAGTTAAAAGTCCTAATGCCCCTGAAAGAGCTGGTACCTGTCCACTGAGAGCCAATAAAAGAAGCTATCCTAGGTCATTTTTCAAGGTCAAGTACCATACTTTATTTATAAACAATGACCAATAAATAATAATTTTATTATTTCACACAGCCCACCAAGTAAGACATTCAAAATCAAAGTTCCAAGAGTGTTAAGACACATAAGCAACACACTTAATGACACAAAAATTGTCTGCCTACCCACGTGCTGGAAACCCAGGCTGGTTAGAAATAATTTTAAATTTATTATAAATATATATATTATATTTATTATTTTTATATATTCATGCATTTATTATAAATTAATTGCCTGCTCTGCATGGAAGACAGCTGGACTCAGATGTTTGAGGTCAGCTCAGCTAAACTTTTACCTCATTGCTACTGTGACACCTTCAGTGAATTTTGTGGCAAGACTAAAAAAGTGCCAAGACAACCACAGTGTAAAGGTGAGAGCAGGCATGCAGCACCGGGGCAAATACAGGCACAGCAGGATTAGCTCACCAAACACCAAAAAAAGCCATTTATTCCCTTTAACTGCACTGGGCAAAATACCAGAGCTCAAAGAGCACAACTGCTCCTCTGCCTCTCTCATTTACTTCTAGGCAAGAGAAACTGAGAACCTCAAACATGTGAAAGGAGATTTGATGTCTGCACTAATCTATTCTGAGCAGCTGGTCTAATTTTCCATCAAGAGACAACTTGCAGTGCTCCAGCTTGATTACAAACGTGCTCAGATCTGTGCAGAGCAGGGCCTGGGTTCAGCTCAGGAAAGCTCTTGTGGCAGGGGAGAATTCAGAGGATGCAGTACTGCCCAGTGGGTAGGGAGTGAGGATGGAGCAGTGCAGAGGGACAGGGGGCAGAGACATTATTTACACAGGAAATAGCACAGGTAACAGCTCATACCAACATTGGGTTAAGTGCACAATTATACTTGAAAATCTAAGTGCACTGAGTGTCTGAGCATCTCCACAAATATAAAATCAGGGTGAGCACAGGGTGATCATTGTTCATGGGAAATCAAGGTGAGCACAGGATGATCATTGATCTGGGAAATCAGGGTGAGCACAGGGTGATCATTGTTCATGGGAAATCAGGGTGAGCACAGGGTGATCACTGCTCTGGGAAATCAGGGTGAGCACAGGGTGATCACTGCTCTGGGAAATCAGGGTGAGCACAGGGTGATCATTGATCTGGGAAATCAGGGTGAGCACAGGGTGATCATTGTTCATGGGAAATCAGGGTGAGCACAGGGTGATCATTGATCTGGGGAATCAGGGTGAGCACAGGGTGATCACTGATCTGGGAAATCAGGGTGAGCACAGGGTGATCATTGATCTGGGGAATCAGGGTGAGCACAGGGTGATCATTGATCTGGGAAATCAGGGTGAGCACAGGATGATCACTGATCTGGGGAATCAGGGTGAGCACAGGGTGATCATTGTTCATGGGAAATCAGGGTGAGCACAGGATGATCATTGTTCATGGGAAATCAGGGTGAGCACAGGATGATCAGTGCTCTGGGGAATCAGGGTGAGCACAGGGTGATCACTGCTCTGGGGAATCAGGGTGAGCACAGGATGATCACTGCTCTGGGGAATCAGGGTGAGCACAGGGTGATCATTGATCTGGGGAATCAGGGTGAGCACAGGGTGATCACTGCTCTGGGGAATCAGGGTGAGCACAGGGTGATCATTGATCTGGGGAATCAGGGTGAGCACAGGATGATCACTGCTCTGGGGAATCAGGGTGAGCACAGGGTGATCATTGATCTGGGAAATCAGGGTGAGCACAGGGTGATCATTGATCTGGGGAATCAGGGTGAGCACAGGATGATCACTGATCTGGGAAATCAGGGTGAGCACAGGGTGATCACTGCTCTGGGGAATCAGGGTAAGCACAGGATGATCATTGTTCATGGGAAATCAGGGTGAGCACAGGGTGATCACTGCTCTGGGGAATCAGGGTAAGCACAGGGTGATCAGTGCTTGGACTGTCCCTGACAAGAGAAACCATCAGGAATATTCAGGAGTCACAGACACAGATCACTTCTGTGCACAGGTGTGAGCCAGGTAAGAGGAGAAGGAGATTTCCATGCACTCCAGTGAACAACACCCTCCTGTCCAGCTCAGCCCAGTGCTGGCTGTGAGCTGAGCTCTGGCCATGGGCTCTGTGTCCCCCACTCCCCACCCAGTGACTGAACTGGGATTTCAGCCCCTCACCCTGGAGATCCCCTGGAGCAGGAGTGGGAGCTCCCAGGTGTGTCTGTCACACCTGACCCAGCCCCACAGACACAGGGAAGGTGGCAAAACCCTCACCTGACTTCTGCTGGCTTCATCCAATTACCAGGAAAACCACAGCAATAAATACTGTTCACACCAAACTACATCCCCAACTTTGATTTTATGCTCCTGTGGGGGATTTTATTTAAAGTAATGTTTTAAACTAATTTATGTAAATTACCTAAGAGCAGAAGCAGCAATGTAACATTTCTTGACAGGTAGTCCTATTAGCATTCTTTTAAAATGTGGCTATGGAGGACAAAAACTTGGAAACATGTAAATGATGGAAGAAACGAGATCCTCATTCACAGTTACAATACTTAAGGCTGAGGATAATTTCAGGAAAAAATGCCAGACTGAGTGCAAGCATAAAATCTGAGAAAACACAGGGGAGAGAAAAAGCAAATGGAAAAATCCCAGGAGCTGGAGAGAGTAAGGACTTGCCATCCTTATCCCAACTTCCCCTAATGCAGTGTGACCACCCAGAGTCCCCTGCAATGCCCCTGGAAGCCAGTGGGAAGATTCACTCTGACTTATCTGGGTTTTGCCTCGTGCCCTTGGAGCAGCTGGCTTAGCTTGTTTGCAGGTCTGGATGCTCAGCTTTAGACAGCAATAACTTCATTTTTCAGGTGTCTCCCCTAACTCCAAGTGACTTGCATTTCAGTTGTGGTTTGGTGCTAAGCCTGGACTAGCAGCATGCAGACATTCTGAGCTCTCTCAGAAAATCCAGCATTTCTTTTGGCTTTCCCAGAAGCCTGTGATAGATAAAGTCATTACAGGGAGCTCACACATCTCCAGAAGCTGCTCTGCTGTATTTCTGCCAGTTTGCACAAATATTTCTGCACTCCAGTATTTTGGTGTAGATGGGAAGTAAGCTTCAGTTTTGGTGAAATGGGTCAAACTCACAAACTGCCTTTCACTTACAGAACCCAAGGGTCTGACTTCAGCAGCCCTAGTGAAGGAGGTGATCTATGTGCCAGCTCACCACTTGGGGCCATCCAGATTCCTAATAAACCCTTCTTCCCACACAGGAGTGGGTATAATTAATTTACAGATGGCAGCAGAACACAGTGTAAAAGCTGAGGCTCAGCAGCAAGTCACAACCCAGCAAAATGGGAGAAAATCATCTCCTGTACATCCAGAAGCACTCTCACATCTGCCCTTTTCGTGGGAAGCACTCCACCACAAACATTTTCAGCAGCAACATCCATAATACAGTTTTCTCCTGCTAAATTGACCAATCACCCTTAAAGAAAATGTCAACTCCTCTGTATAGTACCTAAAATAAATCCTGTATAATATTTTACAGAGACACACAAACACAGGTATCCAGGAGATAAAGCTGGCAAATGAGTGCACTGAGTAAAAAAGAATGAATAATTCCTCAATTACCCCCAGAGCTGCACTGGCACTGCAGCTCACACATAATGAAAATGAGATGCATGCTTAATATATTATTTATATAATGAAAGCAAGTCTGCAATGAAAGCATTTCATAGCAGAAGGAGGGGATTGTTCAACAGCAGCACTGACCCCAGGGAGCAGAGGCCAGGTGTGAACATCAGGGACAGAGGTACCTGGGCTGGACTGGGAGTGCTGGTCCTGCCCAAACCCAGACTGGTTCTGGGATGGGTCAGAGCTCTCACCTGGGCTGATTCTGAGCCTGTCTGGCAGAGGAAAGCTCTGCATGTCACAGAAAAAAAAAAATAAAATGCATGTCCCAATGGCTGGGCATCCCTCCCACCCTCCAACCACCCCCAGGTCAGCTCCCTCCACCTCCGACCCTCTCTCCCTCCACCTCTGACCCTCCCTTACTCCCTCTGAAGTTTATTTACCTCCTTCTCTTTATTTACCTCCTTCCATGAGCTTTTTGCAGGCATTGAACAAATAATTTTGAAGCTCAGCCAGCTGAATAACTCTTTGTCTTCCCTTTTAACACAGTTTTGCATTATTTATTGCCCCGTTCTTATCTCCTACTTTTTTTTTACTTCAGGTCCCATTAACTCAGTGCCAAATATTCCATAAACTTGCAAATTCAAGCAGCAGCAGGATCAACCCATGATTCAAAAGTAATGTGCACAAATGATGGAGTGTGAGGAACAAACTGTTCCAGGGCTTTCACTCCCAGATTAACTATTTCCATCTGAGTCTGGCTCCAGGGACTGGCAAGGCTTCTGCTGTTTCCAGCCAAATGCAAATGGTTAAGGATGGCTACAGTCAGACACAACATTTCCCACTTTCCTGGAAGCCACAAGAGCTCACTTCCAGCAAGAATGAAAGAAGAAAGCCAGCAGCACTCACGATTTAAAACAATTGTCCTTGCATAATGACCAATGAATATCTGAAATTTGGCTTTCAGAAGCTGCTCATACCCAAGGTACTGCAAAGCTTTCCCTCCTCAGATCAGAAACAACTGAAAATAAGCAATGCCTCCAACTCCTGAGCTGTGATCCAGCCTGGATCTTCACAACCAGACAGGATCCACCAAACTCAGCAAGGAAATTCCTTTTCCAATCCACCAAACTTTGCTCATCTTTGGTGGTCCAGATTCTTCCAGCCAGCCAGACTTTCCCAAGCACCTGCACACAGCTCCAATCTTTTCTAGACCAAAGGCATTCTCCTCACTAACTTGATGCACTGAGGGCACAGCAGAAAAAATACTTAAGATTTCAAAGTAATCAAATTTAAAAAAACCCAAATATTTCTTTCCAGAACGTGTTTTCCAGTCCCAGTTCACTCAGAGCAGCTCTCCTAAGGTCACATGCAGAGTGCCATGGGCAGTGTCCCCTCTCCCAACAATTAACATTTCCTCTAATTTAATTGCATTTCTTTGATCTAATGTGACTCTCAGCCTCTGACAGATTGTGTGCAGTGGTTTAAAAACTCTGGTGTGGTTTGGGGAGATAAGGAACAGGAGAAAATGAAACTTTATCTTCAAACCTGGGAGTGCTGGTGTTTGGCATTCTGAGCTCCTCTGCCTGAAGAAAGTTTTTCAACAGCTCTGCAGTGGGATTAGGATTCCCCTGGAAACAAGGGGAATCTGCAAACTCTGATAAATATAAATATAAAAGGGTTTCCATTAACTGAGCTACAATTGCTGTTTTGCAGAGGGAGGGGGATGTTCCCTTCCCTTCCCTGGGCTGCTGCACAAACATTGCTGATTCCAGCACAAAAGTTTTACCTGCAAGTCCTCACCTAAGAGAGATTCTGAGACAGAGCAGCAGCACAGAGGGGTCAGCAGGCAGCAGTGGGAGGGGGTCCTGCTCTTTGGCACAGCACAGTGCAGGAAGGGAGCTCAGGCAAAAAGGGTTCATAGAAAATAAAATTACAGGGCTGGACATATTTACATGTGAGTGTTGTTGTGATACAGAGAGTCCTTCAGTCCTCAGCCATTTGTCCTGGGAGCATTTCTGTGCTTCAAACTGCTCCTTCCCCTGGGGGAAAGGTGCAGCAGAACTGTGATGGATCCCAAATCCCAAATCCACACCTGGGATGTGCCTGGAGGGCACAGCAGAGGCTCCTTGCAGGGATGGGTGATGATAACTGGGTCTGCTGTTAATAATGCATTTGAATTCCAAGGCAAATGCAGGCAGATTGTTGAGGGAAACAACAGAATTAATAATTAATTAATTAATGTGCCAGCATTAACACCAGGAGAGCTCCCAGTCCCTTGGCCAACAGGATTGGATGTCCTGGAAGTTTTGGAGGAGCTGGAAGTCAGTCAGCTTTTCTCAGGGAATACATGTACATTAGTTACCAAAGAAACAGTCTGGGTTTTGTAGAAACCACTGGAAAACTGAATATTCCAGAAACAAACAAACAGAACCATACCTGAACTATTTTTTTCTATATATACCTGAACTGGAAGAGTTTTTCTATGAAAAACTCCTTCAAAACCAACCAAGAGCATTCACTTTCCAGAAACACAACTTAATAGGATGCATTAATCACACACTCCACAAAGTAAATAAATAAGTTACATTCTCTACTTTGCAAAATTATCAAATGGTGTATTCTAGTATGCTTTTTTCATCTTGAGTTGGATAAAGCTCTGAGGGAATCTTTTCCTGAGAGTCATTTCCCACAGCATGCATGAATATGTAACAGCAAAGCCCTAATGCAGGGAAACATTCTAAAATGAAAATTCCACCCTTACTCAACTTCACTGAGACTTCATCCAGCACTTCACTTCATTTTATCATTAATTTCTCTGACTGAGCAATATCCTGCACCTAAAATACTTTTCATTAACACTGCCTGCTAGAAATTACAGAAAATGTGCCACCTGAAACTTGAGGCTCACTCTCTTTTGGGGAGCTGCAGCTTGTCCAACACAAGTTCCTGTCTCAGTTACTGCTGGAAGGGAAATCTGCCACATCCAGAGCAGCTCCAAACCCCAGAGCTACAAGTGGCTCTGGGCAGCTGCAGCAAACACTCTGCAAGGCTGACACCTAGTACAAGCTCCCTGAACTGCAAATGCAGGGCAGGCAGCTCCAAGGGCAGAGTCTGAGCAGCAGAATCTGCTGAGAGACACAAGTGTGCAGACAGACACAAGCCTGAGAATGGAAACAGAAAATGCACCCAAAGATCTGTGGGTTTCTTACCTGGGGAGTTGAGAACAGCAGCCCTGTTTCCTTGTGTTTTATTATTGCTGCATTCCCAGGAATGTTCCTTGCCAGCACTGGAATACCTAAATCCATTGCCTGGAATGTGAAAAAAAATGAAACAACAGTTTCTAAGGATTCATGCATTTCCAGGTGCTAACAATAACAATTTTAACAAGAGAAGTAGAAACAACAACCCCAAGTTCTGTCCCAGTTTTTTAACTGAAAAACACCATTGCCCAGGCACTTCACAAAATGCAGCTTCAGCCCTGAGTGTGCAGACCTGGGCACCCAGCTCTGCTCCTCACACAGGTCCTGGTCTGAAGCTTGATCAATTGGGAAGTCTGGAGATGCACTGAGTGTAAAACCAGAAATATTCATATTGTGCAATTCAGCACAGTGTCAAATGACAAAGAAATGCACTCCCCCAAATCTTCAATCTGTCACTCCAGAGTCAATGCATTTTTAATTGCTGTCATTACAATCCTGCATGAGGAGCAATATTGCTTCAGTCCACATAGCAAGGAAACAAAATTCCAAGGAGCAAACCATGATTTTTTATAGCTTGGACAAAACTGAGAGACAAATACCCAGGCTAAGGTACAGGGAGGGACTGCTGGGACTTAGCAACACATTTTAATAATTTAAAATACCCAAGAAAAGCACTGTTTAAATCACTGCAGGTGTATTAGTCTGACCATTTCATAGCCCTGGCACAAACATCTGCTTTACAGCAGTTAGTGCTAAAAATAACAACCCTTAATGACAGAACCTGTTCTACACTTTGTAGCAGAAACTACCAGATTATCTGGGGTCATCCAGGCTGATTAATGATGTGAACACAAAGCAGAATAAATGAGAAATATAAAAACTACAGACCAGGCTTTTGCATTTGTCTGAGTTATTGAACACAGCTTTTTTAAAAAGTCATTTTGGTGGAAGAAAACAGTCTTTGGTCACCCACACATCACTGTGCCACTGCTCTGAGCTCCCTGTCACCCAAAGCTGTTCTCCACAGGATGAGCTCAATGCCAGCCTGCAGCACCAGTACAGACACAGAATTCCTCAGGAAAGGGGAGACCAGGGCTGGGGAGCTCAGGGAGCTGCTCCTGCCCCAGTTACCCCAGTACAGCCCCAGCACTGGGACCCAGAGAGCAGCAGCTCCTCCAGGAGGGACAGAATTTCTCAATTTCAGCTCCTCCTGACAGCTCACCCCTATGTTCAGGCTGCTGGCCTCATCCCACATTCCTGGATTAGGGATGAAGCTATTGCACCTGAACTGAGCTGAAAATCCACAGCAGGCTGGTGGCAGCTCCTCTGTCACCTGCCCTCCCCTGCATTTCTCCTTTTAAAAACCAAAAATGTGGGAGTGTCTGGCAAGGAGCTGCCCATGGGAGGCAGGAGACCTGGCCAGTGGCCAGTGGCCAGTGGCCAGTGACCAGGAGTGAGTGCCTGGGGTACTTCAGGGCTGCAGCACAGCTAAAAAGTGTTTCAGGACAGATTCCCTCACTTCTGCTTTGCAAAGCTGCAGAGCTGATGATTGTTTGAAATCAAGCACCAAGTTTATATTTAATATTCTGTAATTTCCAATCTCTAAAGGAAAAGGGATTTGTTCCATCTCAGAGTTGGAGGGCAGGAGCTGCTAGACAAGAAAATCTTCAGGTCCCCAAACACACAGGTACCAATGAATTATAGCTGCAGAACAGATGGCCAAATACTTGAGATGCAGGGCTGCCTTTATACCCCTGGCCCTAAACAAATGGCTTGGGCTGTAAATAATTACTGCACAAAGTGGCTTCGAATTTAATTTAGATACTTACTCTATTTTCAAGCAGTAAAAAGAATCATTTGCATTGCTGAAAATATGTATAATTTACTGACCCAAGTTCCAGGAATAATAGCATAAAACTCCATTTTAGTCCATTGGCCATCTGTTTTGTTACATTATTTTGACTGCAAATGTGCAGTTGCAGGAGGATGCAGGGTGGAAATTGAAGCTGTGGGAATGTTACCCAACAAGCATCTCCCCAGCAATACAGCAAATATTGGGTTTATTTACTACTTTGTCTTCTGGATTGTCCCTCATTTTCATCCTTCTAGCCTATGTATCTTCTTGTTGACTCTTCAATTTTACTGCTTTACAGCATCCCTTCATCTTTATTTTTTTTTTTCATTTTTATAATTTGCCTGGGCTTTTATTCCAAACTGCTAGGCCTGTTCTCCATGTCTTGGCCAAGACTGGATTGTGCCTCAGAGCAGAATCTGTCCAATTTCCTTCTCTAAATTTTTTTTTTAATTGGCTTCTTTTTGGGAAAAGCATAAGAATGGAATGATATTTATAATTAGGACATTCCTGAGAGCACAGAGAAAGGGATCCAATGAAATGGTGCTGGAGTCCAAACCTTGTTTCAATGGGAAATAAAAGGAGCAGAGGAAGCACAGAAACCTTTCCTTGTTTCAATGGGAAATAAAAGGAGCAGGAACAGAGGAAGCACAAAAACCTTTCCTTGTTTCAATGGGAAATGAAAGGAGCAGGAGCAGGGGAAGCACAGAAACCTTTCCTTGTTTCAATGGGAAATGAAAGGAGCAGGAATATTGGAAGCACAGAAACCTTTCCTTGTTTCAATGGGAAAGGAAAGGAGCAGGAATATTGGAAGCACAGAAACCTTCCCAGCAGTGCCTTTCCCCCCACCCCGTGCCCAGGAACGTGCAGAACCCCGAGCTCCCAGAGCAGGGGATGCATTTTTAATGTTTGCTATCATGTTTTGTTTTCTCTTCTTCAAATGCCAAGCACAAACAGATCAGTTGCAGTCAAATCTCAGAGATCTCAGAACCAGCTGACAAAGTAATTAGTGATGGCTCCCAGCTCTTCCATACCTTGAGGCAGGTTGAACTAGATGTGATTATATATTTATCTCACTTATCTATTATATATTTATCTCACTCTAAAATACTGTTTACAGATTCATGACCTTGTTAAATGTTGAACTTTGAGGACAATGAGAGTTGCATCTCCCAACTCCAGCCTGTTTTCTTCAGCCTAGGACCAGAAGATTTTTCTGCAGAGTTTTCTCCTCATGATTTAACAAGAACTCAGCAGCTGGCCCTTCCTGCTGCTGGCCATCCCAGCAAAGAACTTCCCTGTGCTGGACTGTCAAAGTCAGCAGGGGATTTTCTCAGCATGTCTCAAACCCACTGTGCAGGTGGGCAGCAAACAAACACAAACCCCAAACCCTCTGGAACTGGCACCAAAGGTCCTGGCAGCCCTGAGCCTGCCCACCAGTGTGTGCCAGGCAAGCACACAGGCACTGCTGCTGCAGGGCTGCCTGTCCCTGGGGAAAGAACTCAGGCTGGTTTTTGGTCAACTGTTCTGTGAGTAGCCCTGAGGGGAACATGGAGCTGGTGAGGAGGAGGTGACAGAAACTCAGCCTGCAGTGGGGTCAGAGCTCTGCACATCCATCCCAACATCACCTGGTGTGACAGAAACTCAGCCTGCAGTGGGGTCAGTGCTCTGCACACCCATCCCAACATCACCAACATCACCTGGTGTGACAGAAACTCAGCCTGCACTCAGGTTAGAGCTCTGCACATCCATCCCAACATCACCTGGTGTGACACAAACTCAGCCTGCACCTGGCTCAGAGCTCTGCACACCCATCCCAACATCACCTGGTGTGACAGAAACCCAACCTGCACCTGAGTCAGAGCTCTGCACACCCATCCCAACATCACCAACATCACCAACATCACCTGGTGTGACAGAAACTCAGCCTGCACCTGGCTCAGATCTCTGCACATCCATCCCAACATCACCAACATCACCTGGCCTGACAGAAACCCAACCTGCACCTGGCTCAGAGCTCTGCACACCCATCCCAACATCACCAACATCACCTGGTGTGACAGAAACCCAACCTGCACCTGGCTCAGAGCTCTGCACACCCATCCCAACATCACCAACATCACCTGGTGTGACACAAACTCAACCTGCACCTGGCTCAGAGCTCTGCACACCCATCCCAACATCACCTGGCCTGAGAGCAGCAATTCTGGGAATGTGGCAGGCACTGAGAGCTGGGATGAGCAGGGCTCTGTGCTGAGCAGCTGCCTCCACCTCTGAGCTCATTTGGGATGGAAATTCACTTCTGCTGCCTCACCATCACCTGCCCTTCCTACTTCTTATAGTGCCCACTTAGCTCTTACTCATGAGCACTTTAAGGTGAGTGGAAATGCAACTCATTAGAAACAGAAATGGTTCATTAATACAAACAGTCTCATAATTGCTCTGACCTCTGACCATGAGATCATGAGGAACCAACATTCAGCACCCACCAAAACAAATGGAACAAAGAACTTCCACTCCAAGTACACTTATTTTTTCCTGAGAAAGCACTTGATGCTAAGCAGTGCCCTACTTTGGCAGGTACAAAATAAAACTGGTTATTAATTTTCAATACTGATGGCAAAAGGATTAACTGAGTGTGTCATTCATTCATTAATCATTTCAGAATTAAATAACCAAATACAGCTCTTAGATTGCTTTTTGAAAGGATGTAAAAATAAATGAAAGTCCATTCTAGCAACATTACAAGGAAGTGGGTATTGAATCAAGCCTAGTGACAACCCCAGTAAATCAGAATGATTTCTACATCTCAGGTCTGCATTATTAATTTAGCAGGATTGATAAAATTACATTCTACCCTTTAAAAACAGTGAAAGCATCAAAAACTGTCAGTTCAAGGGAAGAAAACCTTAATTGCTAAAACACAAGAAGAAATATTTTAGTTTGGTCTTCACAGGCTGTGAAATATGGACATGAGGTGCTGAAGGGAGGGAGCAGGGTGTTGGGAAAGATGTAAGAGGAAAGCCTTAGTTCCTGAATAACCATGAAACAATGGGATGGCCCCTGAAGATAATCCCCTCTTGATTAAACAATGCCCTCAGCCAGAGAGCAACTCCAAAGGTCCAAAGAGTAGTTTTTTAAGTGTAACACATTATGTTAATATAAGAATTCCTATAGGCTGTATGTAAATGCTGTAGAATTTGTATCTTGTATTAGATTGGTTAGTGGAAATTAGAAAGTTCATCATGGAAGATTTATTGTACTGTAAATGGGAAATCACTCTCCTCTTTTCTCCTTACTCTCTCTCTTTACTCTCCCTCTGCCTTTGCTCTCTCTCTCCTCCCTCTTGTTCTCTTTACTCTCCCTTCTTACCCCTCTCTCACCTCCCTGCTATTACCCCACCACCCTTTATCCCTTTGCTCTTTCTGAACCCCCTCTCACTCCTGGTCTCACCCTGTGCTGCAGCCAGCAGCACTCAGTAACTTTCTGTTCTTTCACTCTTACAATGAGCTGCAGCTGTAACTCTGAGCAGATACAGACTGAGTGAGGTTAGTCCCTGGTGAGTCTGTCCCAGCAGGTTACCTCCAGGATGGCAGCAGACATCCCCTCTGAGATGGAGCTGTTCACCAGGGCACAGCACCTGCAGACTGCAGCCTGCAGCTCCTCCTGGGGCAGCTCCTGCAGCACATGCACCCCTGGGGCCCTGCAAGCACACACAGCAAGAGACTGAGCCACAGGGATGGAACTCTGCCCTGGGAGGGCCGAGCTGCTGGACAGCTGCCAGAGCCACTCTGGATGTTCCAGGTTCAAGGTTGGATGGGACTGGAGCTGTGCCTGCCCATGGAGCTGAGCTGGAAGATCCTTCAGCCAAACCAAACCCTTCCACAGCTCTACAAATTATAAAATCAGAGTAGATCAGATGTGATTTAACACAAAACATGAACAGACTGGTTATTCTAAAACTTGACATGTTTGGAATACCCAGTCTGAGACTGCTCCATGCCAAACAATCTGACAGATCTGTCAGGACATTCATTTGTAGATAATGATTTAAAAAGGGGCAGCCAAGTGCTTTCATTCAGCAGACAGGAGGTTTCATGTTAATTCTTACCTTTTAACTTTCTCCTTAACTTCACTGGTAAAAACTGGATCAACCTAGAAAGGAGCACACACAGGGTCAGTGGCACTGAGCACTCAGCACTGCAGCTCAGCTTTGGAGTGCCCAGAGAAAGAAACACAGTTTAGAACATTTTTAAACTAAAATATTTTAAATGCTGAGCTTTAAAATCATACCACAGGTTTGTTACTTGGTTCTTTCCAAGGCCTGGTGTGACAACTCCTGTCTGAGTGAGGGGCAGGGCACTGATGTCCCTTTACTCACTGAGTGAAAATGTGTCTCAGTGAGCTCAGCAAGCAGCCTGGATGCAGAGACACTCACACAGATGCTGTGCTCTGCCAGAAAGAGCTGTTGGAAATCTATTAAACACAAAATTCCCAACCCCAGTAAATAATAAACATAAAATTCTAAACCCCAATAAATAATAAACACTAGATCCTAAACCCCAGTAAATAATAAACACAAAATTCCCAACCCCAGTAATAATAAACAAAAAATTCTCAGTCCCTGAAAAGAGTATTCTTCCAGCCAGGCACCCCAAAACATCCCAGAACAATGTTCTTCCACCTATGTTTGGCAGTGCTGGAAGTCACAGACCAAATGCTGCACAAAGATGAAGGGGCCAGATGAAGGTTGAGCACAGAGCCCACCATGATCAAAACCCAGCAAATCTTCTAGAAACACACAATATTGAAATGCTGCCATATAAATATTGACTCAGACTGAAGTAATGGCCTGGGAACATCTTTATAGTGCTGAGACTCCTGACTTTGTGGGGGAAAACAGGTCTCAGTAATTTAAAATTCTGTCAGTGAAGAGCTTGAGGCACCTGCAAAGATGTTCAATGTGAAGAATTCAATCCAAATTCAAATTCAGCTCAAATATTCAATATGGAGAATCTCCTCAGTGTCTCAGGTTTGTGGGGTTTGGGCAGCACCACTGGGAAAGGAATCCCCTTCACTCCACAGGTGACCCCACATTGCAATGGAGCAGTGCTCTGCACTGCCAACAGAAATGGATAAAAAACCCCAAAATGAGCCCTGAGAGATTACCCAGAAGCTTTAAACAAAACTTTAAAGTTTTGTGGCCTGAACTTTTTTTTCAAAGTTTCATAAGCTCCTATTCTTGGAATATGGAGGTGCTGGAAATTAGCTGCTGTTGCAAATTTCATTACAGAAAGGAACAAAAGGAAAACTGGAAGTGAAGACAAATGGGGAAAATTTTACATAACACAGGCCTCAATCCTGCACCATTACCTTGACTGCACCATTGGAGACAATCATGCATAGAAAATACAGGGAATAATATATAATCTTCTGGCAGCAAATATATCATCTCATGGAAGTAAAGCAGAAAATAGAGTGTGGGCCTTTGTTCTTTCTCTCCTTAATTAATATAATCTTACTGTAAGGGCTTTTAATATTCACAATAAAAATTACATGCTTCATAGGTGGTGGTACTGATTTTCTTAAGATTTTTGTGGTTTGAGAAGCAACATGAATAAGAAGAGTACAGCTAAATACCAACAGAGCTGAGATGTGTTTTTTTTTCCTTTAGCAATGTTTTAGTTCCATGAGAGAAAAATCCTTTAAAATGTTTTAAGGAGGCTCAGCCCTGTGCACTACCACGGGGTTATTTCTGGTCTGTAAAGACATTAGCTTAAGAAAAAGTGAAGCAAATTTAAAAAGACTACTAAAATGTTTAAAATCCTCACTGGAGGCAGCAAGTGCATCTTTTGATTCCAAAGCACAGCTTCATTACACCTGCTCTAGATTTGCCTTCCACACCAGTTCACTTCCAAATCATTTTGTGTATTAGTGTGGAAAAAACCCTGATAAAATTAAAACACAAAAACAGCTTTTAACAGTAAAATCCCACGTCCCAAAATTTGCAAAGGATTAAGCTGAGTGAGAAAATAGAGAAATGGTTCTTATTTGCCTACTGAGAGTCTATTTGTTGTTTTTTTTCTTTTAATAAAGCAAATTGCCTGCAAGTTTTCAGGCTGATGAATCAGAGATGAGACTGATACAGAGGGAACACATTAGCAGATGGAACAGGGAAGCTTTTAGTCCCCTTCAAGCAGCAGTGAGAGTTTGTTTGACATGGCACAGCTGCCTCCTGAGAGCTGGGCACTGCTCAAAGCAAGGCTCAGGCTGCCTGTGCTGCAGGAGAACACTGACTTCTTCCTCAAAAACCTGCAATTAGTTTTGTAACTTGAGCATGAAGCAGCACACAGGAGCAGGAGCAGCAGCTCTAGGATTGTTCTGAGATGAGGATGTATAAAAACCTCTGTGTGTCCCAGGCTTTGGTGCTCTGAGGTTCTGAAAGCAGAAGGAGCTGGGCTGGGTTTGTGGGCTCAGGCTCTGTCCTGGCTGCTGGAGTCAGACAGAAGCTGACACCACCTTGCAGCTGCTGCCAGCTGGGAATTGTGCCCAAACCCAGGCTCCCAGCAATGGAGCAGGGAGCCAGTGCTCCCAGGATGGCAGGACAGGGTCACCTGAGCACCTGCACAGCACCACAAATCCTCACCAGCCATGCCTGTGCAAAAAATCCCTGCCTTCCAGAACACCTGTTAGCTCATTTCTGAGGTATTCCTACTGAAATAGGCATTGATGGTATTTGATTTGCTAAAGTACACATTTTTAGCAGTTTGTGTCTAAAATCCCACAGGTGTAACAACACTAGCCAAGAGTCAAATCCAAATATTTTGATTTTTTTCTCTTAGAACTCCTTTCTGTGATGGAATGAGGCAGTGAGAGAGCAGGGCTGGGCTGCCTCAATCTCCCCCTGAAAACCCTGGGAGCTGCTCCCCCTGCACTGCAGGAGCCTTTGATTGGCAGTGCTGAACTTTGGAACTCTGGAATCACTTCCACAGTTTAGTCCTGTTGGGAACAGCCTTTACCAGGTCTAGGTTTGCACCTTCTTATCTCTTTGGCAGAAATCCTCTGACCTAGGTTCAGTTTGGAACAGAGCTGTGCATCTCAGATGCAGGTAAATGGAAATATTTAGAGATAAGAAATTACAGCAGCAACTTACTGCAGGTCCAATAATGCCCAGGTGGACACTGGGATCCTTTCTGTGCCAGTCTGAAACAGAGGAACAACTGTTTTATTAATAAAAAATATTAATTTTTAAATCAGTATAAATTGTTCCACGATTAGAGAAAAATTAGAAAATATTGTATTGCTACTTAAAAGACAATGTGCACCAGATTCCAGCCCTCTCATTACTCCCCAGAATTCAAATATTAGCATATCTGAAAGTTAGTCCTTAGCCTTTCTGCTTCATGCAATCTCTTCTGACTCAAGGGTTATTTAACTAAGCTCAGATATTAATTTTGAATCACTCAAGAGAACAATGCTCTGTATAATGCAGGGACTCTGGCCACTAAGCCAAAATTACTTGAATATTTTCCTGTGTAAAGAACAAGTGGAAGCAAGTGCAGCCATTACAATCATTACTCAGTAATGTGCACAGGAGAAATCTGCTGCTCCCAGGAAATACCAACTCACCACCAACTGCATTTGTTACTCAGCACCTCCAGGTTTAAAGGGCTGTAAAAGTGAATAGTGCAGGCTGAATCTCCAGCTCAGAACGCCTGAACCTTTTACAGACACAAAAATATTCCCTTTTGTGGCTGTGAGGGAACTTCAGCTGAGTCTGAGCACTGAGCAGAACAATGGGTGGTAAAATCTGTGTGCAGCTTCAATGGCATTAATTAGCACACATGCAAATCACTGGAACAGCCACGGGACAGCAAGATAAAAAAGTTATTTTGAAGTAGATGATATTTTCTTTTGTCTCCCATCAATATTGCATGTAACAGCAAAATAGTTTTCTCAGCAAGTAAAACCATCAAATGTTGCTTTGATTTGAATTCTCTGTTATTCCCAGCAGGATGGGAGAGACACAGCACAGAAATAATGTGTTCAACACATCAGTGGTTACATAAGAATTTCTTTTTTTCAAATGTAAATATATGATGATGTTTCCTGCAATGAACAAAACACCTCATGCCAAACTCACAAACATTAAAAGGATGCAGTGAGTGACAAAACAAGAATATTCAAGTGGCCACTGCTTACCTGAGAAAACCTCTACTAAGTACAGGGGGTCTTTGACTCTTCGGAGCCCACACACCAAAAGGAACAGATGCAAACTCTCTGTGTCTGCAGGAATGCCTGCAACAAATCATTGTAAAAATAACTGCAAAATAATTCATTAATGCAGACAAAAAAGCTGAGTGCTCCAAATTGTTCCATGAATGCAATAGTAAAAGCAGCAAAAGAATGGATTATGAAAAATTATCCTTATTCCTGGTTTCTTGCTCTTGCATCAATCCTCAGACTGAGGATTTCCATCCTTTTATAGGGCACAGGTGTTTATTTCCAGAGGCAGTGAATGTGCAGGACTTGGAGAAAAATCTGGTGCTGGTGGAGTTCTGGGACAGCAGAGCCCAGCCTGGAGGGCCCTGAACAGCTCTGGGTGGCTCTCAGAGGTTTTAATCCTGAAAATAACTTTGCATCCATCTCATAACTCCCCACCTAGCAGATATGAGGTTTGGTTAATCAGTTTGGTTAGTTAGAGCTCTCGATCTGACACTTTTTGTAGTTAAAATCAGGAAATGCTGCCTGTGTGCCATCACTGTTAGTTAGTTAACAATACTAGTTAACAATACTAGTTAACAATACTAGTTAACAATAGTTAATTAGAAATTAAATTATTGCAAAGCATTTATTTTGCACTTATTGCTAAAACACAGAGGAAAAAATAACTTGGGGGGGGAAAGCCTCAGCAAGGGAGGTTTTAACATTGAAAACCTCTTACATATCCACAGCAAGAACTCATAATTGTGCAGGGTTTATTAGGAAAAGAAGGTTTTCAGGGAATTGCAGATCCCATTGGGTCTGTGGCAGGACATGAATTCAGGACATTCTGGACAAGGCTCACATGTGAGGAGCTTTGATAAAATGTGTTCATGATAAAACAGCACAAGCCAAAACCTGCTGACTGAACACAATTAATATAAATTAATGTGCACTGGAGGGGTTGGGGTGCTCAGGTTGGATTTGCTGCACTGGACAATCAGCTCAGCCCCTCCTGGAGCTGGGGGCTGGCAGGGATCACCCACACCTGGCAGCTCTGCAAGGCCCTTGGGGACATCCTGCTCCCATCAAGGCTCTGCTTCCAAAATTGAAATCCAGCTCAGGAGCATTTCAATCCCCCCTGTCACAGGGTTCATTGCTGAGCCTCTTTCATTCCACTTAAAACAACCCTGAGTTGTCAGAAGTGGCTGCAGCAGACGTGGTAAATAACATTTTCCTGGTTATTGGACCAAGAAATCATTTGTAGTTTATAACACACAAACATTTGGATTGGAAAAGCCATCAATAGTGTGTGGTCTCAGCCAGCCAGCAGTGCTGCACTTTATGACAAACTCACACAAAACAAACTACTAAGAAGTGTTACCAAAGTTCAGCCTGCACTGCAGCCATCCCACGAGGCACAAATACCCATTTTAAATTATGGACTCCCATTTATTGATGTTGAGCTCTGGCTATTTAGAAACAAAACTTGGAGTTAGTGCTGAAAGCTCAGTCACACAGGAGGAAGAAACCAGGTTTTCCTGCTCTCACATGGAGACTGAGTTACTGCACTCTTGAAATAACTGCTCTTTTTATGTCTTACCAGCTTTTTGTTTCTATCTTACAGCTTTCAGTCTTTTCATTTTATTGGGCAAGGGTTTGAAGCCCTGATAGAGCAGTTCTGTGCAGCCCTGACTGCTGCTGTGCTCCCTGGATGAACACCTGAACACAAAAAAGAAGGAGGGAGCTGCTCCCTGAGCATTCAGACTTCCCCATTCTGTGCCACCCAAAGGTGCCCCTCCCAAGAATCTCATCAGTTACACTCTGTTTCACCAGAGAAATGACCTATAATAAGATTTTTTTGATGAAATCAGCTCACTCAGCTGATCTCTCATTTGCAGAGACACTCCCACCTCCCAGAGCCTCTCTCCTGTGTAAGTGCCAGTTCACACAGCCCCACCTGGCCCTTCTCTAACCTGTCCCCAAGGGCTGCTCCAGAAGGATTTACCTGTGCCAGTGGCTGCAGGGATGAGGATCTGCTGCAGTTTCATTGCATTGCTGCTGTGGCTCTCAGCCATCACCCCAAGCCCTCCCCAGGCACAGCAACCTCCTGCAGGGTGCACTGTGTGTTTGGGGAGCTGGCAGCCTCCTCCTCCCTGCCCACTGAGATCCAACCTCAGCAGCACTTTCTGCCCCTCCCTGGAACGCTGAGATTCCCATGGAGCTGATTTCCCACCTGGGCTCTCTCTGGGACAAACCCACCCAACAATCAGCCATTTGTCCCTGAACAGCAATTGCAGCAGCTCTGTCCTCTCTGAGCACACCTGAAGTGCACAGGCTGCCTTCCCACTCAGCAGCTGGGTGAAAACTGCCCTGTGAAAAAGATTCTTCTTCTTTTTCCTTCAGCTTAAACAGACTTTGGAGTGTGGATTCCTGCTATCACTCTGCCTTTTGCAGATGTAATAAGATCTGAGCACCTCGTGTGATTGTGGAATGGAAACACATCAGTGTGGCACAGTCAAGTCATTTTCTCTCTCAGTGCTTTCCCTGTGCCACTATCATGTTTGAATGACAGGAAAACACCCAAATAACAAAAAATGTTTTGGTCTCTTTCTCCCCATTTCTGTCAGTGATACAAAAGCAAGGATTTCCAGCAGCACACTGTGCTTCATTTTATGTGCCTCATGCATCTTCCTGTTTGCCTGACAAACACAAAACAGAAAGATTTGTACATCAACCCTGGCAATTAAAAAATAAAATTAAAAAAAGACTGCATGGTACATGTTTTCCAGCCATCCTTCAAGATCCACTCTACACTAAGTGCAAGCAAAGCCCTGGCACTGTCATTAACATCTCTGTCAGTTCATAAATAATGGTTCCAAGTCAGCCAGAGATGCTGCTGTGCTGCTGAATTCTGACATTTCAGAGTGGAACTGCTGTGCCCCTGAAACCTGGCACTAAACCTGCTGGCCTGGGTGAAATGGGACAATCCTCAGGGTCCCTGCTCTGCTGCTGGCTGATCCTGAGCCAGGGCAGGGCCTTGGGAAAGTTGGCACTCCTTGGTTTGTCCATCCAGATTCCCCAGCACCTGCAGGTGGGTTTGGGATATTGGTGCTCTGAGACCAGGCAGAATGAGAGAATGGAGAATATGAAAAGTGAAAAACAGGAGGGCAATTCCACAGCACAAGAGCTCATCCCATCAGCTGTTGTACTGCCCCAGGACACACACCCATGGCACCATCCAGGCAGGAAAAGCCCCCTGAGCTCAGCAAGCCCAGCCCTGAACAGCACCCACCACATCCCTTAAATCCCCCCAGGGATCCCAAAGCAGCTGTGCCAGGGCCTGACACCCCTGGCTGAAGAAGTTTTTCCACATCTCCAGTTTAATCCTCCCCTGGCACAACTTGAGGCCATCTCCTCTTATTTCTGGGGAGAACAGGATTATGACACACTGGTACAATTTGTACTTGGGCCATTACAAAAACCTGCACAGCAAAACACAAAAAAAAGCCTAAATAATTTCTGAAGCTTCAGTAGGAACATTGTTTTTCTGAGAAAGGCAGGGATAAGTACAAGTGTTATCTAAAGAGATTTTGAAAGTGTAGATTCATTTAACTCCCTCCCTCCAGGTACTATCAGGGGAAAAAAATGCACTAGTCATAGGTGCACAATAAAAATAAATGTATTACTGCAAATCTTTAATCTTACTGAAGGCTGCAGGCCTGGAAGTGAATGAGTAATATCCAGCATTAGTTGCTGAGAGGTAAAGAAGAAGATTTTAAAATTAATTTTCCAACCCCTGATTGCAAGCTCACTGTTGTGCTCTACAGACCTTTAGAGAACAACACCAAATCCACATTATTTGGGCTTATTCATCCATTTCTGCCTTTGTGCAGAAACAAAATCTAAGCCACAATGAGATGGTGAGGGAAAATAACCTTATTTTCTTTTCTGGTCACTTTGAACCACAGCAGGTCTTTTACTGCTCTTGAAAATATTTCATTTATCCATCTCCTGAGCACCTGAAAGCACTGACTGCTCTCCTCAAAAAGGAAAGCCCCAGGTTTATTGCTGAGATTTCAGACAATGACTTTATTTTCTTGAGCATGAAACATAGATAAATTTATCCAACTGTGGAACCTTTGATACTCTAAATCTTTCCATTCACAGCTTTTCTCAAGTTGATCTCCCCACACACTGAAGAAATACTTTCCATTAGCTCCTGCAGCCCCTGCTGCCTCACCCCGACTCTGGGGCTGGACTCACTGGTGGCACACAGTTTGGGCAATTAGGAGCACAATTAGTCCTAATTTCAGTGACACACTTTGCCACCTGCAGATCTCCCACATTTATTACTTTACTTTACTCCAGCAGTTTGTTTCTGACAAGTTCACAATAACTTTACCCCAAGAGTTTCCACTGCTGCTCACAGCCCACAGTGAGTCATTGAGAAGTGAAATGAACCTGCAAACCTCCAGGGACAGGCTCCTAATCCAGAAAAACTGGACTGCAAAGTTCTCAGTCCATTCTTCCTCTCCTCTGTTTCTCATTACTTCCAACAGATCAGACAACAAAAAAGCTCTGTGGTTTCAGATCAGTTTGGGATGCCAGCACACAATTTTTACTATGGGCAGCTCTCTAAGTGCCCAAACTTCTGCTGTTCAGCTTTTCTTGTGTGGGTCTCTCTCTCTCCAGCAGAGCTTTGGGAAAATCTAATGTCTCTGTAAAATCCTGCCTGTGTCATGACAGCTTAAGAAAACTTCTCAAGCTCAGGGAACAGCCGTGCTATGGAGCAGAAATTACTTGAGTTGAAAAACCAAACCACAAAAGCATAGTGCATGTTTTATTTGCTGTGAAGCATAGTGCATGTTTTATTTGCTGAGCAATAAGCATGTGACCTGTGCTTCCACCCCCCCTGTGTGTTGGCTAAAGAAAGATTTCTCAGTTTATCAGTGCAGATTTGTTAGTTATCTTCATCTTCTCATCACCTGATGTTTATTGGGGCTGGATCTTCAGCCCCATTGCACTGAAATCAAAGAAAGCTTTTCATCCTGGAGTGGTGACATCCAGCCTGTCTGTGATCAGTCTCAGGTTTCTCATTTACTTAAACTCTCCTGTCATTTTCTGTCAGTCAATTTGCAGCCAAAGGCTGAACTTTCACTGACTCCCCCAAGTCTATAGATAGGGTTTCTAAAACTGCTGTAATCAAACTGATTGTGCTGGATATAGATCCCTGCAGTGCAAGGTCAGAGGAAAGCATTGTGATCATCTGCTCTGATCTGCAGGCTGGCACAGGCAGCAAAACTTCCTGAAATAGGCTGAGCTCCCCAGCAGGCTGAGGGTGTTTGTTCTTCAAGGCTCTGCTGAAATCCCAGTTCAGCCTCTTGGTCTGGCTGCTGCTGCTCAGTCTCTCACCCACAGAACACAAACTGGGAAGCTGACTGTTAACCACAATGCAAATTAACTCTAAAAGCTCCTTTTTTTTTGTAGATTTAGTAAATGCTGACTAGGCAGCCCTAGATCCTGCAGCTAGGAGACAGCAATAGCCCCACAGCAGCACCTCTGCAACTCCCAAATCTGTGCTGAGAACATGACAAAACACCAATTCCATGGTTTCTGTACTGAGATTGTACTGCACCCATCACAACAACAGCAGCAACCTTCCACAGCACTGCCTCCATTTGTGCAGGCAATTCTATTTACATCAGCACCCAGACCATCAAATGGAGGCACAAAAAGCTGGGATTCCTCAGAGTTTGGTTTAGTTCCATTCCAGTTTGGGGGCTGGAGGTCTCCCACCATAAAATGCATTTGGTGCATTCTGCCACTCACTTAAAGCTGCCACTAAATTCTTTTTGAAGCCATTACATTGATTTAAAGAGGTTCTTTATGTATTGGTGTCATATTTAAGGTGAGCAAATGTTTCCTTTAACTGAAAAAAAAAAAAAAATCAGTGCAAAGAAAAGTCTGGAAATATTCTGAAGAGGTTATTTCATTTGTGAGAATAATTTCACACCCTGAACACCAAGGATGTTTAACAGTGATGCCTCAAATGAATTAAAACCTGCTCTGCAGGGCTTGTGCTGCTCCTTTGCATTCTGTCCTGGGAATCCTGAATTTGACAAATGGTCAAGGGTCCTGCTAAAGATACAGGCAAGGGTTATCTGGGGAAATGCTTCTCCCCAAAAAAATCATCAAGTGCCTTCAGACATGGAACAGAACTTAATGAAAAAAGTCTTTAAAAATTATCACAAATGGCATGATCTGAAGGAGCCTGAGGAGATTTATCTGCATTAAAGCTCAGGGTCTCCATGCATGTTGTGCAAGCCCACAGTGCCAAAATCTCTGAGCAAAACTGCCTCTGCTTTTGAGTTTTCTTCTGATTGCTCCAAGTTGAGCAGAATTTCAAACACTTTGGAACTGCAAGTGCCCAGAAAAATGCAATTCACTGGGAACTCCTAATTAGTGCCCAGAAAGCAGCAAGGTGCAGCCAAAAATCCTGACTCCATGTGCAATATTAAATTATTGGTGGAAATTGTGCCACCAGAGCTGGACATGGGCAGAGAAGATAAACGAGATGGAACTGTCATAAACACAGCACTGAATAATCTGATGCCAGTTTGCAAGTTATTATTTAATAAGGCACAGATGTTAGAGTCACATCTTAGTTTGCTTTTCATGTGCATTATGAATTATTTTGCACTTTTGCATTAGTACACATTAGGCAAAAAACTGTCTCTAATATATTAGAAATTCACTTTAGGGGGAGCTTCCCCCTCCTCAATCTGTTGACTGCTCACTTAATCACCAAATGGTTGGACAAGAGATCAAATCAACACTGAGGCTGTGCTAGCAAGTGACAAATCATTCCACTTCAGGAAATTATTAATCTTAGTGGCACTGTGCTCGTGGGCTGTGATTTACTGGGAACAAAATAACCCCACAATGCTCAATTTCAAATTGACACTGGCTTTGACTAATGGCACACATTTCCTGATGTGATAATGCCATTGACTGGTGAGGATTCATTTCTAGCACAGGGAACAGCTGCACTATCAGAGATCAGCCTGATGAATGGAAAACTGAAGCGTTTTTACCAGGGTAAAATGCCTATAAATCATTTTTTGGGGAGGATGAAGTGATTAAAGCATTGCCCAGATCAGGTGGCTCAGAACCAGGTCACCTGCCTTACCTGCCACCACTTTGGTGACAGCAGGGACAGGCTCCAGCCCAACACCAAATAACCAAATTGCACATTTCTCCTCTCCAGTTTGTCACAGAGTGCTCAGGAATTGCTGCTGTGCTCCAGGGGACACTGACCCACAGGCTGTGACCCCTCAGCCCTGGCCAGACTGAAATCTGGAGACAGTCTGGGTACTTGATGAACCAGATTATCTGATTGACATCCTGCCATTTTTTATGTAATTAAGGCACTTTATTACATAATTAGTTAAACTCTGACTCTAAGTTTCTTTCATCCTTGACACCTATTTGGAATAAACACACAGAAAAATGAGTTTTACCTGCACTTTGTAGAAATCTGTACCAGTCAAATGTTGCACTGGGTGAAGTCTTAATTCCTGTGTGAAAAAAATAAAATAAAATAAAATAAAATAAAATAAAATAAAATAAAATAAAATAAAATAAAATAAAATAAAATAAAATAAAATAAAATAAGAGAGATTCCCATGTTTAGTGTCCCCTGGAAGCTGAGCTGTGCTTCCTGAAGGCTCCTGGAAATCTAAAGCAGCAATATTTCCAACAAACACCCTGAATTCCCACCTGCAGCTTTCCCACCCCAGCTGGGTCAGGCTGCCTGTGCAACCCTTCCCCAGACAGGCTGAAATAAAATGGAAAATTTTGTACAACCACCCAGTGTTGGAACTTCCTCAGCACCACAACCCTGCTCAATTTTAACTTGTAAAACTGCACAGGAGATAAAATCCTCTGGGGGGGAACATGATTCCAAAAGAGATCAGGGCAGCTGCACCCACAGCCCTCAACATAAAAGGAAATAAATTGATATACTAATTAAATATTAATCTATACTGAATGTTAATGCACTTGTTTTTCCTTTTGTTAAAGATTAAATAAATTAATAAAATGGTTTCATCATTAAAATAATTAATCTCTTCTTTAACTATTACTCACAGGAGACTTAAATATAAACTGAATATGGGCTAAAGAGATTTCACAATGAGTTATTTCAACAGCACAGTCTGGAACAGAATGTTATTTTCTTTGAAAGTGGACTACATAAATGGAATGAGTTTTGGAATCCTCAGAGAGTTTTTTTTAAACAAATAAAATTAGGAAATGAAGTCCTCACACCTAAAATACTGAAGCTGCTGAGTAAGTGATGGGCTTGGCTGGGAATTCACCTTGGGGCATGGGAAGGAATTTGGAAATAATTCAGGAAATAATTATTCAGCATCAAAACCTCTGCAGCCTTTGGAGAAATCTCAGTGCTGCCTTCAGGGTGAGCTCACCTCTCAGTTTCCTGCAGCTGGGAGCACTTCCACAAAGCACCAAATGAGTGGAATAAAATGAATAAAGAAATGGAATGGGGATTGCAAAGCTCTCACCTTGACTTTGGACATAGATTTTCTTCCTGGCATCTGGCTTTAAAGAGAAGGAGAAGAAAATTTATTTTCAGAGTTCAACATAAAAATCTGGTCAATCTTAAAAAAAAAACACACACACAGACAAAAAGAGTAACAAAACATTGTCAGTGTGATTTTTGTTTGCCTATTAAAAATCAAAATTAACTATGAGATCCATTAAGTAACACCAAAAGCCACCAATGTCATTTACATTTAATGTCTATTTATGGTATCAATTAATTAATTTCACAATTAACACAATTACCAAGTTAGTACAAATATGTATTTTTAGTTTGTATCATTTCTTTGGATCATTATCCAGTTTTCCTGGAATAAAACAAATTTCAACTATCCAGCTGAAAATCAGCTCTAGTTCCCAAAAAAAAGTTGGTTTTGAAAATCCAGCTTACATTTATCCATAACACAATAAACATTTATAAACAATATAAACAATATACAAATATACAAATATAAACAATAAACATTTATAAACATATCAGTTCCAGAAACTGCTGTCAAACACACAGTTTGCCCAAACAGGAAATCTGGTGCCTGGTAGATATTGCAGAACTCTCACAAATAAAAACTGCAAAATAAATTATTTTAAAATAGCTGCAGTAAAAGAAGTAATTACCACACTTCCAAAACCACTCCTGAAGTGCTGCTCTGCTACTTATTTAATTTAGGTGATTAAAGAAGCAATTTCCTATTTCAATATCTTTCTATAACTCCAACTGTGGATTTATGGAATACTTTTTTTTTTTTTAATGAAAAGAAAATCAGTTCAGAAACAAACTTCTAATCAACCAATTCTTGACGCATTCAGCTCAGAAAACAGGAAGCCACAGGAGTGTTTTTTTTTATTTATTTTTTTAATTTTGGTTTTTCCTATTGCTCCTTTGTGGCTGCCCCTCAGCCCCCTGCCCAGGCACGGCAGTCACTAAAAATGAGCTGGGAAAAGAAACTGGGAGCAGAGAAGTCACTTAAAAAGTCATCTCAGAGCAGCTCCCAGATGGGAAGGAGGTGGTTTCTGACAATCAGAGCTTTTGTGCCCAAAGGATTTAAAAATAATTAAAATAGTTTCATACATTGTTATATTATTTTATTACTTAACACTGGATATTCTCTGACTAATATTTTGAATTATAAAGAATTTTCCAGTGACAAAAACCCCTGTGCAAACAAGAGGACAGCACTGCAAGCTGGGGGCCAAATCCAGAATTTAACTTTGCAGAAAAAGTGGGAGTGCAAAACAGAGAAACACAGGAAACAGGAGTGGGAAAAGCAGAGGGGCAGCAGCCCCCAGCTCCCTAAAAACACCAATTTGCAACAAGAAATTCAAGTTAAGCATCTTCTTTCATGGCCTGCTGGACCCAAATGGCTCAGGGTGAGTAAATACAATTATTTATTGAATTATTGCAACCCTGGCAGGGCCTGGATCATCAGGCAGAAAACAGCAGGAACACTGTGGGACAGGGCAGGGAGATGCACTCACACCATAGACCCATTTTCTCTCATGTTCCTCATTTTAAATGGGCTTGAGGAGAATGGAAAATGAGATTGAATGCTAATAAAACTGGCTTAGGTAATTCTTCTGCACCAGTTTTATGCTACTGAAATAAAATGCTGACCATAAGCACAAGATCTTTTACAGTATTTCAAACTCCCCTGGAATACAGATTATTACAAGGGCTGGATCACATAATTAAGGGGAATTTATCCAGTGCAATAGAAAAGAATTTGTGGGAAGAGACAGCCTTTGAGTCCAGTGCAATTGCTAACATGTTTGTAATTTAAATTCTTCACTAATAAAGGCACATTAGAGGAATGAGGCAGCTCACAGCAGTGTGAGGTAATCAGTAAAAATCATTGATGTCCCAGGAGCTGTGCATGGGAGGATGTGTTCCTGTTCTTCACTGCTCACAGGGGAATTTGTGGAATTTGCTCTCAGCCTTCACAGCAGGAGCAGCAGAGCTCAGACCCTCAGCACTGCAGTTTGGATTTCCAGATCTGTCTGCAGCTCTCTGACCTCCTAAACACTGAATTACTCCCACAGGCCACAGAAGTGGTTAGGTAAAATCAAAGTCTGCTACTGAAAAGCATCTGAGGTGCTGATTTTGAAAATATTTCAAAGCTCAATTTTGTTTCTTCTCCTTCCCCCTCTGTTATTTTGTCCTTTTCTTGCTTGACACCTCTGACAGAAGCTGTGCCCTTTCACATTTCCCCACCATGAAGTTCATTGTAGCAACTGTTAAAATCAAATTACACTTGTAAAATAAAATACCAAATCCCATGTCTGCTCATGTATCCTTTTAATGCAAATAGATTTTTTAAATCAATTAATGCTGAAATAAGGTATTATTGTAGATCCTACTGCTGGGTTGTGCAAGCTCCACTCTCAGTGATTATTTTTTAGGCAAGAGTGCTTTAATGATCACACTCAGATGCAAATGAGAACTGAAGAGGTACCAGCACTTTGTTTCACTTTCTGGCATTAATTGTGCAGCTTCAGCTGATGTTTCCCAGGGGGAGGTGAGTGGAGCCAACACCTCAGTGCAGAGGGAGGTCCTGCCCTGCTGCTTTTATCCCAAATGGTTCCTGCCCCTCTCTGGATCTGCTGCTCAGCACAGCAAATCTCATTTCCTCTGCAGCTCACCTGAACAATTCCAAGTATTTCCAAATTATACTTCCAAATTCTTTATTACAACTAATGCTGTCTGGAGGAATTTTCTCAACATGCAGTTTAGTAAATGATGCAAAAAAAGAAACAATTTGGCATCAGGAGAGACTCAGTAACAACAAATGATTTGTTTTATATTTTATAGAGAAACTGCTCCACACTTTTCAATACTGAGCAGCTTTTACTGCCAGATATCTTGGAGCTGTTGAGCACACCAACATGAAATGAAAGGAAAGCAGGGCTGGGAACAGGGAAGTGCAATTCTCTGGCACTATTCAGAAACTCTTCAGCAGGATGCAGATCTTAGCACTGAGCATTTCCACCCCACAGACACATACCCACTCTGCTGCTGCCAGCTCCTTCATCTCCACTGTGAAAGCCACTGCAAACCTGGTTAAAGGCACAAAAACAGTTGGGATCATCTGCTTAAAGAGCTTAAATGTTAAAAAAAAAAAAAAAAAAAAATCAGAAAAATCTTGATAAGAACTAAGATCAGAGGCTTATAAACCTGATCCCAGATGAAAGGCAAAGCAGGCTTTCCACTTGTTCCAGCAGAAAATCGTGGCTGAACCAGCAGCAGCTCCTCAGGCTTTACAGCTCAGCTCTTGGGAGCTGAAGTGAGGATTTCCCCAAGTGGGAGAAACCCCAAAAATGGGGACAGCTGCCAGTTTAGATTCATGCCCACAGCTGGAACCTGGATTTCTGCTCCTTTTCACACCCAGAAGAGCGAGCAGGGACTGAGCTGCAGCTGCTGCCATGCAGTGACAGCCACTGTCCATGCAGCCTGACTCAAATCCAGGTTTAAACCTTCCCCAGAGCTCAGCCTGCTCCCCACAGCTCAGGGACAGCCTTTGGGAAAGGGCAGCACTGGGAGGAACAGCTGTCATTGCTGGGACACCCAACAAAAGGCAGATTTCTGAGCACACCCAACAAACAAGTTATTCTGACTAGTGTAACAGCAGGAAGGTGTGGGAGATGTTTTCATGCAGACTTTGAACATGCTGGATTTTAATGGCATTTTTTAGGTTGTCATGGAGCACAAACACAGGCTTTGGGTGTTCAGGGTTCACTGGACCCAGCAGTGGGGCCATTTCTGGAGACCTTCAGTCCTGTTTGAATGTTTCCTTCACATGAGGCACTCCTGCTCAGCAAAACACCTTTTTAATTACTTGTAGAGAGATTGAATATAAAAGAGAGGTCATCACAGCTTGCACTGCTGATTCAGTGCTTCTTTTTCTGTGATTTCTGAAATGTTTCTGTCCTGGGCCAAGCCCCTGACACCTTAAAGGTTTGAGATAAATCACAGGACAGAGCCTCTCCACTGGAGATGTGATGTCATCATCTGAAGGCATGAAAGTCATTCATTAGAATTCCCATAAATTCTGAATTATAACTCCTGCTTGTTGAAACAAACCTTATTTCCCCACATTTGTTCTGTAGGATCTGCTTTATGGCACTCCCATGAATTTCTCACACACAACTTGACAGTTTAAGGTTATTAAAGACTTTGCAAATGCTTGTTTTGTCAAGTTGCATGTGCTCCCTCCCCAGATTTTGCCATTATCCTTTCCATATATCACATAAACAAGCATAAAAAGATGTTGCTTCTAAATCTACAAAATACTGTTCAATAGAAAAAAAAAATACCCTAGAGAGGTACAAGCACCATTCAGAGGAATTTGATTAAAAATGAAACACTCATAGGGCCAGACAGTGTTCAATAGTTTGTTTTATGGAATGTGGTGGGATATTGTACTGGACAAGTCATCTACAATTCATGATGCTTTCTGCTTAGAACCCTGCAATCAATAAAGAAAAAAAAATAAAAATCAATGTTTCTTTTAATAACTGTGCAATGAATAAACCAGTGATGCTCCTGCACAAGAGGAACATTCAGAATAACCCCCAGAAAACTGAGATCCTTTTCCTGTGGCAGAGAAAATATTGTAAACTGCACAAGGATGCAGTAATAGATGTTGAAATATCATAGATAATTCAAGCTATTAAGGGATACCTCAGGTTGCCAACTCAATACCATTAAAAAACCTTCAGTAAAGCAGAGTTTTTATATTAGCTGTATTTGTGGCAGACATTATTTTAATCAGAGATGGATTTAATGGACACACTCTGAGATTGTTTTTATGTATTTCTCATTTTGCACAGTGCTGAAATTTATCTGACACATCAGATGCATTTTTCTTTTCCTTCAGACCTGTTTAAAGAACAACTTCTGATTATTTGATAACAAAAGTAAACAAGCACATAAATTTTTTCCTGAGTGGAACCTTAAGTTGCTTTCAGCTCCAAGTCACAGACACAAGAACATGCCCTAATGATTTTCCAATGAGTGTGATTAAGTGCTGTCTTTAAAATCTGTTTACTTACCACATTTTACAGAGGATTACAGACAGAGCAGCACATCTCTGCCACTGTTAAGTGAGGCAATAATAGCTGGAAAATAGAGTGGGATCAGCAGGGATAACCCAGGAGAGAGAGGCCTGGTGCAGATCCTGCCTGACCCAAAATCCATCCTGCTTTCAGAACAAGGAAAAGCTTCCCTCCCCCACCATGGCCAGCATCAAACACTGCTGAAGTCAACAAACCTTTGGATCAGCCAGGAGAAAACTTCTTTTCTGAGCATGTTGAAACCGTGAAAAATGCTCAAAGGTCTTTTTGGTTTTTAGTAATTTCCTGTGGTTTGTGATCAACATTGGATGACTACACTGGTGTGTCACTGGAACTTCCCAGACTTTAAAACACCCTGAAATCACCCCCTTGGCATTTCACCTAAAAACTGAGAGAATTTGCTTAAAGACTTTTTTTTCAATCTCTGCTTCTTTGCTCATGGACCCAGGGAAAGGTTCACATTAGCAGGAGAAAAAATAAAATAATAATAAAAAAATCTGCTTGTACTTGAAGGATCAGCTTTTTAACCAGGCATTGTGTCAATAAGCTGTGAGAGGAACAGAGGAAATACAAAGCAAACAGACTGCACACAGACTGTGCTTTCTGAATCACACACCAATATGTAGAGATCACAAGGATTTCATGGTGTCCAGCCTTTATCTGCTGCCTCCACATCCCCCACTGAGTCCAGGTGTGTGTGGGAACTTCCTAAAGGCTCTGCCACACAAAAATGCAATTTCCTGTCACAAACCTTCCCCACTCTCTTACCTGGCTTCCTCCAGCACTGCTCCCATTACCTGGAGTTTCTCTTTACATTTCAGATCTTCATTTACATCTGTGCCACCAAAGATGATTCCAAAAGGAATTCTGCTCCCTGCAAAGCAATGACTGCAATGAGAACTGGCCAACGTGTCCATGTAATGACCAGGAATGAAAATTGTGCATTGATAATACTGAATCACCTATCTGAACAAAAATCTTTGAGAAGGAAACCTGGAGAAACTTGGATTTTTGTTTTTTTTAGCACTCTAACCCCACACCCAATAACTATGCACCTCCACCAAACCAAATGGGAAACAAAACATGTTGATAAAGACAGAAAATGTACCACAGATTTCACATTGGGATTTGAAAGGTAAGTGAGCTGTAAGATCAGGATTTATTAGCATTGCTAATTTCCTCATTACTAAATGAGAGAACAAGCAAAAAGAATGAAAGACTAATTACTATCCTGGCTACTTGGAGAATTTCCTTGGCATCTGTTGATGTCACACTCCAGTGTCTGCAGGTGAAGGAATTAATGTGCACTACCAAAGCACCACTGCCTCTAATCTTCAACAGACTGGCTGCAACACCACATAAAATATGCATCACCCCTTCAATAAATTAAAAAGTAAATAATTATTGTGCCATCCAGCACGTGTGTGGATCATATAAACAGAATTTCCAGGAGATCAATAGTGTGGCAGCAATGGCAGCAGGAGTGCAATCACCACATTTCCAAATGTTCCAGGAGCCAGCAGTGTCCTCTCAATCCCTTTTTCCCTCCCAGAACTCTGCAACAACTTTTACACTTTGTGATCATCTCAGTAATCTATTCCTGCCTTGCCTTTCAGAGATTTTGGGTTTATTTTTCCTTCAGTTACTTTTTAGCACATTTATTTAAATTTATTTAGTTTATTTATTTAAATTTTTTAAATTTATTTATTTAGATTTATTTAATTTTGATTTATTTAAGTTCCTGAGTTTTTATAAAGTATCAGGCTTTTCAGGTCACTTGGGGTTTTGAAAAGCAAATAGCAACAGCATTCAGGCATTGCCATGCAGGTTAGACTCCAATAAAATTTTACTCCAATAAACAGTTAAAATTCAACTTTATCTTTTGTTCCTCAGCAAAAGTCCCAAAAAAAATGGTTCTCAGACTTTCCATAAGCCTCTTCCAGAACAATTCAAGGTCTTGTCAGAAAACCAATCATCTCTCTGTTGCAACAAGCCTTAATTCACACCTTGGCAGAGCTCATTTTACAGACTTGTTTTGTATTTGTGTTTTAGGTCCCTGCTGAAATCAGAGCCCCTTTGGAACAAAAGGAGCCCAGGCACAGCAGACAACATAATTCAGGCTTTCTGCAAACCCCCCAGCACAAACTGGGGGCACTCCTGAAGTCTCCAAACTCACCCTGAGACCTGATGGAAGGATGAAATGATGCTGCAGAGAACAGATTCATGGAACACAAAGTGGGCTCAGAAAAGGATGCACACTTGCAATTTCAGTAGGTGACAGTGGCTGTAATTTTCAGAGCCAGTGCTTCTAGTGTATCATTAGTGCAGGCTAAAATTTTGTTCTGCGTGGCTAGAGAATAGAAAATTTTATCATTTGTCTGATAACATCCTGTCTCCTATAGTTCAGCTGACAGGAATGTTATTTCATGTCGAGAAACCCTGACTCATTTTTGAGCAGAAAAATCAAATTGTCCTCCCTGCTTTCTTCCATTTGACCCCAGCTCTACTTAGCCAAGCCATTGTCCTCTGAAAGAGCACATTTGCTGAAAGGATCCTAATGTTAATGTAATGCTCTTATCTTGATGTAGTTAAAGTACTTAATTATCAAAAGCACTGTGTGGTTTAAAAGTCCATTTATTTAGTTCTCTCTCCATCAGATCTCCCATTGTGACAGATTTTCAGCATTTCTGAACGTTTGCTGAAGTGGATAAACAGAATATTCTGGGTGGGTTTGTACATTTATAGCCATTTATAACAGATAGGATTCATTCTCTTCCCTTGCAGGACCTTTTCAGGAGGTATTTTTATAGCAAAGTAGAAAGAGGATTACCTTGCAGCAGTCTGCCTGCTTTGTAGAGGTGAATGGCCAGGGCTGCATCAAACTTGTCTGTGGAGGTCAGATTTGCTATTTCAGCTGGACTCTCATACATGAAAGCATCCTTAAGAACACAGATATGGCCAGCAGCATGAAGATGATTCCTTCATTATTGGAGCAACAGAAAAAGAATAAAGAAGTCACTATTAATGTTACAGGCCCAGCAGTATATGAAATAAGTTAATCAAAACATTTTTCCTTAAACTTTGCTCAGATTTTCAACTTGATGCCATTTTTATTCCAGCAGCCAGGAGCTATTTACAAGGCTGGGATTTTCCTGGAAGGAATTTGTGAAGCCACAGGCACACTTCCAACACCCCATGGCCCAAGCCTGACCAACACAACTTTGAAAACCTTTCAGAGAATCAGGAGAAATGAAGTTTGCCCAGGACCCCTCTGACTGAGTCCAGCTTCTCATACTGAAATACTTTTTTTGCAGTGAGTCATACCTTCCTTCCTCTCAGAGGTTCTCAGACCCTTGGTCTGGAGAAAGGACACCAGGTGAAGAAAGCAATAAAAATACAGAACATCAAAAATGAATGCATCAGGGAGTTGAACTGTGTTCCTTTTCTGTTTGATTGTGGGCTTCTTGTCTTAGCTCACCCATTTAGAAACCAGGCAAAGGATAACTGAACTGTAAGCAAAAAACTGCACAAAAGTAATTACACAAATACCTTCACAGCCTGCCTTAAAAGAATCTCAGTTCCAAAAAACCCAAAGCAACAAATCCAACAGCAAACCCCTCCCAGTGTCAGTGTCAGCTTACCCATTCATCTTTCTATACAGGGGCTCCTCATGTTAAAACAATGATGTTTTAATTTCCTGACTGCCAAAGTCAAGGAACTAATTGATTACAGACAGCTTTACTCCTCTCCCTGAAAGCAGAATCAGACATCAGTGTTCCCAAGAACATCAGCCAAAAACCAGACAGGAGAAAATCTGTGTGTGCTGGCATGGAGTGTTTGCACTGTCATTATAAAAACACCACAAGAATGCTCTCTGCTTATTCCATATTGTTAGGGTTGATTTATTTCTCATCGTGTATTAATTGCTCTGGCATTAAAATGCTGCTAACTCACTGACTTCCTGGATAATGTCAGCCTTCATTTCCTGATTATTTCACAGCCTCTGAAGAAATGGGGTTTTCTGTCCTGCAGAAGTTAGTCATTGGTGCTCAAAGTGCTGTAAAAGGTCTGCAGGAATGTTTTAGCACCAGATCAGATAGAGCTCCATTGGCACAACACATGGTGCTGGATTTCTTCCTTATCCTAAAAGGAAACTCCTTTTAATTCCTCCATTCGAAACAAGACCAATCAATTATGATAAATACCAATAAATAATAAAGTACAGCCACATTTTAAGCTCCTCATTTACACTGTTGAGCAATTATTGACAGCAGCTGCCCTGTGAACCTGCCTTCCTCTTGAAAGAGGTTCTCAATTTATATCTAAATAATGATGCCCAAATCTCCCAGCTGTGGAGAGAAAATCTCTTGGGCAAATACTTGGGATTCTCGTGCATGCATTCCATAATTCACAGGTGCTCATTAAATAGTCTAAAAGGGTTTTTTTTCCCCCATCAGTACTCCAATTACCATAAATCACTATCATGTACAAGCAATATGTTTGCATATTACAATTAATTTGAAAATAACTCTCTCAGGACATCAGGAATCAAGAAATTCAGTCAGGAATTCCAATGGAAAGTGGTTTTTTTTTTTAAATATACTAGGGATGACTACTTCTCCTCCACACTTTGCTCAGCTCCAAATCTCCCTGGGGGATGTCAGCAGTTTCTGCAGTAAATACACTCTCAAGTGTTCCAGGGCTCAGAAATTGTGCATTACCTTTACTACCTCAAAATTAATTTCTTTTTACAGATTTTTTATTCTACTCAGGAGCACGTAAAATTTGCATACATCTTTAGAAAGAAAAACAAGCAAATATTCCCAGAATAATTCAAATTCTCAGATTTAAAGAAGCCCTGATCCCCTAAACATTCCATTGAGTTTGATATCATTAATCACAAGCTTCAAATTATGCACATATGGAAATGCATGTGTGCAGAAGCTGAGTTATTGGGCAATATTTAAGTACTGGAACTTACAGTTATTTTCATATTTTCTAAATGGCTTTTCATCTTTATAACCAAAAAAAAGCAGACTGTGATTTTCACACATATGCTGTTACCAGGGAACATGATTAGAGAGTGCTGCAAAGTTATTGCAGGGGTTTTTTTTGGAAGACTGATCTGTCTGTGAAGTCACAGATGTCCCTGAGTGACACCAAGGCAGAGGAGACACATTACCCACATCTCTTCTCCTCCTGGCAAATGTCTCCTCACATTATCTTGCCATTTCATAAACAAATACTTTCTGAATGAGGAAGAAAAACTAACCCAGCTCCTGCTGTCTGGGAATCCAAGACAACACTGAAATGCTCAATCAAGTTACATTTTCTCTCTATCACAGCTCTCACTACAGGAGATAAATTCCCAAGTGTGGCTTAACAAATTGCTTGGATCTAGAATTTGCCTTGCCATATTTTTCCCTTCTGCTGAAACTCTCATGGCAGCCAGTGCCATGGCTTGGAGACAATAATATTTCTAAGATGGAGTTGAGCTGTCTGATGCCAGATTTGGGGTGTTTTTCCAGCAGAAAGCATCAACTTCAGCCACTCAGTAAATGAGTACAAGCACTTTTAGAATTACATTACACTGTGATATTTATACACACCTGAACACTGGACAGAGTGTTTCCCTGTCCCACCCATTTTAGCATTCAGGAAGTTGTTTTCTCTTTTGCTTGGTACATTTTTTATATCCTTTGGAAATCACAAAGCTTCTAAGTGTGGATCTATACTGTGTGCAGAGAGATCCTGCTAAAAGGTACAACCCTTTTCTGACACATTCACTTGGAGATTTCTATTAAAAAAAACATTTTTCTCTTAGTATGAAATACCAAGCCATGTTTTACAGTGTTTAATTTTTTATTCCCTACATAATTGATCCCACTTCTCACTCTTCCTGGCTAGCAGTCTTCCCTCCTTCAGCATGAATCTGCAGTTCACAGGTTTTCATTTAAGGAAACAGTTTTGGAGTTGCAAACACAGCCTGGCTGATGAGAAGGCACAAGAATAAAAAGTGTGCTTATTTCTAAGGTATTCTGGTTGTGAAACTTGCTCTGGTTCCTGTGATGTCTTCCTTACAGAAACATTTACATTCTAAATTTCAACTGATACTGATTTAATGGAATTACTTGCAGACAAAGAATGTTTGATTCCCAAAAAGTTCCTGGTAGGTGGATACACTTTGAATGGCACAAAATAGGCTTCATCCAAAAATATTAATTATCTCTTTCCCTCAGCTGTCTGTTCTGCACAGCAGCTGTGAACCAACTGCTGTTAAATGTATATGGCACAATTCAGAGTCATTCAGAAACTTGGCCAGACCTGAATACTCACAATTCCCACCCTGCTTGATCTTCTGTTTTCTTTATAAATTATTTTATTTTTTTCATCACTGTTAAAACAACATTTCCTTCATTTTATTTCTCTCTCAAACGTCTCCTTGAAGCAACACAGACAAATTGCATTGGCATGAGTGAAACTATGAATAAAATTCACTGTGAATCACAGAAATTAAAAATGGGAGTGAAGATGGGGACCAGCTCCTCTTGTCTGTGTGTTCTGAAATCACAAACTGAGCTTTGGAAGGACCAAAGAACTCTGCCAAGCTTAAACCTTAATCCCACTATTAAACCTGTTATAAATAGTGCTGGCAGTGCAAACCATGGTGGGAGCAGCAGCACCGAGGGCAGGGCCTGGAAATGATGGCAGCTCATGCCAAGGTGCAGGTGAACAGCAGGTGAACACCTGTCCTGCAGGTTCCTGCTCTGGGAATGGCCCTGCAGAGCCTGCAGGGAGCTCCCACACCTGAGCAGAGCCTGCAGGGAGCTCCCACACCTGAGCAAACACCTGCAGGGAGCTCCCACACCTGAGCAAACACCTGCAGGGAGCCCCCACACCTGAGCAAACACCTGCAGGGAGCTCCCACACCTGAGCAAACACCTGCAGGGAGCTCCCACACCTGAGCAGAGCCTGCAGGGAGCCCCCACACCTGAGCAGAGCCTGCAGGGAGCCCCCACACCTGAGCAAACACCTGCAAGGAGCTCCCACACCTGAGCAGAGCCTGCAGGGAGCCCCCACACCTGAGCAGAGCCTGCAGGGAGCTCCCACACCTGAGCAGACGCCTGCAGGGAGCCCCCACACCTGAGCAAACACTGCAGGGAGCCCCCACACCTGAGCAGAGCCTGCAGGGAGCCCCCACACCTGAGCAAACACCTGCAGGGAGCCCCCACACCTGAGCAGAGCCTGCAGGGAGCCCCCACACCTGAGCAAACACCTGCAGGGACCCCCCACACCTGAGCAGAGCCTGCAGGGAGCCCCCACACCTGAGCAAACACCTGCAGGGACACCCACACCTGAGCAAACACCTGCAGGGAGCTCCCACACCTGAGCAAACACCTGCAGGGAGCTCCCACACCTGAGCAAAACCTGCAGGGAGCCCCCACACCTGAGCAAACACCTGCAGGGAGCCCCCACACCTGAGCAAACACCTGCAGGGACACCCACACCTGAGCAAACACCTGCAGGGAGCTCCCACACCTGAGCAAACACCTGCAGGGAGCTCCCACACCTGAGCAAACACCTGCAGGGAGCTCCCACACCTGAGCAGAGCCTGCAGGGAGGGGCAGGAGCTCCCACAGCTGCCATGGGGACAGAGGCACCCCCTGCCCTGGGAATGTTCTCCTGAGGGATTCCAACACTGGCACACAGGCAAAGGCAAAACAGAAGTGCTGGGATTATTAAATTACTCCAATAAATGTCTAAGGTAAAACCCAGTTGTCAAGAGGAATGATAAGCACGGCTGAATTTGTGGTTTTAATTCCCTCACAGGTGATTTCTTGCAGATTTACAGAAGAGCAGTCTCAACTGGCCAGTTAATGACAGCCAAAACAACTTCTCCCTCTCCAGAAAACATTTCCATATTGGCAAAATGCTAAATCTAAATCTTTCTGATTAACCTATTAATTCCAGATTTCCCTTCCTCCTTACTACAAGTAATAAAAGACAAACAAAACATTTCAAGGGGCAGGGAGGAATAATTTCTTCTCTTCTTTGACACCCTGTTTGATCTCATTTCTAAGGCTGAACAATGGCAGCCTAAGCAAAGACTTTTGCTTAGTGCTGTATTCTTTATTCATTGCTCATATTTTTTAAGGTGATTAAAGACTGTGCACACCAATAGGAATAAAGCACATTCATTATACCACTTGTTTTAGCAAGTTGATTTTTAGCCAAATTAGATTCTGGTACCTCTGTCACCACTTTCTTTAAACTCAGGAAATGAATATCTTATTTATGAAGAGATGAAGCAGTTATTGGAAGAGTTGTAATATCATAAACAGAGTATACACTGTGATATTAAGCCATAAAATTAATCTATGCTAGCAAGCGTTCAACCCAGAGACAACGTCATGGTTTCATTTATATTTAACCAAAAGTTCAATATTAAAAAAAAAAATTGAACAAATAACTTCCTAATCACATATGCAGATGCAACAGAAGCCTAAAAAAATTATTATTAAGATTATTATTTAAAAATACCAAAAGCTTCAGCTTTATATCTTCATTTCTACCAGGACCTTACAGCACAGAGCAGCCCTGCACAAGTCTAAGGCTGCACTTGGTATGACACAAGCAGCAGGAAAACCGAATTTCTGAGGATGTTCCTGTGCATAACGTTACCTGTGAGATAACACCCAGATCAAGGTCAGGGAAAACTCCCAACAGCAGAGCATCCCAAGAGATTCATCCGAAGCTAAACAACTAAACGGGGGCCAACTTTTAGATAAGACGAAACCAAATTGTGATTTCAGGCCTCAAAGGACAAAACCATGGGGAAATTGTTTCATTTTTATAGCGACCTAATTGTTTTTATAGCTGACGTGCACAGCTAAACCGCAGCATCAATGCACAGCCACATCCTTTATCTACACCACAGAAAAAGTTAAATGCGGACATTAGGAATATACAGAAAAGTAGAAAATAGTAAAATATGAAATATGGGGATATTCCGGCGGTTCTGTTAGCCCGAGGGATTTCCCAGTGATCCCCGCAGCGATGGCAGCGGCCGGAGCGGCTCTGGCACAGCTGCTGCTGCGGGACGGCCGCGATGCTCCGGGAGCCCCGTTAAGGTCACACAGCCCCGGCCGTGAGCCCGCGGCAGCCCCGGGGCCCCGGGTACCGCTGCCAGGGCTGCCCATCCTCCGGCAATGCAGAACAGCTCTCCCTGCCGTGCTCGGGTACCGGAGCATCCTCCGGCAATGCAGAGCAGCGGCAGCCAGGGCTCACACTGCCGTGCCTGGGTACCAGGGCATCCTCCGGCAATACAGAGCAGCGGCAGCCCAGGGCTCGCCCTGCCGTGCCCGGGTACCGGAGCATCCTCCGGCAATGCAGAACAGCGGCAGCCCAGGGCTCACACTGCCGTGCCTGGGTACCGGAGCATCCTCCGGCAATACAGAGCAGCGGCAGCCCGGGGCTCACACTGCCGTGCCTGGGTACCGGAGCATCCTCCGGCAATACAGAGCAGCGGCAGCCCGGGGCTCACACTGCCGTGCCCGGGTACCGGAGCATCCTCCGGCAATACAGAGCAGCGGCAGCCCAGGGCTCGCCCTGGCGTGCCCGGGTACCAGGGCACGCTGCCAGGGCACCAGGGCACGCTGCCAGGGCTGCCCATCCTCCGGCAATGCAGAACAGCGGCAGCCCGGGGCTCACACTGCCGTGCCCGGGTACCAGGGCACACTGCCCATCCTCCGGCAATGCAGAACAGCTCGCACTGCCGTGCCCGGGTACCAGGCACGCTGCCAGGGCTGCCCATCCTCCGGCAATGCAGAGCAGCGCTCCGGGCACCGCGCCGGGGGCGGGCCCGCCGTGTGCCCAGCACAGCCGCGGCTCGGCGGAGCTCTCGCCATGGCGAGCGGGCCCTGCCGGCCCCAGCCAGCCCTGCTGGGCCAGCCAGCCCTGGGTGCAGGGCCGGGCTCGCCTCCGCCGCAGCCCCGCGGGGAGCGCAGCGCCGCATCCTCCCCCGGCACTTACCGGATCCTGGCGGCCGTGGTGGCGTTGCCGGTGCGTGCCCGCAGACACGCCAGCAGCAGCAGCCTCATCGCTCCGCTCTGCTCTGCTCTCACCTGCCCGGCTGCCGGAAACGGCGCTGCGGAGCGGGGATGGAGCCGGGATGGAGCGGGGACGGAGCGGGGACGGAGCGGAGCGGCCCCGAACCGAGCGGGGATGGAGCCGGGATGGAGCGGAGCGGCCCCGAACCGAGCGGGGATGGAGCGGGGACGGGCCAGCCTAACCGGCCGTGCCCGGGCAGAGGGCACTTGGCTACCGAGCCACGCGGTTTGGGTGCCTTCCCACACCTCTCGTTACTCAGGCACAGAGATGACGCGCTGAGATCGCGGCCAGGAAACATTAACTCGAAGGCCTCCGAGAAGAGCATCACAGCCTCTGCCTGCCGATATCACCGCGAGGTGCCCCGTGCTCAGGGCAGGAACACCGTTAGGACAAAATGTACAGGTGGGTAAGATGCCAGCCACCACCACAGCCAGAGGAACGTGCAATAAGATGCCAACCACCACCACAGCCAGAGGAACGTGCTAGTCCAAAGAACAAAGCAATGCGATGTCCAAAGACCGCATCATGAACGCCACATATTGAAGCAGAGCCAAAGGTGTGGAAGACCAGGGGAAAGGTCTGGCAAAAAAAAACCAAAAAAAAACACAGCAGCAGGTAAAATCCATAGACACAGCAAAACAGGAAAAAGAACAAACTTGAACTCTGGAGGAAGAAAAATGTATCCACAGCACCAAGCCAGTTTTCAGGATAAACGGGATGCACCCCAATTCCAGAAACACTGAACAGCGAGTGGGGCAGCGGGCAGGGAGAGGAGAGGCCCCTCTAGGGAGTCCTGGCAGATGAACAGGAAACAGGAGGCTGATGTAAATACCCACCTGAACTTGTTCCTACAGCTTGTGACAGTATTGAGAACAGCTGCAGGGCTTTGGTGGCTGACTGGACAGAAAAATCACTTTTTAGCTCGTAACCCAGTCTGATTGCCAGATATAATTCACCAGAGTCACACAGATCCCAAAGGCTGGAGAAGACAGGGAAAAGTGGTCATCAAAAACTGCAGTGCCTCATTATTGTAGCCTAAATTACTCTTCAAATTTCAGTGTCAGGTAGACAGAAAAAATACGCCACATGCAGAGGAACATTGAATTTAATCATTTTTGAAACAGTACTTCCTCCAGTAATTTGTGTGGATTTCTGAGGTTAACAGGTGTTCTGGAATTGAGGGTTTAGAAGTGATAAAAGCACACTGGAGTGGGTTCTGGCAAACTAAACATTTTGGTAGGCAGGCCCATGTTTTGCTTACAAATCTTAATGCTGCAGAGCTGTGCTAACTGCATCTCACTGAGTTATCACTTAGATTCAGCACAACATTATTTAGACCACTTCAGACTCCAGTGAGACAAAAAATTTTGGCTACAACCCAGAAGAGCAACAAATCTTGCAGAAATGCTAAAAAGAGATAAATGCTAATCTAAGGCTAGGTAGAACCACACCAGTTGTCACCATCCTAGAAAGTGTTTGTGGCACGAAATCCCACTCCTGTCAGGATGCAGAGGGTTTGTCAGGTGCATGGCCTGAAGCAGGGTGTGTGACTGGCTCAGAAAGCCACGTTTTGGGTTAACAAAAGCTGTCCATCACATTCAGTGTGAAGCACAAAGAAAACAAAAATGCAAACATTAAAGTAGGACAAAGCCTGCTCCCTGAGAAATGGGGGAACTCAACCAGTCCAATGAGAAATAAAGAGGAAATAAAGGAAACATTCAAGGAGATCACTATTTATGGGAACTCTGGCTTTATGCTATACAGGCCTTGACTGAAAAAAAATAATCTGGAAATGGCAGCATCGTGTCTTGAAAATATGGATATGCATTAATGTACTCCCTTACAGACAGAGTGCATTCACTGTGTTCAGAGAAGCATTAGAATGAAGTTTTAAACACCCTGTAGCTCAGAATTGTTTGGAGGTAAATTAAAACCTTCTTCCTGAGCTGCTATAGTGCCAGAGAGAATGTTTGGGTTCAAACAGTAACTTGTGAATTTCAATGAGTACCCACATCTCTGTACCTGAAGAGTTCAGTAACATTTTAATGTACATTTCTACTGCTCAGCACTGCTGGGTGTTTGTTCCAGTTGTGGGACAGGTCAACATGGAAATCTCACCTCACCAAGGTAAATGATGAAGGGCCTAAAACATGAAAACAAGAGACAATAATACAAAGTGTGCTTCAGTACTTTGAGTCTCCAGAAAATACTACTAAACTCCTCAGAAAGTGCAAGCACAGGTAATATGACAATTTTGTATTAAGCCAGGAAAAGATGAAATATAATTTTATTATAGAAGTGTTTATGTTACAGTAGTTCACAAAGAGATGTCTGTACAGTTGGTGGCTTTTTCCTCATTGTCCTTTGTCATGAAATTTGTTAAGTACTTCAGAGAGCAAATATATTTAGTGAGTCACTTTTATGGTATGTTATTTACAAAGGCCCATTATTAAATGAATATATTTACTTTTACAAGCATCACTTGCTCCACTACCATCACTGCTCCCAAATAAGTCACACCTAAATGTTTGGTATGTAAGCATATGATGTCAATCAATTTAACTCTTCCACTGGAAACACACAACCAGCAGTGCCTTACCCACCTTGTTCTGGCCAAAAATAAGACTTTAAGATCTGCTGCTGAAGAGAATTTCACATGTTCACAACCTTTACCTCAACAGGCACTGCAGCACATCTCAGGGTTCTGATCTTGCAGCCACTAATTGATGTTTTCCCACTGTAATCACATGCTTTGTCCCACTGAAGTCAGTGTTTATTCTCCATGTGTAGCTGGGTAATTCCTGCATGCCCTCACACCCAGCTCTGCTCCCACTGAGCGACCAGGCACACCCTGGGTGCTGAGCCAGCCCTGCTGCTTCCAAACACATACAAAAATATAAACCCAGCCTTTTACAGTGCACTTATCATGCTGGAAAGCCTTGTTGTGAGACAAACGATAGCATTAAATAACCCTGAAAAGCGCCAAAGATGATCTGGGGTCTGGAGCATCTCTCTTCTGAGAGAAGGTGGGAGCTGAGCCTGTTCAGCCTCCAGAAGCTGAGAAGGGATCTCATTAATGCACAGAAATATCCCACAGGCAGGAGCCAAGAACTCTGCCAGGCTCTTTCCAGTGGTGCCCGGCAACAGCATGAGGAACAATGCCCACAGACTAAAGCACAAGTTCCACCTCTCCGTGAAGAACTCATTTTGGTTAAGGATGGCAGAGCACGGGAACAGCGGCCCAGGGAGGGGCGGGGTCTGCAAACACCGCAAACCCACCTGCACGCACTGCTGTGCCCCTGCTCCAGGTGACCCTGCCTGGGCGATCTCCAGAGACCCCTTCCAACACAAACGGCTCGGAGATTCTGTGAAAAACCTGAGCGGGGCGAGAACACCGGCGGGGAGAGGCGCCGCACGGCCCGGGGTGCTCAGCTCTGACCGGGCACTGCCGGCCGCGCTGACGGGCCCTAAGGGGCATCCCCGCCGCCCTAATGGACACCCTGAGGGCGATCCCCGCCGCCCCGCCGCTCTGACGGACACGCTGAGGAACCTCCCCGCCGCTGTAATGGACACGCTAAGGGCCATCCCCGCCGCTCTGACGGACCCTGAGGGCATTCGCCGCCGCCCCGCCGCTCTGACGGACACGCTGAGGAACCTCCCCCCGCCGCCCGCCGGGGTTCCCTCACGCCCGGCCCCGCCCCGCGCCGCCGCTTCCGCCCCGCCGCGCCCCACCCAGCACGTGACGGCGGGGCGGGGGAGAGACAGCGCCTTCCACCAATGGCGCCGCGCCGCTGCCGGGGGCGGGGCCGGCAGCAGCGGAGTGACAGCGCCTTCCACCAATGGCGCCGCGCCGCTGCCGGGGGCGGGGCAGGAGCCAGCGGAGTGACAGCAGCCCCAGCCAATGGCACCGCGCCGCTGCCCGGGGGGCGGGCCCGGCACGGCGGGGGACGCGGGTCCCTCAGGGCGGGCCGGGAGCGCGGCGGGGCCGGGGGGACGCGGGGCCATGGACGAGGCCGAGCCGAGCGAGCGCAGCCCTTTGCTGAGCAGCGGCGAGCGCGGGCGCGCCGCCAGCAGCGCCTTCCAGGGCCGGCGGCTGGCCTGCGCCGCCGTGCTGCTGGCCGAGCTGCTGGAGCGAGTGGCCTTCTACGGCATCACCTCCAACCTGGTGCTGTTCCTCAACGGGCCGCCCTACGGCTGGGAGGGCGCCCAGGCCAGCCAGGCGCTGCTGCTCTTCATGGGCATCACCTACCTGGTGTCGCCCTTCGGGGGCTGGCTGGCCGACGCGCTGCTGGGCAAGTTCGGCACCATCCTGCTGAGCATGGCGCTGTACCTGCTGGGCATGCTGGCCTTCCCCGTCATCGCCGCGCCGCACACCCGCCAGGGCCTGTGCGGGGACATCCCGCTGTTCCCCGTGGAGAACTGCTCCTCGCCGGCGGCCAACGCCACCCTGGCGCCCTGCTCGCAGGCGGGGGCCACCCGCTACTGCGCCACCGCCACCTTCGTGGGACTGGTCCTCGTGGGGCTGGGCGTCGGTTCGGTCAAGGCCAACATCACCCCGTTCGGGGCAGACCAGGTCGAGTATGGTGTGGCTGCCAGGGGAGGCAGAGGGGCTTGCCTGGCTGGGGTGGGCACTGCCCGGCCGCCCGATCGCTCTGTGGGTGCTCAGCCGTGCAGGGAATCGCAGCGCCCAGCCCTGTGCGGGTTAAGTTGTGCCCTGTTTGATATAATCCTGGTGCCTGTGCGCTGTCAGATCCCTTATGGCCTTTGGTTTCCTGGTTGTCCTGCCCCAGCTGTGGTAGCTGGGCTGGCTAAGCCATCACCACCTTGAGGACTTGGCTTGAATACTCAATGGCCATTAAGTGGACTGTTAATTATCCTCCCTGGTGAGCTTGTCCCCAGTTAATCTGACTTCAGAGCTCATCAGATGAAGTATAGAATACACATTTTAGTTTGACAAGGATGGGCCTTCTAAGGCCTTTACCATCCTGTGATAAGAGAAGTCTACAGAACAAACAGTTTTTGTGTTTAGGTACTTGTGCACTGAGTGGTACTTTTGTGCAGGCTCATGCTGCATCACATGATGGGGGAAGCTGCTCTGGCTGTGGTAAACATCACCTGGGCTGTTCTCATAAGGACATGTCCTGTCAAATGACCTTATCCAGACCCACTACAGTGCTTTCATTCATTGGTCATCCCTGCAGAACCCAGTGGCTTCACAGAAAACATCTGAGAGCAACTTGGAGTTCAGTAGCAACTGGAACACTCTGTTACATGTACTTATTTGCAGTCCTGTGCTAAGGCATAAGGTGTGCTGGCTGTGGTTGTTGAAATGTAATTTTTCTAACCAAACTGGAAGTCCAGTTGCATGTCTGTTTAATGGCTCACTGAGTTCTGCTTAGAGCAGGTATCAGAAATGCCATGAATTCTTTCTAGGAGGGAGGATCCACCACAGAACGATTGCCAGCCATACCTCTGTTTCTGTTGTGCAGTTTGCAGTTGTCATTCTTTGGCATTTTGTGTGTTCTGAATTCTGGAGTCCTGGCTGAAAGGCAGTGTATAAATGTAAAACATTATTATAGCCCAGGACTGTGTGTCCCCAGTGCATTAGTTATGCTCAAGCCAGCCTGAGCCCATCAAGTGAAATAGCTTTAATATGACTTTATCTTGTAAGGTGTTTTTCAAAACTGACTGCTTATCCCCAGAACACTTTATGGAAGTTAAATATGGCAGATAAATAATGGCAGGAACAGAGCAGAAGAAGAGCCATTGCCAATGGAAGTGTAGCTGTTGTAGCTGGATTTTGTAAAGGCTTTTCCCCCAGGATTTCAAGGAAAGCACTTTTTGGCTGGGTTTGCAGATAATTCACAGTGATTTATGTAGGGTGAAGCAAAAGAAATACTCCTTTCTGGGCCATAATAATCAGTGGAGCTCTGCTGAGGACTGAATTTCCCCCCTTCTCTCTTTTTCTGGCTTATCATGTTAAATATATTACAGCATGCCACTTACCTTGGAGTGCAGTTTGGGGCTCTCTTGGGTGCCTTCTCCCTGCAAAGGAATGTAGAAAACTGCTGGGGAGATGTGGATATATCCATATAGCTGTATATCTCTATCTATCTCTATCATCTCTCTGTATATCTGAGAATAAACATCCTTGGGAGGCCAGAGCACATTGCAGACATGTTTTGGCTGGAGGTGTGCTGATAAGATTTGTCCTCCTTCCTCAAAGTACCAAAGGAAAGGATGAATTGTACATCGTGTCCTTTTGTTGGCACAATCACCTTTCAGAATGTAAATTACATTTTCATTGCAGAGCTCTTAAAAATGACCGTGTGAATTTTTCAGCTTTAATGTGTGTATAGAATTTGGGTGGAGAGCTCTTGTATAACAAGAGGTTTCTTTACTTAGCAGAATAACTGCGGAAAATTGGAAACTGAACTGCAGTACTTACTTTTCTCTGAAGTTGAAAGATGGTTAGTTATTTAGTTAGTTTCTAACTAACTCTGTTACATGTTTGCCTTTAGAAGTGCTTAAAAGTAGGGTTAGTATCGAGTAACTTCTTAGCAAAAAAAGTTCCTTTTTTTTTTTTTTTTTTTTTTTTTTTTTTGCTGGTCAAAAAAAGACCAGCTTTTCTCAACTGTGTTTATAAATGCTTTTCTAGAAGTTGCACACTGATCCATCCTGCTGTGAGTGTGAGCTGATGGTTCTCAGAATAGCATTTCTCACCACGTGGTCCCAGAACCTGGCACTTTCCAGTTCCCCTTTCGAGTGTTCTGCTGTCACTTCCTGTCCCATGGAGCACTCTGTGACTTTCTGCAGTTAGGAAACAATAGGGCTGCTGGTCATTATTGTGAAAGCTGCTTCAGCACTGAAACCAGAATAGTAGCAGATCCTAATCTAGTATCAGCCATAATCATTCTAATTATAGCTGGGTCTCTTTGAGGGTTACAGCCACGAGGGAGGCCAGGTTTCACCCCTCTGAGCCTTCCCTCTGAACTGCCTTCATAGTCAGTAAATCTATCAGCCACAACTGCCAGACATCCTCTAAAATTGTTGGTTTACAGTTGCCATTGGAAATTGCTGCTGTAAAGATGGCTTCAGAGTGATTTCCAGCCTTTATTTATTTCTAGAGCATAGATTTTCCATCCTCTGGACAAGGATGGGGAGCCACAGATAAACATTTGAAGGTCCCTGACTGCAACTTATTTTATTATTGCTGCTGTGGAACTTCTTATGAGCCTGTGGACCTCCAAGGCTCTGCAGAGAACAAGTTTGAAACAAGCTGAGGCATTCACAAGGCCAGTAATAACAGATAGGAGAGGAAGCAGACTTTAAAGGACTGAATTTTAGTATAAAACTTGGAAATTATGTAGCAGCTGAGTAATACTGTGCTACAGAGCTCTCTGTGATGATCTCAGAGTAAGTTGTCTGCAGGGAGGGATTAGAGGGTCAGATTCTGTGAGTTTGACTGCCCAGAACTCCTGGCATTGTACCTCCCTGGGCAGCCTAAGGACAGGACAAGGCTCTCAGTTCCATCCTTGCTGTGCTGTGTGCTTTTCTCAGAGCTGACTGGGAGAGTTCGGGGTGTTTGTTACATTTGTCACTTGTGACTGTCACTTGATTGCAGGAACAAATGAAAGCTGCTACTGCCAGGAACTTCTGAATGATCTTGTTCCTTCCATGGGGGGTTTTGACAAGACATTTCATTGTTCTTTGTCTTTGAGAAGATATTCCAGGTAGCTCAGTGGGACTTTTATTCAGTTATTAATGTTTGCCAGTTAAATGGCATTTCAGATGTGGCTGTGATGTGGTTTTTAGTGTAAATATATACTTTGATAAAGAAGGAGAAACTGGATTCTGTGCACTGTAAGTCTGTGGTGTGCCTGTCCTTTGAGCACTGCCTTCCTTTTGTCACTCTGTTCCAGAAAGGACACTGGGGATGGTGAAGGAAGTTTCTGAGAAAGGCCATAGATGTGATCAGTAGTTTCCAGGTGAGGAGTCACAAATCAGACTAAATTTCCTACTTTGGAAAAGGCAGCAGAAAGAAAGATGTGCCAGTGTTTTGTGGAGCAGGAATGGGCTGGAGCTCATTTTACCTGAGCAGGTAAAGGGTACAGGGCAGGTCAGAGCAGCTGCCCAGGTGTGATTACCTGTGGAGCCCTGTGCCACTTCAGGGCTTTAGGGACTGACAGGGAGGAGAGGGAGAGGGAGAAGAGAGGTGCACTGATGAAGCAGAGAGAAGGCAGCCTTGGTTCAGGAGGTTTCTCAGGAGCTAATGGTTGCAGGTTGGGATAATGCTGGACAGAAGACTCATGCTGTGCTTCCCTGTTCTTACCTGCATCAAAGTTTGCTTTCTTCTCCCAGCTTTCCTTTGTAGAGATGTCAGCAAGGTCATGTGCAAGAGGGAGGATGAGAAGTCATCTTCCTTGCAGAAATAAGAGAACTGAGACTTTGTGATGAAGAAATGGAAACTTCATCAGACAGATTGCTAACACTTTACCCAAGTTGGAGCTCTGTGTTCATGTAATTGTTTGCTAATATCCTGCTGCTCATTGGGCTTTGGAAGGAATTCCTGGATTGATACACTGCTGCAGTTGATGAAGGTTAGGAATTGAGTACCAAGTTCTGAAAGGTCAGAATGACAAGTCCTCAGTTTGTGTTCTGATGAGAGGCATTAAGACTGTGTTAAAATTTAAATTTGTTGTTTAATTAGAGGCTTAGGAAATGGAATAGTGTTAACTGTTACATACATACAGTTAGAAGAAGCAATTGTGGAAATAGGTGAATTTTTAGGTAGCTTAATTTTTTGTTACTAAAAAATAGTTACTTAAACTCCTGAGGACCATGGGATGTAAATCTGGGGGAGCTTTTTGTAGAGAAATGACCCAGTGGGAGCCAGTGCAGTAGAAACAATGATGGCCTCTCTGGGGAAGCTGTGTCTCTCAGCAGTGTGGCTTTTTTATCCCTGTGCTGAGCTTCTAGAAGGTTACACACAATGGTGCAGCTCACTGAGGTGTCATTTCATCAGGTACCATGTGAAACCCAGAACACTTAAATCATTTCAGTGTGACTCTAAATGAAACCTGAACTCTTCAGTGTGTTGAACTTGTTTGAATTTAATTCAAAGATTCTAATTCTGTTTAGCCTCATTTTCTTCAGAAACTGAAGGGCTTGCTTTTAATCTTTTCCAGGTCAAAGACCGGGGTCCAGAAGCCACAAGAAGATTTTTTAATTGGTTTTATTGGAGCATTAATTTGGGAGCTATCCTCTCCCTGGGAGGCATTGCATACATCCAGCAGAACGTGAGCTTTGTGATTGGATACAGCATCCCAGCAGTCTGCATTGGGATTTCATTCATGGTTTTCTTGTGTGGGCAGAGCTTCTTCATCACCAAACCTCCTGATGGCAGTGCCTTCACAGACATGTTCAGAATTCTCACATACTCCTGTTGCTCCAAGAAGAGCCACGGGGAACATTCAGCAAACAGGTTTGTGATGTTTCTGTGTGGCCTCCATTCTGAGGCAGCCTAGGGCTGGAACTCCCACCAGACACTGCAGCAGAAGGAGCAGGTCTGCTCTGAGAACTGGGAAATTGGAGCCCTGCAGATGCTTTCTGGGAGTTGAGGGGTGGAAAAGAGGCACCCTGAGATCACTGGGTCTGTGCAGCCAGATCATGGTGTCAGCTGAGCTCTGTGTGCTGCCAGCTCCAGTTCTGGGAGTGTCATGTAACCTGGCTGTGCTGCCCCCAGCATTAGGTCTCTGTTGGATGCCTTCTCATTTGAAAAGCACTCTCATCTGCATTTAAAGCTCTAAGTAGCTTGATGGGGAGCCAGAATTCTTCCACTCCTAGCAGCTGCCCATGGAATACTGGTGGTTGAATGGAATCACTGGTAAGAGATGTCAGGTGTCCCCTCTGCAGTGGGGTTCATGTGTTCAGATTGCCAAGCAGTTCAATGATTGAACAAGCAATATCACAAAATACAGGTCACCCTGAGTTCTGCCAGTTCCTTGGGGCTGGGGTGTGTGGGGAGGATGAGAAAGAAGGAAACTTCATAGCAGGACTTTCCTCTCATGTTTCCACCTGCTGGGGACCCATTCTGTGTTGCTGTAGCTCACATGAATTACTTACTTTGGAAATACACTTTTATAAGGCAGACAAGATTGCCAGTTGTGTTCAACTAAAGATTTGCAATCCTTTTCCCAAGTGAAGGCCAGGGAGTGCTGCACCCACCTCGCAGGCAAAGCCTCTTCGAGATGGCCAAGCTGTCCCGGGGGGGCCCCTTCAGAGAAGATAAAGTGGAAGATGTCAAAGCTCTTGTCAAGATTATCCCTGTCTTTCTGGCTTTAATACCTTACTGGACAGTGTATTTTCAAGTGAGTTGTTCCAAGTGCTGATGGTTATATTTGACATAATTTCTCATTTAACATTTTTTGGGGTGTTCTCTCATAAATAGGAAACTTACCTTGAAGTTGAGAGATGAGAAATGACTGCTAAGGAATAGTCTCAAATCATATTTTGACCTAATAATAGAAAAAGAAATAATTACAATTGTAGTTAAGACTCAGCAATACAAATTCACATATCTTAAATACTGTGATGTGTTTCACCTTGCAGTTGTTTCACATAAGTTAGGGTAACTGGTCTAGACCTCATTTTGATTTTCAAGTTCTGTCTTATGGAGATGATTCAGGATATCAGACACATTTTGGGGAAAAAAACACAATGCAGAAATTGTTTTCAAAGACACACAAATGATTCTTTGTGTTTTTAGTAAAAATAACTATAAGGTTAAAAAACCTTGTAATATTCTGGCCATAATTCTTTTCAGTTTGCTGTGTTAGCATTTTGACTCTGGTATAATCTTTCTTAATTGTTACAAAATGAAAACTACTTGGACAAGGAATGCTGAGAGCAAGATAATCTCAACTCCTGTTTCCTGATGCTAGATGCAGACAACATATGTACTACAAAGTCTCCATCTGAAAATTCCTGAGATCTCCAATGACACCAACTCCATCCACACGGTAAGCAGAGCAGAGCAGGTGCAAAGAGCCTTTCTTCAGCTGAGATGCAGAGTGGGTCAGCAGTGTGCAAACACTCCAGGAAGTTCAGGTAGTGCTCAACTACCTGATTGTGTGTGATTATTGGGGATCAGTGGCCTCAGCACATCCCAGATGCACATCCCAGATCTACATCCCAGATCTGTCATCCCAACAAGTACTGGAGTTCACAGCAGCCTGGTCACTGCTCTGGTGGGTTCAGGTAACTCTCACTGCTTTCATCAGGAGTTTCTGCAGTGGCCAAAGCCTGACCTTTGAGGAGAGCTGATCAATCTACATTCCAGGACAGAACTCAGGAGGAGTGAATACCCTTCCTTAAGTGATACATCAGCATTTGGAATTGGAGACACATTTGTTTAACTTTAGACTGCCTGATCAATAATCACTTTACCTTTAGCATATTGAAAGGAGCTGTTCAATCAGGGCTGGCATCATGTGATTCCAGACATGGTACAGAGAAGTGAAACCACAGCATTTACAGGATACATGTGTTACACCCCCTCTCTATTCATTTGGCAAGTGTAACTTGATTTGAATTGAATTTTGCATTTACATTAGTGCATTTCTGCTGTATATCTGTTTCTGCTGCTCTGTGGCATATTTCTCATAGTTCTAAGCTTAACAGAAGATATACAGAGCTTGGCTATTAAATACTTTCCATGACTCAATTAGGTAAAAGGTTTAATTCTGTCAGATGAGAAACTGAGCCTGCAGATGTATGAGCAGGCAGATTCAATGAAAACCTGAAGAGCTGAATATTTTCTTCAGCTTTCAAACACTCTTATTTTACTTTCTCAATGTCTGTCAGTGCACTGTTGTTTATTTTGCATCAAAGCATTCAATCAAAACCTTTTTTTTGTAAAATAATAGTAAAACTCAGCTCTTAAGTATGAAATTGCCAACTGGAGTCCTCTCCCCTTGCAGTTCCCAGCAGCCTGGCTGACCATGTTTGATGCAGTGCTTATCCTGATCCTAATCCCCTTGAAGGACAAGCTGGTGGACCCCATTCTGAAGAGGAATGGCTTGCTGCCCTCCTCACTGAAGAGGATTGCAGTTGGAATGTTCTTTGTGATGTGCTCTGCCTTTGCTGCAGGTAAGAAAACAACTTGGAGATCTCCTGACATGGTGAATTGTTCAGCTCACTGCAGCAGCATTTAAAAAAAACTGTGTGAATATTTAATTCAGCCTTATTTTCTGTGAGAGAGTTGGAATGTGCTTTCCTGGATGCATTTCCCTCAATAAAGGGGATTGTATCAAAAAATTTACTAAACTGTTTTGAACACTTGCAATAAAATTGGACCACTTTTCCTGCCTGATGTAGACTTTACATATACCCTTTAAAAATGTTTCTTCATACATTCTGACTTCCAAGTAGAAAAATGCTGAAATTTTACCTCAAATCCTTTCCCCTGACCTGAAATAATAAAGTTAGCTTATGGCTGAACAAGAGTTTCCTCCCACTTTGGGTTTTCTCTCCCCTATCTTCCTGTTCCCTAATGTTTGGGAATTAGTGTGGTGTAAAATAGCTCAGCTGTAGCATGAAAGGGAACAGATGCCAGCTCTGCTGGCCCCATAAATCAGCTGCTTTTGAGATGATTTCAAGTTGTTAAGTGCTGCTGATGTGGAACTGAACATCTCTGAGCAGTGCTCCACAGAATCTATAGCCCTCACCAGCATCACTGGAATGAACATATTGATAAAGCATTATAGCATTAAATAAATTCATTGCAGCACTTGGGATCCCCTGTATTTTAGGGACAGGGACACTTTATATGGTTATTAAGTGTTCTTTCAATGAGAGAGGTAATTATTGGGCCAAGGTCACTTTGTGGGTGAGGAAAGTTCTCAAAGCAAAGTCACTTAAAGTTAAGATAGAAGTGTTTCTCCTATTCCATGTTTCCTAGGACAGTGCTGCTGCAGAAGAGGATGATGTAAAACCCTTAAATGTCACCTCTTGAAATAGAACCTGTGGGCTCCCACAGAAGGGAATTCAAACCCAGCAATGTCTGTCTTTATTCATAGTGGGGAAGGGACATCAAGCTGTGCTAGCTGACTTGGGGAATGGGCTCACACAGCAAAATTCCTTCAAGTTTCAGCTGCTTTTTGCAATTCACCTACAAATGTAACACATGATTTTGTTGGTTTGATCCACCCCAACTGTTCCCCATTAGAAACTGAAAAGGTGAATTCTTTGGGTGATTATTTGCAATCTGTTTGGAAGGTTTAACCTTTTGGAGTAACTTAACATCTGTTCATCACAACAGGAGTTTAAGAGCTTCAGTTGAGACAAATTTGGGGTTTAGGAAACTTTATTTCTAGCAAGGTGTTGGTTTATACATTTCATTCAGTTTTTATTTTTTCTTAAGTGGTATTTATGGCTGCCATATTTTAACATTCTTAAAATACACTGCAACTTCCAACCATTGCTGCATTTGAGAGGGACACTGAATGAATTCCTAAACATCTGAAAATGTCAAGAATTGCAGTCATGGCAGTATCTTAATCATTTGTTTGTGCCATATTTCCATTTTGACTTGCTTATCAAACAGCCATTAGTTGTGGACACTACTCAGGCTGCCTATCAGATTGGTTAGATTATTTAAAATATTTTATAAACTGTGTTAAAATACAACTGATTAGATTTAATGAACATCTGCTGTGCTTCATGCATCTTCTGGTGAATTCTGAGCAGCAATGTTCAAGGTTATTCAACTGGAAAATCTACTTCATTTATAGAGTTTAAACCATTATAGCAAAAAGTTCAGATTATTTTATTTAAGAGTGTAAAATTAAACATGAAACTTGTCTATCAAAGTCTTAAGGGAAGAATCAATAGATTCCAGATTTGAAGTACTTTGAAGATGAATTTATGGCAAAAGTTGATATATTGCAGTTGTGCTCCTAGGTGGCTCAATGCTTATTTTGTAAGAGCAGAAACACATTAAGATCACTTCATGTTTTGAGGTACAACAATTCTGTGTTGAGTGGAAATAAATGAAATTATGTCTGAGCTCTTAGATGACTCTACTGCTTTGTTTACACTTTAATTAACCTCCACTTTAAAAAGCTTGGCAGCTATATTAAAAGGAAAACATCAAGAAATTCAGTTTTATTTTAATTACAGCAGCTCTCCATAGTCCAGAGGGCACTGAGGTAACTAAAGAAAGATACTTAAAAACAAGGTGGGTCACCTACAAGAAGTGAGGTATATAGAGAAGATGTGGTGGCTGGCCTGACATGAAGTAATAAATTCAGAACAGTCTTTACCTCCAGCCCAGTGTCAGTAAGAAATTGGGCACAGAGGTGCTGGTCTGGCTGGTCCCCTCAGGGTTTCATGTCCCAGATTTGGGAAGCCATGGGAGAACAGGGACTGTGTTTGTGTGTTTGGGAAGTGCTGTCAGTGCTGGGTGTCCTTGGCACCCCTGGGAGGCTGCAGGACAGGGCCTGGCCAGAGGAAGCAGATGTGCATGGGCTGGCAGCCACGGAGCAGCACAGCTCAGCCCTGGGGATATTTGGGGATATTTGGTGGCCCAGGAGCAGTCAGCTCCTGCCTCAGGGAGCAGGAGAGCCCCCAGCTGACAGCCCTGAATGGGGGGCTGGGAGTGCAACCCACTCTGGAGGAACAGTGGCAGTGGCTCAGCCCTGCTCCTCTGAATGGGGATGAATAAATTCACCTGATTTCCAAGGATTAGAGATGAGAGTTCTTTTCTAGAGGACTCTTCTGGGTGAAGCAGGGAGTGTTATTAACTGATAGCTGTTCTGTGTATTTTATGTAACTGTGAGTCAATCATTTAATCTGGGCAACTTCACCAAAACCCCACAGCATTATTTGATATTCACTTTCTACTCTAAACTGTTGTGCTGAGCAAGCTAAAAATGCTTATATTTTACATTATCATGTCTCTTTTTCATTCCATATGAAGTACTTTCTATGCAATGTATTGCTTGTAAATCAAGCTCTAATGAGCTCTTGGATCTCTTCAGATGAAAAGTGTCATATAAATGTCATAATCATATTCATAGAAGGTTTTCATAGCTCTGCAGGACTGGGGTAGCCATTTCCATAAGCAAAAGGGTTTCTAATTTATGAATACTGTGGTGGCAGTTGAAATGGTTCAACAGTGCAAAGTAGTAGTTTGTGAAAATGAGATTGTCTTTAAAAAAAGCCCAGCACAGTGTCCATGAGAGCTGTGAGCTGATCCATCCAGAAATGGGCTGAGTGTTTGTGTAATTATTGCCACTGAATGAGAATATAATCACTAATTCTATGGCAGAACAACTGTGTGCCTTGAAATAACAACAGCAAAAGTAGTCTGAAATGCTTTATGCCAGGAAATAAATGCACATTCCTATTGTATCATTCCTAATTGTAATGCAGGGCTGAATCCTAATTTAATTCTTAATGTGGAGAAACAATGTTTGCATCTTGGGTCAATCTTTTTTCCCTCCCCTTTCACATAGGAATTCTGGAAAGCAACAGACTGAAAATTGTAAAGGTTAAAACAATTAACCAGACAATTGGGAATGTTACATACCATGCTGCAGATTTGCCAATCTGGTGGCAGATTCCTCAATATGTGCTGATTGGATTCAGTGAAATATTTGCAAGTATAGCAGGTAAGAGCCTTTGTGTGCTTAAATCTGCTTTTGTATCTGTCATAAACGATGGAATCTCAGAAAATAAACACTTCTCAAACCATGAAAAGTAAGCTCTGATGCTCCCAAATACATTTTTATACAATATTGCTCAATTTGAGTGGCAGAGCTCACCACTGCCTTGCACATTTGAAGCCTGGCTATGCAAGACTGTGCTTTCAGAACTGAATTTCAAGCAGAGTAACACCTAAAATATTTGTGTGGCATCCAGGTAGTGCAAGCCCTAATAGAAAACAATATACTCTTTCAATATTGTATTTTAATATCAGTTTTGTGTCCTCTGAATCTTTCTCTGTGTTGGAAATACAGTTTGTGCTTTTTATTTTATTTGGTCTTATAAAGTGAGCTCCCAGTTTAGAAAGTCAGTAAATGGAAACACCTTTCTGAGGTGAAAGAGAAGAAATAAACCAAATTTAGAAAGACTAGTTTAAATTCATGTTACTTGAGTTTTTTCATCTATGAAATAAGAGAAGTTTTTGTGCATATTAATAATGAAGTGGCTGTTTTTATATAACTTTATCTACTTTAGATCAGTTTTTCTGTAGCTGTTCCAGTACTCCAACATGACACTAAGCAAACTGAAGCAGTGCTCAAATTTTCTGTGTTTGAACAAATGCAAGAGACCTGGAATTCCCTGAGACTGGCCTGTGTCAGGACAGCTGAGTGCTCACACTGCCAGGAAGGAGGGTGAAGAGAGCTGTGAAATGGGGTTTCTGTCAGTGCAGGGCTCAGTCTGTGTCCCTGGGGCTTTCCCAGCTCTCATTTCCCAGGCTGCCCAGGGGATCTCCAGCACAGCTGGCACTGTTTGGAGCAGGGCTTGGTGAGCTCTGCCAGCCTGCTGAGTGTGAGCTGCCCTGGCACTGCCTCAGAGCTGGGGGCTGCTGATGCAATCCATCACTGACTGGATGGAAAATCAGTTCATTTCTGCCTGACTGGGGTTACTTACTCAAGTGTTGAAACACTGAAGTGTGGGATCCTGCACTAAGCCTGCAGCACCCCCAGCTCCTGTCCCTGCATTCCTGGTGACACCAGCTCAGTTTCATTTCCCCCTGGGAGGTTCCCTTCATTCCTGGGCACTCAGAGCTGATGGGATTCTGTGATTCTGGAGCTCTGGCAGTGGCCCCAGCTGTCCCATGGCCCATTTGTTCCCCTCTCAGTGGAGCAGAGAGCTTCTGCTCCATCAGGTTTCTGGTTACTCCTGTTCTGCTGTCATCACACTTGTTAGGAAATAAAATAAGGTGCTTGGGTTGCTTGGCAAGGAGAATACAAATGGGGTTTGTTGTTTTTTCCTAACTACTCATTTGCTCTCCATTTCATTATGTGTGTATGTACCTGTCACAAGTGGTAACACACAAAAATCTGAAGGTAAAATTTTAATTACTTATTAAAACTAAGGCTGTTTTTAGCATTTTTATCCAAAGAGTAAAATTAATAACTTGTAGTCAGTTTAGTGATTGTACCACTTAAATCCTACCTCAGATAAACAGATGACTTATCAGAAATACAAGTGTTCATGGAAAATTAAACCAATTTCTTCCCTATTACACAATCTTGTTTCCCTGTCAGGTGCTATTAATAGTTTGTAGGTGTTAGCAAGGAAAAAACAGCAAACCTGTCTGCAGGCTGTGGAAAGGCCTTGAAGCTTTCTCTGTTTGCTGAACTCCAAGCTGAGAGGACTTCAGTGGAGTTCTTTGGGAGAAGTCTGCAAGGCTTACACAATTCTTGTGTGAATATTCTGCTGTTCTGCACTGCTGGCTCTGTACCAACAGCACCATAACTTCAAAAACTCTTGGTCAGTGTTTGAAAAAGATCTAGCAAAAATTCTATGCAGAGCTTAATTGCTTTGTGTAGTGCATTTTCATTTAATTTTTTTTATAAAGGCTCTTTCCTGCCTTCTGACTGTTATCTGAACATAATTCTTAATATTTTTAAGAAGGCCCTTCAAGATTCAGAGTGTACTTTACCAATTCAGTATTAAACTTGATAAAGGCATCTACTGTGCTATGAAATTCAGGCTTAAAATAAGCAAAGTGTTAATGCTTACAAAACCATAATGATGTGGAAATGTTTGTTGTGAGCAAAAAGGGACTAAATAGCACAAGAATGAAACATAACCTCTGTTTTTCTGTTTACTGTAAAACTAAGCATATTTTTATTAAGCCACATTAGTTACACTTGAGGTACCTTTAAAAAGATGATACACATTGCATTAATCTTTTGTATTATTCTGTCAATCCTGCTAAAGCAGCCTTGTTTAACTGGGAATTGTAATCTCACATGCCAGCAGTGGTGAGGGGCTTTGATTTCAGAAGTGCTTGTTTGCAGGAGCATGAAATAATCATCAATGGCTGCCAGCAGCCACAGGAGCTCTGAAGGCACAGAGAAGATTTTACATTCTTTATGCCAGATTCAATCTTACTCAGATTTAGAAATGTACCTTATTTTGTTGCAAAAAGTGCAGGGTTACACTCATTTTGGTTTTTTGTTCTGAGCCTTAAGGTCTTATTCCAGCTGCAGCAGGCAGATCCAGTGTACCTGTAAAATGAACAAGAAAAGAAACAATCCAGATCCCCTCACCTGTTGTACCTGAGCTTAACTTGTACCAACATCCACAAGCCTGGTGCCCAAGGTGTGCCTGAGGCTCAGGAGCCCCTGGCAGCTCTGGCAACTTAACAAGAAGTCCCAAAGCAGCTGCTTATTTCTTATTAAAGTGTGCCTAGACAGATAAATACTCCTTGGAAAATCTGACTTGTGATACTGGTGCAGAGCCTAGGCAACAAAGGCACTTTTAATTCTCAGAATAAATAGCATTCTTCCCCCCTGCCCTCCCATTTGCAGCTGCCTGTGTGCAGTCCCTGGTTACAGTTTGAATTTAGGGAAGCCCCACAGCTGGGCTGGCTGAGGCTGTTTCAGTTCCCTGCTGGCCTCTCAGCAGCTCCATGTGGAGCAGAGGAAGGAGCAGCAGGGAGTTGGTACCAGGGATTGTCAGGTGGCTGCTGGTGGATCAGGGAGAGCACCCAGCTCTGATTCCTTCCCAAGAACAAAGTTCCAGGCTGGCTGTCTGGCTCCCAGTGTTAATCCTTTTCCTGAAGAGAAATGCCACTGGATTTTTACTAAACCTGCCTGGAGCAGTCAGGCAGCAGTGGTGGTGTAAATAAAGCAAGCCTTTATTATGGCAGACATGAGAGTTATGCAATTGCAGGTCTGTAATGCTCTCCTTGCCAAGAAAAATGTGAGATGAGGTAGCATTAATTCTCAGTATGAGCAGGCTGTTTGGAAACAAGCATTTCACCTGTCAGAAAAAGCTCTGCAAGGAATGTATTTGATTGTCTCTTGTGAATAATCCCATTTGATTTTTGACAGGAGTATTATTCTAAAAAGGAGAGTTAATCATGGGCATTAATCTTGGCATGGCACAGCCTAACCCAGTGTGTGCTCTTGGTGCACAAATTCAGGAGCACAGATCTGCAGAGGGATGGTCACTGGTGCCTTTCTCTTGGGTTTATGGCTTGAAATTTGAGTAAAGACAGCTGAAAGTTCAAGCCCCATATCTACAAATGTTTAAAAGAATTGCTTGCTAGCAAGCAATGAACTTAGAGAATTCTAGATCAAAAGTAAATTAAATTAAAACAATTACTGCCTTTCCAGTTCCAGTTAATTTCTCTGCACTTTCAGAAATAGAGACACTGAGGCTGAGAGAAATAAATGTTCACGGCCAATGCAAGAGTGACTTTTTTTTGTCCTGCATGTACTGCCCACCAGGGACAAGGGGAGCAAGGGAGATGGGAAACATGGAATTGCCAGGTTCTGGTTAGTTTAATACATTTCTTTAAGGATAATTTTAGACAGAAGAATGAATATGTTGGTTCAGAAGATTTCTTGATTTTACACATGGAATGTAAATTAGATCTGTGTCTCAGACATTGTCCATTTAATGGTTGGTACATTGATGACCTTGAGGAGGATTCATAAAGCAATTAAAGCACCTGGGAGCTGCTGGGGCTTCACCACACACCTGAAACTTCTAGAACACTTCTAGAACCATCTGCTCTTACATATTCCAACAGCATTTTTCATCTTTTAATACAGGTCTAGAATTTGCATATTCAGCTGCTCCCAAATCTATGCAGAGTGCCATTATGGGGCTGTTCTTTTTCTTTTCTGGGATTGGCTCCTTTGTTGGCTCTGGACTGTTGGCACTGGTGTCTATTAAAGAAATTGGCTGGATGAGTAATCACACAGACTTTGGTAAGTGTCATTTTCAGGTTCATGGTCTGGAAAGTGGAAGTTTCACTTAAGCATCAAGGGCATGGCATTGTTGAGTTTGAACACAGTTATTGTTTTCAAATATTAATTTGTCTGCTGCTCTGTTAAAGTTTCATTTTGCATCTTAAGTACAAAATAATGTGACTGCAAAAAAATTTACTGCCCTGATGAAAGCACAAGAAACCTCTGTAACAGCTCAGCTGTTACTGCATTTCATCACTGGAAATTACAAATATTTTCATTTCAGTAAAAAATATTTAAATTATGTGCAGCAGCATATATTTTCAGTATATATATATATATATATATAGTATATATAGTATTTCAGTAGATATATATTTCATATATATTCAGTATAAAGTACTGAAATTGCTTTCTGTGGTTATGGGGAGTAAAATGTAAAATTGCACTCTGTCCAAGTGATTATTCAGCTTCCCCATTTCAGTGACTTCAATGCTTAGCATGAGTTAATTCTGCATTTCCATCTGCTGGCTATTTATACTGCTAAAGTTCAACAAGTCACCTGCTTTGAGTTGCCAATGGAGGTTAAAAATAATTATTGGCACCAGTAGGTGGCACCTGGGGAATTTCAGAAAATCCTCCCCTTCTCAAGGGCTAATTAGTTCAACCAGGAGGAGTGTGAACATTCTTAAATGTCTGGAGCTGCTGGGTGTGCATGGCTTAAAGTGCAGCCTCAACTTCACATTTGGGCTAAGAGAATTTGCCATTTCTGCTGGATTTGCATCTACCAAAAAGCAATGTCTGATCCCTGCCTATGCCAAAGTTATCTGTGGCTCTAAGTTGTTCTTTAAAAGCTGCAGAAGAGAACAATTCTGTTCTCTTCATGACATCACTGGGGGTGACTGGCTGCCTCCAAAATCTTCTAACCAGTTCCCTCCCTGCCAGTGAATTGACTTGTTTCTCCCACCCAAACTAAGATTTCATGGGTTTAATATCCCATCTCATAAAGGATAATTACTGCTCTTCAAACACATCTGCTCTTGAAACACAGATTCACATGTATATTGTATTTTAAATGTCAAGTTTCATTTTACTGCTTTTTATTATAAGTTCATTTAATTGAATCTTAAGTTTCAGTAATTAAAGTAATTTAATCTGAACGTTTCTAGGCCTGCTGCAGGAACAGCTGTTGGGGTCCATGTACACATCACTGGTTTAGTCTGTGCAAGCCATTTGATAACCATAATGTCCAGTTGGCTGGGCTGGGCTGGAAGTGAGCCACAGGATATTGTTCTTGGAAGTACAGCAGGGTGTTCCCTAACAGGGGAGGGATGTTTTAGCAAGGAGCTTTCTTCATTGAACATTGTTTAATGGCCAAAGCACTGATGTGTGGCAGCTTTGAGGGAGCATCAGTGAACTGAAGCACAAAGAAGTCACCTGTGGTTTTGTGAACTCTAAACTTCATCCCCAAAACCTGAGAAACAATTGCAGTAATGGCTTTTTTTATATCTGTGGAGCTGCCAACTTCTTCCTTTACAGCATTCATTTTGGGGTTTTTTAAATTTTCTTTTGACTTGGTCTAAGGCATTGGTGAACAAAAGAAAACATTCCTTATCCTGTGCCCATCCTCCTCAGCAATGCCAGCCTTTGCTCTGGAGAATTAAACATGAACTGTGCTGTGGGATGGAAACGTGCTTTGGTTTGGTTCTGCAGAAAAGTCTTCACCATTTAAACGTGACAAGACTCACGTTTTTATTTGTGTCATCTATATTAATGTCTTTTCTTCCTCCCCAATTCTTTCTAGGTAATATTAATGGCTGCCAATTGAACTATTACTTCTTCCTGCTGGCTGCCATCCAGGGAGCCACCCTGCTGCTGTTCCTGATCGTTTCTGTGAAGTACGAGCACCACAGGTCCCGGGCGGGGGAGGTGGCGGCCAACGGGAGGCTGTGAGCCCCGAGGGCTGGGCAGGCTGAGCTGCGTGCCTGTCCGGGCTGGGAGTGCCTGTCCGGGGCCGGGAGCGCCTGTCCGGGGCTGGGAGCGCCTGCCCGGGGCCGGGAGCGCCTGTCCGGGGCTGGGAGCGCCTGTCCGGGGCCGGGAGCGCCTGTCCGGGGCTGGGTGTGCCTGTCCGGGGCTGGGTGTGCCTGCCCGGGGCTGGGAGCGCCTGTCCGGGGCTGGGTGTGCCTGTCCGGGGCTGGGTGTGCCTGCCCGGGGCTGGGAGCGCCTGTCCGGGCTGGGAGCGCCTGTCCGGGACCGGGAGCGCCTGTCCGGGCTGGGAGCGCCTGTCCGGGGCTGGGTGTGCCTGTCCGGGCTGGGAGCGCCTGCCGGGGTCGGGAGCGCCTGTCCGGGGCTGGGAGCGCCTGTCCGGGGCCGGGAGCGCCTGTCCGGGGCCGGGAGCGCCTGTCCGGGGCCGGGAGCGCCTGTCCGGGCTGGGTGTGCCTGTCCGGGCTGGGTGTGCCTGTCCGGGCTGGGAGCGCCTGTCCGGGCTGGGTGTGCCTGCCCGGGGCTGGGTGTGCCTGTCCGGGGCTGGGTGTGCCTGTCCGGGGCTGGGTGTGCCTGCCCGGGGCTGGGAGCGCCTGTCCGGGCTGGGAGCGCCTGCCCGGGGCTGGGAGCGCCTGCCCGGGGCTGGGTGTGCCTGTCCGGGGCCGGGAGCGCCTGCCCGGGGCCGGGAGCGCCTGCCCGGGGCTGGGAGCGCCTGTCCGGGGCTGGGTGTGCCTGTCCGGGGCCGGGAGCGCCTGCCCGGGGCTGGGAGCGCCTGTCCGGGGCCGGGATTGCCTGCCCGGGGCCGGGAGTGCCTGCCCGGGGCTGGGTGTGCCTGCCCGGGGCCGGGAGCGCCTGTCCGGGGCTGGGAGTCACTGCCCGGGGCCGGGAGCGCCTGTCCGGGGCTGGGAGTGCCTGTCCGGGGCCGGGAGCGCCTGCCCGGGGCCGGGAGCGCCTGTCCGGGGCCGGGAGCGCCTGTCCGGGGCTGGGAGTCACTGCCCGGGGCTGGGTGTGCCTGTCCGGGGCCGGGAGCGCCTGCCCGGGGCCGGGAGCGCCTGCCCGGGGCCGGGAGCGCCTGCCCGGGGCTGGGAGCGCCTGTCCGGGGCCGGGATTGCCTGCCCGGGGCCGGGAGCGCCTGTCCGGGGCTGGGAGTCACTGCCCGGGGCTGGGAGTCACTGCCCGGGGCTGGGAGCGCCTGTCCGGGGCTGGGAGCGCCTGCCCGGGGCTGGGAGCGCCTGTCCGGGGCCGGGAGCGCCTTACGGCAGGGCTGGCCTCGCCCAGGTCCTGGCAGGGGACAGCAGCCCGCAGCAGCTGGGTGCTCTGTGCTCGGGGACGTGGGCACTGAGCTCCTGCAGTGGGGCTGAGGGGTGCCAGCACTGCCCTGACCCAGCTGAGCCCTGGAGCCACACCAACCCTCCCAGGACACAGCACAGGCACCATCTGACAGCACCTCAGGCACTGCACGGGGGAGGAACAGGCACAAACTCAATTACAAAGCAGCCAGATCAAAAAGGAATGTAATTTTATAACTGACCTCTTACTGACAGTGTGTCAAGGATGGAAGTCCAGACTTGCAGTCAGGACTGACTCCTAAATCCCAGTGTTTTATCAGACAGCTGCAGCAGATTTTGGTGCACAGTTTGAAATTTAGCTGCAGCAGTGTTTTTATTTTTGAGCTGCATTAGGTGTCTTAGGACAACAGCCACCTTTGGACAGACCCTGTTCAGTCTGGCACTGTTACTCCCCTGAGGACTTGCAAACATTTGCAGGGAGAATTCTGAGCAGATCAATGCACAGTGAGCATTCAGCAGCCTTTAGCCAGGTCCTTCAGTCTTGTCTTATTTTAGTTAACGTGCTCCAGGGTTTGGATCTTTCAGCAACACATTCCTCCAGCAGAGCAAATGGCTTTATGTTCAGCATTTTAATGATTCTAACAGCTGCACTTCAGAGTGTGTGCACACTGGTATGGAAGGTGCAAGGAGTTATGCAGAAAGAGAATAAAACCTTTTTATTAATGTGTTGGATTTTTATAGTTTCCTTTGTCTGCAGTTCTGTTGTTTAAAATGTCCTTATTTTGTACAAGGACATCTTTTTAATGAGTTTACAAAACAAAATGAACCTCCATGCTGTGACTTTTGACCCTTTGTTTCTAGGTGAATAAAATTATACTACAACTATTTTGTTCCTTAGCCTTTATTTCCTGAAGACTCAGTGGAATGGTGCTGGATTTCTGAATGTCCACAGGTACCCCATTAATTGTGTCAGGCACTGCAGCAGTGTCCTCTCCTTGCCCAGATAAATCAGTGAAAATGCTTCAGCATTCCTTAGCATGACTTAAAACTGCAATGACTAAAGAATAATGTCTCCATGAGGAAAAACTAATTTCCTTTTCTAACTTTTAGAAGCTCCATATGCTGTGTTTGTGGAATATCCCATTTATAACCAGCTAAAAAAACCAGATTAGGAGAGTGGAAGCTGCATAAGGGGCAGAGCAGGGACCAGATAATTTTTCCCTGAAAAAAAAAAAGAACCCTGTGGTTTTTCACATCTGCATCGATTCCCATTTCAACTCCATTAGATGCACTGTTCACCCCAAGTTCCTAAATTTTATCAACAGCATCCATGAATTTCCCATCTGATAGGGGACAGTTACAGCTGAGTTTAAGGACAGGAGAATAATCTGCAGCTTTTGATGGAAATGGGGTGTCTGACAGTGGGAGCTGTGCAGGCTCACTTCAGTGACAACATTATTTATTATTATTATTATTATTATTATTATTATTATTATTATTATTATTATTATTATTAAATATAGCACAGTCAGTGCCTGCTGGGCCAGGCTGCTCTGGGTTTGGGCAGAATCCCACCTGGCACAAGCACAGTGACTCATGTACAGACCCTGCTGTTCCACACTCTGCACATGAGGCTGGACATGCAGCCCCTTCTGTAATGTAATTTTTATTTGGGATGACTGGGCTCAGCTCCAGGCACAGGTAACTCTGACCATTTATCAACATTAACCTGACACTTCTCATCAGGGGATGAGGCTCAGCTGATCCTTCCTCCCCATCATCTTTCAGTGGTTCCACCCCAGTCACAGAAATAAGACCAATAAACCAATTAACTTCATGACTGAGCACTGCACCTCATTAATGAAACACCTGGAGGATTCAGAGTTTGAATTTTACATTCACTTAGGTTGTTCCAGTGCCCTGGAAAGATGTGACAGGAGTTACCCTGAGGGATGTTTTTAGGGTGCCCCCTCAGCTGAGCAGTGCCTGACCCAGCAAACCTGGAGTGATGCTGCTGCAGCTGTCAGAGGTTTCAGAATTCCAAAAAATTACATTACACATGTGCACAATCCTCATCATTCCAAACTCCAGATCATCAATTGATGAGCTTCAACGTGGTGAAATTGTTCTGTGTGATGCAAAACTGCAAATTCAAGTCCTTATAAAAGCACCATGATAATTTAGAGTGGGCTTTTCAAAGCACTCATGGTGCTGGAGCACTTCAAATATTTTTACAGGGATGTCAAAGCAGAATATGGTCAAATAGCCTTTTGAAGTAAAAGCAGTAGACATCAAAACATACTCTCCAGGCTGAGAAAAACACTTGGAGTGTCTCAAAAAGCAATAATTCTGGCAATAAAAGAAATAATCCCAGCTCATGTCCTGCCTGCAGCCTCCTGAAGCAGAAGTGAGTGTGGGGATGGAGGTAAAGGCAGGTTTGTCCCCTGTGGGTGCAGGAGCAGGGCTCAGGTCCTGTAAAACCCCACCCAGAGCAGCTGGGGTGCTGTGCCCATCCCAAATCTGCTTCTGAGACCCTGCACAGCTTTTCTCAGCAGTGAATGTGCTGGACCTCAGCCTGATCCTCGAGGGTTTTTGGAGAGGATGCCTCATTTGGGGTGCAAATCCATTTTGTTTGGCTTTGCAGATACAAGTAAGACTTGAGCTACTCCCAGTGAAATTCGTGCTACAGAACTACAGAATGTAGCAGGAAAATATTCCATGATAACATCCCCCTTCAATTTCCTCTTTAATTTTTGGTACAATAGCTGGATTTTCTCCTGCCTTCTGGAGAAGAGACTAATGCATCCCTGAAGTTAATAAAATGATATGGGGTCATTTTTATTGAAAGAAAGTTAAACATCTGCTGTGTCTATTGCAGTATATTAAACAATATTTTATTATTCTCACTTCCCTGACGTGATTCATGTCCCTGGCAGGCACGGAGCCCCATTGTTTGCTTTTCATATACATGTAGCAATTTAAAATGTGCCTGTGAAATAAACTCAGGAGATAAAGCCCAGCTGCAGCCACGGAGCAGGAGGGACAGGGGTCACAGGGCAGGGCTGAGCCCCTCAGCCTGGGCAGCAATTTTGGGAACAATTCCCACCCTGGGGGGAGCAGAGGGAGGCAGGGGAGTATTCTGAGTAATTTTTGGTGGAGGTTGGGAGTCTGGGGACAGCACAAAGAAAAAATTTCCAGTTCACATGAGCATTTCCTTCCAGCCCCTCAGGAGCCCTGGATGTGGCAGCAGCCCCAGAGCAGCCAGGGCTGGGCTCAGAGCCCTCCCAGAGCAGGAACAGCCTTTCCCCAGCCCCAGATGTTTTACAGAGGTGTTTGCCCCAGCATTTAGAATAGAAGTGCTTGCAGAGAGCAGAGTGAAGTGACAGAACACTGACAGCACAACTGAGCCTTCACTGCTGGCATGGGCTGCAGTTAAACAGACAGGGAGTTCAAATGGTCACAAAATTCCCCTTTGTCCCACAGCTGCTTTTTCTCACCTGGAATCACCCAGCTGTGCTCACGGACTGAAATCCTGCAGCACCTGCTCAGGCTGACCCCTTGTTTTGGGCCAAGGCTGGATGGACACCACACCTGCCCAGGCACAGACACTGCTGAGCCTCACCCCAGACAGAGCCCAGAGCCTGCAGGGCCAGCTCGGGGCCAGCTCAGGGCCAGCTCGGGGCCAGCTCAGGGCCAGCTCAGGGCCAGCTCAGGGCCAGCTCAGGGCCAGCTCGGGGCCAGCTCGGGGCCAGCTCGGGGAACAGCTCGGGGAACAGCTCGGGGAACAGCTCGGGGACAGCTCGGGGACAGCTCAGGCACAGCTCAGGGAACAGCTCAGGGAACAGCTCAGGGAACAGCTCAGGGAACAGCTCAGGGAACAGCTCAGGGACAGCTCAGGGAACAGCTCAGGGCCAGCTCAGGCACAGCTCAAGGACAGCTCAGGCACAGCTCAGGGAACAGCTCAGGGAACAGCTCAGGGAACAGCTCAGGGAACAGCTCAGGGAACAGCTCAGGGAACAGCTCAGGGAACAGCTCAGGGACAGCTCAGGGAACAGCTCAGGCACAGCTCAGGCACAGCTCAAGGACAGCTCAGGGACAGCTCAGGCACAGCTCAGGGAACAGCTCAGGGCCAGCTCAGGGACAGCTCAGGGACAGCTCAGGGCCAGCTCAGGCACAGCTCAAGGACAGCTCAGGGAACAGCTCAGGGAACAGCTCAGGGAACAGCTCAGGGAACAGCTCAGGCACAGCTCAGGCACAGCTCAGGGAACAGCTCAGGGAACAGCTCAGGGCCAGCCCAGGGCCAGCTCAGGGCCAGCTCAGGCACAGCTCAAGGACAGCTCAGGGAACAGCTCAGGGAACAGCTCAGGGAACAGCTCGGGGAACAGCTCGGGGAACAGCTCGGGGAACAGCTCAGGCACAGCTCAGGCACAGCTCAGGGAACAGCTCAGGGACAGCTCAGGGACAGCTCAGGGACAGCTCAGGGCCAGCTCAGGCACAGCTCAAGGACAGCTCAGGGAACAGCTCAGGGAACAGCTCAGGGAACAGCTCAGGGAACAGCTCAGGGAACAGCTCAGGGAACAGCTCGGGGAACAGCTCGGGGAACAGCTCAGGCACAGCTCAGGGAATAGCTCAGGGAACAGCTCAGGGAACAGCTCAGGGAACAGCTCAGGGAACAGCTCAGGGAACAGCTCAGGGAACAGCTCAGGGAACAGCTCAGGGAACAGCTCGGGGAACAGCTCAGGGAACAGCTCAGGGAATAGCTCAGGGAACAGCTCAGGGAACAGCTCAGGGAACAGCTCAGGGAACAGCTCAGGGAACAGCTCAGGCACAGCTCAGGGACAGCTCAGGGAACAGCTCAGGGACAGCTCAGGGAACAGCTCAGGGAACAGCTCAGGGACAGCTCAGGGAACAGCTCAGGCACAGCTCAGGGAACAGCTCAGGGAACAGCTCAGGGAACAGCTCAGGGAACAGCTCAGGGAACAGCTCAGGGAACAGCTCAGGGAACAGCTCAGGGAACAGCTCAGGCACAGCTCAGGGACAGCTCAGGGAACAGCTCAGGGAACAGCTCAGGGACAGCTCAGGGAACAGCTCAGGGAACAGCTCAGGGAACAGCTCAGGGAACAGCTCAGGGAACAGCTCAGGGAACAGCTCAGGGAACAGCTCAGGGAACAGCTCAGGGACAGCTCAGGCACAGCCCAGGGAACAGCTCAGGGAACAGCTCAGGGAATAGCTCAGGGAACAGCTCGGGGAACAGCTCAGGGAATAGCTCAGGGACAGCTCAGGGAACAGCTCAGGCACAGCTCAGGCACAGCTCAGGGAACAGCTCAGGGGACAGCTCAGGGAACAGCTCAGGGAACAGCTCAGGGACAGCTCAGGGAACAGCTCAGGCACAGCTCAGGGACAGCTCAGGGAACAGCTCAGGGACAGCTCAGGGAACAGCTCAGGGAACAGCTCAGGGACAGCTCAGGGAACAGCTCAGGCACAGCTCAGGGACAGCTCAGGGAACAGCTCAGGGACAGCTCAGGGAACAGCTCAGGGAACAGCTCAGGCACAGCTCAGGGAACAGCTCAGGGAACAGCTCAGGGAACAGCTCGGGGAACAGCTCGGGGAACAGCTCAGGCACAGCTCAGGCACAGCCCAGGGAACAGCTCAGGGAACAGCTCAGGGAACAGCTCAGGCACAGCTCAGGCACAGCTCAGGCACAGCTCAGGGAACAGCTCAGGGAACAGCTCAGGGAATAGCTCAGGGAACAGCTCAGGGAACAGCTCAGGGAACAGCTCAGGCACAGCTCAGGGACAGCTCAGGGACAGCTCAGGGACAGCTCAGGGACAGCTCAGGAACAGCTCAGGGAACCAGCTCAGGGAACAGCTCAGGCACAGCTCAGGCACAGCTCAGGGAACAGCTCAGGGAACAGCTCAGGGAACAGCTCAGGGAACAGCTCAGGGAACAGCTCAGGGAACAGCTCAGGGAACAGCTCAGGGAACAGCTCAGGGAACAGCTCAGGGAACAGCTCAGGCACAGCTCAGGAACAGCTCAGGACACAGCTCAGGGAACAGCTCAGGCACCAGCTCGGGAACAGCTCAGGGACAGCTCAGGGAACAGCTCAGGGAACAGCTCAGGAACAGCTCAGGGAACAGCTCAGGAACAGCTCAGGGAACAGCTCAGGCACAGCTCAGGCACAGCTCAGGCACAGCTCAGGCACAGCTCAGGGCACAGCTCAGGCACAGCTCAGGAACAGCTCAGGCACAGCTCAGGCACAGCAGCACCCCCAGCTCTCCCAGCACCTGCACAGGAGCTGCCTGGCCTGGCTTGTGGCAGGATTTCTGTGCTCTGACCCCCCTCATTCACACTCAGGGAGCAGCACCTGCCCTGGCAAGAGAAATGCAGCTGCTCTGAACAAACCAATCCTTTCCTTGCCTTCTCTCAGGCTCAGGAGGGGACCCAGCTTTCCCCTGAAGGTCACAGTTAAAATTAGATTTGCACTGGCCCAGTCCTGCCCCATCCCCTTGGCTCTCCCATTCCCAAAGCTCTGCCTGCACCCCTCACTGAGTAAAAGCAGCTTCTGCTCCCAGGAGGGATCTTCCCCCACTTCATGAAATTAAAAAAAACCCACAAGAGCCACTGCCAGCAGTGCCTGCCTGGGGATCAGGGAGCATCTGAAGCAAACACATTCTCCCCCCAGTGGTTCCTCCTAAACCCTTCCCTAACATCAGAGTGAAATTTTCCAGCTGGGAGATCAAGCCTGGTTTTCCCCCAGGGCTGCTCAGGTGATAACTGCTTAGCCACCAGCAAATTTTATTATACCAAGAGCTCTTCTCCCTTTGTCTCCCACCAAACTGATTTTCCAGCTCTGCTCTGTATCAGTGCATTTCTTCTCCATTTCCCTGTCAGCCAGGCAGAGCTGAGGGCTGAGTGCTGCTGTCACCTGAAGGGACAAGGCACAGAGGCAAGGGAGACATGAGAATGCCTGTCCTGAAACATTAAAAACCATCTGGGCTCTGGGTGTGCTTTCAGAGTTTCTGGTCACCCACAGGCAGTGATGCACTAAATTGGAAAGATCATCCTCTGTAAGGAGGAGAGAAGCCCTGCAGGGATATTTTGGGATATCTCAGAGGGGCTGAGCAGCACCTGAGGAGAGCACAGCATCTCCTGAGCAGCCACCACCACCATCCCCTTTTCCACTGAACCAACCCTCCCAGGCTGCTGCTCCTCCAGAGTATTTTTGTTATTCAAAACCAGAGTTTTGAAGAAAACTCCCAGGCAAAGCAGGAAATCTGCTGCTTCTGAGGCTCTCTAAGGCTCCAGCCCTTCCCTCTGACACCATGAGCAGTGGGAGAAGTGAAATAAAATGGATAATGAAGAACAGGAAGATTAATAAGGAATGTGAGAGTGAATGAGGGAAATAACTCTTCCATTGTTAGGATGGTGCTGGTGGCAGCTTTATAGCAACTTATCATTTCTATTTAAAGCCTGGTTAGGGGGCTGTAATCTCTCAGCTGTTTTCTGTACCATCTGGCAGAAATTTAGCATAAAATTTGTTCTCTCAGAGGTAAATTAATTCTTTTCCCTTTATCAGAATTGCTGGATTGGGGCAGAAAAACCCAAGATATAGAGACCCACATTCAGGAGTGTTTTTATCAGCTGAAATCCATCTCTGCTTCAAGAACAGCTTGTTGAGATAATCTGGAAATGGGAAGACACCCAGAGGGTTTTCAGCAGTGCCTGTGCTCCTGAAGGGCTGCAGGGGAGGCTCAGAGCTGGACCAGCCCCAGGGCCCTGCCAGAGGCACAGGGACACCCCTGGGCTTGTCCTGAGCCCACAGAACAGATCCAGGGGCTGGGTGTGCCCAGGGGAGAGCACAGGCAGGGGCTGGGAGTGCCTGGAGCATCTCTGTCACATCCAGGAGTGTCCAGGGGCATTTCTGTCACATCCAGGAGTGTCCAGGGGCATTTCTGCACAAACCCAGGAGTGCCTGGAGTGTCCAGGGCACCTCTGTCAGATCCAGCTGCTCAAATCTCCAGCTGAGCCCAGCCCTGCTCGTGCTGCCTGTTCCCATCTCTGGCCCTGACATCCCTGCAGGTCCCCCAAACCAAACTGGGATCCCACAGCTCTGTGCCCATCTCTGATCCCAAATCAAACTGGGATCTCACAGCTCTGTGCCCTCTCTGATCCCAAATCAAACTGGGATCCCACAGCTCTGTGCCCTCTCTGATCCCAAATCAAACTGGGATCTCACAGCTCTGTGCCCATCTCTGATCCCAAATCAAACTGGGATCTCACAGCTCTGTGCCCATCTCTGATCCCAAATCAAACTGGGATCTCACAGCTCTGTGTCCACCTCTGATCCCAAATCAAAGCTGGGATCTCACAGCTCTGTGTCCACCTCTGATCCCAAATCAAAGCTGGGATCTCACAGCTCTGTGTCCACCTCTGATCCCAAATCAAAGCTGGGATCTCACAGCTCTGTGTCCACCTCTGATCCCAAATCAAAGCTGGGATCTCACAGCTCTGTGCCCTCTCTGATCCCAAACCAAGCTCTGTCCCCTCTCTGATCCCAAATCAAAGCTGCTCCCAGCCTGGCACAGCCCTGGGCACCTTCCCTGTGCCCCCCAGGTGCTCCCACCCCCTGGGCTGGCAATGCCAAAGCTCCACTTCCCCATTCCACAGCTGAACCTTTACTTTCCTAAAGCCCAGACTTTCTGATTCCTCTTCCATTAACCTCATTATTCCAGTGCTCTGCTTTGCCCCACGATCATCTGCAGCCTTTGAGTTCAAGGTGCACAGCTTTATCTGCTGAGACAAGACTTTATTTTCCAGTCTGGACTTCCATTATGCAGAAAATAACACAGCTCAGTGGAGGAAGTTTGCTGGAATAATTTGTATCTTTTTACACAAACTGATAATAAAAATTTAGCTCCTTGATGTATTTTTCTCCCTTAAACTGTAGTTATGTTTCCTTGAATAGACGAATGCAAGATAAATTCAATTACAGCACAATTTCTCCTGGGGTGAATAACCTTTAAATCAGCTCTGATCTCAAAACACATTAGGAGATAACACACTGTCCATTACATTGTTGAAATTGGGGCTACAGCAGTGCCTGGACTCGTCACTGTGAATATCAAATTATTTATGTTCCTCTTTGCATCCCTGAATACCAAATGAGCTGGGGAACTCAGAGAGCCAGGAGCCCAAAATCAGAGAGAGCCACGAGCCCAAAATCAGAGAGAGCCACGAGCCCAAAATCAGAGAGAGCCACGAGCCCAAAATCAGAGAGAGTCAGGAGCCCAAAATCAGAGAGAGCCAGGAGCCCAAAGTGTCACACTCCATCTCTGGTACAGGACCTGTCACACTCCAGGCTCTGGACAGGACCTGTCACACTCCAGGCTCTGGACAGGACCTGTCACACTCCAGGCTCTGGTACAGGACCTGTCACACTCCAGGCTCTGTACAGGACCTGTCACACTCCATCTCTGGTACAGGACCTGTCACACTCCAGGCTCTGGGTACAGGACCTGTCACACTCCAGGCTCTGGGTACAGGACCTGTCACACTCCAGGCTCTGTACAGGACCTGTCACACTCCAGGCTCTGGTACAGGACCTGTCACACTCCAGGCTCTGTACAGGACCTGTCACACTCCAGGCTCTGTACAGGACCTGTCACACTCCAGGCTCTGGGTACAGGACCTGTCACACTCCAGCTCTGGTACCAGGACCTGTCACACTCCAGGCTCTGGGGACAGGACCTGTCACACTCCAGGCTCTGTACAGGACCTGTCACACTCCATCTCTGGTACCAGGACCTGTCACACTCCATCTCTGGTACCAGGACCTGTCACACTCCAGGCTCTGGTACCAGGACCTGTCACACTCCATCTCTGGTACAGGACCTGTCACACTCCAGCTCTGGTACCAGGACCTGTCACACTCCAGGCTCTGGGTACAGGACCTGTCACACTCCAGCTCTGGTACCAGGACCTGTCACACTCCAGCTCTGGTACCAGGACCTGTCACACTCCAGGCTCTGGTACAGGACCTGTCACACTCCAGGCTCTGGTACAGGACCTGTCACACTCCAGGCTCTGGGTACAGGACCTGTCACACTCCAGGCTCTGGGTACAGGACCTGTCACACTCCAGGCTCTGGGTACAGGACCTGTCACACTCCAGGCTCTGGGTACAGGACCTGTCACACTCCAGGCTCTGTACAGGACCTGTCACACTCCAGGCTCTGGGTACAGGACCTGTCACACTCCAGGCTCTGGGTACAGGACCTGTCACACTCCAGGCTCTGTACAGGACCTGTCACACTCCAGGCTCTGGTACAGGACCTGTCACACTCCAGGCTCTGGGTACAGGACCTGTCACACTCCAGGCTCTGTACAGGACCTGTCACACTCCAGGCTCTGGTACAGGACCTGTCACACTCCAGGCTCTGGGTACAGGACCTGTCACACTCCAGGCTCTGTACAGGACCTGTCACACTCCAGGCTCTGTACAGGACCTGTCACACTCCATCTCTGGTACAGGACCTGTCACACTCCATCTCTGGTACCAGGACCTGTCACACTCCATCTCTGGTACCAGGACCTGTCACACTCCAGGCTCTGGGTACAGGACCTGTCACACTCCATCTCTGGTACAGGACCTGTCACACTCCATCTCTGGTACAGGACCTGTCACACTCCATCTCTGGTACCAGGACCTGTCACACTCCATCTCTGGTACCAGGACCTGTCACACTCCATCTCTGGTACCAGGACCTGTCACACTCCAGGCTCTGGGTACAGGACCTGTCACACTCCAGGCTCTGGGTACAGGACCTGTCACACTCCATCTCTGGTACAGGACCTGTCACACTCCATCTCTGGTACAGGACCTGTCACACTCCAGCTCTGGTACCAGGACCTGTCACACTCCAGCTCTGGTACCAGGACCTGTCACACTCCAGCTCTGGTACCAGGACCTGTCACACTCCATCTCTGGGTACAGGACCTGTCACACTCCAGGCTCTGGTACAGGACCTGTCACACTCCAGGCTCTGGTACAGGACCTGTCACACTCCAGGCTCTGGGTACAGGACCTGTCACACTCCAGGCTCTGGTACAGGACCTGTCACACTCCATCTCTGGGTACAGGACCTGTCACACTCCATCTCTGGGTACAGGACCTGTCACACTCCAGGCTCTGGTACAGGACCTGTCACACTCCAGGCTCTGGGTACAGGACCTGTCACACTCCAGGCTCTGGTACAGGACCTGTCACACTCCATCTCTGGGTACAGGACCTGTCACACTCCATCTCTGGGTACAGGACCTGTCACACTCCAGGCTCTGTACAGGACCTGTCACACTCCAGGCTCTGGTACAGGACCTGTCACACTCCAGGCTCTGGTACAGGACCTGTCACACTCCAGGCTCTGGTACAGGACCTGTCACACTCCATCTCTGGACAGGACCTGTCACACTCCAGGCTCTGGTACAGGACCTGTCACACTCCAGCCTTCGAGTGCCACCTCCTGGCTCCCGCATCTCCGGCAGTCCCGGCTCATCCCTGCCCGAGCCGTGCCGGGTTAACCCTTCCATCCCCGGGTCGCAGCAGCTCCTCCCCATCACCAGCCGTGTTTAATCACCCTGAGATCCCTGTGAGATGCAGGAGGGGTTTTCTCCCCCTGGCCGGCAGCCCAGGACAGGCTGTGCCTGCTCCTAAAGGCACCCAAAGCTTTTTCTGCCAGGTAAAAACTAAAAAAAAACCACAAAAATCCCCAAACAAAAAACCAAACCAAAACAAAAACCCCACAGGGTTTCCTGCCAGGAATCAGGAATGTTCCCAGGGACCAGCCCCAACATCTCAGCTCTCCCCAGCTCAGTTTCCTGACTCAGAACTGGCACTTGGCATCCTCACACCCACACCAAGTTCTGCTCCAGCCAGAGGATTTGGTGCAGCTGGGAGCTCTCCATCCTGCCCCGTGGTGTTCAGCAGAGTTCCTGATGCATCCCAACCCAGCATCCCAAAAAGAGGCACTTCCCACAGCCCTGCACAAACCTGCACTCTGCATTTTTAACCACTGGGGCACCAGTACCTGAGGGAAATACAGGAATTCCCAGTTCCTGTGGATCAGGAAATAATTTAATTGGACACTGCAATAGTTTAATTTGTCCAATATTAAGCCCCAGGGTTCTGATGGGAAGCTGGCAGCCAGCAGATTTTCAGGCCTCTTTAGAACCAAAACTGCACCAAATCTTGTTCAGGAATTTTTGTTTAAGCGCATTTTTGTTTATCCACATCAGTGCTGGGGGCCACTGCCCTGGTCATGTTCCTGCATTACCTGTGGGTGAACTCCTGCTTTCCAACAGACTCTGTTTCAAAATTCATTCTTATTTTGCATTCCTACTAAAGAGCCATAAATTGGTTTCTGAATCTGGGGTTCACTCTGCTGCCTTAAAGCCATGAAATTCTCCAGTCCATACAAGCCTGAAATGGACAAATTTGCATTTAATTTGAATTTAATTTATTCTAAAGAGCAAGACAACCTTGTCAAGCACCTCCAAAGACAAGCTATGACATTACACCTATTAGTTCCCTGGTTTAAGGCAAGAAACTGAGGTTGTTAGAAAGATGCTTGATGAGAGAAGAGACAAATGGGCTAATTAGGTTAATAACTGTTCCTTAAAGTGACTTCTCAGCATATGGAGATTTTTATGCCCATTACCTCAGCTAGGAGCTGACATCAAACTTCCTGGCTGCCTCCCCTGCATGTGCTCACAGAGCATTTCTGGAGGAACATGTGCTCACTGCTGCTGAGCAGGTCTGGGCAATTAGAGAGGTCATTAATTAGTGCCTGTGCTGGCCATGGAGTGAGCTGCTGGCCTCAGCCACAGCCACATTTTCATATATATTTTTATATATATTTTTATATATAAAATACTGGTGTGCTGCTAGTTCCTTCCCACCCCAGCACTCAGGGTGCAGCTCCATGAATTCACTGCCTCCAAATGCAAGAGCCTTTTCCAGGTCACCTCTCCAATTTAATCAATGTCAAAGCACTTCCTAGAGCTGAGGGCAAGGGGAAGGAGAATGGGCTGCCAGGAGCTCAGCCACAGCAGCAGGGCTCAGGATAAAGCAGGATTCAGGGTAAGGAGGAATTCAGGACCCACTGTGCTGCAGGATGCTCCCTGTGGATGCTGCACCTCATTCCCTTGCCTAAGGTAAGGGATAATCAGAGTTTCTCCTGCTGATTCCCACACTCAGGACACCTAAACCATCAATCTTCCTCTTCTCCCCAAACAGAACTCAGTAATAAAAAGGAATAAAGGCAGAACTCACTTTTTTCCTGGAGTCCCTTCTGTGCCCGTGGCCTCAGCAGCAGGACTGCCCTGAGCTGCACCTGTCCCACAGCTGCCTCTCCTCTCCTCTCCTCTCCTCTCACCCAGCCCAGCCTGCCCCAGCCCTGCCCCTCTCCTGCCTCCCACCTGCCCAGGCTCCTGCTTCCCACTGCTCCAGGTGATTTCACTCCCAATCCCAGGAGGAGGGGGCTGCTCCCCAGCCCTGCCTCCCTGCAGGACACACCTGCTCACATTTTCATCTTTACAGGCTCTCCTCCAAGTGCAAATTGTTACCAATGAATTTCTCTGCTGGCTCCCACAGGTGACTGTGCTGACAGCAGGTGAGCTCCAGCAGCTCCCTGTGCCCACCCCAGTGCCTCTGGAGCTGCAGCAGGAATGGGAATCCTGCCATTTGACCCAACCTGCATTTCTCAAATAAATGATATTTCACAGCCCAGTGGTTTCCTCCCTGCTGAGATGATCATTTATGGTGCCTCACTCAGAGCAGGGCTGTGACACAATTTTTGGTCAGTGCAAGACAAGTGGAAAAAATTCAGTAGCAGCCTCTGAAGCCCCATGTTCTGTAGCTTGAGAAAAACTGGATGTGAAGGCAGGGCTCAGTTCTTTCCCCTTTTTTTACCTCCCTTGTTGTCTTTTCAAATCCAGCCTGTCCTGCTCTGGGTTCCTGCTGGTGCTGCACAGGTGGGACTGCTCCATCCTGTGCCATCACAGGACACTGTTTTTGCTCCAACACTGCATTTCTCACTCCTCTGCTGCAGCTCCAGGCTGTCAATGCCTTTCCCACCTCAGGGACACCTGTGTTTTCCCAGGAAGAGCCACATCATTCATTAATTAATTAATGGCAGGAGCTGCCCATGCCTGGAGCTGCTTCATGCATCTCTATCCTCCCTCCAGAAATCCTTAAATCCTCCTCCAGGGCACTGGATGCAGCACTTCACAGAAAGGACAGAGCAGCCCCCCCTGAGGAAAGAGAGGTTAATTTGTCAAGCTGTGTAAAGCATTTTAATTACAATTCATATAACAGGTATAAATAAATATTACATTCTTTCAGTCTACAATGCATACTAGGCATATCTTGTTAAAACGTCCATCTATGTTATTGGGTGGCAGGATTGACTTTGTCCAAGTAAAAAAAAAAAAAAAAAACCAAAACAAAAAAACAAACCCAACTACGGAGTTTAGTAATTAAAAATCCCAAAATAACGAAACACATGGCAAAGACAGGATGCAAGTGCTTCTGGCTATCAGGACATCACACTGATATAATACTGCTTTTAGTCAGGAGAGCTTTGGGAGGACAGTGGTTTCCTCATGGAATAGATTTTGATCTGTGTCCCCCAGGAATGTGAGCTGGCACTGAGTGAACACAGTTCTGCCAGTTCACAGCAGGAATTAAATCTCTGTTTTGTATTCACTTCTGATTTGTTACTGGGCTGGTCTTTGTTTATTCAAGCATCAGATTTAAAATCTAGTCAAAACTTTTCAGTCTTAGCTGGTCCAATGGCAAAAAAAAACAACTCCAAAATGTATAAAATATCTCCAGGTACTTCTTGATCTTGCTTCAGCAATATTTCCCTCCCTCCCTCCCAACAGTGTGCCCAGAGCTCAGCTCTCCCAGTACAAGGGAATTAAAGGCTGGGGGCAATCAGGGTCTTTCTGTCCATCCTTCTTCTTGCTTCCAGTGCTTGATGAGAGCTGGTGACGTCAGAATAAAGAGAAAATTGCAGCACAAAATTATGAATTCATGAACCTGGTTTAAAAAAACAAAAACCCAAAACAAACCAAGAGCCCAACTCCAGCTGTACACATGTGAATGTCTCAGTTCCAGGTACATTTAGGATGCACCAGTGGGGCACTCCCACTGCTTGGGACTTGTAAAAAAATCTAACAGAAACCAGCACCTTCTTCCCTTGGTGAAAAACACAGGAACTTTGGTTGTGGAAAGTTAAAACGAGCAACTAAACAAACAATCCAAACCTGAAAGGAAAATGAAAATTCTTCCAAGCAGAACATCTTTCTAGCTAGGGTGGAATGCAGGCTCAGGCTTCCAGAAGAGACACCACGTGGAAATTATCAGTCAATACTTATCCCCTGAATTCTTTAAATGACAGGAGACTGTTTACAGCTAACTTAGAAACAGAATGTTCTTGGCCCCACTGCGAACTTATTGAATTTTAAATTTTCCTGTTTTCAAGATATTTAAAAGAAAAATACAAGAGGGAAAATGATTCTGTTTCAATTTACAAGACAAATGGAAAAGTGAAAATGAGAATACCAGGTAATTTCTTCCTCCTTCACAGGTAACGCCAAAGACACATCTTCATTTCCAAAGAGGGAATGAAAAGAAACAGCTCGAGTACCAATATGAGAAGTCCCCTTGTGGGTCACACGTCCATACCTGTGATGTTTTATCAGGTATTGTTTGCCTCTTGCTTATTCTTTTCATGCTCTTATATTCCCTCATTTCTTTTTACAGCTATTTTTGGTACTGTGAGATATTACTACCATTATTACTTGTATGACCCATAAAATGAATTTTCACAACCTCATCTTGCCCAGTTCATCGTGTTGGTCACAGCATTCCCCTGTTCCTTTCTGCTATTTGTATTCCATTTCCTGAATCCGTGAGAAGCAGAAAAACCACGGGGGGAAAAACAAAACAAACAACAAAAAACCAACAGGACAAAGTGAAAAACAAAAACAAACCATGGACAGTTTGGCAAATTTCTTTCCCTGATTATAAAAACTGCCTCATCACTTCTGCTGGCGACCCCCTCCCCTCCCTGTCGCCCGTCCTAACATATGCTGTAGAACTGAAGGCATCAAGGTGTGGTTAAACCCAGAGAAACCCCGGCAGGGAGAGCTACACTTTGTCCTTGAACTTCCCCGCGTGGTTCCGCTTCTCTCGGGAGTCCCCCAGCTCCACGTCCTGGCACACCCACTGAATGTCATCGTCGTTGCCGCCCAGGATGGAGTTGACGGTGGGGCAGCCGTCGTCGGGCGGGATGGTGGTGAAGGTGGTGAACTTCACCCTCTTCCTCCTGGAGGTGGGCGAGCGCGGGGGCTCCGCGGGCCCGCTGCCCGCGCTGTCCCGGGCCTGCAGGCCGCGGGCGGCGCCGCCGTTGAGCAGCAGGCCGCGGTCGATGGCCGTGGTGCGCTCGGCCGCGCCCTCGGCCGGCTCGGCCTCGGTGCCCAGCCACACCCAGTCGTGCGAGTGCGCCATGCTGCTCTGGCCCTCCACCAGCACCTGCTTGTGGCGGTACCGGAGCGCGAAGGCGGCGCAGTTGATGAGGAACACCAGGATGGCCAGGCAGAAGACGCCCAGCAGGGCGTACATGCCGATCTCCAGGTCGCTGAGCCCCCGGGGGGACTGCACCAGCTCGTCCTCCACGCCAGGCCCTCCTCTGGGCAGCTCCACCTGCGCAGGGAAGTTGGTGAAGTCGATGGGGATGTTCTGCAGCTGCCCGTCGTCCGGGCCGTCCAGCCGGTTGTTCCTCACCACCTTATTCCTGAGGACGGGCCTGGCGGTGGTGCTGGCCCTGCCGAGGGTCCCCTCGCCGCGGTGGCCCTGGTGGCCCTGGTGGCCCTGGCGCTCCTGCTCCCAGCCCCGCTGCCGCCGCTCGCTGGCGCGGTTCTCCAGCTCCTCGCCGTAGTCGCCGCCCGCCGCCGCCTCCGCGTCGTTCTGGCCGAACTTGACCCGCACGCTGCCGCTGCCCACGGCCAGCACGCTCTTCCTCTTGGACTTCTGGCAGGCCTCGGAGATGAGCATGTCCACCCTGAGCAGCGCGCCCTGGCCCTCGCCCTCGGCCGCCACCACGGGCCAGCGCGGCGCCGCGCCCGGCTGCACCGACAGCACGCCCTGGTCCAGCGACACGGCCGACAGCGAGAAGTCCTTGGGGTCGTAGATGTCCAGAGGGGTGACAGAGCTGTCGCTGAACTGGATCCAGGTGCTCACCACAGCCTCCTGAAAGGACAGGGAGATGGTTAAAGACAAACCAGCTCATCCGTGGAAACGGGGCACGCTGACAGCGCTGCGCCCAAAGCCTCGAGTGATGGAGCAGAAAACTGGACACGTTTCTCACTGAAGGCTCCACTGTTACCCTCCCTGCAAGTGTTTTGCACAAGGACACAGAAAATAATTGATATGAGATGTCTTTATTACCAGAGTACCCATTAGCAAGCGACAATTCTGCAAGCTCTGTAAGGAAAGTCATTCCTGTCGTACAAAAGCCAAAAGAGGCAAATCACAAAATTTACTGGAGGCACTTGACAGAACACTTATTTTCCTCATGTTCCACATGCACAGGTGTCATGAGGAGCTGTCAAATTAAGTATCTTAGCAGGAGTAAGGAGCTACCACAATATCTTGGAAATGGCTGGAGCAGGAGATTCACCTGGAAGAAAATGACTCACAGAACAATTGCCATTTTGCTGGAGGAAGGTTTGTTTTAAGTAAAACACATTTTATCCTTGAGATAATGGAAAAGTTCACCAAATTTCTGTGTCGAGAAGACGAGGATGGGGATTCTGGCATGATCTCTGCAATAAAATTACAAGTGGCCTGGATTTAATTGGTCTGTCTGTATGCTCAGCAGGTAGCACTGTCAGAAGTCAGCATTAGAAACAAACACAAAGCCAGAGGTCAGCTCTTTGCCATGTGAAATCCCATCCAGATGACACAGATATTTACTCCTCCACATCTCAATAGCTTTCTTTGCAGGACATTTCTTTAATTTTTCATTTGTTCTATGTCTTGCCTGTGCAGCCAGCAGAAGGCCAGGCAGATTGCCAGAGTGCAACTTCCCACAAAAGTGAAGTTCTTTCCTTCCCACACTTCAACCACAAATGGCTCTAATAACTTCACACTTGGGTACATCAGAACAACTGGGCTGAAAAATTAGCACTGGGGAAAAACATTGCCACCCTGTTAATGTCCAGTCATAATACAAATTTACAACTTAATATGGTTTTCAATTGGCTGCAATTTGTTATGCTGTGGTTATAAACAAAGAGAATTGCTACCCTTCCAGTTGAATTTAAAGCTTTTCAATGAAAACAGCAAGGGGCATTTAGCTGGGCAGAAGGTTGGGCCAAGCTGAATATTTGATTTCCAAAGCACTATCAGCAAGTACTTGAGGGACTGAAAGAAGCAAAATAAATTGTGGCACAACAGGAAAGAAGGCAAAGTTCTTGGTGATTCAAATTTACTTCAAAGAGCTGAAACGGAGCCAGGGTAACTCAGAAGCTGGGAAGGGTGAACTGCATAAGGAAATTAAAACATCTGATCTTTCATTAGAGAAACAGCCCTGAAATGGCTGAACAGACCAACAGAGAGCTGCAGGGCACAGCTCGAATTCCCACCACAGAAATCTATAGCAGAGCAACCCTGGCCATAGGAAAGCAGAGAGGTTTTTAATGGGCATGTGCAGGGAGAAAAGGATTCACCTCCTCAGGCAGGTCAGCACCCTGGTGCCTTCCTGTCCCCAAAACAAAGGTCAGCCCTGTGTGCCAGGATTCTGTACAGGGAGGGCTGGAAATGATGACACCTGTGCCTCCTGCCCAGCTGCAACACCCTCAGCTCCACACCTCTGCCAAGGGATTTATGTCACCAAATCCTTTGTGCACTTGGACAAAGTTGCCAGCAACTTCAAAGCAACTTCTATTTTTCACACCACTGCTCTACAATTCTGCATTCCTGGTTTTATGAAGCAGAGACAGAGAAAAATGAGATGGCAGGCAGCTGAAATTTGCAGGCACACATGTGATTTACTGTAGATAACAGAGGTGTGCACTGGCTTAGCCATTATTTTCTACCAGCACTGACATTTTTTTATTTCCAAGAGGATGTTTCTTCATAGGAGGAACCAATTTTTTTCACAAAACAACATTGTCACCCCCATACTATGGACAACATTAATTAAAAGGGAAAGAAAACAAATGCAAGAAAGAGGGAAAGTTTAAAATCTTGCCAAAATATATTGTATCAGGCCAAATATTCTGTTTGGCAAGAGATCATCTCCTCTCCTTCACATCATTAAAGGAAAGCCAAAGGCAGGGCAAGGAAGTGAATTTCCCACATGATTATAAATTCTGAAAAGCTAAAAAGAAAAGAAGAGAGAAAAGGGAAATGATTGAGTGCCACGTCCTTCAAGGAGCTGTTTCTGCAAATCCTGGGTACCACATCAATAAATCCCCTCCTTGTCTCTGACAAGGTCCTCCAGCTGCTCTCAGAAGATGAAGATGGATTGGAGCCTCCTCACCTGCAGAGCTGCTGCCCCTCGTCTCATGGCCTCAGCACTGAGTGACAAATGCTTCTGCTCTTTAATTATCAAGCATAAACAAAGGGTTGGAGGGCTTATCTTGCTTTCCAGCCTTTCTTTCCTTGCTTTTCCTCTCTCCTCCCTTCACACACACACAGAGGTGCTCACTGCACTCCCAGAACAATCCACAGCCCCATCAGTGCCAGGCTGCTCTGAAACACTGACTGGGATGTGAGCTGAGCCACAGAATGGTCATTAGCTCAGGTCAATGACACCAAAATCCAATCAATGACACCAAAATCCAATCAATGACACCAAAATCCAGTCCAGAACGTAGAAACTGCTTCAACCACTGCTGATTATCACCAGGCTTTCCTAAAGCACATAAAAACTTTCTCAAGACTTTACCCATGTTTTGTCTGAGTTGTCCCTTGTGCCTCTGCTGTTCTCTTCCCCATTACAGGAGTGATTTCAGCTCTTGATCTGTGGCAGTCCCACCACTTTTCTGGCCTTGAATTACACTGTGGCTTATCAGCCAAAAGATACCATTGGATAAATCCTCTTGGATAAACTGGCTGCATTTTAGAGAATTCTGCTGCTTAGAAACACAGATCAGGATATTTGATTTTATTCCACACTCAAATAAAGCAGCCTTTTAATGGTCTTCATTCACTACAGCACAAATAAAAGTATTTCTGAATAAGGCCTCAATTGCTGGGGTCAGCTCAAGGCTCCTGGAGTGAGGCAGGACATCAGAGAAGAAATGGTTGGCTCTGCAGAAAACAAATACATCCCTCCCTGAAATAAAGGCAAAGGAACAATGTTCTCAGCAGCTTCTCTTAGAGCAGCTCTGATTGTTCTGTCTGGGGGCCTGAATGCTGGAATGGATTGCCCTAGCAATTTTATCACATGAAATATCAAAGTATTACATGTGCATTTATTTTCAAGCCCGTGGCTTGTGTAATAAGAATTGGGTTTGATCGTTATGATGTGGAAATGAAAGGCAGCCAAGACTCAGATCTTAATTCAAACCATGCATTCCCCCACTGTGGATTTCTCTCTCTCCTTTTTGTCCAGTCTGCTAATGTGGCATTCCTTTCCAGTGGGAATTTGCTTGTATTTGCAAGGGAAGAATTCAGATTCTTCTCTAACAATGCACCCCTTCTCCCTTTCCCATGCTGCTGAATTCCTTTGTCATCCCTGGCAGCCATTCCACTGCTCTGCCAGCTTAAGGAAGATATAAATACAATTTAAGTGTAACTTACACTGCCAGGATGGGGTAATGAACCCACCCCATAAAAACACTCCTAATACCTGTCATTAACTGTGAGATGTCAGTGAATTCTCAGGATTGGTTTGCATGAACCAGCCCATCCAAAAGGCAGGGCCAGGGGGGTCAGAAATGGCCAGAAATGGCCAGAAATGGCCCCAGGCTGTTTTCCTCCCCTCTCCCCTCCCCTCCCAGCAGGGAGAGCAGACACCCCCAGCCCCAGGGCTGTCACTGGTGTCAGCAGGACCTGGGAAACACCAGAACCTGCCTTTTAGAAAGCACCAGCACTGCTCTTTTTCCCTGAGAAAATGTCTGCAGCTGCCCAGCAGCACTGAGAGACATGTCACTGCACAGAGCTGTTCATTAAAGGCTTTTTTCTTCTTTCTCCACTGACCCATTTCAGTTCATTAGACCCCATGCAACACCCTACAGTGACAAAAAATGGACCTGACTGAGTTTCCCTGCAGAGGCAGCTGAGCTTTGAGAGTTCTTGGAGCTCACTTAGATCAGGAAACACTGCAACACTGTTGGTTTTCTTTTGTTTACATTTTGGAAAAGCCTTTCAGTGTTGATTTAACAACTGTTGACTGAACAAGCCAAATGGAACAGCTTTCCTACCTGAGCAGATGGCCACCAAAACTAGACTGCTCACAGTTTCCAAATTTTCATCTTTAAGAGTTGGTCAACCTGTGTCTATTTTTAGGCACCTAAATCACTGATCCACTCTTCAGTGCCAATGAGCTCCCTATTGATTAAAAAATAATAGATGGGCTCAGCATCCCTCAAGGTCACCTTGTCACAGCAGGTAATTAGTTGCTCAGCTACAGATAAAAATATCTAACTTAAAGCATCCAAGGTAAAAAAAATATTGGCTTATCTTCTTTAGAGTGCTTTGTATTTATGGGGGAACTGCCAACTTTTCAGGACTTGTGTTTTGGCTGCTTTGTGCTGAGTATGCAGAAAGGTGTGGTCATTATAATTAAGGTAATTAGTCATTATGGTCACTGAAAGAAAGCCACAGCAAAAACCCTGAATTTCAGTAAGGTCTGCATGAGTTATTTGGGCCTTTTTATAAACTTGCTTGAGAGGAAAAGATGCACCTAAATAATGAAGTCCTCACAGTGTTCAAGTACAGGCTTAGACCTGGGCTGTGTCCATGGAAAAAACCCTCTTTGAAAAGGGCCTGATTTCCAGAAAACACTCAGCACTTGCCTTCAGAATTCCAGCTCAGTCAGGATCTCAGCTGATGCACTCCAAACCATGAGTCACTTCTTGCAAAATTTAACCACAAACATTCCCACATTTGCATTAATTTTTTCTAAGGGAAAGTGACTTAAATGCTCTATCCTTCATTCAAACTGCAAATGAAAGGAAAAGATGTCTGGGGCTCTGCTGGTCACTCCTACACCACTTCCTCCCATTTATTTCCCAGGGTGGAATCTGTTCCTGTCCCAGTTTTTGGTGGTGGAGATGCACTGCTCAGAACCAGGGCCTGCCATCCCACTCCAGCACCAGAAATGTGCCACTCTCAGCAGCCTGAAATTGTCCTGCAGAGGAGCAGCAGCTTCAAACAAACTTTCCACTACAATAACTTCAGAACTCAATGCTGGGAAAAACTAACTTCAACCCAAAGCATGTTTTTACTCTTTTATATTCTTTCCTAACTTGCCAGTTGCAGTGACAATTACAATATAATGCATTTCACACCACATTGCCACACCATGAACAACAGGAGGTGTCACAATGGGCACCACGGGCACAATCTGATAACCTGGTGCTGATAAATGGCTTTTCATCCTCAGGACAGATCATCCATAAATCTGACAGTGGGACTGGGCACCTCCCCAGATTCACAAACTCTTTTCTCTGCAGTCAAACCCCCAATTCTTCCAGTGCTGCTGCAGGGCTGATGGAGCTCTACAGGACAGGACTGGGCTAGGAATGCTCCAGATTTTATTTTCACAGCCTTTGTCTAGAACAATATTCCAGATGTGGTTTCTAAGCCCTGAAGAAGGGTATAAATGGGTTAATTACATAAGATTCTTATGTTTACAGGATGCAACAAATGGAACAGATGGGCACTGTGTCCTTTTAGTTTGGACATTTTGCTGTCACTAAGTTATAAAACAAACTACATTATTTTTATGTTCCAGAAAATTAGGTAGCAATAATCATGAAAATGGGCCATAAAACTTGACTTGAGATCTCTCCCTATCTGTGTGAGAGGAAAAACAATTTCTGCAGGAGGAGCAGCTGTGGACAGATTTAATTGCATGGTCCCCAGTCCCCAAATCCTCAAATAACAGGAGGAAGAACATTCTGACCCTTGGGTTCACTCTGGGCCAGGGTGACTGTCTGACTTGACCTGGTGATGTTCTCCAAGCTTCTTTTCCACAGAGCTGGTGACCTGAGACAAGCTGTTTCAGAGACCCCCTCTAGAGAGAAGGGAATTTGCTGGCTTTAATTATGATCAGCACATGAACTGGATGATGAAACCCCCAAAATCCACATGAAAAATAAAATGAGAGATGAGCCTGGCAGTGTGTCAGGGCTCCAGGAGAGAAAAGAAATGTATGTGGCCATCTTCTGCCTCTGTTTTACAGCTCTTCAAGATATTAAATTGTGACCACAGAGCTCTCCAATACAAAAAACAACAAGGGCTTGTACAGCAAAGCAGGATCACTGCCTGTGCAGTGAGAACACAAGCTCATTAGCTGAAGAAAGGGTATTAAAACTGCAAACAGCACAAACTTCAGTGTAGTTAGAACTTTACTGCAGATAAAGTCCATATTGGAAGGGAAGAAATGACAAGGTAATTCCAGAGTATGTGTAGGAAAAGCAATTAACCATGGACACACCTGAAGTCTAAATTCTAAACTTGCTATGAATTATCTTTCTGTGCTTTGCACTGATAAAACCCTGCCCCATCCCAGCAAATTCAGGTGTACTTTACCTGCTTAGGAGTATGAAGCAGCTCCTGGGCAACAGCTGTGGCCACAATGGCCCTGCTGGTGGCTGCACTGGGCTGCAGGAAGAGAGAGAGCCCAGACACCAGCTGCACCCCGAGGTCTGTGATGGTCACTTTGTCATCCAGCACTGTCACTGTCTTCTCTGCCAGGATGGAGTCAGACAGAGGAGACAAAACCTTTGGAGAAACACAGAAGAATCGACTTAGGGAAAGGCTGACCAATTAATAAATCCTTTCCTAAGGTCACCATCCCTTCTTGTCTCCACAGCTTTATGCACAGAAATGAGGAGCACGTGCAAAAGGGAGTCTGATTGCATTAGCAGGGTCAGAAAACCTGAGTGCAGAAGTTATGGCTGAGAACCACCCACACCTGGAGCTGTCCTATCCCAGTTGTTGTTTGCATTATTTCAGCACAACAGTGGATTTACAATTCTCTCCTGCTACTCTGTCTTCCCATGAGGATGGGAACTCTCGACTACTTCAAAGGGAGGTCACCAGCCAGGATTGTCCTTCATTTCTTTGCTTGGAAATGCATGTTCCTCTGGTTTTTTCTGTTTCTGACGGAACATCAGGACAGTAGAACATCCTTCCCTCTGCTGAAACCAAGGGCCATGCTGCTTTCTTTAGGGAACTGCAGGGAGCCAGTCCAGGCACGTGCTGCCTTCTCCACCCTCCTCATACCCACCAGATCAGCTCTGCTCACCTTCCTGCACTGGCTTTAGTGAGGATCCCCCCAGACAGTCCCACCCCAGCTGTGCAGAGGCAGGACCAGCCCAGAGCAGTACCTGCATCGTGGTCATCCCCACTTCACGGCCCACCAGGATCCTGCCCTCCTGCAGCCTGGCAATGTGAGGATCCTCCAGCTTCATGAAGTCCCTGACCAGGTCAGTGATGTCAAACTGCCAGTCTGAGCCCAGCAGGTAGCTCAGCTGGCCCCAGGGCCCCGAGTCCTCGGCCACAAACTGCGTGAGCACCCTGACCATGGCGTGCTGGTACTGCAGGGTGCAGCCCCGGCCCCTGCGCTCCTCCTCGTCCTCGTCATCGCTGTCCCTGGCCGGCCTGGGGACAGCAGAGCAGGGAAACTGCTCAGGGAAGCAGGGAAAGGGAACTGCTCAGGGAATCAGGGAAAAAGAAAACAGGAAATCAGGGGAAAAGGAAACGTGCTCAGGAAATCAGGGAAAAAGGAAATGTGCTCAGGGAATCAGGGAAAAAGGGAAACGTGCTCAGGGAAATCAGGGAAAAAGGAAACAGTAAATCAGGGAAAAAGGAAATGTGCTCAGGAAATCAGGGAAAAAGGAAACATGCTCAGGGAACTCAGGGAACTCAGGGAAAAAGGAAACGTGCTCAGGAAACTCAGGGAAAAAGGAAATGTGCTCAGGAAATCAGGGGAAAAGGAAATGTGCTCAGGAACTCAGGGAAAAAGGAAAAAAAGGAAACGTGCTCAGGAATGTTAGTGAAAACAGGAAATGTGCTCAGGGAAATCAGGGAAAAAGGAAACGTGCTCAGGAAATCAGGGGAAAAGGAAACAGGAAACCAGGGAAAAAGGAAATGTGCTCAGGGAACTCAGGGAAAAAGGAAATGTGCTCAGGAAATCAGGGAAAAAGGAAACGTGCTCAGGGAACTCAGGGAACTCAGGGAACTCAGGGAAAAGCTCAGGAAATCAGGGAAAAAGGAAACAGGAAACCAGGGAAAAAGGAAATGTGCTCAGGAATGTCAATGAAAAAGGAAATGTACTCAGGGAAAAAGGAAATGTGCTCAGGGAAGTCAGGGAAAAAGGAAACGTGCTCAGGAGCATCAGGAAAAAAGAAATGTGCTCAGGAGCATCAGGGAAAAAGGAAATGTGCTCAGGGAACTCAGGGAAAAAAGAAATGCGCTCAGGAGTGTCAGGGAAAAAGGAAGTGTGCTCAGGAATTTATTATTTATATTTATTATTTTATATTTACAATACAGTAAGTATTCTTCTATGATGAATATTCTAATTTCCATTAACCAATCTAATACAATATACTAATTTCTTAATATTTGCATGCAACCCATAGAAACTACTAAATTCCCATGTTTTCTGGCTTTCTTATCTGTAACCCTTATCTCCAGACCTTTCCTGCCAGCCTTGGGACAGGATGTCTGTTGGTTCTTCGGGGTTTGTGGCATCATCTGAACAAAGGAAGAGGCCTCAAACTTTCACATGGCTGTTTTCAGCCTCTATGTCAAAATATGCCAACATTTTTATTTCATCTATTGTTCAGAACTACTTGCTAGGCACTCATACCATTTTTCTATTCCCTCCCCAACACCGTGCTGTTTTGGGAGCATCCCTTCTGCACAGCAGCCATTGAAATGCAAACCCACCTTTTGTTGGAGACGACAGGGACTCTCCAGCCCTTGATCTGGCTGAGCTCGGTGTCGGAGATGTCGATCTGCAGGGGCAGGCGGGGCACCCACACCGTCATCTGCAGGGGAGCACTCAGGTACTGGTAGGTGAAGTTCACCAGGGCGTTCACCTTGCCTTTCATCTCCTTGCCGTTGACAAAGACATAGTCACACCTGTCAGAGACCTGGGAGGGGGAGGGAAGAGATCACAGCAAGCTCCCAGTGCAGCCCCAAACAAACAGAGCAGGCTCCCTTCTCTTTATCCATGCTAATGGAGCAGCTGGACACAGAACCGTCCCTGGCTCAGCAGCACAGTCCTGCTGGAGCTGCCTGAAGACTGAGTGCTGTTTGTTGATTTTCTGTCTGTGGCAGTGCTGGGGAATTCTCAATGAGCAAAGCTCCTCCCCAGCCTGCTCAGGAGGAGCCCAGCACACCCAAACTGGGCTCCACAGGGGCCAGCAGCCAAGCCAAGCTGCCCCCCGAGGATCACCTCCATCAGGGCTGATGCTGCTTTCAAGACTGGCTCTGCAGCAGATTTCACCCACTGAAGGGTAACAGAAGTCGACTCATTTCCTCTGCAATAAACATTATCTGTTTATAAATGTTTACATTTTGATTAAAGCTGTAAAGTATTTCTAAACACTACAGCAGATTTATCATTAATATGTAAATGCTGTCCTGAAATATAAGCAAGCATTATCATAGCTGTGTAAGAGTTATATCAGTAATCACTTCTTTAATCAGTGTTGTAATTTACAGACCATTGAGTTTTCTCATTTATTATGTTACTGAGTACTAGTGATAAAATCACTCCTGGAAATATAAATCATTAAGAGAGATGCAGATAGTATGAAGTGACTCCATGTGATAAAGTCATTGTCATTTCTATTCCTGAAGGTGTCATAAATGTCTGGGGAAATCCTGTGGCACATTAATCATGCATTAAGTGGTGAGCAATGGGAGCTGTTACATTACTAAATGAGCTGGTATGTCTGCAGAAATTATCAGCAAAGCCAGCAGATCCCAACTCCTGCTCCTGCTCCCACCCTGCCAGAATTCCATTTCATCACCCCTAATGAGCACTGGTAATGGTGGAAATGCATCTCCCCACCTGAACATGTATTTATATTATCATCTGCTCCCTTTTATCCACCCCCAGCCCTGTTCTATTCAAACAGATGATCAGCTGGCAGTGCTGATGTCCCCAGACTAATGGATGTCCTCTGTGACCAGCTGCAGGAGCTGAACTCCCAGCCTGTATCCCCTCCCAGCTTTGGGCACTGCTCATACTCAGGTAAAATATTAGATTGCAAAAAGAAACTCCAGAGAACACAGCACCAAGATTTCTGTGCCTTGTTCCCTCAGAGGGCTGTGCTCCAGCTGACTGAAGCACAACCACGTGCTGCAATACCTGAGCCATCCCTCTGCTCAGGCTTCTCCCTCAGACCACCTGAGGCTGCTCTGAAAGGCTGAAGGGGGCAGAAACATCCTCACTTTAGCACTATGAATGGCATGGCCTCGTTTTCCACCTGTTAACTGGAATGGCAATCCAGAAGCAGGTTTGGCTCACACCAGGCTGTTCCAAACTGATTTAAAATAAAAGCACCGTGCAGCAGAGGTCTGAGGAACCCGATAACATGTTTAATATCCTACAGAACAGCAGCAGGTGCTCAGAGCACACCCTAGATGGGCTGCTGGTTCTTTCCATGGTGTCCCTGCCCCAGCTCACCCTGGGACAGGAATCATGCTGAGGATGTTTCCCACTGAGCAGCTCCAGCTGCAGGCAAGGGCTGCGTGTCAGGAGCCCCAGCCCTGACTCCTGCCCAGGGAGGGGCTGTGCCTGGAGCCCTGAGCAGCCCCTGGCACGGCCCAGGGACACTCAGCCCTGTGTCTGAGCTGCTGCTGTCCATCCTAGGTCTGAACATTCCACAGAGCAGCTCAGATAAAGCTCCTGGCTCTTCAGCTTCCCTTCCTTTGAGCAGAAGTGTTTGAGGCTTGTCAGCAAAATCTCACTGAACTCTGCTTGGAGCAGCAGCCACTGCTGTCCCACTCATTTCTGTGGAGTTCACCCCAAAGACAAAGTGAACCTGGTTCAGTTGTGCAAGTTGTTTATTTATGCACAGTGCAAACCACTTGCACGTGCTGATAAAAGATTTCTGAGCCTCAGCCTGGTCAGGTCTGGTCCAGATGCATGATTTTATATTGTCTAAAGCTCCATGCTGTCAGTAACTGAACAAATCTAACTGTTGGGGAAAGAAAAAAGAGGAACAATAGCAGCAAAACTGCAATTCCAAATTGGTCCTGGGCTGAGATCCAATCTCCATCTGTATTTGGAAAGCTGCTGGAAGCCTTTGTGGGCATGCCACAGACAAATGGCTGAACAAGCCCATCCAGCATCCCAAGGAGGGGGCTGAGCAGCCACCACAAGCCCTCCAGACTGCCCCAGGTTGGTATTTATTGCTGGACATGCATCAGCACCACTGGCAGGTCTGTAGGAGCTGCACTGTGAAAAACATGATTATTCTCCCTAAGAACAAGAACTGCTAATGTCCCTGCATGTGATTCTGCTCCTGGGAGAGGAGAGGAGAGGAGAGGAGAGGAGAGGAGAGGAGAGGAGAGGAGAGGAGAGGAGAGGAGAGGAGAGGAGAGGAGAGGAGAGGAGAGGAGAGGAGAGGAGAGGAGAGGAGAGGAGAGGAGAGGAGAGGAGAGGAGAGGAGAGGAGAGGAGAGGAGAGGAGAGGAGAGGAGAGGAGAGGAGAGGTGTTTTTTATCTCTGGCATCAGAAGCAGTGAGCAATGATGAAGGGAAAGCTTCAGCTACCATCTTTAAGTGACTGGGTTTTTTCTTTCCTGCTTAGCAGATCAGCTAGTACTTTTGCATTTTAAAGAGCTCTCTGATGCTTTTTCAGCAGTTCCTTTCATTATTAAGCTGCATTCAACCACTTTTCCCTTTTTTTTTTTTTTTTTTTTTTTTCTATTTTCCTAACTTCTTTCTCCAGATTAAAACTAAAATAAAGAAGCAGACAGCAAAAGACAGGGCTAAGCACAATTCCCTAGAGGCTGCTTGTCTTTTTTCCTGGCATTATATTTTTGTGCCCCTTTGTAACAAAGGCCATTCCCTTTCCAGATGACTTGGACAGATTCTCTCTGCAACAAATCACATTTTATTGAGCTGACAGAGAAAACTGCTGCCTGGAAAGCAAGAGAGAGTCCCTCCTGGAGCCCCAGCTGTGGCACTCTGTGCTCTGGCAGGACCTCCCTCTCCCCCTGGCCACCTGCACACTGGCTGCATGAATTTTAGGGATATTCCTGGAACTGTTACCAGCCAAATGCAGAACCTCTGGGTCTGCCTTCACTGCTCAGCTGAGATGAAGGTTTGGGTGCCACCATGACCTCAGTCTGCACAGAGGATCTGCTGGACACCAGAGCAGAGAGGGGCTGCTGGCACCTCTGGAGAATATTGGGGTTTGCTGGCTTGAATTCCACTAGAGAGTCCTGAGACATCTTCCTTCAGTTCCTGGTGGAGTCAGGTGGTTTTAGAAAGACAAATTTCATGTCACAGACAAGCAAAGGCTGCCTTTAAAAAGAATGAACTCAGAGCTCTGCCTGTCCTGGTGTGTCTGTGTACACAGGAGTGGAAGGAATGACAACTGTAAAACCTAAAAAGAAATGAGTGGTTGTCTCTGTGAGACTACTCCAGCCCAAGCTTGTTTATCCCCCAGTGGCTTTCACCCCTGGAGATACCAGCCCAGTGTCTGAAGGACAGCTCAGGGGGACAGAAAGGGAAGTTTTTAATGCAGCAATCCTGTCAGGTTTATGGAAAACCTGAGAGGCATCAGTCCATTTCCTAGGCAGAAGTCTGTGTGGCTTCAGGGCTGAGCAGAAATGAGGAGCTGTGGGAACAGTGGATGTCCTGCTTGTATTCATCAGGTTCAGAATCTTGCACTTTTGTCTGTAAACCCATTTACCCACTTCTGTTACACTAATGTAAATGCTGCTAAAATATTCAAAGGTTACATAAATGTTGAAATATTTATGACAGCACTTCTATGAGCAGAGCTTTTTCCAGTGCCTCTTAGAGAAATCTCAATTTCAGAGAAAAAAAATAATTACAGGATAATCAGTAAAGAACAGTGTCATCACTCTGACACACCAGCAAGGCACCTGGAGCTCATGCAGGTCCAGCTCTGGGAGCAGCCATTTATTCCATCAAGGAACAGAGCACCAGGACCACTTATTCACCACAAACCAACATGGAATTTATAGGAAATATTAGACAGTGATAATAATTCCATGAGCTTTCTGAATATTCATGTCTATATTTGGATATTCATTGCTACAGAATTTCTCCTAAGATTTCTTTTCAACAACGTCCTCTGTAGAAAGGGAATTATCCTCTATTAAATTCTACAGGTTTTGAAAGAGAGACTCCATGTGGCTCTCTAGCCTTGATTCCAATTAAACACATGGATTTATACACAAAGGAAATCCTCTGCTACATGAACATTAGGCTTCCTAAGGAGGATTTCAATGCCTGGCTGCATAATCCTGAATAATCAGTAACCTAGTGGAAAACCAAAGCTGTCTCAAGGCCCATAGTAGTCATTTTTTCAAATTAAACTGTTTAAGCCTGCACAGAGGCAAACACAACGCTGCAGAAAAACTCCCACCTTAACACAGGAAAGGACTGCTGCTCCCACATTCCATCCAAGAATAACCCTGAGAGTGCTTTTCACCTGTGACCCACCAAGGAATGAATCTGTATCTGCACTAGCTGAGGAACACCTGGGCACAGGCAGTGGGGCACAGGAGCTTTTATGAATTCTGTTGCTATGAGCAGGTTTTATTAACTGGTTTCTGTGTCCCTCAGCTCTCTGAGGACACCAGGGCTGTGTGTGAGCAGCTGCCCCATCACAGATGTGGGTTCAGAGCCCTCAGGCAAGGCTCCCAGCAATCCCCACCAACAGCTCAGGGATGAGCCCCCAGCCTGAAGGGCACAACCTGCCAAACCAGGGCCATGGTTTGGATGGAATTTGGGCTCTTTCTGCTGAGCAGGGTCTGCATTTTCAGTATCAGCAGCCAGATTAGCAAAACTAAGCAGAAAGCCCCCAGAGCAAGAGAGCTTTTCTTGGGGGAAAGGCTGTACATGAACTAATCTCATTACAGAGATTTCAGAGGAGCCTTGCAGAGCTGCAGCAGTACATTGAACTAACTGAGTATCACTCACCACGACAGAGCTGAGAGAGGGAAAGGGGCACAGAATGCCAGCTGAGACTGCAGGGCATCTCTCTGCTCCCAAATGACTGGGCTGGGAGCTGAGCTGTGGCTGTGCTGAGCTCCCTGCAGCTCACAGCAGCACAGAACCCAAAATCTGCCCTGTTTTGTGCACTCTCCACTCAAGCAGTTTCTGGAAATGGGGACAGAGCCTGGCTCCTGCTCACTGGGGGTGCCAGCCCATATATGCAGCACAGCCCCAAATATCCTGCTTGGCAAGGCAGGATCCCAGGGTGAAATAACTTTTAGTTCCATCTACTCAGCAGTTGTGCACTTGAGACCATCACAGTGTTTGCCATTTCAGGCTGATGGCTCTGGGATCAGCAGGGGAAGGAGAACCAGGCTGATGGCTCTGGGATCACACAGGATCAGGGGAAGGAGAACCAGGCTGATGGCTCTGGGATCACACAGAATGAGGAAGGAGAACCAGGCTGATGGCTCTGGGATCACACAGGATCAGGAAGGAGAACCAGGCTGATGGCTCTGGGATCACACAGAATGAGGAAGGAGAACCAGGCTGATGGCTCTGGGATCACACAGGATGAGGGGAAGGAGAACCAGGCTGATGGCTCTGGGATCACACAGGATCAGGAAGGAGAACCAGGCTGATGGCTCTGGGATCACACAGAATGAGGAAGGAGAACCAGGCTGATGGCTCTGGGATCAGCAGGGGAAGGAGAACCAGGCTGATGGCTCTGGGATCACACAGGATCAGGAAGGAGAACCAGGCTGATGGCTCTGGGATCACACAGGATCAGGGGAAGGAGAACCAGGCTGATGGCTCTGGGATCACACAGGATCAGGAAGGAGAACCAGGCTGATGGCTCTGGGATCACACAGAATGAGGAAGGAGAACCAGGCTGATGGCTCTGGGATCACACAGGATCAGGGGAAGGAGAACCAGGCTGATGGCTCTGGGATCACACAGAATGAGGAAGGAGAACCAGGCTGATGGCTCTGGGATCACACAGAATGAGGAAGGAGAACCAGGCTGATGGCTCTGGGATCACACAGGATGAGGGGAAGGAGAACCAGGCTGATGGCTCTGGGATCACACAGGATCAGGAAGGAGAACCAGGCTGATGGCTCTGGGATCACACAGGATCAGAGGGGAAGGAGAACCAGGCTGATGGCTCTGGGATCACACAGAATGAGGAAGGAGAACCAGGCTGATGGCTCTGGGATCACACAGGATCAGGAAGGAGAACCAGGCTGATGGCTCTGGGATCACACAGGATCAGGAAGGAGAACCAGGCTGATGGCTCTGGGATCACACAGGATCAGGAAGGAGAACCAGGCTGATGGCTCTGGGATCACACAGGATCAGGGGAAGGAGAACCAGGCTGATGGCTCTGGGATCACACAGGATGAGGAAGGAGAACCAGGCTGATGGCTCTGGGATCACACAGAATGAGGAAGGAGAACCAGGCTGATGGCTCTGGGATCACACAGAATGAGGAAGGAGAACCAGGCTGATGGCTCTGGGATCACACAGGATCAGAGGGGAAGGAGAACCAGGCTGATGGCTCTGGGCTCACTCAGAGCAGCTGCTGCTTCCCAGGGCTGTCAGGATGTTTTTGGGCAGTGGGAACTGCCTTTACAGCTCATCAGATACTGAACATACAGCACAAACCTTCAGGGGAAGGGGATTTGTTGTGTTCTCCACAGCAGGAACCCACACCTGTCCCTGCAGGTGACCCAGGAGCCCGAATTTGCACAAAGCAGAAGCAGCTCCACCTGAATTCCACAGCTGGGAAGGAGCCCGTGCACGCAGCTGCAACTGCTGCTAATGGATCCAGATGGATTCTATTGGTAAATTCCACTTAGTGAAATAAAATTTGGCTTCTGCTTCCTTTTTTAGTGCCTTAATAAATTTTGTGTCCGCTTTTAAAAGGTTGGACCACTGTGTGAAGGTCTAGAGCACTCAAAGGCATTTAAAGTTCATGAAATCAGCTGTAAATTTGGAAGTGAAGGCTGGGAACTATGAGACAATAAAAGAAGTAAAAGGAGCAGCAGTCAGCACATTCAGACAGGACACAAAGTGAGCACTGAGCTGCCCTGGGACCATGAGTGTCACTGTCACCTGCTCTTTGCAGAGAGATCTTAAAAAAAAATTCCAGATTTCCACAGAGTTCTGTTACTGAGAACAACGTAATTCAGCCCAGCTGAAGTAAAAATTAACATAAATAATTATTATAAATAATAATATAAATATAAATATTATAAAATAAAAATCAATATAAATCAATATAAATAATATTAATATATAATATTATTTATAATAATATAAATAATATATATTTACTAAAAAATATATACTTAATATAAATAATATATATTTAGCATAAATAAATATATAAATATAAAAATTAATATAAATATAAAAATTTATATAAATAAATAAAGTGCTCTTGGGCAATTGCTGGGCAGGAGCATTACCTTCAAGCCCTTTGCATGAGCCATTCAAAGGGACATTTATTTGATAATTAAATATTACAGGCCAAGTGCAGACAGGCACTGAGCATCTTCAGCTTCTGGCCTCCATGTGTCAGGTCTGCCTGAATCCAAATTACCAGAAGTTCCACACAATTAAAAGCACACAAAAATATCTGCCTGAACCTCCAGATGATAATAAGTGTAATTATTAAATAGCTGCTTTTTTTTCCCCTAAGTTTGTGGTTTAAGGTAATTCTCAGGCTTTACTATAAACTCATGCACACAGCCCTTGTACCATGGGCTCTGCCCAAAATAATAATTTATCATGACTGGATTTTATTTTTAAGCAGAAAAGGTTACTCCCAACAAGGTCTCTACACCAGCATTTCACAGAGGAAGATGATATTTCTGAAGAATTGAACATAAAAGCTTGATGGAGAATTTCAGAATGAATTAAGGATGAAAGGCCTCTGTGCTCATTTGAAGCTTTCTGAGTGCTTTTTAATTTTTGAACCAACTGAAGATGTCAATTTGCCTTGAACCCCAAACCACTTCCCCGTATAAAAAAGAAATTTTGTGGAAACAGAACATTCTAGATGGAGAAAAAAATTAAAAAGCCTTTTTTTGCTTTATGATGAGATGAGAAAACCTTTTTGTTCCAAGCATTTAATTGAGCTGTGTTTTCCAGCAGTTAGCACTCCTGTCACAGCCACAGCCCAGAGGTTCTGGGTTTTCCAAACACACAGGAGACAGTTTCTGTGATGCCTCAGGATTTCAGCTTTTGGATTTTATGTATTTGTAATCCTGCAGCTCTTTAGTAACTCCAGACTCCATGTCCAGTGTCACTGCTGCTCTCCCATTCTGGGCAGACACAACATTCCCAGGCTGGAATCAAGGACACCTCACTGCCTCAGGGCCAGAGATGGGAACAAAAGTGACTGGGGGGAGCAAAATTGGGGTAAATGACCTCATTACCTGGAGCTGAAATTGGGAGATTAACCCCAAAATGCAAATGGACCAAACTTACAAAAGTGTGAAAACCCCATGACTCACTGTCCATTTTTGAGTGCAGCCCCTGGAGAGCTTTGTCTGCCCCAAATGTACCTGAAAGCCCTTCAATAAATAGAAGAGGTATTTATATACAAATATATATTCCCTTTATATATATATATATATATGTAAAATATAATATAATATAATATAATATAATATAATATAATATAATATAATATAATATAATATAATATAATATAATATAATATAATATAATATAATATAATATAATATAATATAATATAATATAATATAATATAATATAATTTATTATATGTATATATTATATACACACATATGTATATATATTTATATATATAAATATATAAAAATATATATACATATATGTATATATATTTATATATATTTATATATTTACATGTAAATATATAGATATATATATTTGTATATATATTTATGTATATTTACATGTATATATAGATATATATTTATATATATTTACACACATATATTTATATATATTTACATGTGTGTCTGTATATATATATATCTATTTACATGTATATATATAGATATATATTTATATCTATTTACATGTATATATATATATTTATATATTTATATATTTATATATTTATATATTTATATATTTATATATTTATATATTTATATATTTATATATAACTCTGTCTGCCCTCTGTTTTCAGGCAGCCCCAAAGGCAGCACAATTAACCTGCAGGAGCTGCTCCAGTGGTTTTTCCCGGGCTCTTTTCCCCCGTGCACAAAGCACAGCCTGCAGGAGGCAGCGGCGGCAGGGACTGACCTTGATGACGTCCTCCCCCGAGGATTTGCACTCCACAGAGTCGGAGATGTCGGTGACAGCGCTGTTCTCCTCGATGGACACCACCCTGATGGGCACTGCCACCGTCCTGCCCGTCAGCACGGCCGTGTTCAGGATCTCCGTGTCCTGCAGACAGAGCTCAGCTCAGCCCCTGGGGCACGGCAAGGGAACCAGCCCTGTTCCCCTGCTGGATAAACACTCAGTGCTGCTCATCACTGCAGCTACACCCAGCTCATCCCCAGGGACAAGGGAACCAGCCCTGTTCCCCTGCTGGATAAACACTCAGTGCTGCTCATCACTGCAGCTACACCCAGCTCATCCCCAGGGACAAGGGAACCAGCCCTGTTCCCCTGCTGGATAAACACTCAGTGCTGCTCATCCCCAGGGACAAGGGAACCAGCCCTGTTCCCCTGCTGGATAAACACTCAGTGCTGCTCTGTGTTCTACAGCACCATCACTGCAGCTACACCCAGCTCAGCTCATCCCCAGGGACACGGGAACCAGCCCTGTTCCCTGCTGGATAAACACTCAGTGCTGCTCATCCCCAGGGACAAGGGAACCAGCCCTGTTCCCCTGCTGGATAAACACTCAGTGCTGCTCATCACTGCAGCTACACCCAGCTCATCCCCTGGGACAAGGGAACCAGCCCTGTTCCCCTGCTGGATAAACACTCAGTGCTGCTCTGTGTTCTACAGCACCATCACTGCAGCTACACCCAGCTCATCCCCTGGGACAAGGGAACCAGCCCTGTTCCCCTGCTGGATAAACACTCAGTGCTGCTCTGTGTTCTACAGCACCATCACTGCAGCTACACCCAGCTCATCCCCTGGGACAAGGGAACCAGCCCTGTTCCCCCTGCTGGATAAACACTCAGTGCTGCTCATCACTGCAGCTACACCCAGCTCAGCCAGGGACAAGGGAACCAGCCCTGTTCCCCCTGCTGGATAAACACTCAGTGCTGCTCATCCCCTGGGACACGGGAACCAGCCCTGTTCCCCTGCTGGATAAACACTCAGTGCTGCTCATCACTGCAGCTACACCCAGCTCATCTTCTGCCTCTGAGCTATGTGGGTTATTCCCAATATTCACCTTCCCACCTGTGACTTCAGAGTTTTTACTGATGTAGACTCAACTGGCAGTGTTTGGGTAAGAGCCTCCAAAATAAAAATGTTGCTCTGTGAATCCAAGCCCAGTGCAAAGACGGGGCCTCTCAGTGAACTCTGTGTCTGGAACTGTTTCAAGATTATTTAATTTCCTCTGATATGGCCAATGAAGCAATGTAAGGAATCCAGAAGGAGTCAGTGATGCTGTTAACTGCAGGGGAAATAACAAGGAGATTTGAAGTCTGAACTGGGGTTGTGGCACATAAAAGCCTTTCAATGCACCATCAACCAGGCTGACACTTGGAACTCCTCAACTCTTTCAGCATCACTCTATTCCCAAGATTCCCATGCAGGAAGAACTTCAAAGTTTTCTCCAACTTTTCAGCTTTCAATATAAAGTGAATAAAATATTCAGCAAATTCCTCAGCACTGAAGTCATGAGGACTGCAGCCACTGATGGCAACAGCAGCAAAATGGGGCACTGATACTGCTGATACTGTTTTCAATTCAACTTTAGTGAGTCTGAAATTTAGGTCAGACTTTCTTTTCATCTGGCAACTTGTTATTTCTCAGGTTCTCCTGCAGCTCTCATAAGAAATCCCATCAAACTTAAAAGGAAATGCTAAAAAGGAATGTTGAGTGTTCTAGAAATGTAAGAACCCAAAATCATTGCAATTGCACATGAGAGATCCTGGGAAGGGATTGGTGCCCATCCAGGACAGCTCTGAGCAGAGATGGAAACCTTTCTGCCTTCCCCTCCCCTGAAAGCAGCCATAACTCATGGCTATTACACAGATTAAAAATACTGATGTGTAAGCAATTAATATATTACACACTACACTAAAAGCAATTTTCAGCTCTGCCACTTCCCTTCCTCAGGCTCTAAGTGCCCTGTGATAAAACAAACCAGAAAAAGAGACCAAGGAACAAAGCCTTGACTTTATTGTCTTTTTTGTTTAGAACTAAAATAGAAAATCATGTATCCTATATCCCTGGATGTGGAACAGCCTCATGGCACAACTCTGTGTTCCTTTATATTGCTGCAATAAAGCCAAAGGCAATTCAGGGAGAATCACCCACTGTCTGCACCACAAAACTGACAGAAAACTCTGAGCAGTGCAGGGAAGCATCCACAGCCCAGAACTCCTCACAAGATGAACTGAAATAGAAAAAAATAAAGGAGCTCAAGTAGAAACTCTGTCTGTCTGTGTGTCTGTCTGTGAGTACACCCAACGTGACCCACAGGGCTCTGGCTCAGCACCCAGATTTTTTTCCCTGCAATATCCCCAAATATCCACTGGAAAGCACAAGCAGGACATCAAGGGTATGTCAAACACCATCAGGAAAACAATTGTTCTCCCAGCAGAAAACCCAACAGGCAGCAGAGCTGGTGCCTCCTGGGTCTCATTTTTAAACACAAGATACTGCCCTGATTGCTGGCTGATTCAGGAGAACACAGGCAACATTCCTAAGAAACTTTCAGAGAGACTGTGAATTCATTGAAAATGAAGGCACTTTTCAAAATCACAGTATCTTGGCCATTTCCACATTCTTTAATTTTTAAAATCCCCCAAGAACTAATCCACTTTCTGTGCAGGCAGCAAGTAGAGTTCTAAAATGAAATTTGTTTTGTGTGACAAAAAACCAGAAAGCAGTGTTTGGACTTGTTCCCCAAGAAATTAAAAAATGAGGGAAGTAGAGTAAATTGAGAAAACAGAAGGAAGATGCACTGCAAGTCAGCATCAATATCCAGGTCAGAAAGAAGTTTCTGTAAGTGCATTACAAACTCCAGAGAAGCAGGGCTGGCACCTGCACAGCTGACACAGAGCCACACAGATCATCCTCATGGAAACAAGGGAGGCTGAGCTCTGACTGGGGAAGCCTCCAGCCCAAATCCCAACAACATCTGACTGATGTTGCAGGGCTGAGCTGGCTCTGCTGCCTGGAAAACATCCACAAACTGCCAGTTAGGATGGGGCTTTCCTGTTAGCAGGGCATCCCTTCTATGGATGCAACACATAAAGGAAATAATTACTATTTAAATGTATTTAATTAACAAATAGTATAATTAAAGAACAATTTTTGATTAAATGATTAAAGGAAAACTCTCGTGGTTAGGCTCAAGGAGGTATCAATGTCTGAAAGCAAATCACTGAATTTTGTGTGTAAGAAATTACTTTAAAATTTATTGAGAGAATTTGAAGCAAAACTACCATTTCCCAGGAGATCCCCAAGCTCTCCTCCTTGGAGCTCAGAGCACCACAAACCTCCACTCACACTCTGCTCCTGCCTGTGTCAGGGTCAATTTGGATAAAATCCACCAGCAGCAGTATTGGCCTCAACATTTCCTCCCACAGCTGCAGGACTGGTTTCAGAAAAATCACTTTTTCCTTAGAAAGGGAAAAGAATATTCCTAAAGCAGAAGTGCTGAAGGCAGAGCTGGGCAGGCTGTGCTCACATCTGCTCGTGCAGAGCTAGGAAACCCCAGGGTGGCTCTGCAGCCATCCCACATTTGATTCCATCCCTCTGCAGCCAGGGAACCTGCACTGATGGCAGAGCAGCTCTGCACCAAGAGCAGGAGCACAAAGTCTTGGTTGGAATTAGCTGCAGAGCAAACCTCATGTTCATCCAAGCTCCCAGCTGTAGGAAGGCAAGCATTCAGCCATGACTGATGCAGGAACTAATTCAACACTGAACTGTGGCAGAATGAGGAAGCAAAGTGACAGCTGTTTAATTAAACTCTAAATCCGATTAGATGGTGTTATCAAGAGAAATCCATGGGAGCCTGAGGTCATGAGAGTGGTCCAGTTTGCAGGCTGAAATTCCTGTGAGTGGAGCCCCCCAGGATGATGTTAATCCTGGCTCAGCATTCAGATTTGTCCCTCACAGCCACACCACCTCAGCAGTGACACACCTGAAGGACTGACACAAAAATAACATTTGTGTTTTAATAAGGAAAGAGCATGTGGGAAAGAGGCACTGTCCACCTGAAAATGAGCCTGGGGACACACTAGGTGTGGACTGGGGTTATTCATGCTGCTAAGATTACAGCTGATTAATGAAATAACATTGTTAGGCAGCAGACTCTGTTTATCTACATAATCCTGTGATTACCAGGAAATTATACATTGTGCTTTCTGCCAACTGGGCTCTCTGGCTCTCCACATCCACAGGCACTGTGCACAAGGGGGGAAGAAGCTGACATTCTGCTTTTTACATTCTCAGCACACCCTGCAGGAGAACAGCAGTGCTCCTGCTCACCAGGGAGGTTGGATGGGACAAACTCCTTGGTCTGCAGCAGTGGGGAAAAGCAAAGTTTGTTGGTTGGATTTTGGGCTGCTCTCTCACTTGATTCCAGTACTATTTGCCCATATAATCTCAATTCTGCTCTACTTCATTTATCACTTTATAACATGAGGGCTTTACTTCATGAGCAATGTCAAGTGCAGAAGAAACTGCAATGGGGTAATGCTGCTCAGGAGGGAAACCAAGAGGGGACAGCCTGCTTCTCAATAGCATCCCTCAAACATGGATCCAGGTGGAATCCAGATCACTCCATGACTCCAAGGTCCAACTGCCAAGGAAAATGTTAGCTAAGGAACAGATTAACTGTGGAGAAAAACTGGGCCATTCCAAATCTACATAAGAAACAGACTCAGGGAATAAAAGCTGCTGTTTCTGCATCTGTTTCTGACAGGACAGGAGAACAAAGGAGCTCCAAGTTTCTCTTGGATGCTAATTCCACCCAGCACTGTGAGCTGTCTCCTCTTGGTTAAAGCTTTGTTAACTGGCACAGAAATCAAGGCAGAACAAAGCCAGCCCAAACACCTCTGTGGGCACAGCCAGAGCTGGGGGCTGGCACTGCCCTGTCCCTGGCACACACAGCCTCAGCCTGGGGGCTCCAGGAGGGGATGTGGGGCCAGGGACACGAGGAAGGGACTCACACTCATCCTTCCCACCTGCCAGAGAAGGCTCTGACACTCAGAGCCCATCACTGGTGCCAATTATCAGAGCCCATCACTGGTGCTAATTATCAGTGCCCATTATCAGAGCCCATTATCAATGCCCATTATCAGTGCTCATTATCAGTGCTCATTATCAGAGCCCATTATCAGTGCTCATTATCAGTGCCCATTATCAGAGCCCATTATCAGAGCCCATTATCAGTTCCCATTATCAGAGCCCATTATCAGTGCCCATTATCAGAGCCCATCACTGGTGCCCATTAACAGTGCCCATTATCAGAGCCCATTATCAGTTCCCATTCACTGGTGCTAAGTATCAGTTCCCATTATCAGTGCCCATTATCAGAGCCCATTATCAGTTCCCATTATCAGTGCCCATTATCAGTTCCCATTATCAGTTCCCATTATCAGAGCCCATTATCAGTTCCCATTATCAGTGCCCATTATCAGTTCCCATTATCAGTTCCCATTATCAGAGCCTATTATCAGTTTCCATTATCAGAGCCCATTATCAGAGCCCATTATCAGATCCCATTATCAGTGCCCATTATCAGTTCCCATTATCAGAGCCCATTATCAGTTCCCATTATCAGTGCCCATTATCAGATCCCATTATCAGTTCCCATTATCAGTGCCCATTATCAGAGCCCATTATCAGTTCCCATTATCAGATCCCATTATCAGTGCTCATTATCAGAGCCCGTTATCAGTTCCCATTATCAGTTCCCATTATCAGATCCCATTATCAGTTCCCATTATCAGTGCCCATTATCAGATCCCATTATCAGTGCCCATTATCAGTTCCCATTATCAGAGCCCATTATCAGTTCCCATTATCAGGTCCCATTATCAGTTCCCATTATCAAATCCCATTATCAGTTCCCATTATCAGTTCCCATTATCAGTGCCCATTATCAGTGCCCATCACTAGATCACACCATCAGTGGGGCCCCTGCCCAGCTTCTCCTGGGGCTCCAGCCCTGCAGGAGTTCAGGAGCAGCTTCCTGGGGCCAGGAGCACAGAAAGCAAAGCTGGGATGGGAATTTTCTGGGCCCAGCACAATCTTCCCTGTAGCTCTGGTGGACAGTGTAATTGATGATGAAGATCTAAGTGTCTCTTCAAAATGGGAACTCGGTGTTCTGCAAATGCAATGCCCTTTTAATCAACCATCTTGTCTCTGTTTAGTCTCCACATTAACATAAATCTTAATTACTGGCCCCCTACTTTAGCAACACACCATTCCATCTTCTTCCCTGCCTGTACAGTTCTCAAATGCCCTGCTAGTGGAATTTCTGAGTCCTGATAAATTACACTCTGCAGACAGAAAAGGGGGATGCAGAATATATTACCAGACAGGGAAGCAGGGAAATATCTTTGGATCCATGGGTGACTAATCCCCCTTTCCTTGCAGTGAATCCATCCTGGTAGCACCCCTGACAAAGGAAGGAGAGACTGCAGCATTTAATTGCTCTGTCCTGTGTGCAGGTGGTGTGAGCTGCTGGCACTGCTCAGGTCTGTGTGGGCACCAAGGCCACGCTGACCCAGGGACAGGACAGAGCTCTGGGCTCCACCCAGACTACTGTGACAGCAGGAATATTGGAATTTTGAATAGAAAAAGGTAAAATCTTACCAGCATTCCATCTGAACAGGCCCTAAATGATGTTCTGGCCAGCAGGAAAATGAGCAGTGGGCACACCTTGGGTTAGGATCAGCATGAACCTTCCAAAAGGGACAAATTCTGAGCAAATTCTGAGCAATCCTGCCTTGAGCTGAGGGCTGAGCTCCTGCAGAGCTCAGGGGACAAACTGCCCTGGCAGGCAGGGCAGCTCCCTGTGAGCTGCTGGAGGGGCAGAACCAGCACTGCTGCTCATGTCCAGCTTTGGAACCAGTGCTGGAGAACCCTGGCAGTCCAGAGAGCAGAACCACAGAATTACAGAAAAACAGAACCACAGAGCCACAGAATTACAGAACCACAGAACCACAGAATTACAGAACCACAGAACCATGGAACCACAGAGTCACAGAGCCACAGAATTACAGAATTACAGAAAAACAGAACCACAGAGCCACAGAATTACAGAACCACAGAACCATGGAACCACAGAGTCACAGAGCCACAGAATTACAGAATTACAGAACCACAGAACCATGGAACCACAGAATTACACAATCACAGAAAAACAGAACCACAGAACCAGAGAGCCACAGAACCACAGAATCACATGAACCACAGAACCATGGAATTACAGAATTACAAAATCACAGAACCACAGAAAAACAGAACCACAGAACAACAAGATTAAAGAACAACAGAATTACAGAATCATAGAACCACAGAGCCACAGAACAACAGAACCAGAGAATCACAGAAAAACAGAACCACAGAATCACAGAACCACAGAACAACAGGACTACAGAACTACAGAACCACAGAATTACAGAATTACAGAGCCACAGAACCACAGAATTACAGAACTACAGAACCACAGAACAACAAAACCAGAGTCACAGAACCACAGAACCACAAACCACAGAACCACAGAACTACAGAACCACAGAACCACGATGCCTCCAAAGCTCCTGTCACCTCTTCCACTCCTAAACAACTGAGAATCAAATTCAGATTTCTTTTAACAAATTGGTTTCAGAAGTAAATATTTACTCCACTGTATTTGCTATACTAACTTTATGATATGCAGTTCATAAAACCAATACAAAACTTAATTCTGGAGCTGTATGAGTTTGCCACAGGCACTGAGACTAACCAGGAAATCTTATTTCCTCTCCCTTGTGAAATAAGGATCTAAGCACTTGCATTAATATTTTTAAAGTTCCACTGCCTGAATATGAATTTCCCATTTCTCTAAAGCAGCCCCACCGTGGGTGTCAGTGCTGAGCAGAGACTGTGGTGAGATTTTACACACCAAGAGCACCCAGATCAACTGATCCCCAGACATGTGGGTCAATAACTGACTATTACTGTTTTTTTTAAAAATACATAAAACCTCTATTTTATCTTAAAACCTGCAGAAAGGTGATGGGAACAGCAAATTAATAAGGAGATGGAACAAAATCAATGTTTTCATGTTAGATTGTCTCTTCCTCCAGCATCCTTATAGCTGTAAATGGTTGCAGTTTGTTTTTTGTGAGTGTTTTTCATTATCAGTGTGTCTCACCAGTGCTGAGCCCCTGGCTGGGGCCTCTCTGCCTTGCAGGAGCTGTGGCACCAAATTCCAATAGGAACAGCTCAAATATTGAATAATATGAAATAAATAAACAAAATTAAATATATAAAACCCCAACTATTACACCAAAGCTGTCTCTGCTTTCTGTTGATGGAAGAGCCATGGCAGGATTCAGGGCCAATCTGTAAAAATGGTATTTCCTGCTGAGAGTCTGGAACTGAAAATGACTTCAAAGGAAACAATTCTGGAACCCATTAAAACTTAAGAAAAAAAATTTAAGGATAACTGCAGGAGATGGGAAACAGAACCCCACATTTCATCTTTCTATAACCACTTAAATACAGAATAAGGACATAAAAGTGACTGGAGAAGATGGGAAGCAGAAGCCTGCATTTTATTTCTCCAAGCATATACATAAATTAAAAAAAAAAACAGATTTATTTAGAAGATGCTTATTTGTAACCCAGAAACTACCTGCTCCTCTTTGTGACAATTCAATCCTCACTTTCAATATTTTGCTAAGTTGACTTAGAAATGAAAGCACTTACATAGGAAACACATTATCTAGAGAGAAAAAAACTGTAGCTATGGCTTGAAATGTGAGATATTCCAACTCCAGCACCATAACTGGCTCTTTTTAGCAAAGAAAATGGGAACAGATGAAAACCTGTGAAGTGACAGGTGAAAAGCCCTTATTCTGAGACCAACACACTTGGGAACCACTGCTGCTGCTTCTGGAGGGAAGTGCACTTGCAGGCACTTCTGAACACACTCACACCTGATAAATACAAGCAATAAACTGTCCTGAGGTCTCTTGAAAACTTCTGGCTTTATGCATTTATGCAGTGCATAAATTAGACTCATTTCCTCTCTGCCAGACACACGAAATCATCTCCTAGTAGCCACACACAGAATTTTTTATCTAATGAGCACCCTTAGATGAGTGCTTGGAAAACACTAGAGTGGAGAGAATCATATTGAAGAGCATTAACTGAGTGAATGCAGCCACTTCCAGCACTCAGGAAAAGATAAATATTTGTTCCAGAGACTGAAGGCAGTGGCTGCAGCAGCTCCTGCTTTGCTCAGACACCCCAGGATCAGTCCAGGGGATGTCACAGCCCCATTTAAGCCACAGTGGAAGTGAAGCAGGCAGCTTCTGTTTCAGTATTTCAATTGAATTTAGTCTGGTTTGCAATCAGCAAGAGAAATCTTCTACTTGCTCTTTTTCTTATTTTGGCTCTACAGTTTTAAATTTTGATAAGCAAAATCTGTAACAAAACCACCACAAACTCTTGTGCAACCACTATGAAGAAGTGGTGATAAAAATGCAGAAAACAGCCATTATTATTTCCTATCCTTGTACCTAGATTATTCTTCCTTTTCAAATGGTTTACTGATTCCACTGACTTCACAGCAGCTCTACATAAGCAAAGCACACAGAGGGCAGGACCAAGATTATTGCATTAATGAGAGCAGACACTGTACAGACATCAGACACTCACTGTGGTTAAAAAGATGAGAGAGTGACACAGGAAAATTGAATTATTGATCAGGCACATGTCTGATAGACTGGTGGGCCTTATAGAGACTAAACCTGGCAATCATCTAGAAGGAGGAAAATTAAATATATACAGTATATATAATCACAGATGCAATTACTTCCCCCTTCCTCAAGCAGAAACATGTTTTACCTCCAGGGGCTGCTTGTCCACATCCTGCTGGAGGCTCTGGCTAGAGAAGCATCCTTGAAAAAGGCTGCTCTGATCTTTGTGTAAGTTAGGGATGTGACAGACAAAGGGATCAAATCCATTTGTTTAAAGCCCCATTTTCCTTGTTAGTGTAACCTGGAGCAATCCCAGTGACCATTAACTTTATCTGAGCATCTCACTGCAACTTCCAGGCTGAAAGAGCCTTGAAAAAAGATGTGTGCTTGAGAGCTTGGCTTTTTTTCCAACTCTATTGGATGGCCTAACAAAAGACATCACCTCCAGCCACAAACCTGGCCTCACTTATGGAATTACTGTGATTTTCACTCTTCAGGGCTAGAATGCCCTGCCAGTACTGAAGCAGGGCACCCCAGCATCCAGGGAAATTTCCTTCCTGAAGAATCAGCAGTGCAGGGTGATGCTGTCAGCCAAGCCCTTGCACTGTAACACAGGAAACACATGTCCATTCTACAGAGTCCATTCTACAGAGTCCATTTGAATATGAGTCAACCTGCTGTGGGCCCCAGCCAAAGAGGAGAGGCAGAAACCAACTGCAGACAGACATGTGGCTGCCACCCTGCCAGACAATTCCTATTTTTGCATTTCAGAGCCTCCCAGGGCTTAATGAGGAGCCCATCATTTGGATGAGGTAAGAGCAGCAAGGAGGAATTACTGAGTCTGGGATGACTTATTTATTACCAAGCTGACTCCTGAAGCTTCCAGGCATCCTGAAAACAGATGCCTCAGGATACCTGTGCCAGCTGGCAGCTCCTCTCAGCCCTGCTTTTCCACTGACATTTTGTCCCAGCTCCAGCAGCCACAGCAGAGGCTCCTCTGCTGGCTCAACCAAGCAGCAAACCATGTAAAAACTTAAAAAAAAAAAAAAATTAAAAAAAAAAAAAAAAATAAAAGGCATGCAGGACCCTGGACAGAATGATTCCTGAGGACACTCAGTCTGGGAAGGATGGGTTTGGTTTCTGCTGCTGACACAATCTGAGCAGCAGGAGGCTCCTGCCTTCTGTCAGCTCCCCAAAATGAGAGCTCAAGAGCACAGAGAGGTTACAGCAAGGCTCCTGGAGCTGAGCCAGCTGAGCACTGCTGCAGAGCACAAAGGGAAGAGAATTCACCTTTAAATCACACAAGGTGATTTTTTACCTGTGTGCTTTCCCCCCCTCCAAAGCTACATCCTGGTAAAGTCTGGTTTATGCAAATGGAAATAAAAGTGTTCTGCCAAGGTAAAAGATGTCCACATTAAAGAAGGAAGAGAGATGAAGTGGTTCTCCCTGGCATGGCACAGTGAGGCTGGAGCTCAGTAATGAACCTGCAGGTCTGAGCTGCCAGCAGCACTCTGGTGTAAATAAAAGTGCAATTCTGCAGAGCCATCCTGGGTGTGAGCACATTATGTGCTGCAGAAACACTCTGCTGTGCCTCTCAATACTGAATTTACAGGCTAATGTTCCCCTCTGCCATTTGCTCAAACTTCCCACTGAACCTGAATTATTTTTACACTTATTTAGTTTAAGCAAAATACTCACTGCAAAGGACACAGAGCTGTGTTCCTACAGGACCTTGGGGAGCAGAGTGTGACACAGGCACTCCTCTGGTACTGACACTCAGCATTCAACAGTCACCCACTGCAATTAATAAAACTGCACTCTTGCTATTTTTCACTAATAGAGGATTTCCAAAAGCAAATTACAGCCATAAATTACATCATTACAGCCTGTGTTATTGTTCTGTGAAGTAACAAATCTTGCAGAAAGACAATCAGCTCTGCTAGGGGAAAAAAAAAATGCAGAGGACAAATCAGATGATTGGGACCTGATTAAAATTAATGTCAGTGGAACTTTTTTTCCATTTGCCTGCTGAAATTCCCTCTCTCACCAGCGTGCTGGTGGTCATGCTGTGGTGCTGGACACTGAGTATTAGGCAGGATTTGTTCCTGAGGGGGAACCCACCTTGGCAGCCCAGTTTTGGTGTGGATTCCCAGAGAAGGGCTGGGCTGGTCATTCACTCAGCACATGGCATCACACACACAGCTGGGCATTAAGGCTGTTTTAAAGTGGTTTTTTTGGGTGGTCCAAGCTTTGGTGAGGTTCTGGTACCCTTCTGGTTCTGGATTAGGGATAAATCCCATCCCTTCCCCAGTGCTGTCCTTCAGCAGCTGCTGCAGAGGAGAGGACAGAGCCAAAAGCACAGAGGCAGCTTTGTCCTCTGCCCTGGGCTAACCCTGCCCTGCTTCTGAGCTTTATCTCCCCCAAGCACAACTCAGAGTCTGAAGTACAGATTCCTAATGAATTCCATGACAAACATCCTCAGTGATGAGCATCTGTCTGGATAATGAACTGTAAACTGAGAGCAGGGTAAGGCAAACATGCATCCCAGAGCAAATTGAAGGTGAAAACTTCCTGGGTTTTTAAGGTTTGGGGGCAGTTCATTAAAACACTGAGTCTTACAGAACTCCTGGTGATTTTTTTAACCCCCTGCTCCCTCATTATATCCCATTAGAGTAAAGCATTCTCTTGTGTCTCCAGTGTTTCACTGTCCAACCTCAGCACCTCATTAATTAGAGCTCAGCCTAAACATTCACAGTTCTGCTAAGCAAATATTCCACCTGCCTGTGAAGAGTATCCCCCAGAAATACTGGAACTCTCTTCACAGATCACAATCATCATTGGAAGCTGCCAATTAACAGAGATCCCTCCTGTTTTTCTGCAGGGGTCACAGCTATCCCCACCTCATTCCAACTGCTCAGCCTGCAAAAACACCTGCAAACACACCTGCAAACAAACACACCTGCAAACACACCTGCAAACACACCTGCAAACACACCTGCAAACAAACACACCTGCAAACAAACACACCTGCAAACAAACACACCTGCAAACACACCTGCAAACAAACACACCTGCAAACACACCTGCAAACACACCTGCAAACAGACACACCTGCAAACACACCTGCAAACACACCTGCAAGCAAACACACCTGCAAACACACCTGCAAACACACCTGCAAACAAACACACCTGCAAACACACCTGCAAACAAACACACCTGCAAACAAACACACCTGCAAACACACCTGCAAACAAACACACCTGCAAACAAACACACCTGCAAACACACCTGCAAACACACCTGCAAACACACCTGCAAACAAACACACCTGCAAACAAACACACCTGCAAACACACCTGCAAACAAACACACCTGCAAACACACCTGCAAACAAACACACCTGCAAACACACCTGCAAACAAACACACCTGCAAACACACCTGCAAACAAACACACCTGCAAACAAACACACCTGCAAACACACCTGCAAACACACCTGCAAACAAACACACCTGCAAACACACCTGCAAACAAACACACCTGCAAACACACCTGCAAACAAACACACCATCATGCAAACACACCTGCAAACAGACCTGCAAACAGACCTGCAAACACACCTGCAAACACACCTGCAAACAAACACACCTGCAAACACACCTGCAAACAGACACACCTGCAAACACACACCTGCAAACAAACACACCTGCAAACACACCTGCAAACAGACCTGCAAACACACCTGCAAACACACCTGCAAACAAACACACCTGCAAACAGACACACCTGCAAACACACCTGCAAACAAACACACCTGCAAACACACCTGCAAACACACCTGCAAACAGACACACCTGCAAACAGACCTGCAAACACACCTGCAAACACACCTGCAAACAAACAGACCTGCAAACACACCTGCAAACACACCTGCAAACAAACACACCTGCAAACAAACACACCTGCAAACACACCTGCAAACACACCTGCAAACACACCTGCAAACAAACACACCTGCAAACACACCTGCAAACACACCTGCAAACAAACACACCTGCAAACACACCTGCAAACACACCTGCAAACACACCTGCAAACAAACACACCTGCAAACACACCTGCAAACAGACACACCTGCAAACAGACACACCTGCAAACACACCTGCAAACAAACACACCTGCAAACAAACACACCTGCAAACAAACACACCTGCAAACACACCTGCAAACAAACACACCTGCAAACACACCTGCAAACACACCTGCAAACAAACACACCTGCAAACACACCTGCAAACACACCTGCAAACACACCTGCAAACACACCTGCAAACACACCTGCAAACAAACACACCTGCAAACAAACACACCTGCAAACACACCTGCAAACAAACACACCTGCAAACACACCTGGCCTGCTCTGAAGGGACAGCACCAGGAGCTGGGGACCATTCACCTCCAGGAAAACCACCAGTGTTTGCTGCCTGCAGCTCCTCTGCCAGGGGATGTGCATTTATCAGTAACTCCAGCAATCACTTGGTAGCTGAAGACAATGAGAAGCTTTAGGGAGAGCTGCATTAGGAACAGAGGAGGAGGCAGGACCCAGCAATGGAGAATGATGCAATTCCCTTTCCCAAAGGCATGCAATGCTCCTCCAGCTGCTTCCTCTCCTCTCCTGCCTGCAGAGGTGGCCACAGGAGAGCCCTGCCCAAAGCCTGAGCTGCCAACACACTCTGCAGCCCTACAAACCCGCACTCCTCCTTTAAATTCAGTTTTCTGTCAGCTGCAAACTCCTGCACAGCACTGAAGTTTTTTCTGCCCCTCCTGGGCAGTGCCCCTCTGCCCTCCTCCATCTGCTCTGGCTGCAGGGAGGGCTGGCCCCAGTCCTGAGAGCTTCAGCAGCAAAACTCCAGCCCTGGAGTGTCCTCCTCATGTGGGACCTCAGCCCTGGCTCTGCTCCCCGTGTGGCAGCTGTGGAACTGCCCTTGTGCTTGTGTTAAACAACCCGAATTTTAACCAGCTGTCACTTCCAATATTCACTGCTGTTTAAGCTGTCTTCTTCTGATGGAGCAGCATCACAAAGCTGAACCAACACTTAAAACAGTCCCCAAAACACATCACAAGAACAACACAACCTCCAGATTTCACACATTACAGTGCAGAGCCATGAGCTGACACAGGTGGATGCTGTGTCCCTGTGCTGTCCCTCCTGTCCTTTCAGGGAGCTCAGCTCCACTGAACCCTGACCCAACATCCTGACTTTGATCAGCCTGGCTCACAGAATTCTCCAGAGGTTTCTGACACTCCTCTTCCAGGACATTTTGGTATCAGCACACCAAGCAGCCAATAATTTACCTGTTACCTGCCTTACTGCACATTCTTCTGTTCTGCAGCTTTTTGTTTGCTTAGCAGGATTTGCCTCCTGTCAAGACTAAGAAGCATCTATTAATCCTCATATTAATGTTTCTCAGAGAGCTTTAAAAATCTGAAGTTAGCTGGCCCCACCTCTCCTCAGCACCTCAAAAATCCCAAAGGAATCCATCCCACAGCACTGTCAGATAGGGGATGCTGCAAGAGGAAATGACACAGACTCACAGAAAATGACATACAGCTTGATCCAATGGAAATGTGAATTCCAGCCAGCTGGGATAGCCTTACTGACCTGTTCTCATTTCCTGCAAAAGGCAGGACTGGATGGGACTGTAGTAAAGAAAAGGAAAACAGAAGCTGGAGGCAAAAGTGCAAGGGTTGTAGAAGTGATGTCTGGGACTTAAAACACAGTGTTAAATTGAGTCCCTTTGGATTCTTCATGCTGTCTGCATCTTCTGACCAATTTGAGATCAATGAACAACCGTTCTGCTTTTGTTTCCTGATGGGCAGGCAGCAAAAAAAGCCAATTCCTCCCAGATAAGATCAATCAATAAGCACTGCTAGTCCCATAGAGACACCCTGTGTGACACAGGTGATTCACAGGCAGGGACAGAGGTCTGAGCTCAGCTGACACAAACAGAGCAGTGGCACATCAGTGCAATTACAGCCTCAGAAATGAAGGAATCTCCTCACTCAGAGCCCTGCAGTGCTGGAGTGGAAGCACAGCAGGGATCTCAGTGTCTCCCCTCACACCAGGAGATTGTGACTCTGCTCTCCCTCTCCTTTAAAAACTCCTGACTTCATGGTACTGCTCAGGCTGCAGAGATGATTTAAGCTGTCCCAGTTAGGACTATGAATAGAATAACTCAATTTTGCATAAAATAATTTTCCTAAACTCGCAGTATTCATTCCATGCAATTCATAACTGAATTATCTGAGACAATTCCTGTCAGCTGAAAACTCTGACACGAGGATGATCTGTTTGTTCATTTGCTTGTTTGTGATAAGCAAATCAGGAAATGGGTTTTTCCTTCTGGAAAGCTCCTCAGTGCCTGTTGCTTCCACTTCAGGACTGGAAGATGAACCAGAGGGAGAATTCTGCACTTGTGTGCCCTTGAACTAGATAGAGCTTTATGGTGTGAACTCAGACTGTGCAGGGATGAGAACTCTATTTATTCAGGTCCATATTTTAAAATGGTATTGCAGGGACTTCATTACAATGAAATACCTAAAAAATCCTTACCTTAGGGAACAGCAGACATAAATGTGTATATAAAACAACAGTGCCTTGGGAGCTGAGTTTTTGATCACCTCTGTTTTAATGGAAAGCCAGTTAACAAGCAGACATCAAACTGCCAAAAGTGATTTTGGCTGAGTCACAGCTCTGCAGCAGGTCCATCCCCTGCTTCTGCAGCAGGAGCATCAACACACTGAGCTCAGGATGTAAAGAAACACTCAGGCACATCCTAATGAATCCTAATCCTCAGAGCTCAGCTCTGAGCAAAAAGCACAGGAGGAATTGTCTGAGGAGCAGCTGAGAGCCCCAGCTACACCCTCATGCTGGGACTGCCAGCTCACTGCACACAGACTGGAAATCTGGGTTAAACAGCTCACAGGATGCTGCTCCACAGGGGAAAAACTCAGTTTGGATCAGTGGGTGCATCAGTTCCCATCAGTGCAAGAATCAGTTTGTATCAGCAGGAAGGCAGGACAGGTACAGACAGGTGGTTTTTGTAATCACATCCTTTGTGAGAGCCACTGGTACAGCTGAGGAGGACAGACAAACCCCTGGGCACGTGAAACAGCAGCAGGAAACGTTCAGAAGTGCCTGAGCCTGCTCCAAGTTTGCTCTGCTTGTGAGCAAAGTGAACCACAGAGTGAAACCTGAGAGACCCACTGAAAATCAGAGTTATTTAAAGAGGAAATTAAAGAGTTGCATGGCTTTTCATGGTGACAAGTGGCCTTTGAAGTAAATTTGGGGCAGAACTCTCAGAATAGACTCCTGACATTGAGTTAATGCTTCAGCATTTTAATTCCTGGATTTCATGCAAGTCACACCTGCAGACCAACTTCAGAGGGAGTGCATCCTGCTGGTGAAGGACTGCAGCTCCTGTTCCACACAGATGCTCTGGCATGGATATTAAATCAGGGATTCCCCATCTCCCCCCATGAAGGAGCTTTCCTTTAACACCAGCACTGAGCAATGCACTCATACACAGCTTTTGCACCTTCTTCTATCCCAAACAAAACCTGGTAGGGTTAAAAACATGCATTACCCACTTAAAGCATGAAAAGAAATCTCTGGCTGAGCTTCCCAAAACGTGGCCTTGTGTTGAACACAAACACAGAGCTCTGCACACACCACAGATGGAAATTTGAGGTGTTTTAACAGAGCCAAGAGGCAGAATCTGCACATGGGCTACATTTCCTCATGACAGGATGGAAATCACAGAAAAATTTGTGCAAAGTGAGTGAAGCAACCTTGCACACCTTCATTAGCTAGTTCTGAGGTTACCTGTGATTAATTGAGGAGGCTTTCAAAAGCAGCTTAGCAAATCATTAATTAAGGTCCTACAAAAGCACTTTCCTAATTGACCCTGCAACAAGTAACATGAAATTTGAAAAAGCCAGAAGAGGCATACTTCAGCCCCAGACAGTAGGATATATTTTCTTATATATCTTATATATATTTCTTAAGGTATGCCTTAAGAAATTACTTTATTTTCTTATTTAACTCTCCTACTTGATGAATCTCATCTTTCTGCAGCTGTGCTGTCTCTCAGCAGCTGTGATTTAAGTGAGTCCAGGGATCTGAGGGAGGGAGTGTTTGCCTGAAAGAACATCTATTTTTTCCCATCTCTATCCAAAGGTCTAATAAATGACATTGACTCCTTACAAATCTTGCCTCAGTAATTCCTGCTGTTCAGTGATGGAAATACAGCAATGTAAATTTAATCACTTTGGGTGAGACACAGATCTCCACACAGCCTGCATGGAAGGAGCATTGAGTGGATGGTTTCACCAAGTGCCACTCTCAGGAATTTGGAAAGGAGAGGATTTGTCTGAATCTAAATCTAGAATCTAGTTTGGTGCACAGTACTTAGCTGATATTCTGTGATGTCAGAGTTAGAAAGCAACAAACCAGTTAAAACTGTATTTTTTAAACTCTTCTGTCTCACTTTTCCTCTCCAACTCCCTTGAAGGGTGACACGTTCTCCAAAATTACTCAGACTGATTAACTTCTGAGCTTGGGGTAAAAAATAAAATTTCCCTCAAATTTACATGTCAATTTTTTTTTTTTGGCAAAAAATGATTCCAGATACTGTCAGTCCAGCAGTCTGGGTGTCTCCTGCTCCTGTTATTCCCTGTAGCACATCACTGTGCTGCTGTTCCTTACTGTACACACTGTTTAGGCACATGGAATATGGATTTGCTAAAACCCTTTTTTTTTTTTTTTTGCCTTCCTGAGGAATTTCCATTGATTTCTCAGCAGCTTTACCCAACACTTGCTCCACTGATCCAAGCCCTACAAGGCCCTTTCAAACTTTCAGGTTCAGTTCTTGCTGACAATGTCAATTCTTTAATCTCTCTCAAAATGCCATAGCAACAGTTGCACTAATCTTCTGAAGACCACTTGGTTTTCATCTCACTACTCATTCTGCAATGTAATCAGGCACAGGGCAATAAAAGATACATGATCTTTCTTGCTTCATAAGTTTGGAATGGCTCACAGGAGACCAGCTTTAGTCCATGGGTCAGAGGCAGCTGCATGTTCACCCAAGGCAGGGAAAGTTTGCTGAAGGACTTTGCTCAGAGCAGCCCCTGCATCCTGCAGTGACTTTGGGCAGCTCCTTTTTCTGCTCACTTTTCAAAATGTGCAGTGACAGCTTTGACTTTGGATGGCAGCAGCTTTACCCTGGAACACTCCACACCTAAATCAACACAATCTGCTTTCCCCTGCAGGGGATTACAAACCCCACTTGCTGCTGAACACTGAGATCTGATTTCTGTGCACAACTGTGCTGCTGCTCCTCTGGGCAGGGCAGATAAAGACTGATCTGACTTCCCAGCAGAGACAGTCCTGCCCTCCTGTTTGTGAGCAGGAGAGCTGCCAGGGAATCAGCTCAGCTGGAGATTAATGCCTGCATGAAGGAGGCACCCTGGCTGGCTAGGCAGTGTCTGCTGACAGAAAAGTGAAAATTCCCTTTATCTACCAGTATCCTGCTAGTAAAGCCAATTGTGCTCTACCCAGCTGCATTCTGTTAACACAGAGTATTTTGGCTCTGGCTAAGTGTTATCAGAGGGTACAGCAATGAGATAAATACAAAAAAGCTTTGGGAGGAGAAAGGTTTAATGATTTCATTGTTTGAAGCCTCTGTTTGAACCCACAGGGCCCACTGGCAATCTGCTGGGAATAAAGGATCTTGCCTTACATGATTTATACAACACTAAACTCACCCATTCAGACCTCCAGCTCTTACAGGAACCCTTGCAGGCAGATGAATTTTAATGCAGAACAGAGCCAAGTCTGCAAGAACCCTGCATGCAAGTGCAAAGGCATTGCACCCTGACAGGTGTTAGAATCTCTATTCCCTCAGGTGGGACTCAGAGAAGAAGATGAATTCCTTCATGAAAAGAGCAAGAAGACACCAAGTCTGCCAGCAGACACATGTCTGCTGCTTGGCAGTGGAAGGCACCAAACTCAAAATAAAATCTGACCACAGCAATTCCTCTTCAGGCACGTTCTCCAGCCCTTGGAGGACAGATGCTCCAGTAAATATTGCCTGCTCAAGCTGACAGGTAATGAGGACAATTATTTCCCCCTCAGATCTGGAATGCAGTGCAGGCTTTCTGCTGACTTAACAGACTGTGGATCAGGAAATTGCTGGGCATGACCTCATTTGATATGAGCAGCAGTTTCACTCTTCAAAGGGGAGAATATATTGAAGACTGGGACTTCCAGGAAATAATACCCATCTAATTATCTGCTGAACACTGTTCAAAGGAAAGACTGCCAGAATTTTGCCACCAAGATGATGCACTGCAGGGGCAAAAGTCACAAGAAGCATAGAGTTATGTCTAAATTTCTTCCAAATCCTGACCAACAGAAAATATAATGCCTGCCTAACAACAGCACACCTAAAATGCTGGAGAATCCAGTGAAATTCCTTCTTTTCCTAAACACTGAGCAGAGAGAGTAGATTTTAACCCAAATCATTTATCCACATGAAAGTTTGCACTTCATGATTCTTAAAATATATTATTGAGGCTATTACTGTTTTCTCTTTTTGATTTGAACCCAAAAGATCTTACACTATTAAGTCATTAAGCAGAATAATCAGTATCAGCCTCAGCCTAGCAAGGCCCAAGGAAATGGGCCTTCAGCAGAAGGTCCTTGAGGCCCTCTGGAGCTGCTCTGCAGCTTGGAAGCTCAAGGCAATCAGAAACAGGAAGGAAAATCTACTGGGCTTTGTGGGAAAAGCCAAGAAATTCAGGGTTTAAACCTGAGGGAGATGGTTGAAGAGGCAGAATCCCCTTACTCTGAGCATCCATTCCCTCTGAGCATCCCTCATCTCTGAGCATCCCTTCCTTCCCTGCATCCATTCCCTCTGAGCATCCCTCCCACCTCCCACCATCCCTCCCCTCTGAGCATCCACTCCCTCTGAGCATTCCTTCCATCCCTGCATCCCTTCCATCTGAGCATCCCTCCCATCTGAGCATCCATTCCCTCTGAGCATTCCTTCCATCCCTGCATCCCTCCCCTCCACCATCCCTCCCCTCTGACCATCCCTCCCCTCTCACCATCCCTTCCCTCTGACCATCCATCTGCTCTGACCATCCCTCTGCTCTGACCATCCCATCCCTCTCACCATCCCTCCCCTCTGACCATCCCTCCCCTCTGACCATCCCTCCCCTCTCACCATCCCTCCCCTCTGACCATCCCTCCCCTCTCACCATCCCTTCCCTCTGACCATCCCTCCCCTCTCACCATCCCTCCCCTCTCACCATCCCTCCCCTCTGACCATCCCTCCCCTCTGACCATCCCTCTGCTCTGACCATCCCTCCCCTCTCACCATCCCTTCCCTCTGACCATCCATCTGCTCTGACCATCCCTCTGCTCTGACCATCCCTCCCCTCTCACCATCCCTCCCCTCTGACCATCCCTCCCCTCTCACCATCCCTCCCCTCTCACCATCCCTCCCCTCTGACCATCCCTCTGCTCTGACCATCCCTCCCCTCCACCATCCCTCCCCTCCACCACCCCCCCCTCTCACCATCCCTCCCCTCCACCATCCCTCCCCTCTCACCACCCCTCCCCTCTGGCCACCCCTCCCCTCTCACCATCCCTCCCCTGTGACCATCCCTCCCCTCTCACCACCCCTCCCCTGTGACCATCCCTCCCCTCCACCCCCCTCCCCTGGGTCAGCCTGCAGGACCTGCCCCGTGCTGTGCACAGAGGGCAGTTCCAGAGGCAGTGCCCGGGCAGGAGCGCTCCCTGCTGCTCCCCAGGCTGCCCCTGAGGCTCTCCCACCCCACCCAGTGGCTCTGGCAGGGCTCTTACCATGGCCAGGGGCACGATGGCCACCAGGTCCTTCTGGCAGATGAAGATCTCAGCCAGGGCGGGCTCGGAGGCGCCGTGCTGGGGATACTCCACCTGCCAGCTGATGGGCTGGGTGCCCGACAGGCTGCTGAAGCTGGTGATCTCAAAGGCCAGCTGCAGCACCTCCTGGAACAGGCTGGTGCTCCTGGGGACACAAACAGCACAAACACCGTCACTGCACAAGGTGCTGCCTCCCCCAAAATGTGCCCCTGGGGCTCCATCCCCTGAAACAAAGGAGTTCCTGGAAACAGGACCCCTTCCCTTATGGAAACTCCTGTTATCTCTTAAGAGTTCTACTGGTTCTTAAAGTTATCCAATAATTGGTCCTTTCTTACTTACGATAATCGGTCATTTTCTTACTTAGAATTTTAAGGTAATTGGTTAGTTTGTAATTTGTAGTTTTTATTGGTTAGAAGTTCAATCCTCTAGAAACCTATAAACACCCTTTGTTGTCTGATGTAATGAGACTGTTGTCTCATTAATAAATGAATAAAATAAAGTTATCTTGGGAACTGTTACAATGCAGCCTCAAGCCTTTATCCTTCACTAGCTGAAGGTTCTGCTGCCTGAGTTCTGAATTATCTGGACTCTGAGCATCCAGCCCCCCAACAGCTGCAGGGCAGGGCAGCCACAGGTTAACAGACACACTTTCCAAAAGGCTTCTTCCAAAATACAGCTGCCTCAGAGCACACAAACTGAATTATCCAAAATTATTCCAAGCTCTCACTGTGGGCACTGTGGAGGGATGGGATCCAGGTTGCTGTGACACACTTATTCCATCCCATGGGCTGTGTGATTCTGCAAATGTGTTTCATACTCTGAGATGGATTTGAGCTCTGGTCAACCAAAGGTAAGGCCAGGCTGGGGAATCCAGAATTAGTGCAGTCAAAAAGAAAATCAAAGTTTCTTGAAGATGTCCACCACCAAAATCACAGAAATCCTCAGCAATGACACTCAGTGCAACTGGTGTGGGGAAACCCTTAAACCAATTAACACGATTAAATGTTAATTATTGACTAAATGAAAAAACTGCATTATTCTAACACTCATAGACATTAGACTAATAGACATTAGTCTAATCTTAGAGGTGCTTTCTGGAAATTAATTCATTAAAATCTCAGGCAGCTGAGACCAAAACCAAACCAAACCAAACCAAACCAAACCAAACAAAACAAAAAGCTGTGGCAGGTAAAATACACCAAAAACTCAGTTAGCAAATTTGAAAAACAAATGTGAAAAGACATGTTGGAAATGTTTATCTCATATTAAATTTCTTTAGCTACACCAGAAATAATAAGAATATATGAAAGAAAATTGCTGGACTAGCTGCTGGTTTACTGGGGAAAAAAAGTTTAAATTCCCTTCATTAGAAATTATCCATTAACTTTTCTGGAACTTTCCAAATGCCTTCCCAGAGTGTTACAATATCAGTGAATATGACTGCAATCTAACCCTGCTCTGAGATGATTTGAAAATGAAGGGAATGACAGGTAACTTGCCAGCTCAGTAACCCAATCCCAGCCTCATCACACCTTTGCCTCATTCATCACTGAACAGCTCCAATTTCTCTCTTTTTAACATACAATACAGGAAGGCCCATTTCTGAGAAAATCCATCAAGAACTGATCATGTACAAAGCACTTATATTCTCAAGTGCTAGACTTTCTTTCTCCCTCTGAACAGAAATCACCATTTTTTTGCTACTTAAGACACATTCTGTGCTTTACTTTGCATGATGACTTTGAAAGCAAATGGTTCCCCTGATAATTATTATTTTGATGATGGGTTTTCATTTGGATGGCTCCCTCTGAAAAGTCTTAATACTGCCTAATGCTTGAAATTTATTTCCTTGCTGTTTTCTTGCTGTGTCAAAAGAGAAGCACTGGAGCACTTTTGTGACAGTGGCACATTTCCTGCCTGCACTCAGAGAGTGATTTTGGGCAGCAGTGTGATAGATGGATGGGTTTAGCAATTCATAACTCAAGCCCAGCCTGTTGCCTTTTGAAGAGCTCCTACTAAATAAATCTTACAGCCTGTAAATAGAGGCAGCTGCAATAACTGGGGTTTCCACACTTCTGGGACACCTCAAAGTGAATATACACTGCGTGGAACTTGGGAATTTATTTGCAAACATGATTGTGGGCAAGGATACCTGAACCACCTGAGTGTTCATTTGGCTGCTAAAGGCACCATTATGCCTCAGATTAATGACATTATTTGCACCATTTCTAGCTCTGATTCTCAGTAACTGACAAAGTTTTTCCATGTGATTGACTATCTCAGTGCTCTCACTTCCACCAAATGGAGAATAATTCTCTGCACACACCAAAGCTGCTCTAGGAGTCAGTGAACACCAGGGAAGTTCTCCAGACCAGGAAGATTCATTTATTCCCCCAAAGACCCCCTGAAAATGTGAATTTATCCAGGAAAAGCCCCACACTCTGCTGGCAGCTCCAGAGAGCTCAAGGTGGGCATTTCAAGTGGGGAAAAGCCAGTCCCTGACCCCAAACCTCTGCTGCCTTTCCCCCAGGGTCCCAGCTCTGCTCCAGCACTCAGGAGGGGCTGGTGACACCCTCAGGGCCACAGGGAAGGTGGCACAGATTGGGAACCCCCCAGATCTTTTATTAAACCCTGCCCAAATCTTTTATTAAGCCCTGCTCCACCATTCTGGTGCCACAGCACCTGGCTCTAGAAATGGTCTGCAGCACCCTAACACCATCCTGCAGCTGAGGTTATTTCTGGTGAGTTATTCTGTGATAGAAAGCATCATTACCACCTTTTACAAAACACCAAATTTGCCAAATCTGGATTCCCAGCTTTCCCCAGGCACTGGGTATCACTCACTGAGCTATCCTGACCCTGAGCCATGGCCAAGACAGGCTGCTGCAGTGGTGGAGGGCTGTAAAAATGGTACCAAAATTCATCTACAGACCTCTGATTAACGCTACAGTATTTTTTTTCTGTAAAACATGAGATAGAAAAATGTCAGAAAAATGTGCCTTGTGCTTGTGATTAATGCTACAGTATTTTTTTTCTGTAAAACATGAGACAGAAAAATGCCAGAAAAATGTGCCTTGTGCAAGACAAAGCTTTTCTTGGTGCTCTCCCAGGCTGACCTGCACCATCAGTGCAGTGCCTGCATCTGTGAGTGATGCACAGCCAAGCAGCCTTTGTGCAATGTCACACCATCATCAGCTCCCTCCTCCTCTCTTCACACAGAAGAAACAGAGAGATGATCAACAGCTGGGAAAGCATCCACTTGAAAAAAAAATGTGTCTTCAGAGATGTGTAATGGCTGAGAAAAAACGCTCCTGGTGAAGCACATTTAATGTTCAGAGCTTGTTCAGTGACTGAAACAGCAGTTCCTTAATATCCAACATTTAGAAGTGCTCAGCAGCCGGAACAGCAAGTAATTATAAAACTTTTCTAAAGTACACAGCACTCAGTGATTGCAAATGAAGCTGCCTCAGGCAGGGCTTCTAAGGAATTGCTCCAGGGTGGGTATATGAGTCTAATTTGATTGGATTGAGAGTTCCCCTGGGCCAGTTCACTCCCTGGACTTATTTTAATTTATAAAAATGCTAATCATGCAGGGTTAGACTGGGGCACGTGCTGGCACAGGGGAGTGAGGACTCCTGATGTGCTGAGCAGGGTGTGAGCACTGCACAGAGAACAGGCAGAGAGCCCCTGGACACCTCTGAGCACAGCAGCCGAGAAAAGAAGGTGGAATGGAAATGGTCTGTTAATGGGAAGATAATCAAAGATGCATAAAAGGCAAAACAGAAGTGACACAGGGAGAAAATGCCATGGAACTGCTGCCAGCTGTGTGGGCAGCACACACCCTGGGACAGTGCTGACTGCACTGGACTTGTGATCCTGGAAGAGTTTTGAGTATGACATTAAGCACTCCTTTGCAACTAATTGATAATTCAAACCTCCACTGTCCTGAGAAATATTTACCCTTGGTAGGAGATTTTTCTTCTATTGATGCCCTGGAGTGGCTCTATCAAAAGCTGGACTTAATGTTGGGGATTTAAAACCTGGGTGTAGAGCCCAGCTCAGCTCATGGGCAGACTCACAGTGTGGGCAGAACACAGAACACATCCTGCTTGTCTGCAGGGGGCTGGTAAAGGGGGAGCAATGTCAAACCTGGCCAGGGATAGCTGAGCCAGGACTAGTGACCACTAACCCTGGAATTAGTGACCACTGAGCCTGGAACTAGTGACCACTGAGCCTGGAATTAGTGACCACTGAGTCCAGGAATAGTGACCCCTGAGCCTGGAATTAGTGACCACTAACCCTGGAATTAGTGACCCCTGAGCCTGGAATTAGTGACCACTGAGTCTGGAATTAGTGACCACTGAGCCTGGAACTAGTGACCACTGAGCCTGGAACAAGTGACCAATGAGTCTGGAATTAGTGACCACTGAGCCCAGGAATTAGTGACCACTGAGCCTGGAACAAGTGACCACTGAGTCTGGAATTGGTGACCCCTGAGCCCAGGACTAGTGACCACTGAGCCTGGAACTAGTGACCCCTGAGTCTGGAATTAGTGACCCCTGAGCCTGGAATTAGTGACCACTGAGCCTGGAACTAGTGACCACTGAGTCTGGAATTGGTGACCACTGAGTCCAGGAATTAGTGACCACTGAGCCTGGAATTAGTGACCACTGAGTCTGGAATTGGTGACCACTGAGCCTGGAACTAGTGACCAGACCAAGGCTTCCAGGGGCAGGGAGGCAGAAAACCACCAAGACAAGCAGCCAGAGCCCTCAGCAGACAGAAATCTTTGCTGCTGCCCATCTGCAGGTGAGGAGAGCAGTCTCTGATGAGAGATTTCACAGTGCTGCCTTATTGCTCCAAGTAATAGAGCAGTTTCAGCTTTAAATGAGTGAATCTTAGGACTGCTACAGGCTAAATCAATAATTTCGATTTATTACAGTGACTCTCAAAAGAGAAATTTTTAAAAGCCTAGATTAAAAACATTTTTTAGCCATCCTTTATTCCAGCAGATTTTTACTGAAAGTGCCCAGGGATCCGAGAATACTTGGACCTGCTGGAAATCCAGCAGCTCCTTTCTCCCCTAATGCCATCCAGTCTGACAGTGACATCTTAATGCAAGATCAGCACTTACCAAATGACATAAAAAATGGAGAGTACAAACCCCATCATCCCCCAGTTACATCTAACTCCTCACTAAAAGGAATGTAGTGAAGCATGTTATTACCATGGGCAGGGACAAACCCAAAAAGCTGCTGGGGAAGCTGCAGCCCAGAGCAATCTGTGGCTGAGAGACACCAGAGCCTCTCCCCACCCTGGAAAAGGCTGGATGGGGCTCAGGGCTGGTGCTCCTGCAATTCTCCCTTCCCTAAGCACAGCTGGTAATGGTGATAATGGTAATGAACACACCTGGGACCAGGCTGAGTCACAGAGAGAAAAATTAACGGCACAGAATTAGAACTTGATCTGGGAGAGTGGGACTGAAGATGACTTTAAAGATCACAGAATGGTCTGGGGGGAAAAGACCTTAAAAACCACTGAGTTCCACCCCCTTCCACCAGAGCTGGCTGCTCCACCACTGCCCACCTGAAACACTTGTTCACATGCAGTACAAATCCTTAATAACAAGTTGGTTTTTTTTCAGCAAGTCCTTAATAAAAGCTGGTACAAAGCTACCCCCCCAAAAAAATGGGGAAAGGATGTAGTAATTATAGAATAATGCTAACTACTGGAGACAAAATGCAGTTTAAATATCTTATTTTGCAATATTAACCCAGCTTTTACCTTTTAAACCATAAAAGCTAGCAGAGGAGAAAGAAAGGGATGATCTATTTTGACACTAATGGATAGGGAGGATATAATTTCATGGAAATCTACAACATTAAAAGTATTATGAAGTTCTCCAAAGGAAAATATCCAAGGTATAACTGAGCAAACTCTTGATCATCATAACATAATATATGTGTGTATCTTCAGGAGGATGATATAATGCTGCACTTGATTTCTCTGTACAGTCCAGATCAGAGTTAGATTAGTTAATAAGGTTTCTTGGCTTTCTTGTCATAAACTGTGATATAAAACATCACTTTTTGATTAAGGTATTTGGACTAGGACAGGAAATCTCATTTCCCAGCTCTTCCACAGCATCCTTGAACGACCTCAGGCAAGACATGAAGACCCAGATCCTTAAAGCTAAAATGAAATCAACAGGCATTAGGCATTGTGGAGCTTTACAAACCTCTGGAGCCTGGCTGTGCACCTGAGCATGGCACCTCTGCCATGAGCCCAGGAGCAGCAGGGCTGGGGAAGACCTGCAGAGCATCCTGCTCCAGCTGCTGGGAGCTGCTGGGAGGGGGATTCTCAGCTAATGATATTTCTGTGATATTTCTGGGCCTCTATTCCCCAGGGGAACAAGGTGAAGAAGAACTCACAAATAACCAACTCAGAGCCTGAATTCTCTGCCCAAGCCTTGCCAATCTCAGTGATGCTACACTGAGAGCAATTAGCATGTTGCTAATTGGAGAACAGAAAACCAGGAATGCTCCTCTCCTGGACAGGCCCTGAAGGAGGGAGACCTGACTGGGGATCACAATAAATCCCAATTTCTTCCTTGCATGCAGAGCAGATATTCAGAGTCACTAATCACCAATAAACACTGCAGTGAGGACAGCAGGCTCATTAGTTTTCTCTGGTACTACATCACACACCAGCTAGATGGGATTGATTTTTCCCTGTTCCCAAAGGAACCACACTGGTGCCATCAGAAACACAGGTCTGGGCTGCCACCAGCTCCCACCTTCATTTCATTTCCCATTCAGTTTGCTCAAGATATGAGGCTGCTCATGTCTTCATGACAATTTCAGATAACAGAATACACAGGCAGATTGGTCAAGAAATCAGCTTTCACAGTGATTCATCATCTCTTCCTGCCCCTGAGAAGGACATTTTCTGCTCAGCATTCATTCAGTGCTGGAACCTCTCCAGCAGCACCCTAAGCAAGCAGCATTTTCCTCTTTTGGAGACAGCAAATGTGCAAGCACTGAAAAGCTTCCAAGGGACATCACTGGAAAGGAGACCCTGAGCAGATATTTTCAGAGACTCACTCCAAACCCAGAGCTTTCAGATGGAGAAAGGAAGGCAGAATTATCTCATCACCAGCCATAGATTTTATGGCTCTTTCAGCTTGATAGATGCAGCAAGATGAGATCAAACACCCCAAAGGAGCTTTTATCATTCCCATTTAATTGCTGCCTTTAACAGTTTGGGAGCAGCCAGTGAAACATTTGCAGAGGCAGGAGAACACCTCTGACAAAGCAGTCTACATAACTCATTTTCTGACCACAAACACCTTGCACATGTCTTTTATTCCACTTAGAAGCAACAGCACCCCTGGAAATGAGCAGGACTCCATTTACTGAATCCATCAGTGAGCAGGATGGGCTCAGGCTCCACCTTCACCCAGTGAAGATGTGGCAGCTGCTGTGGCCATGACCAGTTTTTTCTGTCCTAACTGGCACTGGGGTGTGGCAGAGCTCTGCCCCTGGGTGACACAGTGACCAAAGGGTGACACAGCCCCAGTGCTCCTGTGGCAGCCAGGGCACCAGGCACTCCCTCTGCAGCAAGCTGAAGCTGCATCAGGAATCAGGTGGCAAAAAAAAAAAAATAAAAAAAATCACATTTAGATGTAACTGTGCATGCAAAGCAGATGTGGGGTATGCACATCTCATCTACAACTCAGGTATCTTCAGGTTCCAGCTCCCACAGTTCTTACTGGGTTGTTTTTTATTACAGCTCTGCCACTGTCTCTGCTTTTTGGCCGTGTTTAAAACTCCAGAAGTATTTGTGCATAAAGATCCCCATTCCTTCTTAACAGAGAACCTGCCTGCTGGAAAAACACCTGCCAAGCCAACCATTCACAGGCATGTAAAGCTGATATAATTCCTGCATTTTGCAGAGGCAATGGATTTAAGGAAAGCACACATTTAATGGCTTAGGAAGGAGAAGAACAGCATGTAAGTGCTGGATATTGTGCTGAAACAACTAAGAAATTGAGGTGAACTGAAGTAGTTTTTCACACTTGCTGGCCATGGAGAAAGTCCATGGGGCAAGGAAAAATCAAGTTTGTGGGTGGCAGCCCCAGGCTCCCCCTGCATTCCTTGTGGACACTTCCCAAATTTCCTTTTCCAGGCTTCTCTGGGTGCCTGTGAAGCTGCCTGAACAGAGAGAAAAAGATCTTGAAATGAGCCTTGTCCTCTGAGAAATAAACTCAACAGCTGCAATTTCATCCCACAGAAAACCCAGTTTGAGTGGAGCCCCTTGGACTGGGAGCTGCAGGGAATTGAATAATACTGAGTTCAACCCAAAGCTGGTTGGACAATACCAGTCTGGGGAAGGTGCAGAAATTTTCTTTCTAAAATGTCAATTTATTTTTGCAAGCTTCACTAAGGAGCACTCTGCAGCCTGGATGAATTCCTTTCCCCCAGTCTCAGACCATATTATTCCCCTGATTAGTATTTGTAGAATGTTTGTTACTCTTTCAATCCCACTCTTTGCTGTAAATTCTCTTCAATGCCATGTGCTGCTCTCCTGTGCTAAAGGCAAAGACAAGCAGAGTGAAGCAGAAACCCAAAGCAGCCTGAGGAAAACCCTGAGCACAGCAGGGGATAAACTGAGCTGGTGGAACTCCAGGGAATGGGAATGGCTGGTGAAAGTGAGAGCAGCCAGGTCAGGGGGACTAGGTGGCTTTAAGCTCCCTTCCAACCCATGCCATGATTCCACAATTCCCTGTCTGCTTTCCCTGACTTTTTTCCTTCTTATGAATGTTTAAAACAAAAGAGAGTGAGCTGGTGCTAGTGAATGTCCTGGGGAAATCAGACAAAAATGAGACCAACTTCAGGCTGCAGCTATAAACCAGCTCTTATTCAAATTTACAAAAACCACAGACCCTGGGGCTTTCAGGAGCTGCAGTTCTGCAAGTCTGATGGACAAACCTTTATTTTACAGTTCATAAAGCAAAGATTAACAACACTGCCTTCCTAATGCCATCCAAAGCTCTTGCTCATTGCAAATTTAAAAAGAAGCTTATTGAAAGTGGAAGCAGCATAAATACTGGAGGTAGATCCATTACATTTCATGATACAGTTATTTGGTGGTAGTTCACTCCTCCTGCTCAAGGATAATAAAAGGGAAAATGTCCCCATGACATTCAGTGGCAGAAATGTCATTGCTGAAGTGCCTGTGATGTGCAATTAACATTTTTAAGGATTCATTTTAACAGATACTGTCACGGCTGACAGACCTGAGATTGCACCAACTATCTGCACTTGGATTTCTGCCTAATTCAGCATCTCACCAGCAAGTTCACCCTCTCACTTCTGGATATTTATATTTTTCTTTCTCCTTATGTCTGCTGCATTGAGGGTACTATAAAAAATTGATCATTCTACAGACTTATCATTTTATGATTTATCAATCAAGGCCAGGCTGGATGGAATTGGAGGAACTGGTCTAATGGAAGGATCCCTGCCCATGGGTTGGAACTGCTTCAAATGTTTCAAATGTGCTAAATCAGGCAAAGCAAGACAACACCATGGGCTTGGAGGAGGCTTTTGAGAGATGTGCTTTACAGAGGTGACTTTCCATTCTAGCAAAACAATTCCTGACTTTCCAGTGCTGGGAAAATAATTTCATCTTCACCTGACCCCAGGAAGAGTGCAGGAGTGGCAGAGGGAACCACAAGCTCCATGATATCAAAACTGTCTTTAAACAACAGCAAGATTTCCACTGAAGACAGTAAAGTAATAAACAAGAGCTTACAGAATCCCTCCATGCAGCACAGTTACACGTTTGCCTCACTGCCCAGAGCAAACATTTCAAACTCTGCTGTGATTCTTTTTCCAAGCAATCATTGCTGCTTTTTATGTCCTTCTTTCTATGCCTTTTTCCACTAGGTGAGTCAAAACAGGTTTTTATGTAATTATACAAATGACATTCAGGAGATTGTCAAAAAAAAAAAAAAAAAAAAAAAAAAAAAAAAAAAAAGGAAAAAAGATTCTAGAGAACATAAGCTTTTCCTTTGTTATTGAAATCTTCAACAATATTAGTACCACTCCTGCTCTTACTGACTTTGAACTCTGTTTGATCACAGGTAGGACTGGACTGATGGAAGTTCAGCTTTCCAAGGCTCTGGGGAAATGCAGAGCCAAAATCAGAAGCTCCCCTGGACCTTTCCATTGCACTAACACCTTTGCCTGCACATGAAGAGATTGTCTTACACTTGTTAATTGTTCCTGGAGGAGAGCAGCAGCAGCAGTGACTCCACAGCTGTGTGAATGTCACAACTGTGAAAGAAAAGCACTGTGTCTGCCAGGCCAGGCTGAGCTCTGCTCCCACCTGAGCTGCAGGGAGAGGAAACCCAAGGATGCTGGCACAGGCTCTTGTGTGCTACAGCAGCCCTGCAGTATTTAAAACTGGTAAAACAGGGCAGGATGATGGCAGCCAAGCACAGGGGTGGGGATCACCAGCACCAGTATAAAGGGTTTGGCCCCTGCAGCCTCCTCCCAGCTGACATCCCCCATCAGTCTGGTTTTCCTGCCTTCAGAGCCCTGTCAAAGCTCTGAACCAGGCACACGTTACTCTGCTTTTAACACAGAGAGCAGAGCGTGCAGGAAACCATCCCTCTGTTAAATCCGTGGCAGCATCTCTCTGCTCTCCTGCAGCTGCACACTGAGTGCTGCTCCTGGGGGATAAATCAGGCTGGTGACAGCCCTGACCCACGCTCCTGTCACACTCTGGCCTGACCTCACCCGGGCTCCAGTCAATTTTGTGATTCTGATGGCAGTGGGGCCCCTGCTCAGTGTCACCTCTCCTGTACCCCCAGGCCCTCTCCAGCAGCACTGTCAGCTCAGAGCAGCCAGGACAATTTGAAAGTATTTTCTAAAGCCCAAGGCAAAGCAAGGGATGACCTTTTCCACCAGCAGAGAGCTGCTTACAGGCTGCTATTGAATATTCCAGAGCTGCAATGCTCTGCTCCCACAGATGACCTGGCTGCTCTGCAGAGGGATGGGTTTTCCTGCTGCTGTCCCTCTCTCACCCCAATTCAATGAATGGGGGTCACAGTGTGGCTCCACACCTTTGGTACTGCCCTCCTGTCACCAGTGCAAAGCACTGCACAGGACACAGCAACTGATTCCTCTGCCTGGGCATTGTTTCAACACAAACAAAAAACTTCCATTTCCAGATACTGAAAGTTCAGGCTAATGCAGAGATTAAACCCTGTGCAGGGCAAGGTGACATTAAGAGCTGCATGTCCAGGAGAGTTCAGCTCTGCTGCCCTGTGAGGGTGAGCTGTGCTCAGCCAACATGCAGAACTGGAAACATAAATCTGTGCACAGAACTGAAACACAAATCTGCACACAGAACTGGAAACACAAATCTGTACATACAGAACTGGAAACACAAATCTGCACACACAACTGGAAACACAAATCTGTGCACACAGAACTGGAAACACAAATCTGTGCACAGAACTGGAAACACAAATCTGTACATACAGAACTGGAAACACAAATCTGTACACACAACTGGAAACACAAATCTGTGCACACAGAACTGGAAACACAAATCTGTAAAAACAGAACTGGAAACACAAATCTGTGCACACAGAACTGGAAACACAAATCTGTAAAAACAGAACTGGAAACACAAATCTGTGCACACAGAACTGGAAACACAAATCTGCACACAGAACTGAAAACACAAATCTGTACACAGAACTGGAAACACAAATCTGCACACAGAACTGGAAACACAAATCTGCACACAGAACTGGAAACACAAATCTGTGCACACAGAACTGAAACACAAAATCTCTGCAAACACCCTGCTGTGGCTGCCTGCAGAATACACAGTTTGCACCAGAGAGAGAGAGGATTCTCCCATTCAAATGGGAGAATTGTTAAACATGCTCAGATCGACACGACATTCAATCAAAAATCCTTTTGAAAATGGACAAATATTTTCCTAATAATTTTTAGCAGCACTGCCAACTCTTCCAAGAATTACTTTTCACTAGGAAGTGGGCTGGTTTTTTTGCAGATAGGATATCTGTGCTATCCAGTTATTTCTATAAAGAGACTTGGCCTTTAGGACTAATTTAAAGGGTTTCCCAAAGCAGATGGAGCTCTTTGAATATAGAAAAAGGGATTTACAGGATTATTGAGCTCCAAGTATTCAAATATAAAGACAAACTTATGCCTAAGGCAAGTCAGAAATGCTCTAGGCTATCAGAGATTGTCTCTTCATCCTCAGTAGATGACACCTAGTGTAAATTGACATTATTTCCTGACATCAGTAGATTTTTATTCAATTCTTCTTGATGATGTGGTTCACAGATCATCAACAAGACACTAAATGTCCTGCTGAAGAGGACAGAGGAAGGGAAGAGAAAAAACAGAGAATGTCTGAAGTGGCTGTATTGAATTATTGTTCAGCACTCCCCTGTCCTACCTGTGCCAGCAGACACAAAAAAGGAGCTTCTGGAAGCACTGATGTCATTCACTGGCAAGCACAAAACCATCAGTGACAGCCCAAGGGCTGAGGACATGGAACCTGTGAGTGAAATGCTCTGGGTGTGCACAGAGAGACACAAGAAAACACCCTGGACAGGCTGAATTTGTCAAGCTGAGTTTGTATCTGCTCCCCTTCCCCACTCCCAGTTCCCAAATTTCCACCAGATTTTTCATTAACCCCTTGTCTTGGTTTCAGTTTGAAACAGGGCAGAAACATCAATTTAGTGTAGATTTAGATTTGTCAATTTTAATATTCTTATTTTCTGCTGTGAGATAGGATTAGGAGCAGAAGTAAGGCAGGCCTAGAACTTAAAGAGTGTAAAGAAAAACTTTATTAATAACATAAATAAATAATAAATTTAGAATAAAACTTTCAGACCACCCTCCTTTTTTTTTCTCCCTCCTCCCCAGCTCTGGATGAGCCATGAGGAAGGTGCAGTGGTGTTCTGTCTGTCTGTGGGGTCATGGAGTGCCTGGATGATCTCACACCACTCACTTGCCTGCCCTGCCCTCCTATTCAGCCTGCCAGAAGAATTGGCTCAGTGCAGGAAAACCAGGAGCTCCTTAAAAATGTACTGGCACATCTGAGCTGAACCTCCTCGGGTGCAGAATTACAAACAGCAGCCCTGCTGTGAACTTTGAAGCATCAATTTGCTAAGAGGTGATTTCCCTCTCTGAACAATGCTCTCTGTGGGGTGAAGCCTTGCAAAGGTAAATGATGTGTTAGGAACATTTCCAGAGGTGTTGATAGGAAGGACTGGGTGATGCACAGTGTTTCAAAAACAAATGAAGGCTGCCCAAATAGCTGCTCCCCAGCAAGCTAAATCCTGGCACTGTATTTACCAATATTTCCACTCCCAGCTGCATTTCCTGACATTTATGCCAAAAGAAAATTCTGCAAAAGGTCAGCACAGGACTCAAGTGTTATTAAGTGTTTGATCTAAAAAAAGAGCAATGGCTTTCACTCACACTTGCCTGATCATTCTGTAAACTCACAAACAACAGCTCTGACCTGTCTGTGTCCCCAGAGACCCAGCCTGGGTGGAATCACCCACGAGCAGGGAGTCACTACTTTCAGTGCCTGCAATCTGCTTCAGAGCAGGCCTGGATCATGGCTGGACTTTGTCTGTTTTTCCTTTCTCTGGAACACTGGCACCACACTGCCCTCAGAGGTGTTTTACACCAAAAAGATGTTTTCACTCACAGGAGACTTCGTGACCACACTGACTAAACAAACAAGAAGTGTGGAAGGATGTCTGTTGGTTCCATTGATAAACTGAAAATTGAGCTGCTCCAGATCCCACCAAACACCTGCAGAAGCTCCAAACTGGAGCCAGCCCCAGTGCAGCCCCTTCCCTCCACTCTCCCCAAAAAAGTGAGCACAGGAATTCCGTGGCAGGACTGGAGCTCCACCTTCTCCATCCCTCTCTGGTGGCTTTGCTGCAGGACTGCACGAGTACATTCCATTTTATTTTTCCCACATTGCTTCTCAGACTTTTGGGAAATTCCATAACACCACACCAGAAGCTCCCACTAGCTGCCAGAATTGCTTTTATTGCTGTTTAACACAGTGCTGAATTTAAATGGCTAATGTATGCCTCTCTCACACATGAATACAAACTGCTGCACAGCAAAACTTTATTTTATCAAATTAAAATGCACTATAGCACGAATTTATTGTATCTTTGCTCATAAGTGGTTTTATGCTTTTGATTTTTTTTTGTCTTTTAGGGTTTTGGCAGTAGATGGAAAGCAATCAAAGTCCCATTTGAAGCAGCCGTGTAAGCAATTCTCATTTACAGAAGACAATGAAAAATTAATTTGAAATGAGTGTAACTAAGTTTTCATAGAAACAACAAAACCACTCAGACATTATCATTTTCAACAGCTGTTTACTGTCTTCATCTACAAAATCACCTGTCAAATTTTACTGTTGCCTCCAGAGGGAAAAAACCAGCCAACTCCAAGTGCCTCTGTGAGTTAATAAACTGTTCCACATGGAGCACAGATATTGAGGCTCCCTTTATTTCAATTATAACACTTAGCAGGCGTGACTGAGGTGATGCTGAACCTCCTTCCCCTGCAGGATTGGATTCTACATGTTCAGCTACAGGGGGGATAAAATTCAGCTGTGGCTGGTGGGCAAAGCTGGGTGATTTCTGGAACATCTGCCTCCTGTGCCAGCGGGCAAAGCAACATCTGCCACTCCTGGAAAGCTGCAGAACACAACTTTATCCATGGGAAATGGAAGCACTTGAAGGAAGGAGGACAGGGATGAGAGCAGAACGAGGATTGTTCTGGGGAATGGGGATTGCTGTCCCAGCAGAGTTTGTTTCAGCAGGGGTTTGAGAGGAGTTTGTTCAGAGCACGTGGAGCTCCGAATCACCAAGGAATCAGCATGGGAATCAGCATGGGAATCAGCATGGGAATCACCAGGGAATCACCAGGGAATCACCAGGGAATCACCAGGGAATCAGCATGGGAATCACCAGGGGAATAACCATGGGAATCACCAGGGGAATCACCAGGGAATCACCATGGGAATCACCAGGGAATCACCAAGGAATCATCATGGGAATCACCAGGGAATCACAATGGGAATCACCATGGGAATCACCATGGGAATCACCATGGGAATCACCAGGCAATCATCATGGGAATCACCATGGAATCACCAAGGAATCATCATGGGAATCACCATGGGAATCACAATGGGAATCACCAGGGAATCACCATGGGAATCACCATGGGAATCACCAGGGAATCACCAAGGAATCAGCATGGGAATCACCAGGGAATCACCATGGGAATCACCATGGGAATCACCATGGAATCATCATGGGAATCACCATGGGAATCACCATGGGAATCACCATGGGAATCACCAGGGAATCACCATGGGAATCACCAGGGGAATAACCATGGGAATCACCATGGGAATCACCAGGGAATCACCATGGTAATCACCAGGGGATCACCATGGGAATCACCAGGGGATCACCAGGGAATCACCATGGGAATCATCATGGGAATCACCAGGGGAATCACCAGGGAATCACCAGGGGAATCACCAGGGGATCACCAGGGAATCACCATGGGAATCACCAGGGAATCACCATGGGAATCACCATGGGAATCACCATGGGGATCACCATGGGAATCACCATGGGAATCACCAGGGAATAACCATGGGAATCACCATGGGAATCACCATGGTTAAAACCAGGGAATCACCAGGGAATCACCAGGGAATCACCATGGGAATCACCATGGGAATCACCAGGGAATCACCATGGGAATCACCATGGGAATCACCAGGGAATCACCATGGAAATGACCATGGGAGTCACCAGGGACTGCCCAAGAAAGTCAGGCAGGAGAGACAAGCACACAGCAGCTGAATTAATTGTCCTTTACATGCAGGTTCTCAGGTGAATGCTCTCAAAGTCTGTCTCAAATGCTGCTGCTGTCCCAAATTTCATATTTTGGAGAGGGGAAGGAGTTAATTATTGAAGGGCAGCTACAGGGAGTGGGATGCACAGCTCCTATTGACTTCCTTAATGGTGGTAAAATGTGCAAATCCTGTGGACTGTGGCTGAATTTAAATTACAATGATTACAAAATATAAAGCCTAAAAAAGAGGATTTATACATGAGCAGATTTAGCCGAGACACAGACTCCCTCAAGACCTACATTTTGTTTACATGCAAAGCAGGCTGTGCCTCCTGAATGCCTAAATCCTGACAATTATTTCCATATCTCACCACCCTCCCAGCCATCACTCCTGCTGCTAAATGCCCTGGGGAATATCCACTGGTTATGGGCTCATCCCTATTTTCTGGCCACTGTCCAGCAAAGCACTTTCAGTGTGCACACAGCCCTGCTGCTCTTATGATGCACAAGTCCATAAGGACACGTTGCTTAAATAGATCCATAACATCAACAACAATAGCAGTGCATTTCTCTGGCTGCTTTCAGACAGGGTTTTCATGCACAGCTCTCAGGAGCACAGAACTATTAACTTATCTCTTGTTATCAGAGCTGGGGGACAGATAGATGAAGTGACTTGCCCAAGGTCATGCAGGAGTTCACGGGAGAAATGAGGACACAAACAATACACCCATGTTTAAATTGAGTCCTGAGGAGTCTGCAGAGCTCTGCCTACTGTGTGAGGGAGGCTTTGAGTGCTCTGACAGTGCAGTAAAGGAAATCTGTGAGTTATGTAGTAGGAACCAAATATTTTACAAATTATTTGTGTCTACTCTCATGTTAACCAGTCCAGATCCACCTCATCCAGAAAGTCTGGTGACAGGTTAATTCGTGTTAAAGCTAAGAAATCATAAAACTGAGGCTGTCCTATAATCCTGAGGCTCTCCTATAATCCTGACCCAGCTGCAGGAATAAACTCAATCATGAGCCATTGTTATGAACTCCTTAAAGATAATCAACACACAGTTTCTTATAATGGAATAAAAAAACTGCAATGCTGTCTCTAACCAAAAACTACCAGCCCTGTTCAGCAATCCCTGCCTTTCCCTGCTGCTCCACCAGGCAGCACCATGCAGAGCATCTCTTACTTTCTCCATCCCAATCTGAACACAAATTTGCTTTAAGAGGTCCCTGTTGTGTATGCTACCATTTTACATCTCACTTTTTGGCTCTATTTTAAGAAATACACTTTGCTTTCAAGTTTAAGTCTGTGGCAAGATTCTTGTTGGGATGCAGGTGAAATTTCTAAAGGACCTTGTTGCCACATTCCAAAGTGGCTCTGGGGTTTTCAAGAACACAAGTTCCTTTCAAACTCTGATTGCTTTCAAATGCATCTGCTTTCTCCCAGGCACTGGGAATTCGAGGCCCCAACAGCTCTGAAAATTCCAATAGGTGTCAGGCTGTTGAAATAACTGCTTTTTTTAAATTTAGGTACTACAAACTATAGTCATCAAAGTATTTATGCATTGCTTCACTTGGCACTGCAAAGCCTAAGTGAAACAGATGGCCAGCTCAGGTTTCCAAAAGTGACTCAGATACTCAGGAGCCCAACTCACACAGGAAGTCAATACCAGTTAATCTTCCAAATGTCAAATGGCACTTTTGAAAATAGCACTTTCCATTACCAGCAAGGACCTGAAACTCTGCTTTTTAAATGTTTGCTTTGTACCAAGCAATACCCCAGGCTCCAGCTGTCTGTCTTTTTGTGTTCAAAGGACAAGTGAGCACTTGGGCAATGCAGTTTGTGCAGTCTGTCCCCAGATCAGCCAGTCCTGCAGCACTGTGCCTTTTTTCTGTAAAGGACACTTCTGGCAGCAAGTTAAAGGTGGGGAGGAGAGAACTGAAGACTAAAAACACTCAGAATTAGCAGCACAGTCTGGTGAATAGGAATGCACAGAAGGAAACCAACACCAGGAACGGCATACTGCAAACTATAAAATTATAAGTGCATAGATCTCCCTCTAATAACTTCAATCTTTATTCTTTGTTTAGCACTCTGCTGTTTTCAGTACAAAGAAAATGGCATTATGGCATTAGCCCCAGGAGAAATGTGACTTTCCTTAGAAAAAGAACAATTATCCTTTTGAATTCCCTTTGAAGAGCAGTAATTTCAATACTTTCTTTTAAAATGTAAGTTACAACTACTTAGCAAAGAGAGAATGACTGTTGACATATCTTTCCTGCATCTAATAATCTCTTCCTTTCACTTAAACTGTCTTTTTCCCTGTAGAGGATTATTATCATTGAGCTCCTTGGAGTCTGACAATAACTGAGATGTTTTGGCTACTGGAGTCAGAAGCATTAAGATTTTAAAAAGAGCAATACAGATGTGGAAGACAAGAACTGAAATGCCCAGATCACTGACACTTGATTTTAATGAGAGACAGGAAACTTCTACAGGCTCAGGAGAGGTTTGGTCTCTTCACTTCCATCCTGCTCAGATCCTCCTGGCAGCACTTGTGCCAAGCCTGAGCCCCTGGTGACCCAGCTCATTAACCCCTGCTTCTTGTTTATCCTCAGATCCTGCCTGTCCTGTGAGCTCCACAGATAGTGCTGCACAGCTGCTCCTGGTCCCTGATCCCATCATCACCCCATAACCATGATCCCATCATCACCCCATAACCATGATCCCATAATCACTCCATAACCATGATCCCATCATCACCCCATAACCATGATCCCATCATCACCCCATAACCATGATCCCATAATAACTCCATAATCATGATCCCATCATCACCCCATAACCATTGATCCCATAATAACTCCATAACCATGATCCCATCATCACCCCATAACCATGAATCCCATCACCCCATAACCATGATCCCATCATCACCCCATAACCATTGATCCCATAATAACTCCATAATCATGAATCCCATCATCACCCCATAACCATTGATCCCATAATAACTCCATAACCATGAATCCCATCACCCCATAACCATGATCCCATCATCACACCATAACCATTGATCCCATAATAACTCCATAACCATGAATCCCATCACACCATAACCATGATCCCATAATAACTCCATAACCATGAATCCCATCACCCCATAACCATGATCCCATCATCACCCCATAACCATTGATCCCATAATAACTCCATAATCATGATCCCATCATCACCCCATAACCATTGATCCCATAATAACTCCATAACCATGAATCCCATCATCACCCCATAACCATGATCCCATCATCACACCATAACCATTGAATCCCATAATAACTCCATAACCATGATCCCATTATCACCCCATTACCATGATCCCATAATAACTCCATAACTATGATCCCATAATCACTCCTTAACCATGATCCCATAAAAATTCCATAACCATGATCCCATCATCATTCCTTAACCATTGACCCCATAATAACTCCATAACCCTGATCCCTTAACCCCATAACCCTGATCCCATAACCCCATAACCCTGATCCCATAATAACTCCATAACCATGATCCCATAACTCCATAACCCTAATCCCACAATAACTCCATAACCATGATCCCATAACCCTGATCCCATAGCCCCATAACCATGATCCCACAAATCCATAACCCTGATCCCATAACCCCATAACCCTGATCCCATAACTCCATAACCCTGATCCCACAATAACTCCATAACACTGATCCCATAACTCCATAACCCTAATCCCATAACTCCATAACCATGATCCCATAACTCCATAACCCTGATCCCATAACTCCATAACCCTGATCCCATAACCCCATAGCCATGATCCCATAACCCCATAACCCTGATCCCACAATAACTCCATAACCCTGATCCCATAACCCCATAACCATGATCCCATAACTCCATAACCCTGATCCCATAACTCCATAACCCTAATCCCACAATAACTCCATAACCATGATCCCATAACCCTGATCCCATAACTCCATAACCCTGATCCCACAATAACTCCATAACACTGATCCCATAACTCCATAACCCTAATCCCATAATAACTCCATAATCATGATCCCATAACTCCATAACCATGATCCCATAATAACTCCATAACCCCATAACCCTGATCCCATAACTCCATAACCCTGAATCCATAATAACTCCATAACTCCATAACCATGATCCCATAACCCCATAACCATGATCCCATAACTCCATAACCCCATAACCCTGATCCCATAACTCCATAACCCTGATCCCATAACCCCATAACCCTGATCCCATAACCCCATAACCCTGATCCCACCACCAGTGCCCCAGAGCAGCTCCTTGCCCTTCACCCCCCACACTCACTCATGCTCATCCTCTCTCCCCACGGTGTCTCCACCAGGATTTTGGCTCCAGTCTCTGCTAAGAAAACCAGCAGCACTGACCCTCAGAGCAGTGGAAACAGAAAGGGGCACCCAAGGGTCACAAGTGTGTTTTGTGGGTGTGAAATGAGGGAGTTCTGCTGCTGGGAATTGGGAGGTGTCCCCAAGGCAGCACACACCAGGACCTGGGGGCTACAGTCAGATAAAAGCTCCTGAATTTCAGGGCAAGAACCTCAGCACTCCAGTGCCTTGGAAAATTCCATCTCTCCCTGCTTAGGGTAAAAAAACCAGCAGCAAGTCTGAAACTAAAGGGCTTCCAGACTTCCCTGAACCTGATTTCAGCGATATCTGGAACAGGTCTAATAAAAAGCTAAAGAGAGTAGGAGCTGATAACAATTAGTGACTAATTCCATGTGTAGATGCTTAAATAGCAGCATTTCCAAATCTTGGAGCGTACATACTGTAAATCTTTCATGTAAAGGATTTGCAGAGAAAGGAATCCTCAAACCCTCTTTAACATCTTCAGTGGAACAAAAGATCTTTCTGTACACTCTCTGACATTACTCAGGAAACAGCAAATTATCTGATTCAATTGGCTCATGAGTAAAAGAGCACGCAGCAATTAACTCCTTAGAAACCAAATCCCCTTTTCAGAGGATTTATTATTAAAAAAATTAAATACATAATAAGAAATGCAAGAATTTAGAACTAAGCACAGTCAAATATAAGAAAATATAAGAAAAAATATAAGATGGAAAATAAAAATAGTTTTAAATGTAAGAAAAAATTCTCATGCAGGGCTGAGCTACTCAGCAGTGATTAACATTACAAAGGGATGAAGTCTCCAACAATCTAAGTAATCTGGACAGATAAGTTACCCACCACAGTCCACAAAAGATGTGGCTTCAAAGCAGGCAGGATTAATGGTCTTGCTTCCTGGCAAAATGAAGTCATGCCTGTGTATTTGTGAATAATTTTCCAGAAGGCAGGAACAGCTATAATAGAGCCTGATAAATACTTCAGTCAGCTGCTCCACACAGGCTGGGTTTATCTTGAGTGTCTCTGAAACTAAGGCTCTGCTGTGTCTCACATGCACACTGGGACTGAAAACTGGAAACTCACAGGAAAGAAGGCAAATAAAAATGAATAGAAATGATTTACTGATCTTTGGTGGTTAAAGCTTCTCAACTCTGCCCAAACTCTGGGGCCTGGAACTCTCTGGCTCATGCACATCCGTGGTGTGCCCTTGCTCCAGTGTGACCCAAATTAAAGATAAGTATTCCCACAAACACAGAAAAGTTAAAGCTGATGAACCAGGCTCCAAATTCAAAACCTGGTTGCTTCTTTCTGTCCTCATGGCTGGCTCTTAACTCCTGCTGCCAATTACAGACACAGCTCTTCAAAATCAGCTGCTGAGGTCAAAGCAGAGCCAGGGAAATCAGGAATCCCCTGGGAGCAGATGGTGGTGCAGAGTTCATGCTTTTCCAACATTTAGAAAGTCAGAGCTGATTTATGCACAACATGTAACAGCCACTTGCCCTCCAGTGTCCTGGGTGTGCTCTGAATGCACTCTGCTCTGGGACTCTGGGTATCTTGTGGGGCTTTCTTCTTTAATAAACCCACACAATGAATTAATGTGTGATCCACAGTGAACCACAACAAATCTCCACTGATTTGCATCACTGAGGGACGTGGCAATTATATCATGTTGGGTGACTTTGTGTTTCATCTCAGCTCAGCAACTCCACCAGCCCCAGAAAGGCTGAAGAGAACAGGAGAGGCTGCCTGTCAAAATAATTAACACAGCTTTGATCCACAGGACATGGCAACAATCCCCTCCTGGGTGGCTCTGGGAGGAATGCTAGCAAAAGCTGAGCCAATTCTGAGTGAACAAGTCCCATGCACTTAGGACATTTCCAGGTTAACTTTTCCAGGGGTTCTGTTGGGAATTTAGCCTGCATTTAGACAATGTTTATCTGTGATGTACAGGAGTTTTACAGCTGGTGAGGAAATCTCAGCAGGCACCACCAAACTGTGGAACTGAACACATGCAGCCAGCCAAGCATCCACAGCAGTGAACAGCTCCAGCTTTTAAATACTCCTTACCAGTCTCACTGAATCTCTGGGCATTTCTCAAGATAAAAATTGACAAATAGCATCTCCAAGTGGAGAGCCTCACCAAGCTCCTGCACTTTCTCAGACATGACAAAAAACGCCACAGGAAATGATCATCACATGCAATTAAAGCCTCCAAAGCCAAGTGAACAATTGCTAAACTAACCAGACAGATTCTGCTCCTTTGGGGATTGTCAGTGGTACTTGCTGAGCTCTGATTTGGCTGAGATCTTGTTCTAGTGGAGTGCAGCATGCAGATCATACACAGCACAAATTTCTTTTGCTCAGTACATTCCAGTGGATGGATTCCATGCCACACAGACACTGAAGTGCTCTGGCTAAGAGAGCAGATGTAAACATTGACTTTCTCATCAGCTGGCCCATCAGTAATGCTCTGCTTGACAGGACACCCTGCTTTCCAAACCATCTGATGGCATTGCTAAACATGCCAGTCTCATTAAAAATGCTTGAAACAGGGATGAATCCAGTGTCTGAGGTCACTTGAGTACTCTGGCAGAGTCATTATTGAATTTCTACCAGTGTGATTACAAAGAGTGCGTGCCCAGTCCATTAATCTGCAGCATGGAAACCAGAAATCAATGGGGGGCTACTTCAAACTCTTTTTTGCAATAATTACCATCATGTATGAGGGTGTACACTGGGAGGGGACTGTGGAAACTGCTGTCACAGCCCTGGATGGAAAAGAGATCACCTGGTTTTCTGAGCTGGAGAAACGAGACAAGAGTCAAAATTTATTCTAAACTTGGGCTGAAATTCAGTGTGCAAAGGAAATTTTGCCATTTGCTTCAATGAAGCCAAGGTTTCTTCCCTAGAAACTCAACTGGGACTGAACTTCCTGGCAAGCCATCAGGAATTCAGCACTGATCCATCCAAAAGCCTCTCCACAACAAACATCTCAGTTTTCTTTAATAAACTCCCTTCTCCATGGAATTACTGGCATGTTGGTAATGGAGTAACAGTAAAGTTGTAGTTTTTTTGTGAATGACCATGGGACAAACCTCCCTCCATTGTTTCAGTGGATGGGACTGATTCAAACTAGTCCTTGACATTCCTCATCCTGAGCCTTCAAAGCACCAGGGACTCATCACAGATTTTTCCAAGAAAAAGGATTGAATTGCCTTGCTTAAGGAAAAAGTGCCTAAAAAAAACTACTAGCAACTTTTGTGTAATACTGCTACTCCCATTTCATGTTCATTCCTTATTTGAAAGAGCAACAAAAGGATGTGCTTACAGATCTTAACTCTCCATAACATCTACTCAAAGAAACAGGAGTCCAGGGACTTACTTGGCCAGGATTTGACCTTTTTTTGTGGAATTCAGACATTTACCCCCTTTCAAAAGAGCAGCCAGGCTCTACCTTGTAAAGCTTTCAGGAAATGCAGGGAATCCTCCAACACTTCCCATGTCCCCTCCAAGCCCCCAGCTCATGAGCAAAGCTCAGCTCAGAGCAGGTGATTTGTACAAAACCTTGACACAGTGCAAGACAAATCCAACACTGATTTACACTTCAGGGACTGGGGCTGCACAGCTCTGAAAATAAAAGGCTGCCTTTTAAAATGTCAGTATTTGCTGATGTTCACCAGGAAGTGACAGTGAAAAAAACCCAAGATCTTCTGTCATTCCCAGAACGTGGCATCCCAGAGGTCTCCCTGCAGCCTGAGCTGCAGATAAATTATCATTTGGAAATGATGACTTAGAGAAGGCAGCACAGTAACTCCTCTTTCAGGTGTGACTTGTGGGAGAACTGCCATGACCTCTGATACAAGACAATTCTTTAACCTACAGGAGTTGCTTTTTCTGCAACAGGCAAAGAGTTTTTACCTCCTAAGCTTGTCCAAGGCCATGTATTCCTGTGTAAAACATGCAGGGGGAGCTGAGTGGAATCCATCCTCAGAGAAGGGCAGAAGCCATGGCTTGTGCTGGGTTTTGCTCTGTCCAGCTGGAGCTCCAGGAGCTGCTGTGTTTGCTACAGAGCTCACAGGCTGGGAGTGTCTGCAGAGCAATAATGCTGCTGGGGACTGCTCAAACCTATGAAACAAATTCTGTAAAGGATCCACTCAGCTATTTGCAGGCAGGGACAGAGAATTACCCAGGTGAGGGATGTGATTTTCTTGTTGTACAGGTGATGAGGGACAGCAGGCAGCAGTGCAGGGACACTGAAAAACCTCCTGGAGAGCTGCAGGAGCAGAGCCCAGCACTCCCTGCTCCTTTTCCACAAAGACAAATGGAGAAGAGCAGGGTCTCCCACACCTGAGATGTGAAGGTCTGAGAAAAGCAAACACGCCTGGACTGATGCAGCAACATCAGACTGAGCTGGTGTAACCATCCCAGTGCAGCCCACAGGGAATGAGTGAGTGGCACCCAGGGCTGAGCTGCATCACTGCAGCAGCAGTGGGGATGCAGGGACACCCCACACCCCAAAATCCTCCCAGGCTGCACTCACCAACTGGTTTTCCAACCATCCTTGCTTGATTTACAAAGACTCAGCATTTATGTAATAATAATTTTTCACCTGTTTCATAGAGCAGTCTCTCTTATTAGATAACAATAGAAATAGTGATTTTTATCTGTACTTTAAGTAGGCAGTAACACATCAAACCAAAGTAACTTTGATTGGAAGAGTAAATCTCAGTAAGGCAGTGCAGAAACAAATGGTTCAGCTGTCTAATATATTATATTTTGTGTAAGGAATGGAAAGGTTTCAGATAAATGCTGGTACTTCAGCACTGTTAGCTGGTCAGCTGTGACTGCTCTGACAGAGACATGAGATGGAAAAAATATTTAAAATAATCTAATTATCTTTTATGATATTGTAGCCAGCTTTCTAGAGGTCTCTCCTCACCAGTTTTAACTGTCTCAAGCTCAGAGGAGTTTTGTTATTACAGAATTCCTCAAGCAGCAATGGCACAGAGGGCTCACATGTGTAAATAACATATTTCAATTTGCTTCACCGAATACTAACAAAGTTCTTATTCACTTTATTCTTGAAAGGTTTGGCTTTTGGCACTTTTTCCTAAATTTTCTCCATTCTTTATTGCCTGACTGATTTATTTCCTCTGCTGTGAGAGTTCCAGAGGAAAGCAGGGTTGCTTGGCAGCGTGATGGGGTATTGCTGAACTCAGCTGTTTGTGGCTCTCAGCAGATGTTTCTGCTTCAAAGGCAGGGCAAGAAAAAAAAAAAAACCACACACACACAAATTCCTCCTCCCAAATCCTGCATCTTTTGTCTCTTATCTTCCACTGCCTCCAAATCACAAGGAAGGTTCTGTCACAATAGCTGCTAAAGCATCCAAACAGTGTCACACCAAAAGAGGAGCTGACCTTGCCCCCAAGCAGATTTAAAGTGCAAGGAGGAAATGAGCAGCAGGTCAGCCCATGAATGAGGATTCTGGAGGGGACTCTGCTGTGAATTCCAGGCTGTTAGAGCTGCAGGCACTGGGGATTGCTGAGTGCAGGGCAGGAGGCAGCACTGGGGCAGATGCTCCTCCTGCAGAACACTCCCCAAGCCTCAGTGAGAGCTGCAAAGCTGCCTGTGTGTTTGCAGGCTGCTCTTGAGAAGTGATTACCTTGTCAGAGTGTCAGAAAATGCTCTGACCCTGACATCAGGAGTTACAGTTATTATTGCACCTGCCTGTCAGGATGGAAAGCTCCTGTCCCATTATTCCGTGATTGCACATCCACTCGTGTGGGCTCTGCCCTATTTACATCAGAATGAAATAAAACAACACATCCAACCTGCCTGGAGAGCACCAGCAGCAAGGCTGGGTTACTGCAGGCACTGACTGAGCCTCCAGCATCTGGGTTTGATAAGCATGCAAAAAGCTTTTCCAAACTATACAAACCAATTTGATGCTTTCATTTGGGCAAGAAATAAGTGAAGAATGCCCCTTCTCTTGGAGCTTCAGCCCTTCTGCTTCCCAACAGACCCAGGAAGTCCAAAGCAGATTAAAAAGAACAATTACTGCAACTGAAAGTTCTGTAGAGATCATGGACAGATCTCTTTAATGCATTTTCTTATCTCATCTCTACTAATTAATTTCTTCTCTTAGATAAAAAAACTCATGGGCACACCCCAATCCTCGGCTAATACTATTTTAAGTTATGTGTGAAGATTATTGTAGTATTTTTTGAATGGTCAGGACTAAGTCTAACAGTGGTTCTGTTGAAATCCAACAAGAAAACTCCTTTTAACAGCACCTAAGAGCTGACCTTCAAAAACCTCAGTGAGATTATCAGCCCCTGCTTTGAATTTCCACCAGAAGAGCTCTCCTTTTGTTCATGTATCTATATACAATGACTGCTCACACGTGAATTTCCTGTAAATGAAAGGAAATTGTTTCTGTTTCAGGGTTTAATGGTGTCTTCCTCCCAAAGTGTCTCCACAGTTTGTACAGCTCAGTCCCTCAGACACAGATGTGACTTCCTGCACAAGTTTCAAGCACCACCAGCAGTGGCATGAGCCATCTCTGCTCCTGCCTCAGTTATCAGCCAAAAGGACAAAGAACTGGCACAAAAACCTCCTGCCCACGAGCACTGAAGCTCAGAGTCCTTGTGAGGCTGGTGCTCCTGCCCGGGCTGGGAGGTTCTGAGGTCACAGCACCACGGCCACTGTGCAGAGCTCTGCAAAGCACTCTGACCCACAGCTGCAGGCCAGCATCACCCAGACTCTGAAATAATGAATGTCATCCCTGCTCATCCTGTGTGACTGCTCCTGTCTGCTCACACCCTGGCACAGGCTGGCAGAGCTCTGCTCCACACACACACTGCACATGGCTCACACTTTTTATCTTGTACATACACACTTTACTTTTGTTTTCCAACCACGAGGGGATGTGTTTCACTGACAGCATATGGTGCTAGCAGACAGAGCAGGATCTGCACAGAACTGCAGTGGCTTTGCTGCTTTCCTGCACGTGCTGATGACAGCAAACACAGCCTGGGAGCACCAGCACTGCCTCCTCCTGCTCACAGCCACAGCCAGACACAGCAAACCCCCAGTGCACACAGGACACAGCAGACAGCACTGCAGCCCAGCCCCAAACACCAGCACACACTGGGCAGAGGGAGGGAGTCACAGCAGCACAACATCTGGAAGCATCTGCCCCTTGATCAGGCAGATGCTGCAGAGCCCCCAGCCCACTGCCCTCTCCAAAGGCTCAAGGCCAAGAGGATCAAGCTCTCCACGATGCTGCTTTTCCCAAATCACCCAGTTTCTGTGCCCTGCTGACAGAATCTGCAGTGCTGGGGACCCCAGACCCCACAAAGTGCCACATCCAGGGCAGCAGTGCCAGCCTGAGGGCAGCTTGCTCCAGGACACCCCAGGCCTGCAGCAGGAGCTGGGCTGGGATCAGATCAGTCCTGAGCTCCTGACACTCAGTTTGGGATGCTCTGCTGCTTTGGCTTTGGCACAGAGGCCAGCCTGAGAAATTCCCTGTCCCTCCCACCCTTCACCTGCCTTTCTCATCCCACAGCTGACAGCAGGTGAGATCTGCAAGCTGCAGTTTGCTGTATTCAACAAAAAAACAACACAAATACCCCCTGCTCTGCCTTGGAACAGCTCTGCTTCCCTGGGTGGCACTCCAGGATAAACCACACAAAAAGCAGGAGCCCTTCCACCAGGGCTGTTCTCAGCTGAGTGTGGCAGCTCAGAAATCAACCACACGAGCCTTAATCAGGCTGGAACCAAACAGAGGCAATACTGGGAGATGGAGCTGGTGCCAGCTGTAACCAAAAATATCCTTTTGTCTACCCCAAGCACACACATCAAACCTCCAGAAGCAGAAACAACAAAGGAAAACAAGCAACCAAGCAGCTTGTTTGCACTAATCAACACTGTTGTTATCCTCATCAATAGCTGCTTGAATCTCAGCAGAAATTGCATTATGAGGAACACAAACATTGCTGATTTCAAGCTGGTTGCAGCTCTTTGCCATCTTTGCAAAGCCTTTTTGGAATAATTTTAAGCTAAGCTCTGGTTCCTGGCTTTAGCACCACAAAGTATTTGTTAAAAAAGTAAAGTATGACCCACTTAAATTCTGAAAAGGTAATGGTAAACAATTACTGATGTGATGTATCTAAAACATCTCTTGTGTTCTATTATTTATATAATGTGCAAGATGTATTAGCTGCTGCTGCATTCAGACTCAAACTGCTTCTCTCCAAGTGCTTACAGTGTAATTATATCCACACACTAATGACAGAGAAATGTGCAAGAAAGGGAAGAAAAATGAGTATTTTTATTGAGTCTGGGCACTTGTCTCTTGGGGTATGAAGAGGAAAGAGTGCAGGGAGATTCCTGAGCAAACACAGTGGGAAACTCCTTGTGCTACATGAATTAACCAAGAGGTTTCTGAGCTGGCTGAGGTTGCTGCAGGGAGGATGAGCCAGTGCTGGGGCTGGGGCTCCAGATCTGCTCCTCACTCCCCCTGAGCTCAGCACAGAACTGCACATCCCCTCTGACCTGCTCTGCTGAACCAGCCTGCAGGAGCTGCTGGCAATTCCCATCAGGGACTCACAATCCTCCACCAGATGAACTCCACTCAGTGGAGTGTTTGTGCTCTCAAGTGCCACCACGCCCTCAGCACTGCCCTGTCTGCTTTCCCCACCCAGCTCCTCCCTGCACAGACATTTCCCTCAAACCAGGCTGATCATGCTTTCAGAAGAAGGCAACTATTTACATGCACAAATGAGAGAGGCATTAATTAAAACATTGAGTTTTATTTGCATAATTAGTGCCAAAAATATTTTTATGGGTTAATTAGACTTCATGCAAATTGGATGGAGGAGATTTAATTTGGGGTTTGATAACCTGACTATTATAGTTCTGGTGTTGCAAATCTGCTCAGAGCTGCATGCTGCTCTAAAGCTACATCCTCCCTTTCAAACTGGTTTTGTTTTTACTCCTGGCAGCCTCAAATGATGCATTTCTCCTTTCCCTTTACCACCCACAGGTGGGTAGACCCTGGTTGGATGCCTGGTGACCACCAAAGCAGCTCCATCTCTCCCCTCCTCAGGATAGGGAGGAAAAAACAGGATGGAAGACTGAGGGTGGAGATAAGGACAGGGAGAGATCCCTCACCAATGCACTGACTCAGACAATCAGCCCATCAGGAGCTGCTCAGGCAAGAGGAATTTCTGCACTTTGCACATGTCCAGCGTTGGGGCACAGAACACAGAAGTTAAAATCTGCTCTGAAGGTGCAGAACAAAGCAATCACCAGCCCAGCACCCACCAAGGATTTCATGATGCTCTTCCATGAGCCCAGGTGTGTGGCTATCAACAATCACAGAGCTGGGGAAGGGTTTGGGAAATTCTCTGCAGGGACTAATGTACAGCAGCACTGTGAGAATTCATTTCCACACCTGGGAAAAGCAAAGTCATTTCCACTGGAAATGCACAACTTTACTGTGTGCCATGGGAGACAATCCTAATTATGGAGAAAGTTCTGCTTTAGTGCTGTGAACAGCCAGACCAGTCCCTAAAAACACAGCAAGCAGGGAGGCAGGCACTGGCAGCCCAGTTCAGCCCAGTGCTCCCCACAGGGTTTGCCTCAGAGGAACCTCCAGCTCTGGCAGAATCAGCTGTTTGCCAAAGGGGATTCTTCTGTATTCCACACTGGGAGCTTTGAATTACCCAGTTCAGTGGCTGCTCTGGAAGAACTCACTGCTTGCTCAATGAACCAGCCACAGAGGCTGAGATACATTCAGAGAAACAAGGTCAAATCTATCAAGCCAAAAAAATTAAAGGCTCAGTAAAACCCATTGAAATTAGGAATATCCATATTGCTGCCAAAATGACACCACCCCCAGCCCAATGTAGGTCTGTTCTGTGAATTATTTTGGTTTGAACTGAGGGTTTTATTGCCCATGACAGATCAGCAGATGGTGAGTGCCTCCAGATTCCCAGGCTGCAGCTTGGACAGCTGGGAGCAGTGCTAATATCAGCCTTAAGTCTTCCAATGAATGGTGCCATGGACAGAAATGAGTTTAATGTGCTGAGAAGATGAGTTTCATACCTGTTCCTTGAAGCTGGGGCTATCCTCTGGCAGAGAACTGTGGAGGTGGAGTGCTTCCCACCATTGCCCACCTCCTGCTTCACCTCCCACTGCCGGGGGTCACTGCTCCTTGCTCCCAGGATGGTCACACCCTTCTTCACCTTGGCCCTGCAGGAAACAGCAGTTGGGAAGGGTTTACAAGCCTTGCTCAGGACTGGGATCTCAGCAGATCAGTTCTGAGGTAAGGACTGGATGTACTTCTCATGCAGCAGTAAATAACAGTGTGGTATCATGAGTGCAGCAATGCAGACCTGAGGGACATCACATTTTGTACAGGGCTTTTATATGCACTGCCAACAGCAGGCTGGAGTTAGGAGTCAAACTGAACTGTAGGAAAACTACACTCTAGGTTCTTTATTCAGACAGTTTTGGTTTTTTTTCAAAGAGAAGCTTGTCCCAGCACAGAAGACTCTGGAATGTTTGTCTGTATCAAGACAAAACTGTGCCTCACCATTGCCCAGAGGAATGCTCCACTGGAGGATTTTTAATAACCCATTTTTATTCCAGATGATGTTCTAGATATCAGTGGCTGCTGCTCCTCTGCCTGACAATTTCCTCTTTCCTACAGAAGGAAATTTCTGTCTGAGATCTCCAGCCTGGAGAGAATACAGCTGTTGGTGAAGACAAGACTTTGTAACCCAAAGATGTTCCCATAGGATGCAGATTTCTGCCACTCTCAGCTGCTCTGCCCTGTGGAAAAGTTAACTGTGTTTATCTAGTGGAGCCAATAACATCAGCAACAACCATGTGGAAGGTTAATTACAGAACACTTGCTAATTAAAGAGCACTTGCACAAAGAATTCCCAGCAAAGGTGTTGTTTGGGTGCAGAATGCTGAAGTGCTGATGCTCAGCAGGAAGGGGGAGGATGGAGGGTGAGCCAGCCCTTCTCCTCTGAAATGAGGATGATGAGGATGTGGGGAGGAGGAGGCACTGAGCAGCTCCCAGCCCTGGCAGCAGTTTGGCCTCACCCTCAAGGAAGGGCAAGGGCTGCCAGACTCCAGGTACCATCACAGGGCAGCACAGCCTCCCCTGCAGGGACTGGCTTCACCCCAGCACACAGGCTCAACCCGGAATCACCCTTTCCTAAAATATTTATGCAACACAAAATGTTAGTTACTGAGCAGAAATCATCATCTAGCAAGATGCTGGTATCTCCCTGACATTTATGAGGACTTGACACCTAAGTTTCCTTAAAAAACTTCTCTTTTTGCATCTTCAGCCTATAAAACACTCAAAAGCTGCTGTTAGGAATGACTGAGAGTACCTGTCTTCTTGCAGTTTTTCAACAAAACACAATTAAATTAAGGTATTGAAAAAGAAAAGGTTGGGTTTTTTTCTCAGTATAAAAGCATAAATGATTAATTTTCTCATTTGTAACATGAAACACCATGGAGCTTTAAGGAATCCTGTCTTGCTCTTGTAAAAGGAGCCTGATGAATCTCTTGTGCCTTCAGCTGAATTACTCAGGAGCAACAGCAGAAAGGCAAAGGAAGAATCAAATCCATTCCTGAAGGTTCATTAAAGCTTTAAGTCCTGTTAAGTTTTCCAGTGTATTACAGTCCAAATAAATGAACAATAAATAAATGTTTCAGTATTTATAAAACACTCCTGCCAATCCTGCAGCTGTGTAAATCCAGCAGCATTTCTATGGCAATCTGTATTTTAGGAGATGTTTGGGTGTATTTTAGGACATCATTGCAATTTAGCAACTGGAGAGAAGTAAAAACTCATAATTTGTACTTTGCTCAGCTGCTCCTTGAGCCAGGCTATGAACTGACAAAACACTCAAAATGAGGTTCCCATGTTTGGATTTTCATCAGAATTACAACTCAGCTGCAAATTGCTCTTTCCAGCATGGAGCTGCCAGTCAATACCTGGGCTCCTGTTAATTGGGATGGACACAGGATGGCCAAGGTTAGTGTCAGACACACTGCCAGAGGAGCAGAGCATGGCTACAAAGCCATTTTGTTAATTAACTGCAGGATGGGGCATTAAGTTGAGTGGTTTTCACATATGCCATTATATAAAGCCCATTAAAAAAAAAAAAATTCCATCCCAGGGTAAAGTAGGTTATGTTTAGTGAGAAAAATCAATGTTGTGATTGCACTTAGGACTGGAATTAGGGTATGAGCACCCAGAAGATTGAACTTCCAAAATAAATATGCAGAAGCACAATTTGCAACTCTCCCTCTAAAAAGGGCACTGAGTTTTACATAACAAGGTCAATGGATGGATCAGAATTAAATCAGAAAGAACTGAGCCCCACACATTTCCAAATGCAATCTCTATACATATGCTACAAATGTTTTCACTCCAATTTTTATTTACTTGGTGTTTGAGTGCTAGCAAGGAAAAGTCTATTTAATTACTTACCAAAGATTTGTTGACCTTGTTGGATGCTTGTGATTAAATATTCATTTTTTCAAATCATTACTGCCAACTTTGTACATAAAAATTTGTAAGTTATACTACCTCAATAAACCCCAGGACCAAGGACCTGGAGGCCAAATGACCTGAGAGTCTCCTGTATTTACCCACCTAACCTCACAGGATTCATAAATTTAAATTCTTAAATTTAAGTTTACTTAAGGTTGGCGGGTAGGGTGACAATAAATGGAGAGCACAATATTATCCTAAACAATCTCCTGGGAGTGTCACTCAATCACCCAAAACTGAATGTGTACAAAACTAAATGTGTACAAAATTAAATATACACAAAACTAAATGTGCACAAAACAAAATGAGCACACAGCTAAATGTGCACAAAATTAAATATACACAAAACTAAATGTGCACAAAACAAAATATGGACAAAACTAAATGTACACAAAACTAAATGTGCTCAAAACTAAATGTGCACAAAACTAAATGGGAGATTTTCTTATTTGAACTTCTGAGGTTATTAATTCATAGCACAGGAAATCTCTGCCTCAGCTTTGTCTCAAAATAACTGTTTAAATCTCTCAAACAGAGAATTAAAAGGTTCTGCTGGCATGCAGAGCAAGCAGCATCTCAAAGACATTACAGAGAGTCTCCAGCAGCTTACCTAGGAATTATTACTTAATTTGTTTCAAAACCAAGTAAAAACATTTATTTACTCACACAATCCCACAGCAAATGAGCAATTTCCAAGCAAATACTTCATTTTCAACTTAAGTTATATACAAAGACTCCCATTTAGCACCTCACCTTCCTAACGTGTCAAACCTAGAAATGATGCTTCTAATTAATGCATTCTGATCAAGTGCAGATGAAAATCTAATTCTTCCATTTCCCTATCCTCAAATGACAAGAAATGTCAGCAGTATTTAGATGTAATACTGTACAGCTATTAAAGACAGCAACCAAAAGGCAATTGAATCAGCAACAGCCAGAGCTGGAGCTGTGACTTATGATTGAAGGTGCTCAAATTATAGCTTCCTGTTTAAATTTAAATTTTAATCTTGCAGAACTGCTGTGGCCAAGGAAGGGCTCTGCTACCTGCAGCAGGGCTAAGGGAGGGCAGAGTGCTGAGTGCTGCCACAGCTCTTCCATGCAGGATTTTGCTGATGTGTGCTACAGCTGGGGAGCATCACCCTCTCACCCTGGAGGAATTCACACTCAGAGTGGAGCTGCTGTGCTGTGCCAGGGACAGGGAGTGCACAGGGAGGCTGGGGGGCTCAGCTGTGCAGCTCCCTAAGCCTGGCTCACTCAGCTGCCAGAAGCAGCAGGGGATGGCTGAGCTCTGGCTTGGGGCAGGGGGCAGCAGCAGGTACTGACCTGGGGGACAGCAGGTACCTCTGAGCTGGAGAGCAGCAGGTATTTCTCACCTGGGGAACAGCAGGTACTGACCTGGGGGACAGCAGATACTTCTAACCTAGGGAACAGCAGCAGGTACCTCTCACCTGGGGACAGCAGGTACTGACCTGGGGGACAGCAGGTACTGACCTGGGGACAGCAAGTACCTCTCACCTGGGGGACAGCAGCAGGTACCTCTCACCTGGGGTCACACTGCACCCCCAAGGTTTCACAGCACCTTGGGCACACAGAGCTGCTCTAAACCAAAATCAAATCCAAAAACCAAACCAGTATCAGCCAAATCTAGGCTGAGCTCCTGTAAGCACTGAGTTAGCAATGCCTGGAGCAGCTCCCACACTCTCAGCTGTTTGCTGGGTGATGCCCAGCCCTGCATCCCCTCGTGCTGTCCCCAGGGCAGGGCAGGGCTCTGCTCCCAGCACATCTCCAGCTCTCCAGGCACATCCCAACACACAGCTGGGTGTGAGCAGGGTGGGCTCCTGTGGGCTCCCTCCTGGAGGATGCTCCTGCTCCACTGCCAGTGCTCAGCTCCTCCATCTGCCAGGCTGCACTTTCAGCTTAACAAATGCTGACCCCTTTTGGTCAGTCTTCTCCAGAGCCTCGGTGCTCTCTGCTAACCCTCCCTGAGAAACCCCTGACTGTTCTGTAAAGGTCATGGAATAAAGGAATTCCTTCAGTGACTCTCCTGAAAGCCAGGGAGGCTCTCCTGCTGGACTGCAGGTTACAATCAGTCTCAAAACTTCATCAGTCCTGCCAGAAAAATTTCAACTTCTTCCTGCCATGATTTATGTTCAATCCTCTCCTCCTTTGTTCCCAGAGTAAATCAGGAGATTAAAGCCAGCTGCAGGAACCCATAAAACCCAGGCAAGAGACCGAGCACAGCAATTAAACAAGATTTGTTTTATTAAGTAAGTATTTTTGCTTTCATCTTTCTGTATGAAATGAGTTGCTAGATCTCACTGCAAAGGAACAGGACAAACATCTGCCTGCAAAACATAACTCATGAGAAGCTGGGAAGGCAGGAGTGGAACAGAAGATGACCTGGTTAGCTGTGCCAGCCTTTAAATATGATCCTTTAATTTGCAAAACACACAGTAAGTGTGATGGAGTGGCTCAGCTTAGGGAATTTGGGGATCAGGCTCCTGCTGGATCCCTGTCTGACCCAGCCCATCCAGCAAGCTGATGCCACCAGTGCTCTCTGTGGCCACCTCCTTCCTACAGAAATTTTCATTTAAAAGCCATAAGCCCACAAAAGCAGGAAAAGAGAGCCCTCCCCCAGCTGCAGAACTGAGGCACCAAATGGATTAGACAATAAATTACTGCTAACAGCAGCATTTCAGATTTGTCCCCAACTCAGAAGCTACTCCAAAGGTCCATCCATGCAAGAATCATCAGTAAAAGCAAAGACCTTGCTGCTCAGAGCATCCTCTCTCCTTCAGGCATTTGTCTCTCATGGTATATCCAGAAAAGGCCTTCAGGAAATCACTTTTGTAGAAAAAGAGAAAACAGCCTTTAAAATGTCAAAACAACTAAACTCTAGGTATGCAGTTCATGCTCTTCACTCCTTACAATTTTCCTTTCACTTCCAATAGACCACAATGTTGGCCTATTTGAAATGACTTTGGAAAAAATAACATGTCAAAACAAAACAAATGGAAATATTTCACTTTGAAAATGTAGTAATAAAATTCTTTAAAAATCTCCCAACCAGAATGCTTAAGCTTCTTGAATACAGGGAGCAGCTGAGGCAGAGTTCAGTATTTCTGAAACCTCCTCTGTCTGGCAAATTGGAATAAATTCAGCTTCCCCAAAACTGCATATTGGTCACTTTTATCTCCATCAAAATGATACAAATTCTCCCCAGTGCCAGTGAGGAGTCCTGGGATCTAAAATAGCTCAAGGGCTGATCTTGTGCAGTGTTTCTTACATAACTGAAATTCCCTGGGACCCTTGGAGGATCAGCTGTCCTCTATTCCAGCAGCAATAGGTGCTTCAGATCCCTTAGGAAGCTTTGAAGAGCTCAGCTGCAAGGCACGAGGTGGATGCTGCCAGCTGTATTTTAGACTTTATTTTTTTCCAAAAAAGAAATCCAGTGTATTTTGGGATGTCCCAGGCACGGAGTTCTTTGGGTTTTGGGCTGATATCTGTGATTAACTCTGTGCTAACATTACCAGTCCTTTTGATGAGGAGTCAGATTTCCCAGGATTGAGTTTTAAAGAAAAGCAAAAAGAGGTGTTTTCTGTGAAGTTTGGATAACCCTACTCAAGGCACAGCCAGTCACTGAACCTCCTCCCAGATCTATGGCAAAACTGCTTTCTCCAGCCCTGAATTCTGATAGTTAAGGGATTAGGAAAATCTATAAATAAAAGCAGGATGGAGCTACACAACACAGAGAATCTGGACTTGTCTTCCAAGCTGTGAGGAAAGCCAGTCTGAATTTACAAGCTGCTAACATCCTGCCTCCAGCAAAGATAAACCCTGCAAACTCCTGATGCTCCCAGCAGCTGTCACTGAGCTGCTGCTGCATTTATCTCCACTCCTGCTGCTTCCAGAGGAACACAGCCTGCAGCCCCTGGCTCAGACCCTGCCCAGGGCAGCAGCCACACCTCAGAACTCCAGGGAGCTCCTGCAGTGCTGCCACCAGCTCTCCCTTGGGTGGCAAAACCACTGAGCTCAAACTGTCAGAGCAGCCACAGGGCAGGAGACGAGCTGGGCTGGGGGAGGAGAAGGCAGAATTGTGCACCAAACATCTCCAGTTCAACTCACACCTTCCTTTCTTCCCTCCCCAGTCACAGCCCCAAGAATTCCTCTGGATGTTGCCAAATCCCACCACTTTACACAAAGCATGGCAGGGTTGGATATTTATGGATTTTTAATGAATGAATCCTCACAGTTATTAAGAAATGAGGAAGAGGGAAAACTGAAAGCAGAAGAACAAGTGTTTTCAAGAACTTCTTTTTCCTTTTGCAATACCTGAGCCTGGCATCTCAGAATAGAAAACCCCATTCCCATTAGGAAGGATGGAGATCCCCTCCTGATAAACACTGTCCCAGGGTGAAATTCTCCCCAGAATTCCCAATGTACATGTTAAGAGCAGGTTTGCTGATCATATTATCACCTGTAATCTGACACAGGGGACAAGGCCAGCCTCCTTTTCACTGCCCTTCACCTTTTACTCATGGAATCAGCAAAAATCTGGGTACACAAGAAATGCAGGGGCATTGCAGAAAGTCCTACAGTGCTGAGAGGTGCTTGCAGCAGTGCTTTAAAGCTCTGTGCTCATCCCAAGCACTTGAGATGCTTGACCTCAGCTGACATGGGCACAGCCTGAGTTTGCAGCTCTCCATGTCCTTCCAGGCTGAATGACAGCAAAGCTCTTTTCTCATTTGAAACTCAAACAAACTAATGAGTACAAGTGACAGATCCATCTCAGGGACTCTGCAAGGAATGAAAGAAGCTGGTGCATAATCACACCCAGGTAAAATCCCTGAAAGCCTTTGCTGTGGGCTCAGGAGCTGGGGGAACACTAATTTGTGAATTCATCACATGGGAGGAACTGGAGACCAGGCTCTCTGCTCTGCTGTCACAAAGGGAGCTGGAATCACCTCTGTCACACCAACACAAACCTCTGAGAGAGGCAGCAGAGACAGAGATGGGTGTTGTGGAAACAAAAATCCTTCCAGGGTGAATCCAGAGCACAGATTGAGCTGCACATGCTAAATACAAGCTCATGGATCTATTTTATAGGACCAGAGACACTTTTTAGATAAGTAAATGCTTTGAGATTATATTTCCCTACTACATCCAGTTTCTATTATTACCAAAAAAATCTCTAAGCTGCATATTTGTGACATTTCCCCAGCTGGCAGAGCAACAGCAGTGCTGAGGAAAATACTTACTGTTTGCAGTGCTTATTAGGATTATTATTTAGAGCCCGAGTGACTTTCTGAAGTAATCTTCCCATGCAGTCCCTTTGTGGTTTTAATCCCACCCTCACTCCATGAATACAGTTTTGCCATCAGCCATGAGGGTCATGTTTCCTTCTTCCCTTAGGGAAGTGATTTTGCTGAGATCAGCTGCTGGAAGGAGGAAGGAGCAAAAATCCTTAAAGCAGTGAGCAGGAGAGGAGCCTTTCACTCCAGTCATTGTTCCAAATACACCTCTGCAGGATCCTGTCCAAGCAGCCAAGGCAAGCACTGATTTCAGGGGCCCAGCCCAGGATGCAGCTGTAATTTGTAATCTAATCAACCTGATTTACACTGATCTCAGGTGAGCTTTCAGCAGAGCCCTGAGAGCTCCCTGCAGGTAAAATGGGTGTGTGCCCCCAGCCATTCCTGCCTCCTCTGAGCTACTGGGCAGCACCAACCAGGAGCAGCTTTTTGGCACAGCTGAGTGCCAAACTCTGAGCAGGGAGGCAGCAGGACTGCTCAGGTAACTCAGGAATTGTGGCCATGTTTGGACACCACTGGCACACCTGCTGCAGTTCTTCCTGTGCTCATCACAGCTCTCCATGGTCATTTCACACTGCTGATCTTGGTTTTGAGATTCATTCATTCATTCAGAACCAGCACACCTTGTGCTGCACTCTGCCTGCAGGACTGTGGCAGCAATGTCACAAAGATGGGCTGGGGGTAGAGCAGACAGAACCAACAGCTTTTATCACAGAATTGAGTCTTAGCCCAGGAAATGCTGGCACTGATCTGTCCTGCATGCTTTGAGTTCATCCAGCAGAAGCACAAATCCCAGTGCCCTGAGGCAGCTGGTGCATTCAGATCTGAGCCTGAGCCTCCAGGAAACCATCAGAGAGCTCCTGCTGCCCTCAGGGTGTGGGATCACACTGGGGTCACTGCCTGGAGCCCCTGCAGCTCAGCAGGAGAGAACAACTCCAAAAACCACAGGTGGGATGTGGCTCAGGGAGCTTCACTGCTGTACAGAGCCACTCACCCTCCTGCAGCTTCTTCTGTAATTTCTTTTTTTTATTCCCCCCAAAAAAAGTGTCTGAGTAGAGATAGAGAGAGATAAACACACTTTTCTAATCATTAAGAAATTCTTCAAAAGCTGGTGGGTTTTATTAATTACAGCCTATCAAAAAAAGGGCTTTCCCTAGAGAAACTCACAAGCAAGAGAGAAAGAGAAAAAAGCTGCACCCAAAAAACAAGGCACTGTTTAAACAAGGCACTGTTTGCCCTTTGGAAGAGGCTGAGAGCTTCTGGTGGGGATGGGGCTGCCTCAGGAGAGAGGGACAGATGTCTGCCCATCAGAAACCAGGAGCCTTCTGAGCCAGCTTTCACCTGTTTGATTTGCCAGGCCCATGCAATCATCAATATTATCTCAGCAGCCACTGCTGGACACAGCCAAGAGCAGCAGCTCCCCTGGGTTACCATCAGCCATTTCAATAGCACATTTTAGGGACTCTTTTAAATTACTTTATTGAGGCTGTTCTTGTACTTCAAGAGAATGGAGGACACTGGAAGCTACAGTGAACAGAGGGCAACAAATCACTGAGCTCCTTTGACATACTGCAGGAATCAGCAGGAAGATTCTGGGATGTATCAAAAGAAAGCCAGAGGCAACAGCTTGTTCCTGGATACAGATATTAAGGTCATGATAGAGCTCAACCACCATAACCCAGGCACAAGATAAAAGCAGATCAATACATTTGCAGCTCTCATTGTGTTCATTGCTTCCTCTCTGGGAGGTTCCAGACCAGAAGAAGTCACATTTCCTTCATCATCTCCTGGGGAGTCTCTTTGTTCCCCCTCCATGGCTCTCCCCAAAAGTCATTCCAATTCACCCAACTCCTGCAGCAACTAACTGCAGGGATGGAAATCATCTTGTTTCAGCTTGATGCAGCAGAAATCTCTGGAGGCAAATAGCAAATGCCAGAGCCCAACAGGAGCAGCTGGCCCAGGGCTGCAGCAGCACAAAGCATCTCTGCAGGGGCTGAAACAGGAGAACATTCCCAGAGAAATGGGAGAGAACAAGAACTGATGGACAGGTGAGCACAGGGAGCATCCCCTGAGCCCCTCTGCAGAACCCCAGCCCTGACCTCCCCAGTTCTGCCCAGAGCTAAAGGCAGCTCCAGAGACAGGAGCTCAGCTGTGGGGACAAGGCTGGGAGTGGCAGCAGAGCATCAGAATGGCTCAAACAGCAGACACTGAACCAAAAGAGCACTAATGGATTAAATATATATAGCATTCTATATGGGATTATGTTGGTTCTGGGATATTTTTTCTCTTATCTTATATTTACATACATACATACATATATATATATATATATATACACACACAAACAACAGGACAGGACTGCTGGAGCAGCTGACTCAAAGCTTTATTCCATCACAGTCTCATTTTACAGAGAGAGATGGAACAACTTCAGCTGCAAACAACAGCAGAAATTTTTTTTTTTGTTACAAAGTCTTTTAACAACTCTGTAGCCAATAGCACAATATTAAAGGCTGACAAGATTTGCTCAGGCCAATCAATAAAGCCACATGTACACCTTCCTTTGAACAATGCTTGTAATAGCTTAAAACAATGGATAAAGCTTCATTTTTGAGCTTACATATCTCTACTGTCTTGCTCAACATATTTTCCTAAGGTCTATCCCTACACATCTCACAGCCCTGTTGTTTCTTGTCCTTGCATCTCCAGCATTCTTGCATTTCTCCATCCTGAGATCTGCTTTCACACAGCTTGCTGAGAGTTTTATACCTTTTCTATTTCCCATAGGATTATATACAGGATTATATACAGGATTATATATAGGATTATATATAGGATTATATATCCTCCTCAGAGGTGCTCAGGCTGCTGCACACTCTGCTTTGCTCCACTTCTGTGCTGCTCTGCCAAGAACCTGTAATCCAGGTGAGCAGCACCTGGTGCCAGGCTCCCTGTCACTGTGGTTCCAAGGCTGCCACTGAGGGATGCTCAGGATGAGCTGGGGCTGATGAGGCTGCTCAGAACCACAGAGGGTGGTGAACAGGACCTGCACATTAAATGTGCCAGCTCACTTAATGCCTCAGCAAAGCTCTCCCTGCCTCCCAAGCCATCCACTTCCTTATTTGAAAGGCCTCAGATAAAACAACCAAGAGTTATGGGGCATACAACAACCAAGGATACAGAGAAATGACAAGTACAAAGAGAGGAATATGAATAATATACAGAAGAGGCCATTATTCTATGTACTGAGGGAAAGTGTTTCTGCTCCTTACAAAAGGAAGGATTTATCTCCCCCTGATCAAAGGTGACAAAGCTGGAATGTTAATGCTAGAAAAACTCAGGGAGGGCAGGAAGAAGGCTGCCAGCAATTTCACTTTGATTTCATCAGCTGATGGTGCAATTACACATTTATTTTTCCAGAGCAGCAGACACTTTCACACTCAGGGTACACCAGCAGGAGAGACAAATGTTAGACTGAGTCTAACAGATCTTTCTACAGAATTCCACACACGTTTCCTCAAGCAAGACACTGATGTGCTCCATCTCCTGTCCCTCAGGGCTGGCACAGCTCATGTTTCTGACATTAGGTGGGACAAGACTGGCCAGCAGCTACTGAGCCTTGTCCCAGCCACAGGAGTTTCACACAGACATAACTCAGGGCCAGCTCTGAGTCTGCTTTGCTGTGCTTGAAAACCAGCTCAGGCCTTTAGTACCTCGAGCTCCCTCAAAATTACAGCCCCTTCTCCCCATGGGTCCCCCACCAGCTGGGGATGCTGAGGAGCTGCAGGGGCAGAAAACATCTCCCAGGGGGCTGGAACACACACCCTGCCCTGCTTTAATGCTGAGTGGAATGCAAACAGCCATGGGCACGTTCAGCTCACACAGGGGTGATAAACCAACCCAAACCAGAGCAGAGCTGTGTCACTGCTGCTGCAGAACAGCAGCCTGGAGAGGAAAGCTGGAGCTCTGCTGTGCTGTCACACTGATGCATTACTTCACAGTTTACACCCCAGAAGGGTTTGTTAAGGGGAGAAGAAAGGGGAAAATTCACTTCATAAGTTGCCAGAAGAGCCCTGATTTTGTTTGGATCAAGCTACTCAAGCTCCAGGTATTATCTGTTTGCACATGGAGCTGGAAATTTACCCAGTCCCAGAGAGCTGTTTCTGTCACTGCCAGGGAGAGTCAGTGCTGATTTTCAGACAAAGAAGCACTGAATTGAATAAACACCACCAGAGCTGCATTGCACAGGGCAGAGGGGCCAGGAGTTGAAATGCAGAGCGTGTGCCAGCCTTGCAATGAGCCCAGATCACCCTGGTGTCACCCTGAGCCACCCACAGCAGTGTCCCACAGCACAGCATCACCTGTGACTTCATCTTCTGTCATAGCCTGCAAGGGCATCTCACACCTCACTAGGAAATGTAAGGCCATCCCTCCAGCATATAAAAAATAATAAATGTAATTGCTGTTATGGAAAAGTAGCAGTGGAACTTATCTGAAAAGAAAAAAAATCTCTCAAAGTGAACACTGGATCAAGAACTTTGGGTGTGACAGTTCCAGGCACTGCCCCAGCTCTGATCAGATGTGCCTGAGACCCAGGGCTGGACTGCAGGATGGCTCCAGCAGCCACTCCCAATCCAGCTGCTGAGACTTGCTTCAGTTGTCATCTAATTCAGCCTTTCACTACCAACCCGCTCTCTCCATCCAGTTTTACTCATTTTTAAGGACCTCTGCCCCTCCTAATCCCATTAGATCAGCAATTTTAAAGAAAGATTTTACTGCAAGTGCTGCAGAAAACAAACACTACCTCTCCCACGTGCTTTTACTCCTTCCTCCCTCCCCAAAATGGTAACTTTGCACATTAGCCCCAAAAACTCTTTAATACTTTGGAACATATTTGAAAATTCTTTATTTGGGCCTTTTAGCAGAGCCCTTCTTGCTGGAACCTCCCACCTCTGTTTGCAAGGTGGGTATTCGGAGGAGCAGTGACCTATTTGTTATTTTATATTTGCTATATTTAATTTATATTTTTTATTTCCACCTCTGCTATCCCCCCAGCTGAAGGCTCTCTCCCAGTGCATATCAGATCCTCTCCTGGCTCCTGATGTTTGCCCAAAGCTCCTGGTGAAAATCAGGCAATAAATCCATCCCAGCACTGGGGAGAGGGGAGATTCACCTCCTCATGATAAGGCAGGGAGCTGAGAACTGGGAGGTTATGAAACCATTACTGCATCAGAGAGGGCTTTAAAGGAACAAAATTGCCTTTCTGTGTTTGTATTAAAACTTGTGGAGTGGAGGAGAATGAGGAAAGCAAGCAGAGAGATTGTGTCTGCACTCCCCTGGCTGGGCACTCAGTTTATTTCAGTTCTGAGCATTTGCCCTCTATACAGATGCAAAAAGAGGCTCCCAGCTGCAGTAAATAACACGAGCCTTGTGACAGAAAAGGTGGAGTCACCTTGCAGAGGCAGAGCAGGGCTGCTCTGTGCTGCTGGGCTGTGATTTCCACTGAAATCACAAGGAGAGGAAGGGCTGGCACAGGCCCAGGGGCACCCAGCTGAAAAACAGCAGCACCTCTTCATCTGGAATCTGAGCAAATTCAATGTGGGAGCTGCTGATGGAGAACAAACTGAGAACCTCACATTTCTCTATTTTTTTTCCAGGCTAGGGCTGCACTTTAAGTCACTAGCTTTATTAATGGAATAAGTGCATTTGTCTCTTGCAGGCCTGAAAAATAAAGCACTGAGCAGTAACATATGGAATATGCCTTAGGCAAGAGACTTTCTTCTGGTATTGCTATTTTTCTAATAAAATTGAAATCGTGGCATGAGTGCACATGTTCTTGTAAAGTGTTTCACAGGGGGTGGTCTAAAACAGATGTACACAAAAAAAAAATCAGACATTTTAAAAATAAAATTACTAATTTCAACGGTTCAAAACACAGTGATCTGGGATCCCTAATCTCATGGGAGGGAAGGAAATAAAAAAGAACTCCAGAACAACTCCTATTCTGAATATATCCTTCAAATTTTGGGGGAAATTTCCTCTGTAAATATAAGAGCTCAAAACATCATTTTATATCATGAAGTCACAGTCCTCCTGCCACCCCTCAACTGTAGCAGAGGATGCTCCTATTAAAATAACAAATGAGACTGGAATTCCTGAGGAAACTGTGAATATTTAGAGCAACACTGATGTTAAACAGCAAGGCAGGGGTGCTGACAAAATTCTACAAACTGCACTGAGCTTGTATGCAGGCACAATACAAAACTGAGGGTACCAGGCTGGGTTTGATAAATAACTGAGGGTACCAGGCTGGGTTTGATAAATAACTGAGGGTGCCAGGCTGGGTTTGGTAAATAACTGAGGGTGCCAGGCTGGGTTTGATAAATAACTGAGGGTACCAGGCTGGGTTTGGTAAATAACTGAGGGATGCCAGGCTGGGTTTGGTAAATAACTGAGGGTGCCAGGTTGGGTTTTGGTAAATAACTGAGGGTACCAGGTTGGATTTGGTAAATAACTGAGGGTACCAGGCTGGGTTTGATAAATAACTGAGGGTACCAGGCTGGGTTTGGTAAATAACTGAGAGTACCAGGCTGGGTTTTGGCTGATCCCAGGCTGGGTTTTGGCTGATCCCAGGCAGAGGAGCAGACCCCAGCTAAAACACCTTTTACAGAGCGTGCATTGATTTAAACCTGGGACCTCTCAGGCTCTGAAGCTCTGCTCTCCATTCCCCTCTATTCTGGGCACTTTTCTGTCTGAATTTGCTGTTCTGCAGGCAGTCCCTCCCTGCCTCAGAGCTGTCTCAGCCTTTCAGTTCTATTAGTCAGGAGCTTTAGGGCAGAGCAGTGCTGAGCACTCAAGTACAAAAAGCACAGAGCAGCCTCAGGCACTGAGATCACCTTTACACTGGAACATCTTTGATGCCAGGTCCTGGACACGAAATGCACTTGACTTATGCTCAGTAAAAATTTATGTTTCCTTCCACGCTCGCCCCAGTATCAAGCTAAGTCTAAAATGAACAACCTGGGGAAAAAATAACTCCAGTGAAAGGTCGTGGCATGCAAGAGGGTTTCTCCTCTTGGAAATGCTCATGCAGGGGTTTGCCTGGGTAAAATATTGCACAGCCAAACATTTAATTTCCATCGGGTCTGTTCTGATTTCAGACTCACGTGTCAACAGCTCCAAAGCAAAGAGACTTCTGGTTTGTTTTACACTGAGGGGCTGATTGAAAACCAGGCACCAGGGAGAGACCTGGGAGTGTCTGGAGCAGTCTGGAACAGGAATGTTTAGTAACAAACAGCCTGACACAACATCAAACCACTCATAACTGCAGAACACATCAGTGTCTCTCAAATTAGCTCCTCTGTTACCATTTTTTGCCTTTTTTTTTTTTTTTTTTCCATTAGCTGTAATCAAATACATAAAAGTGATATCCTGCCCCTTTTCTACAGGTAGTATCAGATTCCTCAAGATCTAACATGGAACCTATTTGCTGATTCCCACCAGGAGTTTGTGTTTATACCATCTGTGGATGTGGGAAATGAGGCACCTTCTGCAGAACCATTTCTATCAGCAAAGGATTAAAAAATTCTACCCTGTGAGTGTTTTGTCAGTAAAAGCTGTTTTGCATCAGCTCCAGATTCCACAGGTGCATATCACTGTCTGAAAGGACTCGTGCAGGTCCCCTGAATGGGAAGCAGAAATAGAAGTAAATAAATGGAGAAGGCAATGAGTGACAAAATTTAACAAGCCAAGGCACGATTAATGTCCTGTTCCCTTCCAGGACCTGGGTAATGAATCAGATTTTACACCTCGAGTTCCCAACAGTGTCTGCAGAGGTAAAGTAATGGAATGTCCATTACCTGGCCTGAGATTGACACATTCTCATCAAATGCTTTGTGATTGTATAAATAGTGTGGAACAAGGGAAAATCAGGAGCACACAGCACGCAGAAACCTCCACAGACACCTCATTTTTTCTATTCAGCAGGAACAGCAATGCAAGCAGAGCTGGAGGCTGGATTAAGAGGCATTTGTGCATTTCAGCATTCCTGTCTTACCTGAAGGTGCCTGATAAATCCAATGCATATCAATAACAAGGAGAGGGGTTGGAGTGACACCCCAGAACACAAACCCTGTCTGTGGGAACATGGAAAAGCTGTGACACCCCAGAACACAAACCCTGTGTGTGAGAGCTGGAAAAGCTGTGATACCCCAGAATATAAACCCTGTGTGTGAGAATGGAAAAGCTGTGACACCCCAGAACACAAACCCTCCCTGAGAATGGAAAAGCTGTGACACCCCAGAACACAAACCCTGCCTGTGAGAATGGAAAAGCTGTGACACCCCAGAACATAAACCCTCTCACAGAGAATGGAAAAGCTGTGACACCCCAGAACACAAACCCTGTGTGTGAGAATGGAAAAGCTGTGACACCCCAGAACACAAACCCTGTGTGTGAAAACAGGAAAAGCTGTGACACCCCAGAACACAAACCCTGTGAGCCTGAGAATGGAAAAGCTGTGACACCCCAGAACACAAACCCTGTCTATGAGAATAGAAAAGCTGTGACACCCCAGAATATAAACCCTCTGTGGGAGCAGGAAAAGCTGCAGGGATGGAAGTGATCAGCAGCCTGTGCTGGAGCTCCCTCCCTACGTGGGTGTCTCATGGGACCTGCTCTGTGGTTTAATCCTGCCTTTATCTCTTTTCTAAGTGCTTCTGATATTACAGGAGTTGCAAGAAATCTAATTAGCTACTGCTCCTACACGGTGTTCAGATCCTCAGATAAAAGGCTGCAGAAGGTGCCAGGGAAGGGTTTGGAAACTTTTGTGATGCAGTGTCTGAGATTGAGATGGTTTGGGATGATGGGGTCACTTCCAGTTTCCATTTTACATACTTGCTTATTAAAAGGAGTAAATAGCTGCTAATTAATGGGACCTGTTCATTTTGCTGTCTTAAAAACCTTTTCCTGGGTTGTTGAGAATGTCAAGAACTGCCTCTAAGTCAGGCCTATTTAAAGAATAGTGTGTACTAAGCCATTCAAGCCTGGCTTTGACTCAAAAACATCATGCTAAAAAATCATTTATAATAAAGGAAAGGTAGGCAAAAAAAAAAATCACTGCTTATTTTTCACTTCTGTGCATCTGAGTTCAAACCCTGTCTCAGCACTAAAGCAAGCAATATTTTGCTGCTCAGCACTGGGGAGGTTGTTCATTCTCTGGGGTGGAGCTGATTTCTCCAAAGCCTTGACACAGCCCTGCTTGGCTGCAGAGCCCACTCCCATTAATGCAAAAAAAATCATTAAGAAATTGGATGGGAAATGCAAAGCTTCTGTGCTTCTTAAATCCCCTAATCCTATTTTGAAGACTTAAATGGTGAATAGGCTTCAGCCTGGGGGTGTGCAAGGGAGTGAATTTCACTGCAGGTGAGTTCAAGTCACATCAGGAACAGAACAGGCTGGGTTTGTTCTGCAGATCTGCACCATTCCCTGAGCTTAGCCCAGCCTGGAAGGGACAGGGGAAATGCCTGATTTCCACAGCTTTCATGGAAATGCTGCATCTTCCAACCATGTTCACAAAATATTTGATGCTGACACACTAAAAACGTTCTTATAAAAGGTGCCACAGGTGTCACGAAGGACTGACAGCTTTGTAAATTGAACAACTTGCAGAATAAGAGTGGAAATTACTGTGTCAGTGTCAGTTGTAACCAAAACCAGCAGGTGAATATCCTGGACAGATAAAGCTATCAGAAAGCTCAGCTTTCACTGTTGGTTTGTGTCTGGGAAGAGCCTCTGCCCTGGAATTCTCTATCTGCTCACATGGCTGTGGAGTGTGATGAGGGAAAACTTTAATCAATAGTATCTCACACAGGCATTTCATGGCTGAACTGGTGTTGCTCAAACTCTTGTTTGAACATTTTCTTGTTCTTTGATCTTTGCCTGGGGAGTTCAATAACAGGAGATCCTTCTGGAGAGACTCCCAGCTCCAGTCTAGAGCAGTCACTTGGTACCACTGGCTCTCATGGTGTCCCCCACAGCAGAGGAGGGGCAATCAGGTGTAAGGATCCTGTATTTGTCATTTAGACACTGTGACCTTGGGTAAGCCACCCTTCCTGAGCTCCCTGCCCTCCACAGAGCAGTGTCAGCACACTTGGATCATTAACAGCCATGCTCTTCCTGCCTGCTACACCTCTGATAATCACCCAGAAATAATATTCACAGGGATCATATTTGAATTAGAGCCTCAGCAATGAGAAGGCAGCATCAGCACTGGCTGCCAGGGATGGGCACAGCCCCAGGGCTGCACCCCAGGGAGCCACAGGGGCATGGCTGGGGTGTCTGTGCAGGGCCAGGAGGATCCCTGGGGGACATTCTGTGAGTTTTAGAACCTCTGAGCTCTCACCACTCCCACAATTAAATCTCCTCTCAACAGCTGCTTCATGCTGGATGGGAGGAGAAAGGCAAAGCAAGCAGGGAGCAGCAGGCACATGGAAAGCTGGAAGAACAGCAGAGACTGATTCTGCAGCTAATCCCTGAGTGCAATCACAGCTTATTGTCAGAATTCCACATTTTTAAAATGTTCAGAGACACTCAGGAATTAAAATGTGAGTGCAAAGTTGTGTCATTAATCTGCAGCTCCCTGAAGATGAGAGAGGGGAAGGGGAAGGGGAAGGGGAAGGGGAAGGGAAGTTCTCCTCCCTAACTCCATGGCAGGCTGGAGCAGAAAAAAGAATCAATGCAAAATGAGCACAAGCAGGTCTAGCTGGAAAGCAGACATATGCCTGCCTCTCATTAGAGTTCCTGGGAGATGTAAGCAAGCATCTGTCAGGAGAAGCAGCCCCCATGAAAAAGGAGGGAAATAAAACCCCAGATCACTTCAGAGAGGCAATAAAAACAATATGGGGAATTTATAACAATCCAGCATAACTGTTCAAAGGTAACTGCTTCAAGGACTCTTCAGATGCTTGTAAAGGTTTTTCCACTGATAAAAAAGGAAGCAGGTTTTGAAGATGGGATAATTTAAAGCACAGCTCAGCAGAGCCTTGCAGGAACACAGGACAGTGATGAGAGTGTGTTTGCTGACCTGCCAGTGGAAACCATTCTTGCTAACGAGATGTAATGGTATTTATTTCTGCACAAAGCCTTTCAATCTGAAAAACCATTCAAAGCCTTTAAAACTCGATAGTTAGACACTGAAAAGCAAATCTGCAGGTCCCACAGTGCCAGCTTTGAGTGCAAGGAGACAGCAGCTGGCTCCTCCAATGCCAAGTTCAGAGCTTTGTGCAAGAAAGGTTCAGCATCCCCACTGATCCAAGAGCTGCAATGCAAGCAGGGTTTGGCACCTTTAGAGCTCAGGAAGGCTCATCTTTGATCACCCAGGTGAGGAAGGCACACTGATAGCTGGAGCCAAGGACTGGGAACAGGTGTGCTGTTAAAGTTAAAAGAATATATTTAGCTTTTAATCAGAAGTTCCCATAATGATGCTTAACAAAAATTTTGGAAATAATAATTTTTTGCAGAGTCCAGCCCACTCTGAATTCTGCTATGTTCTTGGAAAATGTATTGTCACCTGAAAAGCACTTTTATGGGTCTATTTTATGGGTTATATATAAAATAATTCCTAGCTTCTGGAGATTTAAATTTAAGGTATTATTTTTCCCTTGAAAGTATTAATTTTCTTCTGAATAATTTCTTAGGCTATTCAAATTTTGCTCTGTTATTAAAAACACATCATTTAGCCTAATTTCTGCTTTAATCACAACAGAATCAGGCCAGGTGTCTATGCCTGTGTTTGACAAATGTCTGGCTCCCAAATGAGAATGTATAAATATTAGCAGAAACCAACATAACAACTATTTCTATTGAAAAAGAAGTAGTAAATATTGAGGGGTGAAATATCCCTCCCTGGGAAGGAACACTAATCCTGAAGCATAAAACACACAAGGGGTCTTTTCCAGCACGTTTATTTACAGCAACAGACTTGTCACGTTTATTTGTTTGTGCCTCCTTTGAATTTCCTGAAATTGCTGCTGGAAAATGTTAAAGCCAAAAAGGTAATTCCAATCACCCAAGCTTTCATCAATGACTCCAAGAAATGGAGCACACCTGTAAATTACAGAGCTTAACTCAAGCTCCAGCCACCAAGGGTGGCACAAACTCCAATTTTCCTCTTTGGCCAAGCCACAAACGATGGGGAATCAGGAGAATTCTCACTGCAGAACTGCCAGAGCTTTGAGGGACACAAAAACCTTTCATTTTCCTGCTGCAAAGGGAGATTTTTATGTGCTGGAAACGTTGGGTTTTAGACAGAACTACTTAAAAGTTAGAAACACAGAAGCCACTGAGATCATCAAATCTTTATGGGCTCTTTAAATCCTATTGACAAGAAGTGAGAGAGATTAAAAGAAAGGATGGAAATGTGGCTGCCAACAGCCACTGAAGCACAGATGGAAAGCAGGAAAGGGTCACAATGATTCCCAAAAGTCCCTGGTCATTCCTGGTCTGACTTAACTTGCTGATCTACTTTCTGCATTAATTGGCAAAAGAAAAGATGATGCATTAGGACAGACAGTCCTTAAGTGATCCATATTTTATTCCAGTTAGCTTTCTGCTCTCTGATTGATTCTGTACATCCATACTCACATTCCCCCTCAACCCTCTCCAGGTCCCACTTCTCATTAATTCCCACAGGTGAATCAGGAAATCCCAGTGACACACTCAGGAAATGCTGATGGGGACTCAGAACACACCTGCATTTGTATCTGACACATGCTGGTTTAAAAAGCTTGAAAGGCTCCAGAAGCAGCATTGTAGATAAAGAAATTCCTTGTCTGCACACAAGACATCTGATCATGGACTGTGTTTGAGAAGTGAGTCTAAGGTCAAGATCAGCTTTTTGACTCTCTAGATGAATCATTGTAGTGTCCATTTCTGAAATGAAATCAACCAGTAGCACATCAGTGCTGTCTCCCAGACATGAACTAAAATATTTGAGTATCCCTGGGAAGGCAATTTTTTCTTGACTCAACACTTGGCCATCTAACCTTGAAATGCTGGATGCTGTAAATATGATATAGAGCTGCTATAAAAGTGGGGAAAGTGCCTGAAACTCAGAATGAGAAGGCAGTGGGAGGAGGGTTTCCCCCCACTGATTGCTATATCATTCTAACACTTAGAAATGAAATCCCAAAACCTGATCTTGCACTACAGAAGGAGTCATTGGGGTTATACATAATGCAATTCTCCAGTCACAGCACATTTCACATCCCCTTTGCCTGCATGTGAGAGCTTGAATGGGATCAGTGGCCATCCTAGAGATTGTGGGAGCCTTTGGAGGAACAGCCTTTAGACACATCTGAGACAAGCAGAAATTCATCACTCTGGATCCTTCAGTGACACTTGGTACCACCAGGGCACTGCAGCACCATCAGCCCCCCAGTGCTGATCCTCTCCCAGCTCCTCACTGAGGGCTCAGTGCTGGAACAAGAGATGAGTGCAGTCAGAAAACAGCCAGTGCTGCTGGGCTGCCTCACTCCTGACTCTTCAGGCCTTTGAGGCAGAAATGGCCACATTTCTGTAAATGCAGAGTGTTGATTTTCTGTGTCTTTAAAAAGCATCTTCAAAAGAAATCTTGGTTAGGATGTTTTCCCTTAAAGCCTGCACAAAACCCTTAAAGTAAATCCTTAAAAACATCTTGTCAATCATTCTGCATTCCCCTGACTCAATATTAGCATTACATCCATGAAGTGAGTTTGCTTTCACATAACAGAAACAGATTTTCAGGGGTTTTTGTTAACATTAGAGTTAGTGATGGAGGAGTTTGTACTGAGTTATTAATTAGTACACTGGATGTCCTCAGAGTGTCAGAATTCTCAAGGTAATGTCCTTTATAGATATCAAATTCCACTTCCCAACAGCACTTCCTAAGAAACTACCAGATTTTTTATTGAAGAGCCAGGTCAATGAAAACACAGACACTTAAATGATGATTTAGCTGGACCAGTCCTGGGCAACTCCTGATTCTGGAATTGTGATTCCCTTTGACCTGTGTGCAGATAGCCAATGGACACATCCACACCCACTGCTGGGAAATGCTCCCAGAAGACTCAAACTGCTGCTGGGGCTCTTTGTAACCCCAATTCCAGCCCCTGAGACCCTGCATGGTGCTCCCAGGGGAACAGTGGCTGCTTTGGCATTTATCAGCCCCAGGTGTTCCTGGAGAAACCTCAGTGACCAAAAAGCAAAGCCCAGGACTATGAGTCTCTTCTCAAACTGAAGCCACCAATGAAGAACATAAAAAGCCACTGGATGACCTTCAGGTAACACCTCAGTTGAACTGAGAGAACTGAAGAAAAATGGGAGAACTGAAGAAAAATGGGCCTAACTGAAGCACCCATTTGGATGCTACTAAAAGCTGAATTTGTTTGGCAATTTGGGGCAGCAGCTGGAGGGGCATTTTGAGACACATATTCTGCAGCACAGTAATGGGTGATGAGGATTCCCCTACCTGAGCACAGAAATAAGCACAGCACAGGGAACACTGAAAAATGGTGAATTCATTAAACCCCTCACTCCTCAGGAGTGCAGAAACCTCCAGGAAAAACTTTCTATAAAAAGCCACTAATTACTCTCAGTGGTGCTTTCTTTGCTGCTGTAGCAGCTGCTCCTCAGGGCCTGAGTGCTGCTTAGACAACAGCTTAGGAGGAGATTTTGTCATTTCTGTGGTAAACTAAAAGATTATGGACAGCATTGCTGAGTCACAGTGATCAGTATTGTGCAGTGTCTTGTGTCTCTCCCCCAGAGCACAACAAATGCTGGATAAATACACCAGAATACCAATGGGAATTTCAGAAATCCATCTCTAAAAATACCTCTAGTCCACAGAAAACCCAAATGCACCTTGTTAAAGAACTTTTCCTCCAAACAATGCCATAATTCTGAGGTGTCTGAATGGGAATCAGATGCAGGTAAAGTGGAACTGCAGAAGTGAAATAAATACTACACAGTGCCCTGAGGGAGAACTTGCAGTTTCAAATGTCAACAGAATTGCCAGGGTTTGCTCCTACTGAGGAAACCCAAAGATTCAGAACCAAACAGCCTTAATGAGGCTCAAATGCTCCTGGATTTTCTTCATATAATGGATTTATTCTCCTGCTCCATCACTCAGGGCTGGCCCTTTCTCTCCTCCCTGCTCTCCTATCACCAACAGCTGAATGCTGGAAGCACAGGGAGAAAACCAACACAGAAACCTGCCCTGAGTTTTTACAAAATGGTTTTATAGCCAGAGAGATCCAAAACCCAACTTTCAAAGAGTCCTCAGGGAGCAATGCAGACAATCTGGATCTGCACAACTGCACTTGCAGTTAACCTCATTAATACAGAATTATCCTGGTGGAAGCACTAGAAGTGATACAGAAATCTATGGAATTTCAGAGAAGAAAATCCATTCTGTTTCCAGCTAAATATTGTCTCCACAAAGAGCAGAGACAAATGTAGATGAAAGAGGATCCAAAAAAAAAAAAAAAAAAAAAAAAGGAAACTTTCAATTACCCCACCTCAAAGACAAGAACACCACTCACTTTTATTGTCAAAACCACTTTGCTTCCTAAGCTTCTTCCACTTCTCCCAGTCTTCAGTTCTGCTCTTGCTCATCATCTGGCTCTCTTACAAATCACACCCATGCCACTGCTCTGGCACAGCAGAATCACTGCAGACTCCTCACTGCACAAAACCAGGATAATTCTCAGCTTCTAAATAAACTGCTATTATATAAATATATAATAAACTTAGCTACATAAGCAGAATTTTCAAAAATGTATTGTAATAAGAGAGGTCACATGATTGGTTTATTCCAAAATGTTGTCTTTATCCAACTCTTTTTTTTTTTTTTTATCCTTTTCTTTTTATACAGATCCAGAAGCACAGACATGTGTCAGGCATAAAATGAGTGGACTCTTCCCTGCAGCACAAGAACTGCCTGACTGCAGATGAGCTGGTTAACTGTACAACAGTCCTGAACCAGACAGAGCCAAGAGTCAACACTCAGACACCTCCAGGAAAAGGGAAGATAATCAAAGCAGCCTGTGGGTCACTCCCAGAGCAAGACAAGCCATGTCTTACAACACCAGCTTGCTTAAGTTCAGTTGTTGGGAAATCAGAGCTTGCTGGCAGTCACAGGCTGCTCAAAAAAAGCAGAGAAATCCCTTGTGAAGTTCTCTGCCCCCTGCCCAGGTGTCTTTACGAGCCAGGGATTTTGCACTGTCCATCCCAGAGGGGAAGCTCAGTGGGAAATGGTTCAGCAAACAGAATGGCCACTGAGGCACAGAGTGAGGCAGCAGGAAAACCAATATGAATTTAAGAAAGGCTCTTTGCTGCCAGTGTCAAATCCAGGAAGAGTGACCACAGTCTCTAATCCCTGGCTAATTCCAAAGCAGCAACAACAGATTAGCCCCAACAGTGACTTTACATGGCCCCACCACCACACTCATCAACTGATCCAGTCCCACTGAACAGCTCAGTGCTGCCCATTCACACAGTCAATGAATAAATAAATAAATAAATAAATAAATAAATAAATAAATAAACAAATTAAATAAATAGCACAGTCAATAAATAAATAAATAAATAAATAAATAAATAAATAAATAAATAAATAAATAAATAAATATATAAATAAATAAAATAAAGGGACTCGAGGTTCCCTCCTCCCCTCTCAGAATTCAGCAGCAGAACAGAAAAACAAGGTGAACCCCCAGATTTCAGGCAGGTGCAGGTGGACAGCAGAGGGACAGCACCAGGGCTGGCATCTCCCTGGGGCTGCACCAGCCCTGCAGCTCAATCTCACAGATTTAATCCAACCACATCAGTCTGTAGCTTTTGATCAGTTCTAAGTGGACAGAAGTCCAATGTGGAAAGCAACAAACCTGATGTGTTTTTAGGGTTTTGCTTGTTTATCAGTGGGTTTAGAACTTGGCCTTTCAAAGGAGAGGTCCCAGCTGAGAGCAGCTGAGGTCTCTTCCAAACCCAAACCATTCTGTGATTCTGTGATTTAATCTCTGAGTTGTGCTGCAGTGTTGAGATCCATAAACAGCCAGAAGTGGCTGAGTGTGCTGCTCCATCCAGCCCTTGAATAGGAATTTTAATGCTGCATCCAAAACTAAAGCAAAACTGCTTAACCTCTGATTTTACTACCTGACCTTCAAAGCTGATAAAAGCATATATTTTCCCTTGAAAAGGAATCAAGCCATTAGGGAGCCAGGAAATGCTTTATCTCCATCTCAGGACTCTCATCCAAAAGCCTGCATTATGTTTTTCCTTCTCCTTTGTGCCAGTTTGGTAATGGGATTAAGGGATGGTATCACTGCCTCAAGTGTGGCCACAACACACAAGAGCAGAGACTTGTCCTGCCTTCCAAAAGAAGAAAATCCATGTCTAAGATATAAAAATGACATTGACCTGAAGACTCAAAGGGAAATTTTGCAGAGATTCTGCCAGCATAACTGTGTTGAAATAACAATGATTGGATTTCTTTCATGCATAAGGATGGAGAAAATTCTCTTACAGAGGATGTTTGCATGGTACCCTTACAGGATACACAAATATAACACAAAAATACAAAAATACAAAGTACACATTGCTGGCCAGTGATCTCAGGGCCAAATCCCACCTGCACATCACCCCTGCAGAGGTGTCCCCACCCTCACCCTAATTCCACATTAAACAAAAAATGGAGCAGGCTGGGCTGACTCTCATGAAGAATTTGGAAATCTCTCTCTTACCCAGGGCCAGGTGGTTTCCCCTGCACTTGGAATCTGTTTGCAACAAGAAGTGACTTGGAAAAAACCTCAGCACTCAGACTCCTCCAGTGTGGGATCAGCAGGGACACAACTTCCCAGGAGGATATTCCAACCATGAAAAGAACTCCCCACATTTTTAAAGGGTATTAAAAAGTAAAAGCTCAGAAATGGAACTTGGTGAGTAATTGATTTGGGGGGTTGCTGGTCAGACTAAACCACTAACAGAGGTAAAATTATTACTGTCAACAGAAAATGGTTTTGGGGGTTGCTATTTACCAGAAGGCAGGAAAAAATGTTACTGGATGAAATGATTTTTTTTTTTTTCATAAATTGAAAGGCTCTGTTTCATTTTCAGGTTGTTCAGCTCTTTCTTAAATTAAAATTTGACATATTAATTTCTTTGGCTGCCTCAAAGTTGTACTCTTCACTGAACACATCATTTTGCCAAGGATTTCAGCCAAACTCAGCTCCTAGTAATCCAGAGCTATAAACACCACAACAATGGAGTTTTTCCATTAGTGGGAAGAGGGAGCCATACAGCATTTCATGGAAATGGGATTGCAGGCAAGGGCAGAACTGTTCCTAGAACTGCAGCTACAGAAAGGATCTGGGAAGATAAAAGGTCTGAGGTACCAAAGACCTTTTGGCATTAAAATATTAGCTCTGAAAAGGAGCAAGAAAGAGTTTTTAATCCACTGGAGACACTGAGGGTTTAGATTGCACTACACCTAAAAATCAGCCTCTATCACTGGAATTGGGCACTTTGAAATGCTCAGAGGAAAACCCTCTCTCCTGATGCTCCCTGCACTTCCATCATACATCATTTATCTATTCAAATGGCCCAACCATCTCTCATTATATTCATGAAAATCATAAAGCAGAGAGAGCTCAGACTTTTTTTTAAATTTTCTGTTCTCATTTATAACTCCAGCCTCCAATTTTTTTTTTTTTTGCTTCTGTAGTAGACCATGAACTGTCCTAGCAGTGGTATTGCAAAATGATAAATACTTGAATCTGGAATTATGGATCAGCCTTTGTTACAAACAGAGGAGTTTTCTGTGACTGCAATCCAGTGCTTGCAACAGAGCAGGCACAGCCATTTGTTCAGTTCAAAGATGTTAATAGAATATTCATACCTCATATCTTTTATGTTGATGGAGTATGAACTAATCAAATTTTCATACTATCTGTGCTCTATGAAACAAAACTAGTCTTTAGGCACATTAATTTCTAGCTGAGACTTTGCCAGTCTGAAAACATCAGATTCACAGGCCAAACACTCTGCTTGCCATAGGATGAAGTTGTGGTTGTGTTTCAGCCACGTTAGGAATTGTACATTGTGTTTTACAGCAGCTGAAGCTTTGCTGCTGCACTCAGAAGTCACACACAGTCCTGCTCTGTCCTTCTAAAAGGCATTTCTTTCATCTTAGTGCTCCCACCCCTTGCAGATGGGATTTCTGCTTTGATGATTGAATTATTTTTGTTTGTATTTTGATGACATGACTAATCACAGACTGACTGTTGTAGGCTGAATGTTGGCAAAATTCAGCTCCAAATTTCCTTTTGCTGGCCTGTAATTAGGAGCACTGGTGGTAACGTGCAGGTTGGTCTCTTCACATCTGTCACTTCTGCTGGGAAGCTCCACTTGATGCTGAATTGTGGGTTTTGCAATGACATTTCAGAGCATATTCCTACTTTGAAAAATTGAAGAAGAGCTTTTCAAATGACTTCTGGGCAAAGTGAGAATTAGTTCTAGGCAGAGGAACAGCACTGACCATTTGGGGCATGGTACAAAATCCTACTGCTCACGGAAGGAAAGTAATTTTTTCAGTGAGTGAGAAAAAGGCCTGATTTACTTTTCTGACTTCATCATCCTGGTAAAAATACAGAAGCAGGTTTGAGCCTTTACTGCTGTTTCAGATGTACAGCTCCTTCCCTTAGAGCACCTCTTGCTGAGCTCACAAACCACCCACCACCCACCCAGATTTTTAAAGGTACTGCAACAGTCCAACAGCCAGGTGAAGTCTAACAAAGACCCAGTTCTAACAAGATGTGGACACACATTCTGTTGGACACCTCAGAACCTCCCTCCAGGCACCTCAGAGGTGATATTCTAAAAAACTGGTCCATGCTTAGTTAATTAAAAGAACCTGCACCTGTCAACCCTCCACAGAGAGACTGATTGAACTTAGACTGTCCAAGAACAGGACAAATGGTTTAAATAATGGAAAAAGAAATGCTACACATATATACATTAAATGAAATCATATGTGATATCTGTGATATCATTTATGATCCTAAAAGTCTCTGCAGAAGTACCTACAAGCTGCAAGATGGGAAAATCAGAGATGAGGGAAAGATGCTCTGGCTGTGGGTTCCCTTTAAGCACATCTGATTTTTAGATGTAAATAAATGGGCCTGAGGAATCCTGTGAGAGCTGCCCTGGCTCTGTTGGCAGTTTCTCCCACCTCAGGGCCATGCTGAAACACAGAAGTGTTCTCTCTCACTGTGCTACTCACACCAGGGATTTTTAAGGATGTTTTTACCCCAGGAAGGGTCCAGCACTGTGACCTGATGTGGTTCCTCCTGTGAGTGCCATTTGATTTCTGTCCCCTCACTGCACAGAGGAACTGTGCCTGGCCAGCCAATTAAGATGTCAATAGAAGTAAATACATCTAAAGAGGTCATGGCCCTGCATTATGCAATGAGAAAAAAAAACAAACCCAAAAGGTTTATATTTGTATCGTGCTAATTAAACTGACACAGTTATTGCAAAGCACTTTGTTTCACCTGGAGCTGTAATTAAGTGGCACCAGTTAATGAGAAGGAGGCAGTGCTGATTGAACATGCTTCTGTGGTGAAGCTGCCTGGCAGTGAAGGATGTTTCTGTTTACATCTCCCATCATCTCCCATTCCCAAATGCCAATGTCTTTCCAGTGAGGTAAACACTGTTATTAAAAATAACCAATCAGTTGTGATTTTGGGCAGCCTTTAACCCAGCTTTTCACTGGCTGTTCTGCATGAGAACAAAAATAAATAATTTATGTCCCCTACAGCATTATTTCTCCTAAAGACAGATTTTTAGAAGTAAAACATTGAAGTAATCAACAGAAAGATGGAAGTTTTAATTGTGCTTCCAGCAGGATTTATTTAATCTGGATATACTGGGTTAAATTCTGTGGTGATTTTACAGGATTATTCCACATTTAAAGCAGATTTGTACATGGGTTTGGCTGCAGAACTTCTAAAAGGAGTTGGGATAATGAGAAACTCCAAACTATTTGTGTGAAGAGAATACAGAATATACAGAGAGGAGAGAGGGAGGCACTGGCACAGCTCGGTGCCACTTTTTATTTGAGCTGCAGCTGCTCCCCTGAGCTCAGAACATACCCTGAGCTCACCTGGGGGTGCAGCAGCAGCTCCTCTGGCCCTCCTGCCACCAGCTGGGAGTGGCACCTGGAACCTGTGAGCAGCATCTGGGAATGGAACTTAGGAGTGAGAGTGGCACCTGTGACCTGGGAGTGGCACCTGGGAGTGAGAGTGGCACCTGGAATGGCACCTGTGACCTGTGAGCAGCATCTGGGAGTGGCACCTGGGAGTGAGAGTGGCATTTGTGACCTGGGAGTGGCACCTGGGAGTCACATCTGGCACCTGGGAATGGCACCTAGGAGTGAGAGTGGCACCTGGCACCTGAGTGTGTCACCTGGGAGTGAGAGTGGCACCTGTGACCTGGGAGTGGCACTTGACAGTGGAAGTGGCACCTGGGAATGGCAGTGGCACTGGGAGTGGCACCTGGGAATCACACCTGGCACCTGGAATGGCACCTGGGACCTGTGAGCAGCATCTGGGAGTGGAAGCTTGGAGTGAGAGTGGCACCTGTGCCCCAGGAGTGGCACCTGGAAGTCACATCTGGCACCTGGAATGGCACCTGGGACCTGTGAGCAGCATCTGAGAGTGGCACCTGTGACCTGGGAGTGGCACCTGGAAGTCACACCTGGCACCTGGAATGGCACCTGTGACCTGGCAGGGCACCTGTGACCCAGGAGTGGCACCTGGAGGTCACACCTGTGACCCAGGAGTGGCACCTGTGCCCCAGGAGTGGCACCTGGAAGTCACACCTGGCACCTGGAATGGCACCTGTGACCCAGGAGTGGCACCTGTGCCCCAGGAGTGGCACCTGTGACCCAGGAGTGGCACCTGGAGGTCACACCTGTGCCCCAGGAGTGGCACCTGTGCCCCAGGAGGGGTGGCAGGGACACAGTGCAGGACCAGGGCTCACAGGACAGTGCCAGCAGCAGCCACACTGACCCTGTGTCCTCAGTGTGCACAGCCAAACCTGGCAGAGCTCTCCCATCCCAGCTCCTTCTGTGGCTCTGCACATCCCATCAATATTCTCCTCACCACATGAACTATGGTGGGACTAGGAGATGGAACTTGAATGCTGCAAGTGCACCATCAAATCTGGATCTCCAATTTATTTCGTTTTTTAAATGCTTTCAAACTTGAAAGTGAATTCAGTGTTTTCAGAAAAGCAGGATAAATAGAAATGCTCTGAGCCAGGAGCACTGTTGGCAGGGTCTGTGAAAACTCTTTCACCCATTTCTGTGAGAAAGATGCTATTTTTATCCTGGGCTGTCCTTAAAAAAGATCATCCTTCAGGTTTACTGTGTAACACAGAACAAGACTGGGGAGTCTGGCAGATTTTAAACTATTATGGAAATTTTATTTCCTAAGCAAAATCTAGGTATGTCTGGGGAGAAGTCAGACTAGTAGAAAAGGCTCATTAGAATGTTTCACCCTCTTTATCCTCACTCCTAGAGGTAGCTCAGAATCTCTCAGTATCTCTGTGGCAGCAGGAATGAATTTTCTTAAATCTGTCCTCAGCTCAAAGGCCAAAACCCAATAGTGACAACATGAAATTTTATGATTGTTATGACATCAAGATGTATCTGAAGTGAATAAAGATGAGATCCAACTCCAAGCACCCCAGAGAGTGGATTCACTCCTAGGAGGGAAAATTGATTATATTATTCCATGTAATAAAAATCTCTAGCACAGAAATATTTGAGCCATTTGGGCCTCACAGCTCAGGAGACTTCAAGGTTTGTAGAACCAAAGTCCAGCAGCCACCAAGGTCAATGCAGAAAAGCAGATCTGCACACAAAGATTGCCTCTGTGGCAGATGACTGAATCTTTCAGCTTGAACTTAGCTGTGAAGAAATATTTAAAGAACATATTCCTTCTGGGTAAAGAAGCCCAGCAGTGGAAGGGATTTTTATCTCAATGTGTGTAAAACACAATCTGTGCATATTTACTGCCTTATCAGTCACCCAAAACCACAGATACAGCCCTGTAAAAATAACAGGATCAGACTTCAGGACACCCAGCCCAGCCCAGAGTGGGGGCACAGCTGGTTTAGGGGGCAGTTAATATTTGCAGCAGGCAGTGAGCAGTGAGAGCAGGAGCAGGCACTGAGGCAGGGCAGGTGTCTGATTCTGCTCACAGCTCTGCCACCATCCATCCTCAGGGGCAGTGTCTGCTCTCTGCAAAGCCCTCAGCAAACTGGCCAACAGCCAAATCCCCCCTCCCTCCCTGGTGTTTGGGCTGGAGAGGGAAAGGAACAAAGCCAAGACACCCTGGCACTTGTCCCTGTGCCTGTCACTATCTCCTGTTCCTCCCAGGAGTATTGATGTGCATGAAAAGCACCTGCATGAGGGGAAGGCAAAAGCTCTGACCCATCAGCTCCATCCCAGCCTAAACCCAGTCCCACGTGCTGGACAGCTGCTGAGGGTGACAGGACTGAGCAGCCAGGGACAGTGGGAGGTGTCCCTGCCCCAGTCCCTGCAGGAGCTGGGTGAGCTCTGAGCTCCTTCCAAGCCAAACCAGGCTGGGATTCTGTGACCCAGGCAGGAGCTGGCTGACAACAGGCACCAGAATGAAGTACAGGCATCAGGAGTGTGCTGCTGAGCCCCCTCACACACACATGTATATATTTATACATTTGTACATTTGTATTGGTTTCAGCAAGGAGCAGGATGAGGAAATACAGGAGCCTGCAGCTCAGAGCAGGACTGAGCCAGGAGCTTGCCCAGCTCTTCCACCAAAGCTTGGAAAGGTTTGTGTCCATCCTGCTGGCTGCAATCCCTTGGTGACAGCCCCACGGTGCTCTAAATGCACTGAACTTGATTATTTGTCACTGACTGTCTGTGTTAGGGAGAGAGGAACACAAGCCTGGCCAGCTCTCAGTTGTTCCTTCATTGATCCCACTCCCACCCTGACAGCAAGGAGAGCTCTTTGCCTGTGAGAGATGAGTGTGCCATATGTTTATTTAAAAATAAACAAAGTGAACTGAATCAGAGAGAGTGGTGGGGGGGTTGGGAGAGCCATTTGGGGAGGAAAAAAAAAAAGGAAAAATTGCTTTATTCCAGCCCAGGGAAGGCTCTGGGACCAGAATGGCTCAGTGATTAGAGGCTGATTTGACTTCATCCTATTCCTGCTTCAAATTTCAACTCTGCTAATGGATATTTTCTGGAAAGCATAGCCAGAGAGGATTCCTGAGTTATGGCTACCCACATGTTTTCTGTAAGAGCCAACCAGTTTTAATAACCACAGACCTCAGGTGGTTTCAGGCCCATTGCACCCCACAGAAAGGTTTTATAGCAGAGACCAGCACCAGAGTCCCACTCCTGCACACCTCTGCAAAGACACCAGAACCCCAACAATGATTTCTCTTCATCTCTTTGTCCTTCTTGCTCTTTCCAAAAAAGCAGAAACCACACTTTTTTAATACCAAGCTCTTTTAACGCTTCAGATACAGAGGAAAACAAGAACTACAAAAGGCAGGAATTACAAGTCCCACAGCTGGAACTAATAGAGACCACATTCATGTAAGAATGTGTATTTAAGTGTTTCAGGTTTAGGATAAGACACCCTTTGCCAAAAATGTGGCAGCTCTATTTGCTAGTCTCTATGGGAAATGTTATAAAGAATCAAAAGCAAACAAATTTTCCTTTCAAATAAACCTGACCCTTATGTTTGAGACATGTGTTTCCCTTTGAATCCTGCTCCCCCTTTGATGGTGTTACATACTTTCCCCTCTTTAAGAGCAAACAGTTTGTTGTTACAGCAATTCTTTCCCACAACTCTACCCTGAGTATCTTGGAAAGTCCTCCCTCCTTGGCCACAGCTCCTCCAGGGATGCCCCAGGCTTTGCAGGGGCAAACTGTGGCTGCTGCACTGCCATCACTGCACTGGGGAAAAAAAAAAAAAAAAAAAAAAAAAAATATATATATATATATATATATATATATATATATTCATATATATATATATATATATCATATATAAATATGAATACCTCAGTGCAGGGAAATCAGGATTCTCTGGGGAATTGCCTGTGATCTCCTGCCCTTCTGTGTCTCTCCTCTTGCACTCATTGATGCCCTTTTCCCCCAGCAAGGTGTGGAATTAGCTCTTTCCTTCCTCCTCTAGCTAGGAGGAGACTTGTTTAAGATATCTGAAAAAAAAATCTTGTTCCACTGCAGCTTACACAACTTCAGGGTAGTTCACAACATTCCTGTTAGTTTAGAGATGAACACCACCCAACCTAGCAGGCTGCCCAAGCACCACACTGCACTGCTCAGCAGGACTGAATGAGAATATAAATAATTCCTCCCAATCTCTGGATACTGTTCTTCTGGATAACAGACATGGAAGAAAAAAAATCCTAGCTGGTCTGCTTTGCAGGGTGAAACAGAGAGAGCTCTCATGAGAATTTCACCTTGCAGATTAAATGAGGGAGGACCTCTCCAAGCTGCTCCATGTGCCATCTAAAAGCTGAGCCTGTTTAATTTCTTGTACAGCCCAGAGGCTGCAAGAGAAAGCAGTTTTATTGCTCATCTTCTCACTTTCTCCTTCCATCCATCCATCCATCCATCCATCCATCCATCCATCCATCCATCCATCCACACAAGGGAAATAAATTCCTCTTACCCAGCAACTGCACAGAGACTCAGAACCAGCTCTGAGCTTGGGGAATGCACATCCCAAAGAAAGGCTGGGAACACAAAGGGAACACTGAATTTTGTTAACTCTGCTGGATCTGTCCTCTCTGCTTGTACCACCTTCCCTGAGGCTCAACACTTGTCAGAGCATTTCACACTTGGTACAACATATAAAATAATACATTTTAATTTAGGTATTTCATCTCTATTATATTCATATCATACACAGCAGGCTCGCTGCCCAGTGAGATACTCTTGGTCTCTAACAAATTTTCACTCAATAAGCAAAAAACTCCAGAAAACCCCAGGAAAACCTCCCTGATAAATGTGCCTGTTCACAGGGCTTTCACTAGCTGAGGTCAGAATGACAAATGAAAGCTTCAGATCCATTTTTTTGTTTGTTTGTTTGTTTTTTTGTTTTCAATAAAAATCTTGTTTAACAGTGCCATGAATATTCATGTTTTTGGCACAGCTCCAGATTAAGCAAGAAAAGCCAACTCAAACAAGAAAACAAGAGTTCACTTGGCTCTACAAAAGGATGCACTGGATTTTGAACACTAAACCACACACTTGGGGAAAGGTATAAATCTCAAGTTCTAGTGCAACCAACATATTCACTTACACAAATTTACTTGTATCAGAATAAAAAACTTAATTGAAATGAAAATTGGGGGGGAAAAAAAAGAAGTCTGACTATTAAGCACAACCAGCTTTACCCACCAGGTCAGCACCACTCATTTGGAATCTTACAAGAAACTTTTCTCTAAGGGTGCTTCAAGCCTTAGAAACACACTAGGATGATGTTAAAAAGCAGAAATGGCCAGATTTTAAGAATTTCCTATAAAAATCAATCCAGATTCCAATTTTCTCCAAAATACCCATCTGAAATGAATTCCCACACATGGCTCTTTCTGCTCTGAATAATGAAGCTCTAATATAAAACAGAGAATAGCTGGTATTTTTAAATTTTTTTCCAATACTAAGAACATGCTTAGATTGAGTTAAACTCAATTTGTGCTTCTTATTTTTCCTATCCTTTTTATGTTTCTGGAAAAAAAAAAAAAAAAAAAAAAAAAAGGTAAAACCAGTTATCCATTAACCAAACACCTGAGTACACTTCAGACTGGCAATTGTGAATTTCAATACAACTGACCAATTTTCTTACATTTGGAAAGACTCGATTACCACAATTCTTGTGCCTTTTCCCCTCTTTTCTTTCATGCTGGTGAATCAGTGGAGTATTTGGTGAAGAGGCAAATCACAGAGTAAATGTGACCCTTAAGCACCATTTAATAGCAAAGTAATTCCTTCTCCTTTCAGATGTTGTTTGAGCAGAAAAGGACACGTGGATGCTTCACCTGCTTTTGCCATGAATCTGTTAAATCTTTTTGCCATGAATCTGTTAAATCTGCTCCTTGAAGAGCCAGGATTTGGGTAAGAACTCATCAGAGCAAGGAGCAGCAGTGGGACAGAGATAATTACACACCACAACAGGACAATCATTGCCTCTCTGAACAAGAAGTTCTCGCTGTTTCCCACTCCCTGGAATTGCTCTGGCATCCAGCTGAGCTCTGGCCGTGACTCACCCTCATTTGGGGAGGTGAGAACAGAGCTGCTGTGATATGAGAACAAGAGAGCAGCTCTTACCTAACACCTCTCCTTACATCCCCAAAATGCACCTTCTGCTCCTGCTTTTACTGGCGTGGAAAAAGGAAAATCCCCAAAGCACAGCCAGGAATATTTCAAACACAGCAAACTTGTAGGATTGAAACAACAAAAGCATCACCCTATAACCAGGTGAGCACTGAGAGCCTGTTCAGCAATTGCCACTGCAGTGCCAGCACGTTCCCACCTGCAGCAGGAGCAGCTCAGAAAGCACAGTCCTGATTCACAGGGACACTGAGCTCTGCAGAAAGCCTGGTGCAGAATTTGGGCTCAGCCCCAACCCTGCAAACACTGCATTTAGTGTCAGCACTCCACCAAAATGCTCTGTCAGACTGAACTTTGATTTTAGTGTGGTACAGAGTCATTTCCTCCTGGGAAACCCCTGGGAGGGTTAACAGAGATGAACCTAAGAGGGCTGTGAAGATCCATCTAAAATCATACAGAATGTAACACAGAACATGCAAGCCTCTTGTAAATAATGATTCGATTTTTTAATTATTTCTTTTAATTTTTTTTACTCTAAGATGAGAAGATAATTGCCACATTTATCAGATAATTGTGATATGAAGCATGGAAAACCCGGGAAAACACTTGCAGGAAGAGTTTTTTCCTGGAGAATTTTTCCTCTCAAGAGGAGCCAGAGCTCAGGGCTGTCCCTGGCAGGGGTGTCCCAGGGCTGTGGGGACTCAAAGCAAGCTGCCCATGCTGGGAGGAACTGCCAACACTTTATTCTGCATCTGCATCCCCCCAGAGGGTGTGAGGAACAGCAATCTGCAGCCTCGTGGAGGGAACTTGAGCTACTGCAGTTTTGTGGAGCTTTTCAGGAGACATTTGGGGGTTTCAAGGCAACAACACAGAAGGACTAACACAGGGAAAGAACTGCTGCTCCCTTCCTTAGTGCTCACAAAAAGGTTGGGAGGGATTCTGAACAACTGCCAGGAGTTCATGGGATCAATTCCACTTCAAAATGGAGCTGGTTAAGAGCAAAAACAAAGTTCACAGGCCCCATCTGCTGTTAGATCCCATTCCCCCAGCAGGTACCAACAGCCAGCCAGGGGCTGCTCCCACCCTGAAGGACCCAAAATCTAATGAAACACGGGCAGCAATGAAAGCAGAGCTGGAGTAGCTGCCATAAAATCCTGTGTGTGCTGCAAGGTGACACCAGTCACACACCAGGGCAGCAGCCCTGCAGCTCACTGCTCCCCATCCAAATTTGCACAGCTCTGGCACCCATGAGGTGTGCACAGTGAACAAAAGGACACGTTGTGCTGGGGATTGTGTCAGTGTTTTCTTTGAGTAAGAAATAAAGCAGCAGTTACCATAGCAATGGACAGAGAGCCCATCACCTGATGCTATGAAAATTAAAGAATGCAGGCTGGAGATGACAGCACAGCCCCACTTCAGCAACACAAAGAGGGATGAGGCTTATTAATTTCTGCACAACTATTCAGGATTTCTTTAAAGATCTTTCTGAAGATATTAACATTAACCAGCTGTCACTATCTACAACCAGCTGATAAAATCTTCACTCAGCTCTCTCAATATTTCTGCCCAGTACAAATTACAGTAGCATTGTTTCAGGCAGATAAGAGAAAAATTCTTCAGCAGTACCCTTGAGTCTGGAAAAGGGAGACAGCTCAGGCCAGCTCTGTTCTCTTCACAGATGAATTACAGCTCCAACATCAGCCTTTTGTCATCTTCTGCCTCCAAAAACCAACATTACAAGGGCACAGTGTCCACAGTCACCATCACACAACCAACAGAGACTAAGTACATACCAAAAAAATGGTTTTGTCATTCCTTTTTACTGGGAAACTGCAATCAGGCTGCTATAGAAGGGAAAATCAGAAGCTGCTGCTAATGTGGCCTCTCATGGATGTCTGGAATCCAGAGGAATAAAAAGTAGCCTAAAGCCTGTGAATATTCTCATTACTTTCGACAGGACTAAATTTGGGCCCGTTCCTAAGTGACAGGCTCCTACTGTGGGCTGGTGTTTCCTTTCCATAGGAAGAATTCTCAATGCAATCAGGGCTTTTTCTAAGCTAGACATAACCTCAAGCAGAAAAATATTTCTGCTGCTACTGGTGGTATCCATAGACCCTGCTGAGACCAGGCACATTGAGTGACTCAGTGACTCCAGCAATTACCAGCACAGCACCTCATTTTTTAAAAGCTATGGTAAAGCTTACAGCCCTGAGTAAGCAGCCATGCAATCCACTGGAAAATTCAGTTTATCAAAATAGGATTCACAGCTGTCCAAGAGGCCAAATGAGGAACCCCCCAGGCTGGTCAGTAACAACATTTTTGCCTCAGTGATCACCTGCAGGGCTGAACTTCTTCCCCACCACTCCTGGGGTGGATGAAAGACTGAGCATGACTTTATGGTCTGGCCTGTCAGACACTCTTTTATCTGCAAAACCAAGTCGTGATTCATGAGCCACGACTATTTATGTGTTCTGGTTAACAAGTAATCAGGGGGGTTGAGGAAGCAAGCTCTACATTTTGGTAAGTGCCACATATTCCCCTTAACGAGCCTGTCTGTCTTGTGCAAAGTGCTGGCTCTGGTGGCACTTTGGGAATGGAGGGTCACATCTCAGAGCCAGAGATTGTATGAAAAAGAGATTCTTTTAAGCAGCCTGACAGCTGAAAATGCAGAGGGTTATGTCTGAAGTGCTTCCCCCCATTTTTCTTCCCTCCCCAGATCCATGATGTTTCTCAGGCTTTCCTTTCTCCAGTCTTGCTGATGCAAGCAGCAATATGAAAACCTGAAATGATGTTGCTGGAGATGATTAGACTGTTAGTGCAAATTAACCCCCTGGCAGCTTTGCTAATATAGACACTTTATAACACACCAGGAACCAGGCAAACAAACAAAAAAAAAAAGCTGAATTTCCTTTTAACCCAGTCTCATCTCAACTCTGAATTAATCAGCGTTCAAAGCCTGTAGAAATGCAACTTTTAAAAGAGAACACCACACACAACAGCACACCCAGGGCAGGGGGCATTGCAGGGAAACACATCCAAGGGGGGCCCAGAGAAAATGGCAAAACTGGGAGTCAAACATTCTGTAATTTATAGGAAAGCTCAGCATCCTACAGAAATTAACCCCCAAGTGCACAGCAGCTTCCCGACATCCTTGTGCCTTTTGTGGGAGTTTTCACTGTGCCACAAGAACACAAACAATGCAATTTCTTGGTGCTGCCACGAGTGAGGAGCAGCATTCTGCCAGAACACAAACTTCAATCCATCTGACACTTTCTGTCTTAAACAACAAACCCATCAGATTTTACAGTTCTGCTAGCACGGGCATCCTTGGATTGCCCCCCAGCCATCCTTCCATCCCAAATCCTCCTGCAAGCCCTGAGCTGGGAGCTGCTGCTGTCCCTCCCAGTATGACCCCAGCAAGTCCCTCCTGAACAGATGCATGAAGGTTTTAAAGCCTGGTTTTCCTCAGGGATGCTCATTTCATCCAGACCCACAGGCTGACACATTCCCAACAGCTTGTCAGGAAACCCCACGGAGGATTCCCAGGAGAGCCCCAGTGCATCAGATCACAAACCATTATCCTGATTACACCCAGCTCCCAGCAGAGCGGAATTTCCCTCACTGCTGCCTTGGGAGGACTGGGGTTTATTTACGCGGTGTGATCTGCTAACGAGCCACCATTGTCACTAATTAGGCGGGGAACCGAGGATTTAATTAACTCCTAACTCAGTCACACAATGGCTAATAGTCTAAACAGGGATGAAGCAGAGGTGCCTTGCTCATCTCCAAGCAGCCTTGCAGGGCAAATTTTACAAACCTGGGGCAGGGTCTGCAGTGACACTGCATTTCTGCTTTTCCAATCCACACCTTGGGAAAAGCTTTCAAACACACGAGGCTGAAGTGCAAAAGTCTAAATCCATTTTATAGTGTATACATATATAGACACTATGTTTATATATGTATTTATTAATATATTTATGGATAGTTATATATAGTTATATATAGTGTATACAGATATTTCTATATAGTAATGTGTATATATTTATATATGGTAGTATACATATATATTTCTATATAGGAGTGGATACATAGTTATATATGGCAGTATACATATATATTTCTATATAGGAGTGTATATATTTATATATGGCAGTATATATATATATGTATTTCTATATAGTAGTGTATATATATTTATATATGGCAGTATACATATATACTTCTATATACGTCTATATAGTAGTGGAGATATATATAGAAGTATAATATATATTTCTATATAGTACTGTATATATACATTTATTTGCAAATATTTATATATACTTCAGGTTTTTTTACAATTCCATGGAGTTCCCTGGAAGATGCTTCCAGGACACAAAGAACATTGCTTCACTGCTGCCCTGCCAATTTAGTGAATTCTTGTACAGATTGTGATAGAATTCCCTGTCCAGGAGCTCAGCGAGGTGTTAATGGCAGTGTTTGCAGAAGGGAGGCTGTAACTGAGCTCTCCATGGACTCAGCACCACCAGCTCTGCCCTGATCACAGCAGATCCAAAACCTGCTCCTGCTCAGGAGCCAAGCTGTGATCACTGCTGGTCACTCAGCAAATGATTTCCAAGGTGTGGAACACACAATAATTCCAACAATAAACCCACAGCCCATTCTCAGTAGCAATGAGTACATTTATTGGAGAATTGTTCACAAGGTTTCCTCAGGCAGTTTTTAGGCATTTAAAGAGAACAGATGCTCTTCTCCTGACTTTCTCTTTTCTAGGTAGCTTCAATTTCAAGTTCATAATTAGTTCCTTTTAAAACTTTATTAAACTGGACCCACTACCACAGTGAGCCCTTCCCTCCTCTTGTTCTGGTGAGAAGCACCTTTCTCAGGTGTTTAAAGGACATCATCCTCCCCAGCTTAGCAGTTCAGAGAACGAGTCATTATTTTGGAGGACCCAGCTGCCTCTGGAGTGACACCAATGTCCCTGAAAAGTGCCTGCTAAGGCCTAATGAAATTAAACTGGAGCTCATGCCACTCTCCCAAAATAGCTTTAACACATTCCCTTCTTTGAAGAAGTATTTTTACACCACAAATGCCTTTTAAAGCTACACTGGGAAATATTCCCCCTTTAGTGTGTCACAAATGGTGATGAGGAGTGCTGCAGCAGACTGCCCCCATTGCTCACTGGAGCAGAACATCCACACTGCTGGCACCACTGCTAGGAATTCACTTCTCAGAAATCTCCAAGCACTTGCAAGGTGCTGTTGTACCTCAGCACTTGCTAAAACCATAATCCATCCCCCCACTGTACTTTTCTTTCAATGACCTGCTGCACTGCAGATGTGTAGCTGAATTGTTACTAATCATTCTATAGAAGGGAAAATAAAACAACCAAAAAACATCAGTAAGATTTAAAGTTTCACAAGGCTAACCACCAGACAGTGAAGTACATAAACCTTTGTCAATGAAATCTATAAAACCCCTTCAAGTCATAATTCACAGCTCTGGGCATTTTTGCAAATCAACTCTGGACTGTAACCTGGCTTTAGTGGCCCTATCACTGCCTTAAACCAACTCAATATTCCAATTAAAAATACTCCCTGAAGCAATGACACAACAAAAACAAAACCAAGACCAGAGGATTCAAACTCCTCTCCCTTCAGATGTCACCTGAAATGCTTTTGTGCAGTGAAATGACTCAAATATTTAAGCAATGCAAAGATGCAAAGTGCATGGAAAATGTTTTGTTGCAATTCTTGCCATCTGGAGATGCACATGTACACCCAGAAGAGCATCCCACCAAACTCTTCTGTCTCTCTCCATTTCACTCCAACCTCTGCTGGCTTTAAATATGAATCAGTGTAAAAAAACACATTCCACTTCAGAGCTGAGAAACTGCATTGTCACCATGGAAAACAGATCCTTGGGATAATGCATCCCAAATTCTGGGTTAACACAGAACTCAGAGTGATTCCAGCTCTGGAATGTTTTGGTACCTTTGACTTCAGTTTTTTATTACAATGTCACTTGTGTTTGCCATGATGCCACCACACTGCAGTGTCAAGAACCAATAAACCAACAATAAGTACAGATTTCAGGGTCCTCCTGGGCTGAGAAATTAACAGATACAGCACCAGGATTCTGAATGAAGACACCACTCAAGAACATGGATAAATGGACAGATACAGCACCAGGATTCTCAATGAACACAACTCAAGAACATGGATAAATGGTCAGATACAGCACCAGGATTCTGAATGAACACAACTCAAGAACACAGATAAATTCAGATACAGCACCAGGATTCTCAATGAACACAACTCAAGAACACAGATGAATTCAGATACAGCACCAGGATTCTGAATGAACACCACTCAAGAACACAGATAAATTCACAGATACAGCACCAGGATTCTGAATGAACACCACTCAAGAACATGGATAAATTCAGATACAGCACCAGGATTCTGAATGAACACAACTCAAGAACATGGATAAATTCAGATACAGCACCAGGATTCTGAATGAACACAACTCAAGAACACAGATAAACTCAGATACAGCAGCAGGATTTTCAATGAAGACACAACTCAAGAACACAGATAAATTCAGATACAGCACCAGGATTCTCAATGAACACAACTCAAGAACACAGATAAATTCAGATACAGCACCAGGATTCTCAATGAAGACACAACTCAAGAACACGGATAAATTCAGATACAGCACCAGGATTCTCAATGAAGACATCATTTAAGACCACGCTTTCAGGTGCCATGATTTGTGGCTATGAGGTCATTCAGACCAGACTGCTTCCCTTTTGCCAGAGAAGATTTGTAGCTATTATTTCCCACCCCCCAAGCAATGATCACATGCTGTTTGCTTCAGCTCTGCATGCTGCAATACCTCAATGAATAATATACAAGGAGCAGAAAATAAACAAGCCCACTGTGCCTGGGGATAATGTGTGGTGTGTTTTTCTTTAGGATGATTAAATGTGAGTGCATGTCAGAGGATGTAGGGCTTGCTGTGCTGGGAAGCCAAGAGGATGAGAGCACACAGCTCTCTCCAAGCAGGCAAATGGCCACAGAGAAGGTCAAGGGGGCCCCCAGGCACCCCAGCATATGCACTGCAGCTCCCTGCTCTGCTCCTGGGCTCCTTCCCAGGCACAGACACTCCTGGCTCACACTCCACACCTCAGAAATTGCACTGAAGAAATCAGATTTCCACCACAGAACCAGGAATCCACTTGGCTTGGCCAGCCTTTCACCAGCTCTGGGAGAATCTCTGCAGGCACAGAAGGAGCCACAGAGCTCACAACCTGTGGGATGGTCCCACCCCACACAGCTCCTGCTCCCTGCACTGCCAGGAAAGCAGGAAAACCCTTTTCCTTTCTTTTAATGGAGTCCCCTCCTGCACACCTCCAGCAAAGCTCCCACTTGGTGCCTTAGCAGCTGCACAGATCCACCAGGCCACCCCACCTGTGAGATTTCAAACCTTTTCCAAACTGCTTTGGAACATCTCACGTTCATTTTCTTGCCTTGGCCAAGGAGAGGAGGAAACACCCTCAACAGGGCTGATTTCCAGAAAGTCACTCACTGTACTACACCTGAAGAAAACAACCAGCTGCCCATCCCCACTGGAAGAAAAAGTCCCTTAAAAAAAAAAAAAAATCTTAGTTTTTCAGTCTTTTATGCTCTTGCATCATGGTTCAAAGTAATGTTAAGCAAAAATGCAAATCATCTTTCCACCAAAAGGGTTTTTTCAGCACGAGAGCACAGCCTGAGCTCTGCATCTGTGCTGGCACAGAACCACCAACACACCAACCTGGGTCAGACTGTGCACTCCAGATAAATGCTCCCAAAACTGTAGCCAATCCTCTCTGTCCATAACAGCAAGTCACACAGGCAACATTCCACATTCCCATCTCTGTCTCCTGCACCTCTCAGCCAGATTCATTTCTGAGCAAAGAAATGCAGCCCAGATTTCAGCCAGCTTGTTTATCTTCAGTTTGCTTTCCAGGAAAATAAAGGCAGTGACAAGGACCTTCAGAGAGTGATCCCCAGCCCCACTCACCCAACAAACACCCAGCTCACTCCTCTGCATTTCTTCTTTCACCACAGATACGTTTGCTGTGTGCAAGAGTATTCTGTTTCTGCTACTTTGTGTAAAGGGATTTTCAACAGAAGAGAAGTAACAACATCAGAAAATACTTCTAGCACGGAGGTTTCACTCGGTAAACAGGTGTCTGGGAGATTATCTCGCCAATTTAACCAAAGCTGCGAACACCACAGTGGTTCTGGGATGACTAAAATCCCCCTTTTTTCAAATAAAAGCCTTTTATCTGCCAAGCGACACTTCCTGCTCTAAAGGCCATTCTCCTCGGTGGTTGTCAACTGTGTATTAATCTAATTCATATAAGCCTTAGAAATAAATTCTTTCATGTGCACAATCTTTTGGGAAACTGATTCCCTGAGGCTTTAGAGAGCAATTGTTGCTTATCGCTGTGGAAATTTCCACTGAATTTAAAGCCTGGTAACAAGTTAAAAAAAGATACATCAAATTTTTCAGTGATTAACAAGTTTCCCAGTCATTGTCATCCTCAAAGGATTTTCATCTGATCGGTAGGAAAACTGCTAAAAATGAAAATAAAAGGGAAGAGATCTGACCCAGTAAGGCAGTTTCTGTGTTCCCACTGCTGTCCAAAATAATGGCACTCACTTCTAACAGTCGCTTACAGGCAGCAGCAGTATCAAACACCTTGGGCTTTATTTAAAGGACAAATGTGCTGCCAAAGACAAACACTGCTTAACTGCAAGTGGATAGTTAAACCCTCCCTACAGAGCTCTCCTAACAAAACCACTCTGTGTGTGGGAGAGGCAAGCTCTGCCAGAGCACTTACAGAAAAGCAGGTAATTGAAGTTTTCCTACATTCAAACTCCATGCCTGTGCAATAAAAACCCGGCTCTAAAAGCGCCACAAAGCAGGGAAGTTTTGTGATGCCGTGCTGTCTGTCATGGCACAGAAACAGCCCTGCCAGAGCAGCAGCTCTGAGCCTGTGACAAACGGCACGGCAGACACGCTGAAAACTCAGTGACGGGGCTTTCAATCCTCCTCACAGAGAGCAAAACAAGCGATGAAAACGAGATATTTCAGTGGCTGTGAACAACCTGCATTGTGGATTCAGCCCACAGCCCAACACTCGTGTCACAACGCGCCCGGCCAGCCTCCTTACCTGAGGATGAACTGACCCACGGTGGAGTTGTTGGCGATGGTCACGTACACGTTCACCACCTCACCCTGCTTGACGGGCTTGGAGGGCAGCCACAGCACCACGTTGCCGTCCAGCCGCAGCTCTGCCAGCTGCGAGGCCTCCTGCCCGTGGTAGAGGCTGACAGAGCCGATCCTCTGCAGCTGGGACACGCCGTCATCCCCTCCATCCTTCCCGGGCCGGATGGCGTTTCCCTTCCGCGCGTCCTCGGCCGTGCACTCGCCCTTCTCATCCCCGGCCTGGATGGAGTAGTAGAGCTCCACGGGGCTGCCCTCCAGCTGCTCCAGCTGCTTCCTGCGGCCCGTGGGCGCGCTGGGCGGGCTGAACCAGGCGGGCAGCAGCTCCAGCTGTGCCACGCAGAGCCCCAGGTCCCCGCGCAGGCGGCAGCTGCCGCGCACCTGGCGCGTCTCGCGGAAGGCGAAGACGCGCAGGCAGGGCAGCCGCTCGGCGGGGCCGCGCTCGTCCCAGTCCCTGCCCGCCACGTGGAACAGCACCTGCACCCGCGGCTTGCTCAGGTAGATCTTGCTGCTCAGGATGGAGGCCTGCAGCTTCCAGTTGTAGGTGAACTGGCTGCTGGGGCCGAAGGGGCTGGAGGCCGGCAGGAGGTCCTGCGGCACCGGCTGCTCCACGGAGAAGGGGCCGTAGCTGGCGTTCAGCACCGGAGGTCTCCTGGCTTTGTAGGGGAAGAAGGATTCCACCCGGGACTGCAGGCTGGAGTTCCTCATGAAGTCCTGGTTGGCCTCCTTGAGGAAGAAGGAAACGTCGGCGTTGAAGAGCCGGTAGCTCACGGGGAGGTACGTCGGTAACGAAGAAAAGCGCTGATTGTTGTCCAGCACCCCTCGACACTCTGTCACTAGTGAAAGAAAAGCAGGGTCAGGCCAAGTCTGCTTATGGATTCAGAGCAACACTTAGCACAACTTCAGTGGAGCCACCTGCTAAGTGAGGGACCAGCAAAAATTATTGACAGGGTAGCTACATATTTATCTATAGATAATTCTTTTCCGCATTACATTTGCAAAAGAAAATAAAATGCAGCATGTCAGAAAAGCCCAATGACCAACAGCCCCCAGGGCTGCAAATCACAGCCCTGCAGGATCAAAGGGAGCTTCTCCTCTAGGGGCAAAGAAACTGCATTTCTAAGGGCTCTCACACACACACACAACATCATTCCACTCTCTGTCACATAACCTTGCTCTTGTATTACTGTTTCTGGCACTACAGTCCATATCTCTGTGGTAAAATACTGACAGTACCTCTATTTCCTACATTCTGTACATGCAGATGGGCATCACAATCAGAAGTATTTCAACAAGTCCTAATACACAAGCTGCACACAGAGAGGATCAGCACATGCTGGCCAATTTCAGGCTTCAGCTGAACATCAGATCCCTTTTGACCTACATGTTCTCCTGTTAAGATTAACAAGACATTGCTCAAAGGCAAAACGTATTTTCTAAATTAGGGTAGAGAAAAGTGGAGAAGAGTTAAAATACATCTTAATTATGTCATACACTCACAACCCCTCTTCTTAACTCACTGAAGGGATTGGCTGTAAGTTAAATGCATCTAGTGCTGGACTTCTTGAGTATTGAAAAAACAGAGCCTGCACTCAGTTCCAGTGTTCTCAGAAATCCCACCAGAACCAGGAGTTAAGGTCCTGTGTAGGTTCAGCTCTTTAAAGGATAAAGGTAACCAGAAGCACAGCAGAGAATGCACAGATTCACCTGGAGCCCAGGAACACCTGAGGATCCCCAAACACCCACAGAGACCCTGTCCCACCACCTTCCTCACAAAGAGCTGCAGCCTGGGGATTTCTGCAAACCACGTTTGCTGCCCTGGCATGTCTGGCTGCCGAGGTGCTAATTATGCAGTCAAATTTAATTAAATGTTTTCAAGTAATGAATAAAGAATCGATACCTGTCACGACACCAAATGGCTGCTGACACACACCCCCCTGCAGTGCTGTGGAGTGTGCAATGCAGAGTGCAGGGAAGGGAAAAGCTTTGCAAGGCAGGTGTGAGGTAATTAAGAAAAGAAGGAGACAAATGTAGAGGAGGGGGAAATCAGAACTCTCAAAGGACAGCAGCCATAAATTTGAAATAAGGAATTAAGATGTGTTCACTCATGTTTAATTCATGCACCACCACTGGGTGATAGGAGCTGTTCTCAAAACTGAGCAAACTGCCATGACTGGACAGAAAATTAAACAAAACAAAACAAGGTAAAAATAGGAAAAGAAGCAGTGAATTATCAGCACAACACCCTGAATTATCAGTAGAATCACATTTAAAACATAAAACATTGCTTTAGCTCACTGCTACAGCCCTGCAAGGCTCTGAGCCTTGGCACACATTTTAAATTTTCTGAAGATGTCACAAATGCCACCTCCTGAGCTGACTGATTTCCCTCACCTGAGCCTGTCAGGCTTCCTCCCCAAAGTGCTCTAACACTTCTAAAAGGAACACAAAAGATCCACTTGGACCATGGCCCTTTCAAGGGAAGAGGAAAACCTACAGATTTCTTTGGTCCAGCAGCAGAACAAAAATTTGGACCCCTGATGCAGGAGGTTCCTCTCCAAGCCCTTCAGCCAGCCTGGCTGGGATCTGCTCAGCTCCCTGCAGAAAGCAACCACTGACAACATATGTGACAGATGGAAACATTTTTAAATTAAAACACAAGAACTTCTTGGTGGCCACTCTGGCTACTGAACCTGACTTGGTGACTGATGAGAATTTCTTCCTTGGTACCCTGCTGCCGAGGCAGGAGCCCTGTGGTTAAGGGAACAGCACACAACCCCTGGTGAAGGAAAGCATGGGCTGGTTTAATCCCACAGACAAGAGCTTGCTGCAGTGCTTCCATCACCAGGGATGCTCCAGACACGGCCCCACTGCTCCTGGGGGAATCTCTGCCTTCAGCAGAGCCACACAAATCAGAAATAAACTCAGCAGGCTGCAGAGACAAGTGAAGTCCTGTGATTTCAAAGGGCTGTTGGTCAGGATCTAAGGCTGAGACTGTGCAGCTGCTTTTGGGCAATTCCCAGGACTCTTGCTGCAGCACATTATCCTCAGACAGACAGTGGGCTCGTTTCTGCAGCACTTCATTTATCCTGGCTTCATCACGTGCATGAGGCATGCAGGACGTGGCCCAATATTAAGAAAAACAGTCATGCAACTTCTGCCTTAACAAGCTGAACACAAACAGCAAAACCCATGTGGCCAGACTGACAGCAAAAAGAAAAAGAGGCTTCACTTCTTTTTGATTGCAGTCTGAAGATTTCCACCCACTTTCATACCATACATAATGGATTCCTATATTTCTATACTGAAGGCTGTACTTTAGACAATTTATTTAAGCACTTTAAGCCTTTTACTGATAAAACTGGTAGTTAAAATTGTCCATTTTATTTTTAGAATCCCAACACCATGCATCAGCAACTGCAGGCCATCACTTAAGGGATTTGTTCTATTCTCTTCATCTCTACCCAATAACTTTCACATCCTGGTATAATTAATTACCAACATTTCCAGAGAACATTTTTGTATGCTTGATCAACTCAGTTTCAAAGTTCTTTAATTTATCAGAGAATCTATTTAAACAAGATGCCATGGGTTTTCCTGAGTTTCACATCACAAGTTATTCTTTTAAATAACCATTAAGTGGTGTTTACTTTATCTACCTGAAAAACTCATTTTTAAAAAAGCAGCTCTGCATATCAATGCTTTCAGGTGCTCTGAAACAGATTTTTTTTGTATTTTAAAATGCTTTACACCTCTTTCCATCATCCAAGAGGAGTTACAGCTGCCCAGAGATGAAATCCTGCATGGAAGAGGTTAACAACTATCAAACAAAACCAGTATTAGCCAAGAACAAAAGTGAAGGCTTACAAGTAATTACTTCTTCTTTGTAACAGCCTGGTGACTTTTTAATCCTTCTTCTGGCATCATATGCCTCTGCAGCACTTCATCTGAACCCAAGCAGGCATCTGCTAAGCACATCACTGGCTCCAGTGTGGCAGAGCAGCTCAAATTCCTGCAACCCAGTGAACTCATTGGATGGGAAACAGCAACTTCTGAACTGTGTTATTATTATTTCTTGGATTCCAGCATAAGAGGAATTTTCTTTCAGGGGATTTCACATGGAGCTGGAGCCCTGGGTGCTGGATTCACTGGAACAGTCATAAAAGCTTAATATCTTGGAGTTGTTCTTTTATGAGGTTGGTTTGAAGTGACTTTCTTTTGGGCAGGGAATTAAGGGTTTAGCTCGTGGGTGGGAGATTACTGGCCCATGGCCATGGATCTTCAGTGCCTGATGTTTGCTGAGCCACTGAGCCCTCAAGGCAACCATCTGCCTGTGCCCTCAGCCAGAAACCTGTGAGCCAGAGAAGTCAGAGAGGGGCAGCAGACATCAGCCCATGCAAAGGAGTGATGAAGGAGCCTCCCCTGCACCTTGTCTGGCCCATCTTTCCTCCATTCCTGTAACTGAATGCTGCACTATATACTGATTTTAATTTTTGTTCCATTTCCATGCCAGCAGAGTTTTAAGAAACAAACCCTCTGATATTACTCACAGCACCTGAAATCCTGCAAAGGCTGTAAAAGATCATCCCTGTCCCTTCCATGGACACCCATTCCCACCTGCACCCAGATGAGCAAACATCCTCACACAAACCCTCCCTCACAAAATCCCCATCCTTGAATTCTGACTCCATCTTCCAGTACAAACCTGTGCTGCTCTTGCAGAGCAAATCACATATTACAGGAACTACAGATCAGGGAAAGAGTGCAAGTAGGGAAGATTCACTTCAATCAGCACAGATGTTTCCTTCACCACAAAATGTCAACAGCTCTGTTTGCTGGTTCATTTTCCCTTAATTTTCTGTGCCAGCAACACATTCAGTCACATTTAGTGACTTCACAGTGTACAAAATCTTTGCAGCAATATTTTGCTCAGAACTGAAGCTCAGCAAATACATTCACTTAGACCTCAGAATGACCTCAGCTGTACTCTCATCCCTCCAAGTTCCCTTTTCTTAGCATCCAGAAAAATGAAATTTTGCTGATGGAAAGGCTGAGTGGAATCTTAAACCAAACAAGCTCAAATTCAGGCTATGGAACAGATTTTGAACTGTGAGGTTGGTTAAACACTGCAACAAAGGGAGCAATGGCTCATCCTTGTCTTCACACCCAGGCTGGATCCTCCCCTGTAAGGCACATTTTCCTCAGCAGGAGTTACAGGGATAACTGCAACCTCATATCCCCTTCTGGCTTAAAAGCTCCAGCTGTGTGACCATTCCAAAAGCAGCTGGATGGCAGGGCAGCTGCTGAGCCACAGTTTCTGTTCCTCATGTGTGCCCACCAGATCTTCCCCATCCTCTGAGGGGCCAGAGACACTCCTGGACCAACTGCACACAGGCAATGTCAAGTGTCAAATGCTTATCATGAGCAATTTGTGAAGTGGAAAAATACACCTGGCAAAGAAATTCACAGAGCAAATATTTGAGGGAAGCTGCAGCCTATTCTCAAATATTCTGTGAGCACCTGGTGAGGACAATTTCATCAAACAAAACTAAAGCTAACAAAATTCATTTTAGCAGTTCTTTTTTGAATCCAGAATTCCCTAAAGTGAAAGCTGAAGCCCAAGGATAGGTTTGGACCTGCAGGGTTTGCACACTGACCTGGGATGGGATATTCCTATTCACATATATGGGAGCACAGAGTCTGGTAACCAACCAGACATATTTTAAGTACAGATATAGACACAGTCCTAGATCAGAGTTCAATTAAATCATATTGCAATAATTGTTGGGAGATATTATACTCAGTTACTGTGAACAAAATTCCTATTTTATTTCAGTGGGAAAGATTAACTTCATTCATTCAGTATATTGTTAAATGAAAAACTGCAGTAATATTCTATTAAATAGACTCCTCTCTCATTTTGACAGTATATCCTTAATGAATTTATCCTTTGTATATGACCAGAGATGAAATCTTCACTGAAGTTCTAGAGACAATGCTGGATTTAGTACAGAAGTGAACACTGGCCCCATTGTTCTGCAGCAGAGGCAGAACAGTGGCATTTCAGAGCTGTCAGGAACATGACAAGCACCTCAAGCAAGGACTGAACAAAGGTACAGCAGGAGCCTCTGCACTGCTTGAAAACACAAAAACAGGATGGTCACCCAAACCCAGTGATGGGAATTCAAGTGGATAAAGAATATTTCCAACAGAGCATGATTAGATGCTAGAGCTCATTGCAGGGAAGTCCCCCAGCATGAAAAGGGTGACCAGAATGCCAGAGCAGTGGCACTAACCACATGGAAAACTCCTTGCTTTAGTTGCATCAACTAGAAGCCAGGATTAGACCTCTGCATCCTAAAGCCTTATCCAACATCTGTCAGGTTGTTCCATTTTCCTCAGGATTACCAACACAACAGACACGTGTACAAACCACAAATAGCTGCTTGTGAGGCACAGCCTTTTCACCAACAGCAAAGAGAGGCTTTAAAGTCTAATTTGGAAACACAGAACTCCCAGAAAACAGCACATTAGAAATGCATTTCCAGCATTTTAGTAACAGCCTCCAATGTTTTTTGCAGCTCTGTACATCCCATCCTTTGGCTGCAAAATACCAAGATATCCTTTTATTGCAGGTCTATCTTCTCTCTGACCCTCTATTCACAGAGCAGTGTTAGTCAAAGGCTGCCTGACATTCAGGACTGAAATCTATAAATGGTTTTCTCAGACTGGTTGATGACCTTAAGAGTCTGTAAAACAACAGTGTACATGCAAAGGTCAGTGAAGATTTCCAGAATCACTCCCCCTCCCAGGGCTGACATCCCCAATTGTCTCTGCTGCCATCTGACCTATTTAAGTGAGTTTGCTGTGTGGCATCAAAGATAAATACCTGGACCTCGAATTTCCACTAATGAAAGCTTTTGTTAGGAGAAAAGGGCTGGAAAACTTCTATACAGACACTGTTCAGGTTTTGTGCTGGCCAGAGGCTGCAAATGTCAGTGTCCTGTGAGCAGCACAGGGTGGGCAAAATGTCACAGGCTGGCCTTTGCTGGCAGCCCTGCTCTCCCCATTGTGGCAAACTCCAGATCCTGCACCCACCCTTTGTGTCAGCACTGCAAGGACAAAGCAAGGAGCACTTCAACCATCCTGTCTGGGAGCTGCAGAGAGGAGGAGGATGTGGGACACCAGAGTTTATTGCCAGCTCCATCAAAAACATATGGTAGCCACAGGAAACCTCTGCAGCCCAGATTCTGGGGGGATGAAGTGAGAGAATCACTCAGGTTGATTGATTGGTGAGTCAAAACCACGTCGAGTTCATCACACAACAGACCAAGTAAAACATTGTCTGTCTGGGGGGTTTTCCTGCCCTTTGAAGCAGGCAAAAAATAACCCAGTGGCAGTCACAGAGTGAGGAAAAAGCAAATAATGTAGTCAGGATTTTCTACCTTAACCAGCACCTTCTCAGAGCCCTGGACTGTTCATCTTCCAGCTGAAGGAGCCTAATTTCCATGGCAGTAGAATTATGTGAAAAACACTTCTCTGCAGGGGATGTGGCAAATTTATCCTCACAGGATGGCTCAACAAAGCCTCCACAACATTTTAAAGTCTGGTCAGAATGCCATATAATGACCAAAATACACAAATATCACAGTCAGCTGGTTTGTTTGTTGTGTTTTTTTAAAGTACTCAAATGTCATAAAAATGGGAACATGCAAGATGTAAGTTACAAACTTGAACAAGTTCTGGCCTTGGCAATGAATCAATTCCTTGTCCTGTGTCTCCTTCTCTCGTTTTTAACAGCTCTGTGCTTTCCTCTGCTGTTTGAGTCTGTCAGATGCTGATAGGCACTCACTCCTCTGTTTAGACACTGAATTGCTTTGCACAGCTCCTTGTTTAAAGAGAGATTAGGGTCCTAGAGCCTGAATGGGGCAATTTGCTCAGCACTCTTCACTGCCACAAAAACCAACAAGAACCAAGAGTACCCAAGAGCTCAGGCCTGAAGCAGATGAAGCTTTCAGCTGCAAAAGTGTAGGAGGACACAGAGGACTCAATAAATCAATTACAATGTTTTTCTCCTTACATCCAGAAAGAAAAAAGAGAATATTTTTTCTTGTAAATAGGTACTAATTAAAAATAAAACCAGACAGCAGCACAACTTTATCTCTCATTGCCCCACACTGAGACTCCACTGGGCTCTGCATTCCACAGGAATATTAGTCAAAGAGGCAGGTACACCCTGGCAGTGAGCAATGAAAAAGGGATTTCTTACCATCAGATCTGAGCCAGGCTTTCCCTGGGGTCTGTAACAGCTCTCAGCACACACCTTGATATGTTCCTGACCTCAAGGCTGGCATTCCCTGGACTCTGCTGGGAACAAACCCCTTCAGAGCTCTCATCCCACACCACCAACAGCTGCAGTCATTTGCCACTGCTGGACAGGGAATTTGGGCAGTGCAGCTTCTCCCAGAGCTGAGCACAGCCAGCAGCAGGCACTGTGTGTGCAGCAGGTGAAAGCACCAAGGCAAGGACGGTGAGAGGGTGTAAGAGCCTCGCTGATGATGGATGGATCTTGGCAAGGCAAGGCAGCAAATGCTGCCAGGATCAGACTCCAGTCTGTCAGCTCCTCTGAGTGGGAACCAAGAGCCCCAACCTCCTCTGCCTGGCGTCTGCAGGAATCTGCACATTTGGTGCAAAACATCTAAATCGTGGAGAAAAAGGGACCCTGGAAACACTGACTTGGATCAGCATTAACTGGTAAATTCTCAGCTCAACATTTCACTCTCAGGAACTGGTATAAATCAATAAAGTTTCATGAAAGAGAAAAATCACAATGTGCTCTACCAGCCTTAAAAGTATTTTTAATTGCTTAAAAAAAAAAAAAAAAAAAAAAGTTTATTATTTATATGAAAATTTAATTTAAGAATAAAGCAGCCAATTATCCTTCTTTACTTTCTGCTCCTCTCCTCCGTGGAGGAATTTGGAACACTAACAGATGCAATGCACGCACATTTTTAATACCATGTATTAAATAGTTGCTTGTATGCAAACTATGACTTAAACCGTGCCAGAATATCCCAATATCCTGCCTACAACCCTGCTAATCATCTCCATTTCAAAAATGCAGCGAGGATTTATGAGAAGATTAATGAGAAATGAGGCTGAGGGGGTGGGGGACAGCCCTGCCCGTTCGGGAAATGAACTCAGTGTCACCTTTAACCTCCAAGCAATTCTTTGTCACAGAGCACAAAGCAGCTCATCATTCCACAGGAGCAGCAGGACAGAAACCAAGAGGAAATGTGTCTGGTTAAACACCTTCTTTCCCAGGGATTCATGGAGCACTGTCTCTGTGCTCCCAGCACCTCCAAGGGCTGTTTTTAAAGTGCCTTGGCTGCTGCTAAGAGAGCAAAGGCCACTGTGGGTTCTGGGGCGAGCAGCTACTCCCCAAAGCCCAAATTCTGGCTCTCAGTATCCTGTTGTGACTCCAAAGCTCTCCCTGGCAGGCTGGGTGCTGTTGGTGACCCCTGTAACTGAGGGGCAGAAGAAGGAGGGAAGGGGCTCCTCAAGCCCCTGCCCCCATTTCAGCCCTTCTGTCATCTCTTCTCCAGTTTACCTGCACCAGGAACAGGAGAGGGGCAAGAAATGAGAGAGCAGAGTGGCTGTGGTGCTGGCAGTGAGAAGGGGAAAGGCAAAGCTACAAAAGGATGAATGAGATCCAGAAGAGGGAATCTTCTAGGGGAACACAAGCAGACCTGACAGAATGCCAAATCACAGGGAGAAAATGCAGAAGAATGATGAGCACGTGGTTTTAATTCTGGTTTGAAGGCAGAGAAGATGACTGAGAAGTCACAAAAAGTCTCCTTTATTTGCTTTAATGTCTTGCCATAGCCTGCCCAGGAAAGGCCAAACCAAAACATTCCATCAGTGCCATAAGGAAGCAGAAGCCAATGGGACCAAGTTCTTTCCAAGATGAAGTTTATACAGAAGGAGTACATTCCAAAGCCAAAAATAAAGGCCTGCCTAAGATGAAGATGTGAACCTGATCCAGTTTATGTTGAAAGCACAGCAACAGTCTGGTGCAACTTCAGGGAGGGCATTAATGCCAGAGGCAAAGTTGGCCTGTGCAGCTCTGGAGGTACAACAGAGTAATTCTGTGTTTTCTGGAGTGGGTGGAAAGCAGAATCCCACCTTCCTGCTGCTTCCCAGTGTCCCTAAAGTCATTGGCAAAGACAAGTGACAATGATGGATGCCAGTTTGTTGTGCTGAGCACCACAAAACTGCACAGAGCAAATGACTTGCACCATCTTTTAAAGAGGTTGAATGTGTCGTGCTCCTAAAGTGCTGCTGTGCTCAACAATCACTGAGAGCTCCCTGCAAATCAATGCAATAGAGCCCTGCTGTATATTTTGCAAGCACTATTTTTATCCCTTCCTAATATAACTTCCAAACCTTCCTCCTCCCCCACGTCCCTGCCACAGATCCCTAATTCACACAGCTAAAAACACACAGTGCCTCCTGCAATTTTTTCCAACATGTGCAGTCCCAAACATTAAATTTAATTTCTTCCTTTCTTTGAAACTCATCTTCATTCAGCCTGGCTCCTGAGGGAAATTAATGAGGGCTCACTGAATATGTTTACATAAGAGCTCCTCCAAATTTATGTTATTAAGCATTAGGAGTGTTTTTATCTGCCCTCTAAGGGACGGATGTGTCTGGCCAGAGATGTCTCAATACAATGTCTGCTGTCCACTCACACCCTGCTGGCTCTGCAGCAGCCACAGCAGCTCTGGTGACAGAGCCTGGAGCAGCTGAATAAAAGCTGATTGCATCAGGAGTTCTGGGCTCCACTGGCAGAGAGGTGCTGGCACACCAGGCACACTCAGGGCTGAGGAGGCTGAAGAGCCTGTCCCCATTGTCACCTGGCTGTGACCCTGCCCAGGGCCAGGCAGGAGCTGTGACACTGCTGTGGTGACACAAACACTCATGAGTGATCCACACTGAGCCAAGCTGGAGCCCAGCTGCTCCTGCCCAGGCAGGGATGAGCCTGTCTCAGGAAAGTCTCTCTGCTGCAGGAATTCCATCACTGAGGTGAATTTTAGCTCCTGGACTCCACCACCACATCCTGGTCTGTGCAACTCAACACAGGCTTTGGAGTTAGAAAGAAATGCTTCTGCTCATTGACATCACAAAAAATAAATTATACAGGTCTTTGTGTAATGGCAATATTGTGTATCATCACAAGGAAACGTGCTGCATGCACAAGCACAGGTAAAACTGTGTTTGTGCACACACTCACAACCACAGCTCATTGCTGGAAATAAACTGTGTTTGTGCACACACTCACAACCACAGCTCATTGCTGGAAATAATCTGTTTGTGCACACACTCACAACCACAGCTCATTGCTGGAAATAAACTGTGTTTGTGCACACACTCACAACCACAGCTCATTTCTGGAAATAAACTGCAAATCCAGCTCCTGAACTGACCCTGACTGCTCACACCATGTCTGAGCCAGGCAAGAGCTGGATACCTTCTCCTGCTGTAACTTTCCTGGTGTCAGACATCTGGCTGCACTAAAGCCTGTGGTCTAGCACAGCTATGGGATGCAGACAATAGGATTTCAGCAATGATTAAAGGTGCCTGTGGCTTCTGGGCAGCAGGAACAAAGGAAACTCCTCTGCTGGCAGAGGGGCTCGATAAAATTCAGGCTGTCTCCACTCCTGCACTTGTGTCTCCTTCATTAGCTAACAAAGCAATGACTCCAGTTCATGAGAAGAAAAGGAAACTCTGACCATCCTGACCAGTTCCAAGGCCAGTCCTGCAGTTCCTGCTGGCTCCATGTCTCCCCAGGTAACCCTTGCCAGCTAAGGCAGTGGTACAAGAGCCATTACATCACCCACGCTCAGGAACCATAACTTTAACAGGGATCATTTTTCCTTCAATAGAGAAGTACAAAGCTAATGCCACCCTGAATTCCCAAAGTACTGCATTAACACTCTTGTCAGCTGTAGGGCTTTTGGACTGCTATATATTTCTTTTTTTCCCTTTATAAGTCTATTTAAACCTGTCTGCATTGGAGTTTGCTACAGCTGTTTAGCCAAGTATGAACTCCATTCATGGCCAGCTGTAATGGACGTCACAGGCTGGAGCCAAAGCAGGCAGTTGTGCCTGTTTGCTGCAGACTCATTCAAAAACCAAAGAGAACAAGAGCAGTTTTAGAGGTGCTGTAAATGCTGAGCTGCTTGCTCTGAAAACTAATGCAGAGTCTTGTTCTCTGTGCAGACAATGTGAGGGGGGTGTGGGAGGGAAGCCTTGTTTACACCAGGCTCCTCTGAGCTAACTTACATGGGATGTTTTACTTTAAAGGCAGCATCATGCATGGATTTAGAGGACAGAAGCAGCATCCTCTACCCTTGCAGGATGCAGAGCAGACTGTGGAGAGCTCCTGCCCTCTGGGCTGCGTGCTAAAGAGCAGAACACATCTCTTCTTGCTATAAATGCAAAGGGAGGACCTACAATATGGAGAAATCTTCAAAGGCCAGTCAGGTTTCCAGTCCAACAACCCTGCCAAGTGTTCCTTTAATCCTTTATTTACCAGTAAATCTGCCTCTCTGTTCAGCAGGCTTTTACTGGGATTGGGTTTCAGCCTGAAACCCAAAAGCTGTAAGCATATGCTCTGTAGCCCTAATGAGAAACTCAATCTATTAATGAGCAGACCTTCTCCACAGGACCAGGTCTTGGCAACATGAGTCAGTTCCTGAACTTTCACCTCCTGCTTGGCAGCAGCCCAGACTAACTCCACATCTCTCAGCTGGCTTACATTATCAGCTCATTATTAACATACATCAGGGCCAGATCTCTTTTACATGCACCCAGCAAACAGGAAACTACACAAGGGGAGGGCTCCTCATTTTTGTCTGACTCTGGAGCTCATAAAAATGACTAATTAGAACCAGCTCTAGCAGAGGCGCTCTGCAGATCACACATTCCCTCTGAACCTCAGTCCTGACTTGGGATAAACACCCTGGAATGCCATGGCAGCCCTTTCTGCAGTAACCAGCCACAGAACCCTGCAGCTCCTTGCCCCAAAGCTCTGTGAGGCAAGGCAGAGGTGTGCTGCTCTCCTTGCTGGGCAGTCAGGAGACAGAATTGGGATGGAATAAACGTGTCCAGCCCCCCCCAAAGCCATAGAGCAGAACTCCTGCAGCAGGAGAGCTGTGGGGACCCTGTGCAGCCCATTTCAAAGGCACTGCTGTGTGCCTGGGGTCTGCATGCTGGGCTCACAGAGCTGCTCTGAAGGGCTTGGAGCCCCAGCACTGTGCACAGCACTTTGGGAAAGCTGCCCAGGGCATCTCTCATGGAGCACAGGATTCTCTGGCACAGTGAGCGCTGTCCTCAATGGCACACCACTGTTTGGCATGCCTTGTCTCACTTTATTTCCCTCCTTACACGATCAGTATTTACTTTGCCTCCAGTCCCCTCTCCTCAGCTGTCACCCTTCAGCTCAGAAAACTCAGCAAACGAACCAACAAACAAAATTCCTCTTCCTCCAGATGCCTGGTTCAGACCCACTCCAGCCAGAGAGCAAACTGAAGCTGCCCCAGCCTGATAATTGCTCCCATCTCATCTGAGCACAGATGCCAGCACAGCCAGTGCCACTTCAGAGAGCACAGATGGAGACACACTCCAGGAGCAAGGAAGGTCAGACAGGGGCCTGTTAGTGATGTGGATCAAACCAAAGCTGGCACACAGCATTCTGTACCTGCACCTACATCCTCCTGATGAGGCAGAAAATTCACACCCACTCTGAAACACCCTTTCAAGCAAACCAGACTTAACACGAATCAATACAAAATCTGGCAAAATCTCAGAGCCCACACAAGCCCCTCATTTTCTTTGGCTGCTCAAAAGGTAGCAATTTATATTCCTTTTCTAAAAAAAATTAGCTGTGGTTAGAATTACTTTTCAGAGCTGATCTCATTTCATAACTCGCCTCCTATTCAGACAGAATTTATGCACAGATGCTCGGAGCCAAAAATCTGTTCCCATTTAATCCTCAGAACAGGTAAAGAGCAAATGTATTGCAGCCAGGTTGGTGCCTTGCTGCTCCAGCCTCCCCTAACACAGCAGCAGGCACCAGGAGCTCAGAGCTGCCAGAATCCTGCTGCTCCAAGGGGCTTTTGTCAGCTCTGCTCCTCTCAGAGTCCCCACGCTGATATCTAGAGGGGAGCTAATACCAAATATTCACACAGGACCAAGATCTTTCAAATGCAAAAGAGCTGGAATAATTTTTAACTATTCTAAATGCACTGTCTTCCCCAAAACTGCAGGTCAGAAACCTGCAGAGATCAAGAGCTGAGGGATCCTTTGTGGAAGTAGTGGTGATAAGAAAAACCAGAGTGTTTCAGATCAACTGGTCAAGAGCAAGCCATACAACTCCTCACTGTAATTATGCCAAGATGATAAAACTCTGAATTCAGATGGAAGTTTGTTATCCAAAATAAGGTAATCCCACAACAGAGGCACCACATCTGTAATTCTCCTAGGGATGCTCAGTGACCGTAGGCCACTCATTTCTAAGTAGGCAGAAGCTAAAGTAAAATAACTAAAAGTTCTTTTGCAGAAAGAAATGCCTGGGGCTTTAACTAGAGCTCAAAAATGGCTTGGGGGTCTTTAAAAGGGTGATGATGTAATGCAGAGTGATATTATTCAAACTATAAAACCAAAATATATTAAGGTATATCAACATATTAATGGTTGACTCAAGCAATGGGAAATGTATATTTAAATATATTTTTATTATTTGTTCACATAGTTGCACATGGTAAGAGATGTCAGCAATAATACAGGTGGTAGAAGAGGAGACAAAGATTTGTTAGATATTTGATACCAGTCTAATTGTGAGGAGGTGAGAATTTTCATTCTCAATAATATTTACAGAAGGCAAAGAAAGTCCAACTCATCTTAAAAACAAGGGCATGCTAGCAACTCAGCCACAGCACAAAAAATGGACTCATTCCTTCTGGCTTTCTTGCTGCTGGGACTGACTGAAAACCTGGGCAAGATAAATTAAAATTTCCAATATATAAAGCTAAATATTTTTATCATAAAAACCAATCTGGATTCAAGCAGCAATTCAAATGTTTTCCCCAAGTATGCAGATGTCAGTCCTGTCCCCTTGGTAGAACCCTACAGCTGAGAACTGAACCAGCCTCAAACTGAAATACCTGCACAGGCAGCCTGATTTGTGATGCTCAGGTCCCTCAGGTCTCAGCAAAATTAGCCCCATTAAGAAACAAAGCACAGTCTGGTGCCTACATATGGATTTAGCAATTCCACTTGATGTTAGCCAATTAGAAAACACTGGCTCTTTTCCTTTCCCAAATGCTTTTAAATTAAAGGAGAGGAAAAAAAAAAAATCAAAACATGTAGCAAAGGCTGAACAAAGATTGGTACTTGATAGAATTTGCATGTAAATCCTCCAAGATTCAATTTTAAGTAGAAGCAAACCAGCAAAATATTTACTGCTCAGCATTTCACACCCACACCAACCTTCCCCTGCATTGCAAGGCTTTAGAGGCACTCACAGGACTGGTGGTGGTTTGCAGTGTCAAAGCTGTGAGCACTGCTGAACAAACTGCCCAAGAGGATTGGTAAAATCATTGCTGTTAAAACTCAAGGTGAGTCCTGTTCTCTCCTCTGCCCATCCCACAAACCCACCCAGGCTGCTCCCATCTGCTGCTGGAAGATGAATTAAGGAACAATGTTTTCTGTTTTCAGCCTGATCCATCTTCCCTGGCCACCCCATCCCTCTGGAGCACAGCAAAGCCCTGTGGATGCTGCCCCAGCTCGTGTCTGTGCTCAGAACAGACCCTGGCAAATCCTCTCTGCTGGAGATATTTCAATCTGATGTGGGCTAGAAATATTTCCTAGGAGTTTTAGCTTCATTTCCTTGCAGAGAAACACCTCTCCCTGGTTTTCCTCAAGCTTGTAGACTTGAATTACCATATCTCCTTAAGCAGCAAAAAGCAATAACTGCACCAGATCCAGGAAATATTAGTGGCATTATTAATGTAAATAAAGGATTTTTCATAGCATTTTTAAAGTTATTACAACAAGAGCATAAATAAACCCCACTGATGGAATATTAGGATTTTATGCTGGTGGGAATCAATGATATGATACAGTCAGGGAATTTCCTGGCCACATTTCATTCCCATAACTGCCAAACAACCACATGAACAACTTTGTCCTGTGAAATCTCCTTCTGTTTTGCATTTTCCATTCATTTCCTTCCAGCCTCACCACTGTCCCCAACCCAAAAAGCTTCAACTGAACCGTAACAAGCCTCATAACAAAGCACCTCAAAAATTAAAGACAAATGTCCTTTTGCCTTTTTTTCCTCATTAGAAATGCTGCCAGTTGAAACAAATCTTTAAAGGTGAGCACGGGCTAATGGGCCCAGAAGGAAGACAGAGGTTGGCACACCCAGATTCCAGATTTTTCACTAAAATACTAAATCCTGGTGGTTTTCAGCCTCAGTGAAGAAGTAACTACTTGCACTCAGGATCACATTCCTCATACAAAGCAGGATGAAACCTTAATGGATGACAGGGAGCAAAGAAGAATTTTCTGCTGTCAGGAGATAACCATGCTGCCCACCCCAGCCCCAGTCCCACCTCAGCACACTGCAGGGGAGGGATCTGAGCCCATTCCTTCAGCCCCTCAGAACAGCCTTCCCAGCTGAAAAACAGCCATTCTCTGCAGGAAATCATGGGATTGAAACATTTCACCCACTTATCTTTCCTTCTAAACCCCCTCAAGTCCCACATTTTACACAGAAATCCTCATTTCCACCTCCCAGAATTCCCATGTACCTACCATGAAAGCATCCTGAAACACTTGGGGGAGCAAAGCAAAACAGTTGATAAAAAACCTGATTAAATCAGGATGTTTCCATGGCAGGTTTGGATTTCTCCAGGTTTTTGTAACTACAGATATGAGAGGGATTACTGGGTGTGTCAGACCTTACCAAACCTGGCACTCAAAAGCAAAGGAAAAGGAGTCAAGAAGCAAAATTGCATCAGGAAAAATGAAACTACACCCTGAGTGCAGAGAAGGAACTTGCAGCACATCTCTCCTTTCTCAGTGTGAGGCTGATAAAGGCACTCTGCTAATAGATAATATTTATTTATTTATTCATTATATAGTATTTCTACTGAAAGTGCTGAGAAATAGGTGTTATTTCCTTCCAATAATTCCTATAAATAACAAGAAATCCCAGGCAGCCTCAACTCTAGATGGCGTTGGCAGCTCCTCTTACAATCCAAGAACTTGCTCCAAGGTATCAAACTTGGAGACTGAGCCTGGTCTGGTCTTAGTGCAGGCAGAGAGAACATTCCTCCTGAACTGATCAGAACTGGAGAACTCTGCCTAGCCACTCCAAAAGTGACTGGAGAGTTAAAAATATGTCTTTGCTCTGTTGAGAATACCATTATATCCACAAAGAACTGAACATCTATTAACTATGAGAAACTATTTCCCTATTTCTGCAGAGAATAATGATTCCACATGAGCTGTGACAGCAGTTCACAGGTTAAATGGCACCATTTCCCTGCCCTGATAACACAATTTGGGAGAACTGCAAATTCCTCAAGCAGTGCATTCCACATTTCATTCTGAGCTGATTCACCCAAAGAGGATTCCCCAAAAATACACTTAACCCACTCAGCAGCCAGACAGGAGCCTGAGTTAGTTCTCACCTGCACTTCCAGCAGGTGATGCTGTTTTTGGGGAGCAGTTGTGGATCTCATCTTTGGGAGGGTCACAACCTCCACAGCTCTGCACTGAGCAGGAATCCTTTGATTTCCTCAAAGCACCTTGAGTTTCCCACCATTCCTCAGACATCAGACACTTCACAAATGGATATGAGAACCAAAATGTAAATATTCTCCCACTCTGGCCATGGCAGTGACTGTTTTGAACTTATTGCTGCTCTGCTGCCACAATTCACTGTGCAGAGGCACAGGTGACAAGCAGCTCCTACCCCAGCAGGACTGGCACACACACTTTGGGTGTTTCCAGGGCTGGTGGCCTCATCACCTCCCAAACTACAGCTGTAACTTCCAGAAGGAAGAGAGAAATCCCACCCAGGTGATACCTGGCCCCTCAGGTGAGTATGGCCACGACCTGGTGACCTTTTCTTTCTGACTGGAGTTCTGTAATCCTCAGCACAGCAGTGCCTTTGATGCAACATTAAAATGCTGCTTAAGTCTGTTCCTGAGACAAGTCTTTATTTCAAATGATTGTTTATGAAATTTAATAGCAGCAGTTCATTCCTGGGTGATGGTGTCTGACACAGAACACTTAAAGTGAAATGTGAGTGGCATTTTTGTATGGCTCCTGTACTGAATGTGATCACAGCCCCAGTTAATTAAAGTGCAGATGAGCTGTCATTAGGTCTGTATGAGTTAATTGGTCTTCTCAGGGGCCAAAATTGAAGCTACAACACATCTAGAGGGCAGACTTTAGGCTGAACTTGCATTACCACACTTGGAGTCTGGGAGCAGCCAGCACCCAGAGGCAGCAATTCTGAGATCCAGCCTACAGGGCTCTAGAAATGTGGTCATTTCTTCCCCTTTTAGCTTGTGAAAATCTGGCCCCTGGGGTGTAAGCAAAATGCAGTCTGTAGAGTAAACTCCTCTTTTTGCAGCTGGAAGTTATGTCAGTAGTTTTCCCACAAACTGAACAAGCAACAAGCCAGAAGTCTCCTTGCCATCAATAAAGAATAAAGAACCTGATAGGTTTTTTTAACCTTTTTGTTACTAGCTTTACTTAAGTTTTCTGTATCACTATTCATTTACTGGTTTACACAAAGTGAGCTCAAAAATACCATAAATTCTCTGCCCAGAACCTAACACCCAAGCCTGAAACTTTTTTCCTTGGAAACAGCTTAGTTATTCAAGTCTGGTAAAAAATTTGCATTTCTTGTTCCTAACCTAGAAGAGAAGCATAAAACCATCTACATGAGAAAAAGCTGAGGGGAAAAAAAGCCCTACAGTAGCAATAAACAGATCCCAACCTATTGCAAAGTATGAAGAACTGGCTGCAACAGAATGTGCCTGTAAAATGGTCATGTTGTTATGCAGACTCAATAGCTCATTTAAAAATAGTGCCCAACCCTTCCCTCCTCTAGACTTTTTGTGTTTCTGCAAATAGGAATCTCTCAAATTATATTAATGAGAAAAAAACCCACTAAATCACTACTGCAACAAGCTCAGGACTTGGGCAAATATTGGGACCTCAGAGCACTTATAGACATGAAGATAGTTAACTGCTGAACACAATATTAATGGTAGTTAATTGTTTATAAGCTACTTTAAAAAGCAAAGCTCAGATCGAACTTTTTGTCCTTTATGAAGCACATTTTCCCTTCAGTGAGATGCTCAAGAGGCTGATTGGGAGCTGCACAATGTCACCTGTTTGCTGCTATTTGACACATCCACCCTCCCCTAAATCCACTTGGCTCCATTCATTCATTTACTTTAGTTTTGCCTTTAAGCATCTCTCTGGATGTCTGAAAAGAAAGAGATAAAGCAATTACTTGATTTCATCCTTGGGATTTCAGCTCTCAGCCTCTGCATGGTGCCTCTTTAGTGCTTGATGAGTGTCTAAACTCTCCCCAGATTAAACAGGGTTGTCTTCTTTCCCTGTGCATTATACACACAAAAAAGGAAAATCAAAAGGGGCCAAATTTCTGTGGGTGGAAACCCAAATGGTTTCTCCCTGCTCTGGAGAGGCTGTGCCAGTTCACACACAAAGATCCATCTCAAACTATTTTTTCAAGCAGACACATACATTTAAACATGCTCTAAACCCTTAGCTATGATTTTAGAATGGATTCCACAATAAACAGGCTCTTTCAAATTGTAAATATGGTCACCCTGAGGCAGGTTCTAGAATGAACTCCCCAGGATGGTTTGAATCCTGCCCCAGAGATCACAAACTGCAAGGAGAGGAATGGTTTGATAGATACACAAAGTAGGGCTGAGCACAGAAAAATAATTAGAGAAAGCTACTGTTGTAGTTCTTGGGTTTATTTCTGTCTGGAAGTCCTTGAATAATGATCCCAAACACAGCACAGTGATTACTGCTTCCCAGTGATTAATCAGCTGCAAACTCGTCCTCTTTTCTCTTCCTCATCATCTCCCTGAGAGCAGAGGGGGAAGCTGAGCAGTGGCTTTTGGAAATGCAGCATTTTGTTCAGCTGCTCCCTATGAAGCCCACATGGGGGCCATACATTTCAGACTTGAGCCTCTCTTTCTCAGCCAAAACCCTTAATCTGTGAATTATTTGTACAAATGGGAATTAAAAAGAATTTGCCCTCTTTTCCCCTGATCCCTTCTGAGCCTGGGTTTTTAAGGCAGCTTTCAGCAGCCCTTCTTTTCTGCTCAGTAAAATGGGTGTGACAAAAGCACAAAACTGAGGTGTGGGAGGGAACCCCACAGATAAGAACTCCCCTGGATAAATTCCAGCCTCAGAGAGATCAGAGCTGACTCCTCCAGCTGTTTTCAGATCTCTCTCCATCAGAGGACTGTGGCTTAAGTCCTTCTGTGAAATACTGAGGTCCTCAAACTTCCAGGGCCCAAAGGACTCCCTAATTTATACTCCTTATTTAGCAGTAGATTCAGAAGTTTTTCCTTTTCTCTGATTTGTAAGTACTGTTATCACTGACATTTTAACTTGGCAACAAGGAATCAAATATGTGTACATATGTATGGTAAGAGTAAGCAATAATCTACTTTGTGATAATATTCTGCCACGTCAAAGCTTGCTTTTCCCATATTTTCAGTTTTTGCTGTGAATAATTTCACCTCTCTTCCAGAAAGCCCACAAATGAAACAAATGAGATCATACAAAAGATGGTTGATCTAAGTGATAGAAATACAGCAGCTAAATATGAACATATGATAAAATGCAGAAATGCTAAGTCTCCCATTTTACTTAAGGACTTGAACTTACACTGCTTTTTTCAATGGATTATCTCCTTTTATCAACTAGGAAGAATCTTGCTGCTGGTACTGCACAGTGCAAACTTTCATTACAGAAGCTGGGGAGAGTTTTAACATCACTCCTACTCAGAAACAGCTTCAGCTCCTACTTCCAAAGTAGCAAGAAATGTCACTGCTGGGAGCCCTGATTTTCTGAATGGCTGTTCAACCCAATCTCTGAAATCCTGATCTGCAAAACAGCCTCAGACAGAGTCAGACCTGTCAGAGCCCAGCCCTGCTGTGATTCTCCAGGTACAGACACAGCACCAAGATAAGAGACCCAAACGTTATCCTAACCCCACATCTCTGCCATTTGCTGCTCTGCTCACTGCTGAGCCACACAAAGGGAACACCAAACAGCAAGAAATGCAGCCTGGACCTTATGAAGGAAAAGGCAGGATGTAGATTTCAAGGAGAGCTGTAAGAGAAGTCTGAGACTCATTTCCAGCTCCACAGTGCAAGGTTACCTGATGTTTGCCATTCCTGACAATAATGCTTGCAGCTAACGTGTTCCAGCTGGGAAGCAGAACTAGCATGATGTTAAAAAAACTCAGCCTTTGATGCCCTGATGAAACAAACCTTGGGTTTTTTCCTGGATTTGGAAACCACCTCTGCAGAGCACTGTAATCAGTCAGCTCCTCTGGCCATTCCCAGCTGGGACAGAATTATGTGGCCACAGAGTAACTCCCCTCTTTATGTCTGGAAATACAAAACCAATAAAGGTGTAATCTTTGGCTTAAAAAATATGGAAAAGCAAGGGGTTTAAACTGTGTTCCTAAAATAATAACTGGTGTTCCAGATCAGCAGCTCTGGCATTAAACTATTCCATGGGGGAGAAAAAATAATTGACTTTATAACCCCCGTATTAACTGCCTCGAAAATTTTATACTTTATATTTTTATACTGTAACTTGAAAGGCACTTCTCAGCTTGCTCCTCATGTCCCTGAAACTGTGACAAAAACCTGCAAAACTGCCATCAGCTGTTGGCACAGTTTTGTTTTCTGTAAAGACCCACATAAAAATTGATAGCAAACCTCAGTGCTTCCCTCCCTCCCTGACATAACTTGACCAGAGAATTCAAAGGGGTCAGACCACACAGATGCAAGAATCACGTTTGATCCTGGTTTCCAGAAGTCGATGGAGTCATACCACAGATGGCCTCTAAATCTCCTGTGACCTGGAGGACTGATCAAATGCACTGCCTGGAGCACACTGGGGCTTTTCTCACCACGATATTTTAATCTGAACGTGCTTGGTTTCAGAGCTCCCCCCTGGGGCTGCATTATCGCTTCTTGTATCAGGTGAGCACAGACAAGGCTTGCCCAAGGTTCTACAGCCTGTGGTGGCAGAGCAGGAAATTATCTACATCTCCTAATTCTGCATTTACAAATGGAACAGCAGCAGAGCAAGATACAATGGTTTTCTTACAGCAGTCAATCCTTAATCACAAAAATTGCTCAGGAGCACCACACAGAACTATCAACAGATTGTGATCATGAGTCTACAGACACTCAACAGCACAGAATTCTTGTGTTGTTAACACAGCAGCCCATAGGAACTCCTCACAGCCTTCATTTAACACAATCTTAGCAAAAACTGCTCCCAACTCTAGTTTAAAATCTCAGATTCTGGTTTTTTGATACTCATTTTAGGACTAAGTGAATGTAAAGTCATATTAAGGAGGTAAAAATGTTACTCTATGTCATGAAACTCAGCCAAAATGAGAATTAAATTAAGAAAAAACAGAAACTGAATGTCACAAACTCAAAGCCACAAACTCAGATCAGATGCTTTTATACCTTAAGGGCAGTCCAAGCTGGAAATCTGTGATGAAACTCAAAACCAGGGAAAGCCCTTTGTGCTGTTTCCAACACAGCCAAGAGAAGAAACAGCCACAGAAACTATTGTGCATTTTAAATAGAAAGAATATCATGGTTCTGGAACTGTATCAGCATCCAAACCTTCAGAAAGGGCAGTGCATGGGAAAGCTGCTAAACAGAAGATAAAATGAAAACAAAAAAGACAGAACAGGAGAAACAGAAAATCTCATAAAAGGAGATAAATTCAGCTACAGATCAGAATTATTTTGTCTTCCCCTCCCCAGTTTTAGGCATAAAGGCAGGTCCAGCAGCTTTCAGTGGGAACTAGGTGATTATCTCTGCTAGTCCCTTTGGAAAATTCCACCCCCAGAAATTCCACCCCCATCTTCTCTATAGACTTATCTACACCAAAGATTTTTCCTCCTTCTGTGTCTGCACTGAAGACAGCACGTAATCCTGAACTGCCCTCACCCCATCTTCTACTTCACTGAAAGCAGACCCAAAAAAGCACTCAGTTTAGTTATCCCTTTTTTAAATCCACGTCTTTGCTTCCTGCACTGGGCAATGGGAAACAGATTCAGCCAGCCTTAAAACACTATCTCAGCAACAAAGCATGCAATGTGCTCCATCTCATCCCTCCACTCCAACTGAGCTTGCAGCAGTGGGTGGTTTTCAAGCCCAACATTTGATCAAAATGAAAAACCGGGCATTCCTTTCAGCCCATGACAGGCAGGCTGATATAAATCACAGCCCTCCCAGCAAGGGTTCTTCCACACACAATGAGTTGTGGCAGTGCCTCAAAGCTCAGCCCTGGCTATTGTAAGAGAAAGTTTCAGGCTTTTAAAGCAGGTCTGGGGTTTTACAACAGTACTAAAACCAAAAGAGGGGAGAATTGATGGTGTGGTTGTTTGAGGGGTGAAGGAGGTGTTTCCCCTTCAGAAGTTGTATTTGCAGTGGGCAGGGTTGTGCCAGTGCCTCCTTTTAACTTTCTGTATTTCAGCAGCATTGAAACCTCTGAGCTGGGGCAGCCTCAGAGCATTTTACACTCACACACATTCACACATCCCACAGGTCATGGTTCATTCACTGACCCCTCATTGTTCTATCAGGGAAAGAATCTCTTCCTCAGCCACCAGCTCTGGAGAAAAGCTCTGGGATGTGCTCAAGGAAAGGATGGCATCAGCCATCCTCTGGCTCTCAGGAACACAAACAGTGGAGGGGAGCACTGAGCAGCAGCTATTGAATTCAAGTGTGTGCACAACACCGCAGAGTGTGATCAAAGCACAGCTGATGCCATCCCCAGCACTGCTGCTCCTCCAGCTAACCCAGTCACCTTCCAGCCTCGACAGCTTTAAGCCCTGACTTCAAAAGACCAGCTTATCCTTTAGGGCTGAGCTGAGTGACAGGTGGGGGTCGGGAAGGAGCCCCTGCCCTCCCTGCAGCCCGGGGTGTAGGGTTGCACAACTGGCCACATTCCATCTGAAGGGGGCCACCTCCGGAGCTGGGACACCTCTGTGCCTCTGCTCTATGGGTTCACATGGAGCTGTGCCACAGGGATGAGAGGAATCTGAATTTACCCGCTCACCTGCCAGGTGGAGGTGCCAGGGAGGGCTGGGCACACCAGCCAGTCCCTGTCAAACCTTCAGGGAGCACAGTAAGTGTTCACAGGGTGCCTATCCCAAAAATCTGCTGTGCTGCACAACTCTGAGCAGTGCCAAAAGCTCCATGAAAGCAGCACGTTAAAAGAGCAAAGAAGAAAAGGTTAAGAGCTGAAAGAGGAGTTCCACATAGAGAGGTTTGAGAGGCATCCACGTGCAAACACTCACAGGTTTGCCCGTGGGGTTTGTGAATCTGTGACCAAAAGCTCAGGAACCACTGCAAGGTGTGTCCCACCAGAGACTCAAACTGTATTTATCATCTATTCTCTCTTCCTATAGAAGGGAATATTAGGGCAGGGCAGCTGTTGGAAACTTCCACGCACCAAGCTGCTCATCCACACTGAGATTTTTTAATATTCTTTTCTATGAAACTTTTTTTCTTCCCAAAAATTGTGTAACTCAACGTGAACTTTGCTACCCAAGCAGGATTTATATATTCCAGCAGCACAGCAGTTGATTCCCTCTGCCTCACCAGGTCTGCTGATGGCACCACTGTTCAAGTCACACATTCTCATGCAGTGTAAGAACATGAGAGATGCAACAGCCAGGCAAATGAGGCTATTAATTACCTAATGAATGTCAAGTGCTGTTTCTCTGAGAGATGAGATTCTGCTCTACAATCACATTTTCTGCCTCAAAAATATAAAAATCTAGAGGAAAACAAGCAAAGTTATTTATTCTAAATCCAGATTATGGGTGGGAGGAGCAAATCAGAATGACAGGGAGATCTGTTAGTCTGTCTTGAGAAAGAGGTGCACACAAAGCTGACTCTGAAAGCTTTTCCTGGTTCCAGACAAGAATTTGGATTGCTGTGGCACTCTACCACCCAAAGCAGGCCACTGCTTTAAATGCAGCAGTCAGTTCAGCAGTACCAGAGCTTTCCAGCCACTGAACTTCAGCTGTGTGGCAATTCTGTGAGTGGTAGCTAAGGCAGGAACAGAAGTCTCAGAGCAGTGAGCTCTGAGTCCTGCAGCTGTGCTGGAGTTACTGAGGGACCCCAGAACATCACTCATGTGTCACTGCACATCACCACTCGTGCCTAAGAACTGAGCTCTCAGATATCACAGACCAGCATAACGAGCAGGAGAGCAGGAAAATAATAAACCAGGCATATGACAAAATGTGCTGCTAATTTAAATTTTGTGACTGTCAGCAATTTAAAACTTACACAATAAATACACCAGGCTCCCTGAAAAGTCACCATAACAAAGTAAGAGAAAAGACAATACTCTTCTGTACTGAGATTTAACTACACTTCAAAATAATATCTCCTTTCTCCTATCATGTCAATACAATCTGGAGTGGGAACTGATGCTCAGACACAGCACCAGGCCTCCAGCTTATTTCCACTGCTAACTTTAAATAACAATGCATGAATGGCCAAAGTGCCTGGTTTATAGCATCCTCCCTTTCAGCCTCTCCCTTGTCTCAGTTCATTTCCCCGTGGCACGCTTTGTTCTTAAAGCAGCCTCAACCACCCAGACATCAAAATATTTAATCAACATTTCTCAGCCAGAAAATAATCCTGCTTTAGACCAATTCAGTGGGAGACTCCGCAGTGGATTCAACATAAAAAAAGGGTCAGAATGCATTTCCGAGGGTGCTTTAGAAAAATCAATGCTGCCATGTTTTTAATGAAAATCAATAAGTGACATTAGATAATGAAACAAGCAGGCAGCAGCGCTGCAGCCATTGGGACAGGAAGGGCTCAGCGAGGAGAGCGCGGGCTTTCAAACAGACCAAAAATTAAAAGTGGTGCTTTATTTATCTCCAAACCCGTTTCCTGTGAACAATGACTGAGGGCTTGCAGCTCTCCTTGTGCTCCCCAGGCTGAGGTTCCCCTGCCAGGTCCCCTTTGTGCGGCGCTGACCCGTGCAGCCACCGCCGGGGCTGTGACACGCCGTGCCCAGCCCCAGTGGGGACACCCGCAGCTCAAAGCTGGAGTTGTGACACTCTCGGGAAGAGGCCTGTCCCTTCTCGGAGTAATTAATTCTTTGAGTGCCACGCTGCGATGAATGAGCACGGGCTCTGCAGTAACAGCTGTGCTAATGCTGAGGAGCTGCACACAGAGAACGGGGTGAGACTGCAAACTCACCGTGCCTGAAATCACAGCCCGGGACAAACCCACCCACAGCCCGGCATTGCCACCAGACCTGGCTTTAATTTGCACTTTAACTTGCTTTAGCTGCGCCCTGTGGGAGCCACCGGGACCCTCCTGCACAGCTGGTAATGACCCTGGCGTCGCTCTGTGGCTACACAAGTCCCAGGGTTTGGGATGCTGGCACATGCCATGAGGATGGCACCTCACTGGGACCCCACCAAAAGCGAGCCCCCAGCCCTGCTGGCTGAAGGATCATCACTCTGGCCGTGGTGGGACTTGCTGCTGAACCCCAATAAAACTTTTCACAGGCTTTTCGTGCAGGGAGAGAGGAGTTCCACTCTCCTGGGCTCCCTGTGTTTGATCAGGATTGGAGTAAGTCACTCTCAACAGCAAACAGCCCCTGGAGTCAGTCTGTGTCCTCCTGTACCTGCACCAAACCGTCTGTTCTGTTTGCAAAATTTCAAATCACAGCTCAAATGGAAAACCTAAACAATGTCAGAGCAGAAAATCATTTGAGGAAAAAGAATAAAACAACTAAAAACCCACATGCAATAGTTACTGATAAGAACGGAGAAACAAGGGCTCATTATTAAATGACACTAAGAAACTGATGGCTGCAAGAATAAAACTTTCCACCTCGAGACAGCAAACGCTTATCTCTGTTCTGTGTGACTCACAGCTTAAAAAGAAAAAAAGAAAACAAAATGGAAACAAACAGCTGAAATGTAACTGAAATAGAACCAGTTCTAGTCAGTTCCACTTTTTAAAATCCCACTGTTCCAAAACTAACAAGCAAACAAACAAACAAACCAACCATTCCCCCAGTGGTTTGAAACGTCCACGCTTTCCAGGAAAGTTGGCAAACTGAGCAAAGCCCAGCAGAGGCAGGGGGAGCTGTGCAGGTTCAGTGAGAGCTGCAGGATCCGAGGGCAGCCAGAACAAAAGCCTACCCACCGAGTCAACAAGGCAGCGGCAGGATCCATTACAAAGTCAGACATGGTGCTTTGGCTCCTGGCTGGACAGAAGGCTGTGACATTAGCACATGGTTCATTGCAGCAGAATCACAGCCTGCTCGTTCTGGACTGCAGAAATTAGGGACGGTGCACATCAAACGGATTTTCCCAGGAAAACACAGGGCCTCCAGTCCAGCCCCAGAAAATCACTAATTATGGTGCAGAACCTATTTACATTCACGGAATACAACTTCTGCTCAGCAGTTCTTTGTCTTTTTTCCACTGCAAGGGATTTCAAAGTCATCTTCCTGACAAGAGGCAACTGAATATTTTTTCGTATTACAGCAGAAATTCGAAGAGAATCAAGATATAAAAATACACAGTAAAAGGAATTAATTTAATATTTTCTCTTAGCAAGCATACAATGATGTTTTATTAGCAGGATAAATTACTTTACACCTCAGAAGCAAGGGCTGCTACTCTGAATTACTGTTGCAATTCAGACAGTTACATGTAATCAATCAAGGAAGATTTTAAGTCGGTGCTATTTAATGGCTAATTCCTCAAAACACAAAATAGCTGAGCTCCTACAATTAGTCTCCCACAGAAGGAAAGTAAAGATGTCACAAAGCAGGTAAATGAAAGTAAAGCAACCCAAAGATCTTGGGGGGAAAGGGGAGCTTATTTAGTATTACTAGAGCAGTGTTAGAATAGTTCTAGCAAGTATGATATTCTATATTGATTTCTAGTGAAACCCTTGAGGTAAAATATGCTTTTCAGTATAATGAAGCACTCTGCAATCTCATTTTGTGAGTTAGCATGCATTTGAAGAGCTTTTACTGCAAATAGGTTCAAGTCACCAGAACTGGAGAATGTAACTGCACAAATGTCTCCATTTTCTTAACCACTATTTATAGCAAATTACAATATTTAAATACCAGCACCAAAAAAAGGCTTCTTCCACTTAGAAATACATTTAAAACACCCAGCTTTAAAGCATCCTCCTTATTAACAGTCTTTCTACAGCATCATATGGTCAATTGGTGTAAGTCAGAGAGCTTCTTCAATATTAACAGAGATCCCATATTTCTTTGCTCCAGCTAAACTTCTGTGGCATTTTAATTATATCTGGATTTTAGAGAAGATAAAGACGAAGCAGTGTCTCAATAACATCCATGTCTCATCCTCCACTTCCTTCTGAGGAGAAGTAAGCCAGGTTTTTGATGCTGCCACAAACCCAGTGTTTGCAATTCCTTTTCCAGTGAGCTCATAAACTCATTTTTGAGCTTGCAAATTCCCACCCAGCTCCTGCCGACTGTAATGTGAGCCGGCCTGGCTCCTCACCGACAAAAGCAGGATGAAAAGTGTTAAGGGATACAAATCCAGGTGTTTCCAAAGCATCCCTTCCCTTTGGTGAGCTTGTAAAGGAGGTGAGAAGCATCAATTGATGAGGGATGAGAATATGATACCTAAGGTAGCAATACGGGAAGAAGAGGCTCAAAACCAACACATTGTCTAAAGTCTTCCAGAGTGAGCCACACAGAGGTGTTAACAGGCACGGGGATGAAGAATTACACTGAGTGTTTAATGTGGAACGACATTCTCATGAGAAATACCAGTTATTTCACTTGTGTCTCTCCCACACGGGCTGCTTCAGCAGCCACTCACTCAGTTCTCCTGCAGAAACTTGCTAACCCAACGTGATTAAGCCAACAAACCCCCAGAAGTAGCCAGCACATTTTCTGAGTGGCTGCCTCGGCTGGATGGATGGCTGCCTGTCCCCAGAGGACAGCAAATGAAGGTTTTGGAGCCCTCCTCCCTCCCCCTGGCAATCCATCACCCAGCTGAAAAGCAACCTGCCCATCCCTCATCCCCCCTGGTTACAAACCAGAGCATCAGGAGCAAACAAGCCCGAGGGAACATCCCCATGTGCACACCAAGTCAGGGAGGCAGGCACAGAAGCAATTCATCAAAATACTTTCACACATTTATTTACACTCTTTTTTTTTTTTTTTTTTTTTTTTTTTCAGGGAAGGAATACATTAATACACAGTGTGAGTATGTGTTTAAGCATAAAGAAGTACCAAAGCAAACAGCTAAATGTACTGGCTCCTGTGACATGTTGCACCCTGATTATTGCAGAGGTAAAATGAAGCCTGATCCTCTTACAAAAAGAAAATAATAATGAGTTTTATAGCAAAAGCACCCACTTTGACAGAATGCTCCATTTTCAGTTTAGGTTTCACTTTGTTTTCAAGTACCAGGTAGGGAACAGCCAATTTACAATAAATCCAAAGCACCAGCTGAATCCTGCTCCTCACCTGTGGGCCCAAGCATCCTTCTGGCTCTCTGGGATCCAGGATTCCCCCAGAGCTCACAGCCCTCCACTCTCCACTCCACACACTCCTCAGCTTCTCAAGCTTTACCATTTGCCACCTTGGTGATAAATTCCAGATGATTTTACTAAGCAGTAACAAATGTTTCACAAGAACAATTTAAAAAAAAAACAGAACTTGGGCAAGGGAGAGGGAGAAGTTAAAAGATTTCCCCTCTTCCCTCCTCTTCCTGAATCACAATTCCACTTCATGAAAGATCAAGAGGGACCTTCTCTGCCAATCTGTACTATGGAAAGGATAATGAAAAAGTCAGTCACTTCCTCAGTACTGTGAGGGAATGGAAGTGAATTCCACAAAGGAACAACTGAAAGCAATCAGATTCACTTTCTGCCCAGCTGGGAGAAAAGCAATGCTCTTACTTAAGAAAAAAAGGATTAAAAACCAACTTAAATTTGCTTTCTTCAGAACCATCAATCCACTTGAATGAAGAGAGCCCACCTTTCAACTACAAATTGGCAGAAGTAGTGAATCATCCCAGCAAATGCTATGCCCTTCAAAAGTATAATAAAAAATCCTCTGGGCTTTTTTCCAGGGGTGGAACTCCCTCCACATCTTAAACAATCGACATCCTCCTTTATCCACCTACAGCAGTGCCCTTGTTTGCTGGCAGAGGTCACCACAAAGCACATGGCTAACAGGAGGCTCAGTTCATAACCTGTCTCAGGGACACAGGTACTGGATTAATTCTCCTGCAAGTGGCATTTGAGAGACTCCTCCCACACATCATGAATGGCTCTGAGCAGCCCATTCTCAGGGAAAGCATCTCCACACTGAGCCTGCCCAACCCAGCCCTCCTAAACAATTCCAGGAGTGCTCCTGGGAGGGTTTGCTGCACTCTGAGCTCGGTGAGAGCTCTCACTGCCAGACCTGGCAGGAGAACTCCCCTTGGGAAGGGCTGCCTGGGGCAAAAATTGATCAATTCAGCCAGCCTGACTGGCACTGATAGCTCACCTGGGCTGGCAGGAGCTGCCAGCTGTGCCAGCCCAGCCCTGCAGCAAGCCCGGGCACCAACAGCTCCATCCAGCAGTGGTGCTGCAGAGCAAGGCATGCACACCTCCCTCAGAACTGCATCCCCGCAGGCACAACTTCAGGAGGGCAGCTGGAGAGCAGGGCAGTAACCAGAGCTCACCTAGCAAAGACAAAAGCCACAGCTAAGCTACACATGAGCTGAGAGAAGCCCCAGTGAAATACTCCAAGGGAACAGGGGATCAACTCAGTCCTTCCCACCCCGATTCTGCCTCCACTGACACACAGTGCCTGGTGGGACTGTACAAAGTGAACCCCAGGCTGAGTGAGCTTCTCCCCTCGACTGAATGAAGTGACAGCCCTGACACAGATGGCAAATGGGATCAGGAGAAGAGCAGCATTCAGCATCATCCCTAAAGACAGGGAATGATGCCCTGTGTGCCACCAGGGCCCACTCCTGCAGCGCACACTGCCTTCCCCCACTCCCATGTACCTGGCAGGATTCCACAGCTGCTCACCAGCTGCTGGAAGGGAGAACATCTCTCTGCAATCTGAGTGGGGGAGAGCTGAAAAAGGGAAAGGGTGAAAAGGGGATGCAGAATTACTTTTTCATTCAAATGTGAAAATCCAGAGATATGCATAGGTACAAGTAAGGGCAGAATAAAGCCTTAAATATTTAGTCTTCTTTGAAGCTTTCACACTAATCACTTAAGCCAACACAACATCTTAAAAATCTACAGAATTATCCAAAGCCTTTCTGTTAAGCCAGTTCTAAGGATACAATCAGTTCCTCTCCTGCCCTGACATCACACAAAGCGACTCAGGCAGCAGTTAATAAATCTAAGCCTCTGTGACAGATTTCATCTTCCACGGGGAAAAAAAAGCTGCAGAGGAAACTGAAAAATAAAAGAGGATCTGAGGGAAAAATCTATTCATTGATCAGGGGAAGGAGAATGCTAAATTCAGCTGGCAAACAGCAGCCTGGCACAGGAGCCATCGAGACACTTCCGAGTGTGCTGGCACAGCTTTGTCCTGGAGCAGCTCAGCAGCCCTGGCTGGGGAGCTGCAGGTTTTCCATGCACCCCTGCAGCTCTGCAGGAGTCAGACCCAGTTTTTTCAAGCATTGAAAACAGCACTCTCCTCTGCAAATCCACTCACAGCCTGAAATTCCTCAGTGCCAAAAACGTGCCAGATGATCAGCTCCTCTGTAACTGGCAGTTTGTGGAGGAGAAATGCTCACCTTCCACCACAGAACTGCCTCACAGTGGGAGAGGTGGTCACTTTCTCTTCACTGACCTCCCTAAAACAATTTACAGTAATCCCACATCTTTAAAAAATGCTTAAACACCATAAAATTAAGGCAGCCTTTCTCTGTGCTGCAGAGGAGAATACACAAACTCATGCACAGACTTGCTGAAGAGTGGAAGGGGTTAAAATCTGTGGAGAATGAGACAAAAAGGCTAAAAAGCACTACTGCAGTTAATGTTAAAAACACTAATTTCAGTCCATTTGTGCATTCAGAGGCATTCTGGTTTGAATTTCTGCAGTGAAACCAGATGTCTCCAGTGATCATCAGAATGCACAGACATAATCAGCTTGTCCTGGGCACAAGTTCCAGCACATCCAAAGAAACTGGGGACTCTCAGAGAGGAAGCAGCTAAATGCAATAACCTGGTGATTGCTCAGAAACACAGCTCTCAGCCTCGGGACTGGGAGGGGGATGGAAGAGAACAGCAGCACTGATGAATCCTGAGCAGTGTCTGAGTACAACAACTGTGAAAAAAGCACATAATCAAGAGACAAAAAGCCTCCCAGGGAATGAATGTATCTGGTTGCTCTGTCATTGCATATAATCAAATAGATGTTACAACAGTGAGACAGCACGTTCCAGAGACAGCTGTAATAATCAGAGCTTTAACAGGCTCCACCACAAAACCCTACAACATGGCAGTGTCATGATCATCTTCACTCTCAAGCTGTCCAACTGAGAAGAGAGGTTGTGCTTTTATTAGCTTATATTAGCACACCACTTATCTAGTTTCTAAAAGCAGAATTAAAACCTTCTGCCATGTGCTGACACCTGGCTGCTGTCCAAGCTCGTACTTCATTTGGCATTATCACTGAAAAATGGGAGGCTCAGGCAACACTGCAGGGAGATGGGAAGACAGAAAGCTGCCCATTGCTGTCAGCCCATCCCATGGGCTCACTTCTCTCCTTCAGGAGACAGGAACCTGCCAAAGACCACAGCAAGAAAAATTCAGTTGCCTAAACTCACTGATTCAGGCTATTGGATCCCCTTTTTAGCCCCAAAAGCTCATCCCAGCATCAGTTCAGAGCAAAGAGCCTGGATGCAGAGTGACCTCAGTGAGGAACTTTCTGTGCCTGACACAGTTTGTGCATAACCACTGTCCCTGACTTCAGGAAGCAAGAGGAGCATTCTCTGGCAGTGTGAGTCCAACATAACAGCTTTGCACGAAGTTTCTGACACCATTTCCCACAGCTGGCTCCTCCTGCACACTGCTACTGCTAGCACAGAGAATTCTCCTGCTCCAAGCACTGACACAATGGCCACTGCTCTCTCCAGCCTGGGCTCAGTGCACTCCCTCACTGCCAGGCAATGGTTTCCAGCTCCAAAAGTTGTTTTTTTTTTGTAACCACAGCATATCTGCTTCATTATTAAATCCCCTTTTCCCTATATTCCCAACAAGATGAGGCTAGAGTGGTAGAACAAAGCATCAGAACTACCTTTTAACTGAACAGCTGCCCTGTTCTCCCATTCCAGAAGTCCCCTGAACCTTGCCAGAACAGCAGTATTTGACATGCTAAGCCCAAGTAGAGGACAAATATGAATATGGTGATTTGCTCATTGAGCTGCATACATAATTATAAGAAAAGTAATGAACAAAGAACACAGCAGGCCAGAAAAAAAGATTGAGCAGGCAGGGTCATGTATTTCAGCAAAGCTTCCTACTTGTTTATTAATTAATTGAGACAGCTTTTCAGAAACCTTATAGCAACAGGGGTTCCCATTTATTTCACATGAACATAATTTAACTGCTGAAGATCTCTACCTGGGAGGAAGCATTTTTGAGATTAAGAGTTTGAAGGGAAGAAAAAGTTAAGAAAACACCATCACAGTCACATAATGGTCCTGCAGCAGGGGGGGAATCTCTGCCCCTCCCAGCTCTAGGTTACCTGAGCTGCTGGCTAACAGCCCATGGAGCCACCACTCCCATACCCTCAGCCAGAGGGCAGGACCCACACAGCACATCCACCCCAACACCTCTCCCCATCAGCAATGCCCTTCCTGCAGAAGGGAAGGATAAGAATAGCCAGGACTTGCAGTTTATCATTCCTCTGACAGGCAGAAAGTAAGCTTGAAGTGAACTCCTTTCATCCCTTGCCACCCTTTCTCTCTGCTCTGTCTGGTGCATGGGGGTAATTAAAGTATTTTACTGCCTGACTGACAGCCCAGTGCCCCAGAGCCACAGGTGAGTCAAGGGCACACATATTCCACAAGGAATGTAAACAGAGCCATGGCAAAATAGTCAGCAGTCACCTCCACCAGCATTCCTAAAAATCAAGGAACACTCTGCAGAACTTCCTTTCCCTCCCTCCATTGATTTTTAATATTAAAAATCAAGCCCAGTCTCAAGTGAACAAAGATAAGAGCACGAAGGTTCTTATTTTGCTCCGAGCATTCAATTTGCCAACACATTGTAGCTAAAATTCCTGCTTAGTCACGCCTGACACAATCCAGTCTTTTAGGCAAACATTCCCTCCATTCTGTGTGTGTGGCTGCCAGCCAGCTTTCAGTCCATGTACCCAGGGCTTTTCTGCTGTGTCCAAGCACAGGGAGATCTCTCCAACCTGCTCTCACCCCTGCATATGCTCTCCATTTAGAAACAAAGCAGATGCAGATTTATGTATAGGCAGGTCTCAGTAGTGCATATTCATTTTGGAGATATCAAACAGAAAAACTTCTAAGTCAGGTTATACACAGGAAATAAATGTATGTCCTGAAACAAATCTTTCTGCAAACAGCCAAAGGACATTATTCCTCATCCTGGAATTAAAGCTTTGTTGTAGGTGGATTTAAATGAAAGGCTTTGTCCTATGGAAAAACACCAATAGGAAAAAAAAATTTAAAAAAATCACAATTTGTTAAACAAAACACAAACCCAAACCATTTCCAAGGCTCCTCCAAAAGGAAAAGTGAAAAAGAAGTCAGGCTCAGAAATTCTGTCACTATACACTGCTCAGCTGCATTTCCTTCTCAGATGACTTCTTTAAAGTCCAGAGAGCTTTAAGATCCCAGACAGGATTTTTATCAGAAAGGATCAAAGATGCTTTGGCCAACACCTGACCACTGTTCTCACCAGCAGCTCCTGCCCAACTCAGCTACCCACAGCCTTGAAATTCAGGGCAAGAACCTGCCAGAGCAAAGTGCAGAAAGAAAGAAAAGAGGAAATGAAAATTTTTTCCTGTTACCTGCAGTAGTGCTCTTTGGGTGCTGGGTGCCAAAGCAGCTCCAAACAAACTCCAAGGCAGAAAAGGAAACCAGCCCAGCTCCCAGTGGTGTGGAGAGGAAATCTTTACACCTCCCTGCTCCTCCTGGGCTGTTCTTGGGTTCCCAGTGCCTGAAGCTGCAGCAGGTCGAGTTTCCTCAAGCTGAAAGAGCACTGAGAAAGTCTCTGAACATTCAAATCTTCTCTTCAATTGTGCCTGCCCGAGGTTTTTCCAGAAATGCAGGAGAATAGAGCCTGCTCTGGAAGTTGTTAATTGTTCCCCAAGATATCATTAATTTCTGAGTGTTTTTTTTAAGATAGTTGGTCTGTTGCCTCAGTTCTAATTACATTTCTCATGTCAATTAATTAAAACCATGCTAAATGAAATGCCAGTTTTTATTTAAAGTTTAGGGGGGAAAAATCATGGGATACAATTAGATGTTACCAGACATGATCTCAGCAGGTTTTCAATTATTCTATGGATAATACATCCCTAATTTAATACAAAGCTGTAATTAAGAATGTAATTAACTTGTGGCATTCTACTGATGTCATACACCACAAGAGCATATAACAGAATCCTTAATGGATTGCTCTGTTTCATCGAGGATGAATTAGGCACATAAAAATAATTCATTATGGGAGCATGGCCAACATAATGGCCATATCCAAAAAACAAAGTACAAAAGCAGCTTTGTCCTGTCAAGGACGATCTGGCCAGAACCCAAACCTGCACCTGCTGTGGTGGAATTTGAGGATTTACCTGCAGAGCCAGGTGAGGGCTGGGAGGGCAGGGGGCTCAGCACACAGAGCAGAGCTTGGGCTCCCTGGCTGCATTAAAAACCTGCCTCTCAGTCTGGGCTCCACCTGCAGTGCAGCCCATCTCTGCTGCCACACCAGCTCAGGAGAAACCCTCCAGCTCACCTCTGCTTATTAAAGGAAGGTTTCTGAAGCACAGACTGCTCTGCTGTGCTGTCTAAACCAAAGATTTCTGCTCTCAGCTGCCATTATTTGAACACCACCCTTTCCTTAGGTTTTTTTGAATATATGACATTTAAGGGAGGAAGAAAAGAATAAGGTACATTTCCTGAGGAAACTTAAACAGATCCCATAAGAAAGCCCTCAATACTACAAAGATCTGCTCTCTGTTCACACTGTAAAAAGAACCTACAAAATATTTATCTTTCTTTCAAGTAAGCCCTCTTACAAGAGGGATAGGAGGATAAAAGCTTGATTTATCAGCTAAAGAATCTCCTGCACTACAGTTCAGTGGTGATGTGCAAGTAAACAGATGAAAATATCATCAGGTAAGGCTCTGACAGGCACTCTAGGAAGTATCAAGGAACTCTAGAGCCATTGAACAGACTCCTGTGAGACTTGAAAAGAGGACACTTCTGGTTTTCTCTCTAAACACTATTTCCCTTTAAAATAAATTAATTAATGGAGTGTCCTAAGTCTATTTTTGCTACTTGCTGAAGGAAATTACCACTGTGACATTCAAATAAACTTTCATTCTGCAAGCTGACTGTAAGGAACTTCAGTGGACAACATAATTCTCAAAGCATTATCCACTACACTAAAAAAAAATAAATCTGTAAGTGGATTTTCTCAGCTACACTCTCAATAGCTTAATTAGCAGGAATATTTATAAAGATCTCAAAGAAAGCATGACTTTTGTTGTTAAAGCCTAGAGAAAATTTAAATTCAAACCCAAAAATGGATCAGATTAAGAACTGGGGGAGGTTCCTGCAATATTTTTATCAACCATACAGGTCAATACCATTCCTGACCTCAACATGCTCAGCCTTTTCTGCAAGGTGTTGAATCCTCATTCCCTGACAGCTGCAAAGAGCTTTCAGGGGATTCTACAACATATGAAACCAGGGAAAGGAGACAAACCAATCCATCCTCTACCAACCAGCACATTTATCACTCAACATCACCAACACAAAAATGTTCTCGAGCTCATCCAGCCAGAGATTTCTTCCTCCAAGCAGTTATCACACACAAACACATTTAAAAATTACCAGACATAGCTCTTTTAGTTTTCTAAACTATCACTCCAATAAACCTGAACCAGATGTTGCCTTTATATGTTCTGCTAACGTTATCAGTTTTTAATCAAAATGGAACTGACGAAATTCATGGTCTTAGTTAACAGCAAAGCTCCTTTGAATCACAAGATGTCTCTTTCAGATCAAAGTGGCACAGAAAGAGTCTGAGTTCAAATTTATTCTCCTGTATCCAGGGTCTTTCTTTAGGATTCTTACCCTTTTTCCACAGCTCAAGATGTTGGCACTTCATGAATCAATCTCAAAGGATATTAAAAGCAGCAGGAATAGCCTACAATGAGCCAGAAGGTTCCTTCACAAAAAAAGAATGTGAAGTTTGCCAAGGAAAGCACTAAAAAAATAATAAGGAAATCCAGACTTAAACTTAATTCATCCCCACATACATATGCATTAAGATACAGCCTTTAATGACAATTTATTTTTTCCAGAATACTTGTGAGCAAGGCTGACAGAACAGACAGCTGCTCACCATTTCTTTATCATTATGTATAACCCCAAGCAGTCAATCAAGACACAATATTCAAGTGTTGCACTGAATTATGAACATTCTGATAAACTTTTTAGGCAGCTTATCATGGTACTATACAGCACACTTCAGAAATATTAATACATTTACTTACACAGCCCTTTGCTTGAACAGAATTTTCCATGTTTTAAAAGGCTGAACTGCAGCACAGCAAAATTAGCAGCTACACACTCAGAAGCATCTGCTAATACAGATGCCTAATTTAGAAAACCTGTGGCCTGATTTTCTGAAGGATTCAGTATTAGTGCAAGTTCTGATCAAATCTCCTGCTTACATTAGGGACAGCTATAAAAAAATATCAAAGTATAACAGAAATGTGCCTTTTTTCCCCCAGGACAGTGCTGTGCAGCAGGAACATGAACAGAATACAATTCCCCAGAGTGTTACTAAACTTCTCTTTGTCTTTCTACAATCCTTGCTCCTTCCATGGGACACAAGTCAACCTGCAAACTTACCCAGCATGTTCTGGCTACAGCAAGGGAAGATAAAAGGGCTCAGAAAATGGAGCCCTGAACACCAGGGGGAATTTCAGAGAGGAAATAAAGATGCTCAGAACCAGATATCCTGTGCCTGTGTTCCTTCTGTGGCTGGCATTTGGTTCCCAAGAACAAGGCTGTGGTCTTGGAAGGGCTGTTAAAAACCAGTTCTGGGGTGCTGCCACCAGCACTGAGTGTGACAAACAGTGACAAAAATGCCAGAGCTGCTCTCAGCTCCCAGCTCAACCCACACTGTGCCATCCCCACACCTTCCAGCCCTGCAGACAATACCCTCCTTCAGCCCCAAACTGGGATTTTTTCCCAGGAAGTTATCCATCCTGTGTGCAAAATGAGACAGCAGCCCCTGGACAGGCACCTGCTCCTTAACCCTTGGTGTGCCCTGAGTGCTTCCTCCTCCTTGGAGCTCTGCTGCTCTCACCCTGCAAACTGGGAGAGGAACAAACCCAGGGAAACCCATCTGCAGCACAAGACAAGGCTCCCAGCACAATGCTGCTGCCACCACCTCAATTCTGCACTAAGAGCAGCTAAACCCAATTTTCAGACTCCCAAAGTCTGGAGACTTTGAATAGATTTTTCATGGAATTCAACCAAAAGCTTCAAAATATTTTCATCCCCCTTTTTTATGTCCCTTTTTGTAATGCAGGGACATGTTTGCAGGAGTTATCTGCAGTCATGAATCTTACTTAGTAAAAATGAATGCTAGCATTCATGCATCATCATCACTTCAGAAAGAGAGATTAAGGAAAACCCCATCTATCTTTGCCTCCAAAAGTGAAAATCACAGGACTTAACCCAACTAGTGCTGCTGCTGGAAATTATTCTAGCTGGCTAGAACTCAGGATTCTCCAGCTGCCTTTGTTCTCAGAAACAACTGAACCACTTCACAGAGACTGTTCTGAATCAGCCAGAAACACACAGCATGAAAAATCTCAGTAAAACTGTTACAGCTTGAGAAAGTCCCACTTTAAAAGTATTACAGTGCACAGTGTTGAACAGTTACTCTGTGACTTTCTGATCATGGGTATCTGCCACTTTCTAGATAGAAAAATGGGATTACACTCATTTTTAAACAACCAATTCAGACCAAAACTCCCTCACTTTTACTGCCCTTCCCTGGCTTCTTTCTCAACATAACACCTATCCACTAGGAAATATCACATATGCAATGAATTAGACCACAGCCCTTTCATCTCCCAGTGCTTTGAAATGTCACTTAGCAAACCCAGCAGAGTTTGTTTTCCCAATGAAGAAAGATTTCTCCACTAAATCTTCACATTGGGAATGAACCATGTGGTTTGCATTTTCTGTTCTTCAAAACAGTTTCCCAAAAGCTCACACTGCTTGATTTCATTTTCAGTTAAGTGGAGCTAAAACCCGAAATGTGCTGAGACAAATTAAAAATTATAAAAGAGGGGTTGAGGTGGGAGGGGTGTATATTCACCCTGTACTTATGGAAAGTGCTAGTTCTTTTGTGCCCTTTTAGTATAGTAAATTTCAATATAAATCCAAGTGTATTTCTTCAATAACAAACAATGTAACAAAGGCAGAGGCTGGCAACTCCCAGCTTGTTTTCTAAGAAGGGTGGATAACTTATTAGAGTAATATTTGGATAACCAAATGCACAAAACGGAGCACAGGTAACACAGAAGGGAGCTTTTCACCCCCATGTGATGCCCAGAAATACAAACTTACTCTGTAGATGGAAGAAGAAAGTCAAAACATCCCACCAATGTGAATTATCCTGGAAGCATTCCTTACTCTTCTGTGATCACTGGAGCAGGGAGCAGTTTAGGATCTTTACCTGGAAGTCTGTGCAAACGGGATGGAGCCCCACAAAGTGCTGAGCACTGCCCAGGGGCTGCACTGTGCCCACTGAACAGTAACTGGGTTAACAAAGCTCACCTGTGACTGCAGCACTGCCACCACCAGCCCTGTGCAAGGTTAAACTGCTCCACCAGCCCCAGAAAACACTTCCAGCTGCAGCCCCAGAGCCAATCCCCTCCCTCACAGCACACCTGGGAACTCAAACCACCCTCCTGAACAAAGGCACTCACCTGATCACAGGAACAGCAACTTGAGCCATCACACTGACACCCAAAACTGAAATTCAGGCCCCAGGTACCAATAGGAACCAAAGCACCCCAACTCTACAGCCCAGTAATGAAAATACTGTGCTCTCTTTCCACCCTCCCTGCACATCACCCCGCTGTAGCAGGTGACATTCAGGAGTTCTCAGCATCTCATTAAGCCAGAAACCAGCACACAAACAAAAAGACAGAGATGAAATGGGTAACTGCTGTGCTGATAAAACCCCAGAGCAAAATTCCACCAAAACTGAGCTTCTCTCAGCCTCCAGAAACTGTGCAAGGCTACTGACACAGGACAAGGTAAATAAAATTCTGGTTATATTTAATTCCTTTAGAGGTGAAAAACCAAGTAAGTAATCAAGGATAAATACATTTTAAATGCCCCTACTTGTATCAACCAAATAATTTCTATTCAATGCCCTCTAATAAGCTGAGCAAATGGACTCAGATTGTTTCAAACACCCTCTCATGAAGGATACTGAAACAATTCTATCTGAACTGCACCTATCACTTATAAAGGGAATAATTATCACAAAAACTGAGAAATTCCCAAAATCACTAACTCTGACAGGGTCTAGCACTCCCAAATTATATCCAGCATCCTGAACTGTCCCCTCCTCCAACAAAGGAATATGTAAATGCTGGGGGGGGAAAAATTACAATCATGCTAAACTATTATCTGTCTGTGAATAACACTGTGAATGTCTGACACATCAAATCCAGTTTTACTCATTGGAAGGGAAAACAAGATGGGCTGAAGGCATTTTACCAAGCAACCATGAAAATAAACTATCAGCCCACAGCTTGTGCCAGTGTCTTGGCAGGTCTTCACATGCAGGTTCTAACACTAAAATCTCATCTTTAATTTTAGAGAAGTCCACAGACATAAAATAATGAATTAGGAAAAGTCAAGAGAAACCAATAAGCCCTGGAGACCCAGGGCTCCAATCTCACACACCTTATTAAAGGAAAAAGCAGGGAGGAGGTGCAAGAGGCACAAAGGTCAGAACACTGCTGAAGTCTGAGTGGGTTTGGAAGCTCTGCAGAGCTGAGAGATGCATTCCAGGGTCTAGAGCAGGATCCAGGTTTTAGAGGCACTCAGAACTGTGGATTCAATTCCAAGTCACACATCTCAGCAACTGACAACTTTTCCTCTTCTCAAAACAAAAACAAATCAATGTAAGCTCTGTTCAAAGGGACCATTTGCATTTTGTGACTTTCCTGAACAATACTGCCTCAAGGCATGGTTTCCTTACCTCAAACCAGCTCTGACACGACTGCACTACAGGATCATGTTTAAATGTCATCTGATGATTCCTATTAAAGTGCCACAGCTTCCTTGCTACAGCTAATTTAATTCTAAATGAATTTTCAAAACCAAGACTAAAGTTCAATGGGAGCCTGAAGCTTTGAGCACTTGTGAAGCTTTGAGCCTGAACTACAGCGATATCCAGCTTTAATCCATGAAATAGCCAAGGCAACACAGCAACCTCTGCTTCTTTCAGTAAGGCTATAATGCAATAAAGACCTTCCAGATGGACCCTGCACCACAGGTGTTTCCAGATTTGTCTTTCAAGACCAGTCAGCACCACCCTTTTATCTCCAGACTGCTCATGGCACTCCAAAGGAAAAATGAGAATATTCTAATTCCATTATGTCACATACAATTGGAAAAATTCCTTTTACCAGCTTGCTGGCACTCCAAAGCACAACACATCAGCTTATGGAATCAATATGAAAATGTAACTAATGGGCACCTGCAGTGAATTGTTGAGTACTATCATGTGATCCTGGTCTTTTATCAGAGTGGGGTTATCCCTCAGCAAAAATTAAACAGCAATAATTCACACTACTCCCTAATCAGCTGCAGGTACTATTGCAAAAAGAACTTGCAATTTACCCCAAAGGAAAAAAATATTTTTCCTATCCACGTTATGATAACAAAAAGGTAATCAAGTGCTGTAGTGATTTCCATTTTACAGATGAAGAAATGAAACCTGACAGGTTACCTCAGCACTCACATCTGCACACACAGCTGGGGAGAGAATTACAGAAAATTGGGAACACCACTTACAATTCCTTGCTCTTCCCTTTCCTCATTGTGATGGAGTGACAAGGGAACATGTTCAACATATACATGGGAAGAGAGCTCCCTATCTCTGAAATCCTTTAATAGGTTTCTTTGTGAAATTATCAAGGGTATAATTATGAAAAAGAGAAGCACAAAGGCATTTGATACATTATGAGCTCAGTAACATCTGTCATAAAACACTGTCTTTTTGAGCACCTATAAAAGATGGGAAATATAGCAATTAGCCAGTCTGCCAAAGAAAACACAACTTCTTACTTCTAACAGTAGAAATAAAGCATCTAAAAGACAAAGAATTGCAGAGACAGCAGATAGACAGGAGGGACCCAGTGAAGAAGAACCACAATTCCTGCAGTGTCAGGTGAGTTTTCCAGGAGGCAGAGGAGTCCCACTCAGGTTGGACAGGTGCAGCTCTCCTTGGCTATGGGTGCCAAGGCCTGTCACACACAGTCACTGCCCAGAAATCGTGGGGCCTTTCTAGTGGCACCACCCATACACTGTGTGAGTGGATCTAAATCCCAAATTACAGCTGTGCACAGAGAGAAGCCTCTTCTCCACCCAACAGCTCAATGCTGCACAGCTGGAGCCACAAAACATCAACTTTCACATCCCACAGAAAGAGCAGAGGCAGAGAAAGCCTGAACTCATCAGTAAAAATGTGGGAATGCAAGGAATAACAACAAATACTATGAAGTGTGACAAAGCTGTGATACAAATCAATGCTCTACAAGATTTTACATAAACCTGTAGCAAAACTGAAACCCTCATGAGCTTTTAGGATATTATTCACAAGTAGGTATCCACCCCTCACTAAGGGGCAGCCAAATTCAATCTCCCTCTTCCCCCATGTTGTCATCAGTGAAAATTAGGAGGTATTGAGAAGTCAATACTATATTAACTTCCCCACAGTAGTTATTTATTCTGTTTACTACTCTTTACTTCATGCCAGCAGAGTGACAGGTCATTTGATTCTACAGTGCAAAAATCAAACATTCTGACTGGTCCCAGAGATATGAAATTAGAAGGTAAAAAAAAAAAAAAAAAATCTCCCAAGTCTCCTCTGGCATGTTTCATCAGGGTATCACTGCTTCCCAAACAAGAGGTCAGCAACTATTTTTAAACAAAAGAAAATCCACAGTTTCCACCCCCCACCCCCTCCATAAGCTCTGTTCTTGTAAACCACTGAATTCTTGGCTGAAGTTCTGGAAAAGAAAAAAAAAAATTATTCAATCTGAGGCAGATGCTTGGCACAGAATACTTCAGCTGAAACAGTTAATGGCTGGAGAATTTATAAGAAACTGAAACTAAACTCTCCTAATGACAACTCTAATAAGTAATGCTACCAATCCTGTTTGAAGTGATAGTGCAAGAAACTCAGGGTTTGGGGCTCTTTTTTTTTTGTTTGTTTGTTGTGAGGTGGTGATGGGGTTGAGCTCAGGAAAATGGTTTTACCTTAAGCATCAAAAAGCACATTCTACCTGCAGGAGGAAATGGCAGTATATTAATATAAGCCTCACTTTTATTTGTTCAATGTGATACAGAACCAGGAAAATGAGAAAAAACTCCACCCACCACAGAAATCAAAGCTGCATCCTTTCCAGAGTGCCTCTGGTGTTCTCTAACCTCTCAGTGTTTAATATCCTGCAGTGGATATATGATGTAAGCAACTCCCAGAACAATCCCTTTTTTTACTGGAGTGTCCCAGGGACAAATTAAAGCCACACCACTGCAACTGCTGGGCTGCAGGACCCAGCTCAGCTCTGCTGTCCCTCCCCCTCTCCTGCTTACTCGAGCAGCAAGTTGATCCCAAGGTGATACAAACTCACTCTTTATTAAAAAAAAAAAAAAAAAAAAAAAAAAAAAGGTATATTTTCTGTGCTTTATCTCCCCTGGAGCAGCTTCCAGAGCAATCAGAGGCAGGCCAGGGCTGGCACAAGAAGAGGGTAGCTCAGTTTGGGAGAGGCAGAAGCCTGGCAGCATCCACTTCCACTGGCTCAAGCTGGTAAAGAACAGCTCCCCCAGGCAGGACAAGTGCTTAGAAAATGGAATTTCACAAGGACAGAAACAAACATTTCAAAAGTTAACTTTCACTCTTAATCAGAAGGGAGAATTAAATGGTTACATGAAGTTACAATGTTTTTCAGGAACTGTTTGGAACAACAAATCTTCCCATCACAGTTAGTTCATTTTTGTAACAGCAATACAATGTTACAGAAAAGCATTAATAGAAATCTGTCAGTTTGTATCCGAATACATCTGCTTGAAGTCAAAATGGTCACTACGTGAAACAGCTCACCAAAAACAGAGAATCATCTAAGTAAATTTGGGATGCAAGCTCAATTTTAAAATCAAATTGTCTTGTAAATTACATCATTTCAAAAATGTTTTCAAATGAAGAGCAGCTGAAAAATGGTCCCAAGCAGCAAAGTGCAGCAATTTCCTAAGCAATAAAACATGAAATACATTGGTGGGGATAGCTCAGCATCCACACCCTGGGACTGCTTGCTGCAGTTAATGAGCAGAACCCAGTGCCCAGCCCCTCTGCTGTATCAGGAGACATCAGCTTTCCTTTATTTACTAAAAATTTCCTCTTCGGGCACAGAAAATCTGATTTTTAATGTACTCAGAAAACAAGGGGGTTTTTTGTCCAAACGCATAAACTTATTTCAAAGTTTGTTTTTGGATTTTTTTCCATAAATAAGCAACCTTCTCAAACTTCAGCTTCTCAGTTACCTTCAAAGTTTTCACATAAATGTCAAATTCCTAACCAGTTTTGGGGCTTAGCTTTGGTTTCATGGTATTGAAAGGGCGAGCCACAGTAGGGTGGTGGTTTTATACAGAAATACACAAAAGCACTGAACACAGAAGTTCTGGCAACAGACATTAACATAATTATGATAAAAATATTTTAAATTTTCCACTGCACTTCTACAAAATTATAGAAGCTTTACAACAATGGGAGAATATTAAAAACAGGATGTGAGAAGAACAAATCTGACTTTACCCCTGACTCATTACCCCAGTGGATGGCAAGATCAGGTTAAATTCTTGCAGCAGTGTACAATGAAGTGCCCACTTAGGGGGACTTGTCTGGCTGCTCACATCTGTCAAGCTGCTAGAACTGCCCAGCTGTAAGAGAGGGCCCTGGTTAATGGCAGTGGCACTACATGATCTCTGTTATTCCAGCAAAAAAAAGAGGCAGAAAAGGCTGTCCCCAAGCACAGAGTTACTGACCCAGGATGCCAGTGCTGCAACAGGAAGACATTAGCACATTTCTTAAGTGTAGTGGTAAAGAACCACTTAGTCCCAATGCACTTCCCTAACAAAAAGTTCACTTAATTGACCAGGGCTGCAAAGCTGCCAGTAATTTTACTGATGGGGATGACACTTTGTTTATGGAATCCAAGCTCTACAGATTAATATGCTTTAGACAAGGTAAAAAGAAGAGCACACTCACTGGGTCATTTCACTGGATCCAGCTGAAAAGAAAAATGCTGACCTGAGGCTGTGTATTGACCCAAAAAAATGTGAACAAATAGATAAAGAGAGAGAGTATTTCCATTTGCTAACTAAAACACAGGCACTGCTGGGCTGGAATTCTTTCCAAAGGAGATGCATCCGCAGGCTTTTAGCAGATACCTCTCAGTGAGGAGACTGCAGAAGCTCTGAACTTTCAATGCACCATTTGTCCCTCCCTGTTTCAAAGGGGTCACATCTGTCACTAGAGCCTGAGCCAGTCCACAGAACACAAAACAGTACAACTGCTTGAAGAGCTGAACACTGTGAAACTGTTTTGCCAGGGTACTGAGTCTGTAAGGAAGGCTGAATAAAATATAAAGGACTCAGGCCTCTAAGAGCAAGTCAGGACAAGAGTTTGAACTAGACAAAAACAACTTTGCTGGCCAGAAAGTTATTGCTAATGACCATGAAGGACAGGCAAGTCAAATTTCAGCCAAATACCTTAAGCTAACACTTTACAGCATCCCAAAATACTGCCTGTATTTTTATCACTGGAGTGTTTAGATATTAAACAAACCAGAAAGTCTCACTGGACAAGGTGTCCAAACCAGGGTCAAAGTGGGAATCACAGGGGTAAGAGACAGAGAGGAAAATGATGGACAAAAGCAGCAAGGCAGTGCTAATTCTGACAGGAGAGCAGTTCCTTGCACCAAACCCACTCCCCTCTGCAATCAGCTCTCAGTAAATGTCTGCTCCAAGCTGAGGCACAGCTGGGACTGGGAATCACCCACAACACACATCTGCTTTCCCTCACAGCCTCAGTTTACCTCTAACATCCCTGTGGATGGTTCTCCATCACTGCCCTCACACACCAGTTCTCTCAACTTGTTGCCATTTCACATCTTTTATCATAATGTGCTTTTTGTCTCTCTGGGAATAGCTGGGACACACCTAGTGGAGCCTGCCAGATAGGAACCACTGCCAAAATCTCACTGTGGCAGCACAAACTTGCATGCAGCTTATGAGTAAATTAACCAGTTTACCAAAGTCCTGGAGAAAACTGGGATTCTGCACAGGAAATAATGGCATGATCACACCCTGAACATTGCAGGATTTAATTTACCTGTTTGTCACTAAACTGTCTTAGATTGACACAGCCTCAACTACACCTGGGAACAAAAGTTTTGGAAAATTTACTGCAGGCATTGCCTTCAAAATATTTCAGCACTTTTGGCAAATTTGCCATTATTCACAGATTTTCTGGCTACTCCTCACAAGCCACATTTACAGTAGTGCTGAACTTCTGCTTTCTCACTGGAGTTTAAAACCACAGAACTAAATCCCAATTCACAATAAAACCCCATCCCTTCACCCAGTGAACAGAATGAATACTTACTAATATTTGGCCATCTAAGAAAACAACGGTGTGCTGTTTAGTACTTAATTTCACACAGGTACTTAGTTCTGCAATTCAAGAGTCAGACACACATTTATGCATTAGAAAAGCAATTACAGGGATGATATTTTATATCACAGTCATGCACTTAGAAGCAGCTTTGAACAGCCATTTGTAGCACAACTGCTGGGTGTTTTACTAGGTAAGTACAGTGTCTAATAAACTTTGATCTACTACCAAATATGAAAACAAAGTAAAGTGGAATATTAATAGCACTATCTCCATTTTGAAAGGGCTCTATCCAGATGAGAGATTAGCCACTTATAAAAACTCCAGGCAGCTATAATTTAACATAATGCAAGGTCCTGCTGTGCTCTTGGCTAGCACTAACGTGATGAAATTGAGTAAAAGGAAATTTAGGAAGTTTCCCATGACAGTAGGGTATGCCATGCTACTGAACTTCCAAAATAAGACTTGCTTGATTAATTTAAAATCAAAAAGAAACAAAACTAAAGAGCCTCAGTGAGTGAACACTGCAGTGTAACTAGACCAAGGTCGTAGTGCAGGGCTGTGGGATGGAGAAGAGCAGAGCCCTGGCAGGTGCTGTGCCAAGCCATGGATGCACAGCTGTGTTTGCACTTGGGCTCAAACACTGCTCCTGCACCCAAAGTCCTGCTAACTCCATACAGCAGCCCCTGTTCAACACTTTCTTGCACTTACAGATGCCTGTGCAAGCAAATCAGTTCTCTAGCTGAGCATCCTTAAATGCTTTTTTAGGGCTCGCTGTACCCGCAGGTTCTGTCAGCCTCGTTCTAGCTCACTGCTAATAGCAAAATGAAGATTCCCACTTATCTGTCCATTACAAAATGAAGTAAATCTGCACATGTGTGTTCACATTTAAGCTCTGCCTCAGAAAAGCTATTAAAATAAATAAATAATCTTCCCTCCAGCTCATGAATACCTCCTATAGGCTATAAAGGGGCTTAAGCACATGCATTAGCACTTTGCTGAAAAGAGGTCATTTCCTGAAAGGAATATATATACACTTGGGATTTACTTATGTAAATACAATTTCACACACATCCTCTCCACCTAAGGAGCAGCCATCCAATAATTGGTATGTAAAACATGTGCTTGCACCTAAATGCAAGAGCACTTTTGCACACTGACTTTTATACATCCTGGCCTGACTAGAGGCATGGCTTAAATGAAATGCCAAGCTTCTTTCTTGAGATTGAATGAATTAACATTATTGGCCAGATAATAACCTCAGCATAATGGCACACTGAGGCCTAAGGCAACATTTTGGGAGAATTTTCTTAGAAATTCAAGCCTGATAGGAGATGCTAATGAGTTTGGAGAAGTAAATATAGCTCTTTAAATAGCAAACGACAACTTGTCTATAACAGTAAGTTTCTCAGCACATTTACAAACGTTTTTGCTTGCGAGCTGTAAAGTGACTTTCATTTAGTTGGACTTTAGCTCTCAAGAACAATCACTATCCTCACACGCCAACAAAGAGAGTGCAAATACACGAGGGGAGCGCAAATGAAACGCTCATTAAGGCTCCGCAGGAAACTATACAAACACCTTATTAAATAAGTTTAATTAAGTGGCTCTTTTCTAAATCATACAGTGCCCAAAAATGCCGAGAGGCCAATTCCCAGCTCTGAAGCTCTGCTTTTCTTCCCTGGAGGAAAGTAATATTTGGTGTTTTCTTCTGGCAGTGCCTGGCTGGGGCACCACTCCCAAATTCTGCACGGCTGAGACAAGGCTGAGCCACCTTCCAGCAGCGACCAATGGCTCAAGGAGTTGGCTTGTTCACGAACTCTCCCTTAGCACTTTCTCCTGCCTTCAGGAAGGATCACAATCTGCTGTACAAACACTTCCAGGGAGAACTGCCCAAACACGAACTCGGTATTAAGCTCATGGCAGAGGATGCGCTTGTGACCGTCAGAGCAGCCCCACAAAACACTTCACAAACCTTAATCCCTGCAGTTTCCGAGGCTGATACAACTCTCCCCTCCAGGCTACAGCAATCGGAACAGAAACCTGCATTTTAGACTCTTTAGACTGTCAATCCACCGGGCTGCCCATCACTTTAAACGCGCGCTGAAATGACCGGCATTGAGAGGCCACGCAATTTTCTGCCAAGCACTTTGTTTTCCCTGCCGACTGGGGTGGGAAAAGCCCCTTTTACGAATTAATTGCTCCCGATTCACCCTTGAGACGCTTCCGTATCTCTCACGGCCGCCTCCACCACCAAGTGCCCTGGCAGAGAGGCTGGCAGGACTGGACCGAGCTCAACAGCGCACAGTGATTTAGGAGTAATCGTCTTACGGCAAAGAGCACCACTAATACCAGCAGGATAACGGGCAAAATTATGTTTTTATTCCTAGGGATGGCAACAGCAGCAGGCACTGCCGATAGCTCAGTGTTTCCACACCCAGCCGGGGAGGAGGGCACGCGTTAATAAAGCATCCACAAGCATCACGTTTCGTCTGAGCAAGACAACAAGAAGTGCAGAGACACCTACTAGGCAGTCACCCACTATTCTGCACAGAAATCCCCCTCGGGAGCACGCACTGTCTGCGCCCCCGAGTCACTTCAGAGATCTGCCTTTGCCAAAGCGACTCCCTCATCACAGAAGTTCAGCGATGAGAAAAACCAGATCATTCAAACGACCTCCCTGCTAAGCCAAACTGTCCCTTTAATCAAGATAACAAGCATCGTGTCCAGCCCAGGTGACAGCTCTTCCATGCAGCTCCGGAGCTAACACCGCGCAATTCCAATGTAATTTAAAGGACGCTATTCCCAAACATTGTCACCGCGCTGCTCTTGCAGCTTTCACCGCTGCAAGCTGGCGCTGGGACACCCCCTCCTTTAACACACGCAGAAATTAACACGCATCTGTAAATTAACCATCGCTGAGGACCAAAGTAAACTTCGCCCGCTTCTCATCTCAGCCAAACGCGAGCTCGCCAGGCTTCCCACCATTCACATAAACGGGGAGAGAGACAGAGACAGGCAGCACTTAAAGGAAAAGCAGAGGGGAGAAGAGCAGAGGGGAGAAGATGAGGAAGGCGTAGCTCAGCTCGCGGGGCTCGGGAAGGAGTTGGAGCCGCCCGTGCGCGATCAACTGGTGCCCGCTGCGCGCTCCTCACCTCCGCAGAGCAGCGCTGCGAGCAGCAGCCGGGCCGCCCGCGCCATGCCGAGGGGCTGCGAGGGGCCGGGGCACGGCCCGCTGGCCCCGGGGGCTCCTCCGCCGTTAGCTGCGCTCCGTGCCCGCCGCCCGCGCCATCGCTCCGAGCGCGGGCCCGCTGCGCGCTCCGCGTCCTCAGCGCCGCTCCGCGTCCTCTGGCGCGGCTCTGTGCTCCTCTCCGCGTCCTCAGCGCGGCTCTACGCTCCTCTCCGCGTCCTCCCCTCAGCGCCGCTCCGCGCTCTCAGCGCAGCTCCGCGTCTTCCCCTCAGCGCTGCTCCACGCTCCGCTCCGCGCCCTCAGAGCGGCTCCGCGCGCCGCGTCCTCCCCTCAGCGAAACTCCGAGCTCCACTCCGCGCCCTCAGCACCGCTCCGCGTCCTCCCCTCAGCGCCGCTCCGCTCCGCGCTAACCCCGGCAGCACGGGCAGCGCCCACGGCGGGTGCTCCGGCACCGCTGATGCTCCCTGGGCAAAACTTTTGAAGCGGGCGAGCGGCGAAGGTGCGTGAAGCGGCGCGGCTGGCGCGTCCCCACGGCCGCTGTCCGGCTGCGCTGGCCCCGAGCGCCCTCCGCCGCTTTCCCCGCCTTTCTAAGGCACTTTTCCCTGCGAGGGAGGGAGGGAGGAAGGAGGGAGGGATGGCGGGAGGGAGGGGGCACCGCCGAGCCCCACCCTCAGGGGCGTGAGGGGACGGGGACTCGGGGCTGAGGGAGCCATGGAGCGCCCGGGGCGGTGAGACAGCGGCTCAGGCGAGGGCTGAAGGGAATGAGAGGGGCTGAGGGGCTGCAGGCAGCGGGTACAGCAGCGAGAGGAACCCCGGGGTGTGAAGGGAGCCCTGAGGCGTGAGGAGAGTCCTGAGGGGAGCCCCAGGGCGTGAGGAGAGTCCTGAGGCGTGAGGGGAGCCCTGAGGGGAGCCCCAGGGCGTGAGGAGAGCCCTGAGGCGTGAGGGGAGCCCTGAGGGGAGCCCCGGGATGGACAGAGCGGTTCCGCCCCGGCCTCACCGCGCCGCACGGTAAAAACTGAAAACCGCAAGAAAAGAGCCCAAACACGGAGCTGCCCTGTGCCAGTTCCTCTCCGAGCAGAGGGAAACGCACCGCGAAACACCTGAGCCCGCCCGTGTCTTCCACACCTGGGCCAAATTTGTCTCACCTGTGCCCATTCTGCCCCATCTGTATTTGCCCCACCTGGGCCCATTCCCCCCACCCGTGTTTCACCCCACCACCACCTCCTCACTCTCTTTTTGGCCTTTTGTACTCGTTTTCAGTCCCGTCTTCTAAACATAATTTGCAGGCAGCTGTTTCATCCCTATTCCTTTAGTTTTGATGCTTTCCCCTGGGCATCCTGCATAGCTGGTGTCTCTTTCCTCCTTCTTGTGGCAAAAAAAATAAAGTAAATATTTGTGGCCCAACAGTAAACACACTTCCAATAATATTTAGTGCAGCTGTGGCACACAGCAAGGTTGGTAAGATGTAGTGAGTATTTGAAATATATTGAGGGCAGAAATCACCTAAGCAGGGAAAAACCCCTACACAAACACTCTATAACAAAGCAACACCTTAAAATGGTGGCTTATTCCACAATCTGCTGGTTTTATCCTGAAAAATCAGGCTCTGATCCTTCAGGCAAATGCAGCCATTCCCCTGTAACTGGCCAAAATCAGTGAGGATCTATCTGCAGTCAGTTCCTGGAAGAGGTGTCAAAGTTTATTAGCAGATATTACCCTAAACAAAATGAACAAAGCATATTTTGGCAGATTGTAAAAAGCCTACTGTTCATGCAAGACATTGTCCATGGCTTGATAAGGCAAGTCAGGAAAGAGTTCTTTAGCACAGAGATTTCCAGGGAAGAACTGCAGAGAACTTTGTCAGGAGTGTGCTTTGTGCTGTCATGGTTTACATGATTTTGTTGTCAGTAGCAGCTAATTCAAATGTGGAAAAAGCAGAAAGACAATATCATATGGATGCAATTTCAATGTAATTTTTCCCACAAGAGTGTAAAGAAGCATTTCTCCTTGAAAAACTCATTCAAAAATGTGTAACTGCTTTAGAGTCTTCTGCTTGATTATAGATTTTGCTAGACACTACAGATACTTGTTGGATGAGTTTAAATGTAAGAATCCAGCAGTTGACAGTAAAACACAGCAGCTATCAAACATTTATGTCCTGTATCTTAAATTTGTAGATAATGCAGACAATTCATCTCATTTATAAGAAAAAGCAGACACAGTGACAAAAAATGCTATTTCTTTCCAAGGCAACTTTCACTAAGGGACCAAAACCCAATCCTGTCATAATTCACAAACTACCAACATCTGCCTTCTTTGAATGGTGAAAAAAAATCAGTCTGATGTAAATTAGATGGAACATGAGATTATTTAGAAGTACTGACAGGTGGTAGAAGTCCTGTTTATTAAGTCTGAGCTGGAGTCTGTGCATTAATTGCATAAAAGAGCAAAATTTGGAAGTTGCACCTTGAGTCCATTGGCAGAGACTGTCATGGATAAGAGGCAGAAGTCAAATAACAAGGTGATAAAAATGGTAAAGAATTCTGGACAGAATAGGTTTGGCTACAACTGTTCTTACTCCTGTGAAATTTGATTTCATGTCCTTCTAGATGCAGTAGTTCAGTACCAGAATTTTCAGTACAAGCTCTGCCTAAGATGATTTGTTTAGACTTGCATTTTCAGCTGAAGGAACTGAAGGAGTTAAGTACACAAATCACACTCAAAGAACCCAGAATAATTTATTTCTTAATGCATTTATAATGAAAATATGGGTTGCTGTGAACAATTTATGACAACAGCTCAATTAACACCAGGCACAAAAACAGAACAGTGTGTCTGAAGGCAGGGGACAGTATATAAAGAGTCCACTAAATAATACAGAAAATGTCATTACCCACCTTTGGTGAAGTCCAAATTATGTCTCTAAACATTAACCAAAGCCATTTAAATTATCTGTAGTCTTGAATATGTTTGTATTTTTGTGATGTTTGATTGTTCCAGAGTAATTTGTACGTTTAGATTCTGACATTTTATTCATGGTGATTATTGTGCTGCTCCTCAGATTGTCCAGCTGAAGGTCAGTTTGCAGAATCTACAGAACATCAGAATCTCAGGAGTTTCAGGAAATCAGGAACATGCTCAGGAGCAGGGAGAGTGACTGCACCAAAGTTGTCTTCCTAAGGTCAGTCAGCCTCTAAAAATGTTCAAATGTACCATGTAATGTACTTTAGGCTGAAAATGCTCCCTTGGAGGGCTCTCAGCTCTCCCTCTGTATTTTGCCAGCCACAATGTTGAAATCACGTGCCAATTCACTGACCCAATGCTAAAAAATGAAAGCAGAGAGAAAAGCCCATCAAATCAAAGCTCCTATCTCCATGTGCAGGCAGCAATTTCCAGAGGAACTCTCCAACCCCTGTGCAGGCATTGGGGTGTTTTGCACAATTTGTATTTTGTCATGCAGAAGTTCTGTTCATCAAATATGTCTCATCAGCATTTCTCAGGTGAAGACATGATCATATACTTGGAGAAGTAGCATTTTGTGTAGGTGATTGAGCATCACAACAGGTACTACAGCTGTCCAAATTGCTATTTTTTTCATAGGGAATGAAAAAGCTATGAAGTTGTCTTGTTCATGGGATGGATAATGTTCATAAGAAAATGGAAAATAGTTGTACACAATTTTGTTACTATGAAAATGTGGGGATTTAAGGCAAAAAATTACTAAAATTTGTGCTAAGTAGACTTTCAATATGAAAAGAAATTCAGGAACCTGTCAACCAACCCTAAGGCTGGCAGCAGAAGTGTATTAGAAGGAATAAGCTGATAGAATTTCAGAGGGCAGGTGTTGGGACTGTGATATTCCCAGCAGTTCAGCACTCCTGACATACCTGTGTGTAATCATGAGTTTAATAACTCTGTAAAGTGCTCCTTGCTCACTGCCCTGGATCCATGTGAGGGGTTTGCATGTGATCCCTTAGCCCTGCCTGCTCCTCCTGGGCCTGAACTGCTGCTGAGTTGGAGCTTTGTTCTCCTGGCACTGCCTCATCCCAGTGACTCTGCCTTTTGGTGTGACCTGAAAGCAGGTCCCTCAGTGTCCTTAGATGTGAAATGTCTGTGACACCATGGTTTGGGTATGGATGCAGAGAGGGAAAAGCTGCACACACATTCTGCTATTCCTTACATTGGTTGGACTGGGTGAGTGTCTGTCTGTCTCATTTAATGTGTGTCTCTGCTCACTTGTGCAATTATTCATAATTGTAATTTTTGTAACTCATTATCTTTAAATAGAGAATTTTAAATCCTTGGAATATGATTCTGGCCAGCTCACTCCAAGTGTCTATACAGAAATCACATCCTTGTCCCATCTGTACAGGACTCCAAAAGAAAGAACAGGAGAGAGATGCACCCCAAATTCTTCCAGAGATCTGAAGTCACATAAAGGAAATAGAGTGAAAAAATACTCAACACTCAGTTTTATGCCATCCCTGTGCCTGGGTACATTATCATCTCTCTTCTACCTTCTGTGCTTTGTTTGCAGTTAGGAGTATTGCCATTTAAAGTGATTTTATTATACTCTAGTGTCAGCATCTATCCTTGTAATAGAGATATAACTTGTATCTCTCACAGTTACTCACTGGTGCTGCATGCAGACAGCCTGGCTGCCTTTGTATTCAGTACATCTCAAAGGGCTTTTTCTGCCACAGGGCCTGGCATTGTCATCTCCTGGGCTGACAATTGTTTTTAACAAGGGCTGGGGATCACAAGGTACCAGTATGTGCAAAAGGAATCAGCTCACCTGGTCACTGATCCTTCCTAGTACACAATAGGTATCTACTGCATGCATCAAAAATTCTGGGTGTCGTGGTGGATACCCTCAGCTGTAGATCTGCTTTTGGACCAGAAGACCTCTCCTCAGAATGTAAATGACCGTACCCAGTAGATATTGAAATCACTGATATCAAAGGGGTTGAATATGTGGCCTTCCATCCTGCCATTCAACACTGCTACCAAACCAGCCACACTGAGTAAATACTCAATTGCCAGTGACATTTGGGACCATGAGCTGCCAGAGACATAAAACACAAACATGATTTCATTGTTTGAGGACAGCAAATACAAGAGAATTTGGAGAGTCAAGAATGAGTATTTATTTTCATATAGCAAATACTGAAGTTCATGACAGTATTTTTTTTAAATCCATAATGATTCTTCTCTTTGTTTCTTTGTTTTACCCAAGTATTGTAAGCTGTAATAATTATGTAATAATTATTACATATTCTTGGGAAGGACCATGCTGTGATAATTATGAGCTCCAGATTCTATTGCAGTGGAATTCTATAACCCACTAAGTCTGTGCCTTGCACAGCATTTTTCATGTGTGTATTTTCTAGTATTTATATATATGAATAACCTTTGGAACAATTCACCCACAAGTGTTTCTGATCCCTCTTACTCCTTTTTTTCTTGCTTACATAAAGTAAAATAAATTAAGATCTCTTGATAAGCTTTAAGTATAAATACCATGAAGAACTCTAGGATGTTTTCTGCAATGTGAATTGGTGTCCTGGTTTCAGCTTTAAGACAATTACATGTCTTTATAAGTACTTACTACAAAACAAAATATCTGTCATACGATATTTGCAAAGGTGTTTGTCACCTCCCTGCTGAATGTTTGGATTTGCCTGCAAAGCTGCGGAATGCTCAAGTCCCACTTGTTGCAGGTTGCACTCCGAAAAAGGAGAGCATCTGCAAAGTGCTGTGCCCGGGATAAATTGCTGGATAAATCCGGGGGAACGCCCTGACACCGAGCTGGAGTTCAACCAGCGCTTCCAACACGTGCTAACAAGTACCGCTCCCTGGAGCCGCATCCAGGGATGCACAGAGAGGATCTGGGCCCTGGGAAGGGTCATGGCAGTACTGGATCCTCGGACCGGATAACCGGGGCAGAGCCGCGGCCAGGAGCGAGGAGAAACCTCCTTTAAGGCGGGTTTAATCCGAGCTGCTCTGAGGCTGGGCTTGCCGGGAGATTCCCGGGTTGGATCGCGGGGCTGGATCCCGGGGATGCGTTCCGGGATGGATACCGGGGATGCGTTCCCGGGCTGGATCCTGGAGATGCGTTCCCAGGATGGATTCTGGGGATGCGTTCCCGGCTGGATCCCAGGGATGCGATGCCAGGATGGATCCTGGGGATGCATTACCGGGATGGATCCTGGAGATGCGTTCCCGGATGGATCCCGGGGATGCGTTCCGGGATGGATTCTGGAGATGCGTTCCCGGGATGGATCCTGGAGATGCGTTCCCGGAATGGATCCCGGGGATGCGTTCCGGGATGGATTCTGGAGATGCGTTCCGGGATGGATTCTGGAGATGCGTTCCGGGATGGATTCTGGAGATGCGTTCCCAGCCTGGAGTCGTTCCCGGGCTGGGTTCGCAGCGCTCGCAGCTCCCCCTGGCGCAGGAGGAGCGCCGTGATCGCGGGAGCGCTCCGGGAGCGCCGCGCCCCGGCCGGGAGGCACCGCTGTACCCCGCTCCGCTCCGCCGTATCCCGCACTCCGCACCGCTCCGCACCGCTGTACCCAGCACAGTTCCGCACCGCTCCGCCGTATCCCACACTCTGCTCCGCTCCTCACTCCGCATCGCACCCCGCACCGCTCCTCACTCTGCACCCCGCTCCGCTCCGCTCCCCGCTCCGCTCCCCGCAGCGCTGTACCCCGTTCCGCTCCCCGCTCCGCTCCCCGCTCCGCTCCCCGCAGCGCTGTACCCCGCTCTGCTCCCCGCTCCGCTCCGCTCCCCGCTCCTCTCCGCACCCCGCAGCGCTGTACCCCGCTCCGCTCCGCGCCCCGCTCCGGTCCGCTCCGCACCCCGCGCTCATCCCGAGCCGTTCCTTGGCCGCACCAAGCGCATTATCCCTGCCTAATGAACGGAACGCGCCGCTTCTGCCGGGGCATTGTCGGGCTTTGATGCGCTACAATTAGAAGAGGTTCCCGTTTAATTACCCAGCATAATAGAACCCTAAATGCTGAAATTCAATCTTTCACGTAACTGCCGCTTTTCAGCAGCCCTCTGGGCTGATGAGGATAATGTTACAAACTAATGCATATTATTTATAAAGAAAAAGTTACAAAACAAATACAGCCTTAGAAGGGTATAATGATTCAAATTGCTTTAATAGCTGTTTGATTACTGTGGCAATAACTATTGTAAATCAGTGAAGATGCAATTAAATAGTCCTAGTTAGAAATTAATAATAGTCTAGCAAGGAGCAGGAACTTTTAGATGTTACTTCTGCCGGTTTTTATTTTTTCTCCAATCAAATGAAGGAAATTTGCAACAAACAGATTTTAAATGGTACTTTAGATACAACTGTCTTTTAATAATAAGAATGCTAAGCCTTGCCTGTCTTAGGGCAGATTTAAAAAACCCTGAAACAAGAAAAAAACCCACACAAGCAGAACTAGAGAAGTATTAGGAAAACACTTTAGGCATCTAATGGATTAGGAAGCCATCTAAGCAGGTTTTGAAAAACTTGCTACAGAAACTGTTTTATTGCAGCCTCTCGGCTCTTCTGAAGGTCCCAAAGACTTCCTTGAATATTCAGATTTGCATATTTACTTTCAAAATCTCCCTCCAAGTGCCAAAGTCATATCATAAAATGATGCATTTGCAGAACTAAGCCCTATGACTAAACTAAAGCTAAAGCCTTATTGCTGTCTCCAGAGAATAACAAATGTTGGACTTCAGGTCACTCTGCAGTGTTCAGTGCTCAGGCATTTTGTTATACATTAATTCTTTAGCAAGTTCTTCTACCAGGGCATTCCACTCCTTAGCAGAAATGCTGGAATCACCCCAGATGTGACTCTTAGTGTCCCAGGGCTTGTGTTAGATGCCTCCAGAGGCCTCTTTCAATCTAAACCACTCTGCAGTTCTATTTTTATGGGAACCTGAAGATCACAAGTTACATTCTAAGGAGGAGAAGAAGAAATGAGTGAAAACTGTCCATGCTGAGCTCTCCATAAACATGTCTCAGACTAATTTCTGTAAAGTTACCAGGGCACAAACAGAAGTAACCTGTATGTGTTTTGATTGACAAATCTCACAATCCTACAGCAATCACTGGCAGTGAGGCTAGGATGTTAAAGTGAGGGATGAACTCAAGAGGTGTTAGAGGAGCAGGTTGTTGGATCAATGGATAACTGTCAGCCCTGAGCATTTCATGCAGAAACCACCAGCACTGTTACTATAATGAGAATTTTAATTAGAAATGAAAGACAATATGCCTCTACAGATGAGCCACAGACTATTAGCTATGTTCCCATTAAATATCTGCCTGAAGACCACAGTTTGGCAGGCTGTGACATGCAGAGTGATGATGTAAACTTTAGAACATCCCCAAGGAGCGACAGAACTCCTGAGGGGGTGTGTAAGTCTGCCTGCTCTTCCCTCCTCAGTAGCATACACCAGGTTTTGTGGTTACAAAAAGCAGCTCAGTTTCCTGAAGTGATGTGTTTTATTTAGATTGAACAGATCAAGGCAGAAAGCTCTCCACAGAATTCTTCTGTCAGTGCTTGCTTTTTTGAATGTCTTTGCCAACAGAAGCTGGTAGAAGAGGAACATCAAGATGCCCAAAAAAGAGCTAGACTGAACCTGGAGCTCTGTGAATAATCTTTGATGCTCTGGGCTCCATGGTCTGCTGGCAGCCCAGGCAGCCAACTTTGTCCTGGGCTGCTCCAAAAACAGTGTGGGCAAAGATCAGGGAGGGGATTCTGCCCCTGTGCCCTGCTCAGGTGAGACCCCACCTGCAGAGCTGCCCCAGCCTGGGCCCAGCACAGACAGGAGCTGGAGCTGCTGCAGAGAGCCCAGAGAGCACCAGGATGATCCCAGGGATGGAGCAGCTCTGCTGGGAGGAAAGGCTGGGATTGTTCACCTGGAGAGCAGGTGGACTTGGGATGACCTAACTGCAGCCTTGCACTCCTGAAGGAGCTACAGGAAAGATGGGCAGAGAATCCTTACAAGAGCCTGGAGTGACAGGGCAAGAGGGAATAGCTGGAACTGCAAGAGGGCAGATTTGGATTAGACATGAAACAATAAGATTGGATTAAACAATTCCTCCCTGGGAATTGGAGCTGGAATTGCCAGAGCAGCTGTGGCTGCCCCTGGATCCCTGGCAGTGCCCAAGGCCAGGCTGGACAGGGCTGGAGCAGCCTGGGATGGTGGGAGGTGTCCCTGCCATGGCAGGGGTGGGATGGGTGGGATTCAAGGTCCCTCCAACCCAAACCAGTCATTGATGCACCCCACAATTGTGAAGACTCCTAATTGATGTTTAATAAGCCCATATGTGGAGCAGAGAATCTTGTTTAACTCTTGAGTGTCAAAGATAAATCACACTATCAGAACAGGAGCACTTTTGTCTGCAGTACCAAGATGGAAACTTGGCATTTTAGGCTGAGTTATCTTTCCATTGAATGATGGCTCACACATTTAGTGCCAGGAATAGATTGTACATGAAGTCATTTTTGTCTGCTAACATAAAAAACAGCTTTAGAAAGACTCATGGAGGAGCTTTTATAAGTTTTCTTGATTTTACTGTGCTTACAAATTTAGGCTTAAGGCTGACATCATGATTTTTACAGTATCAGGAGTGCTGTTCCTCCCTGGCCTTGCCAAAATGAAAGGTGGAAAGGGAGGGATTGTCTGCATTCAAACATTTACTAACTTGAAGCAAAACTGCTCCATGAGACAATCTTGCATTTTGCCTAAGGGTAGGGTAAGAACAGTTAACAGTTAAATTATTGCTTTCAGTAGAAATGATTAAATAGCATAAATAATGAACAATAATGGAAAGGTAAATCAAGAATTCCATTAATTTTTATATTAATGTAAGGCCAAAGAGATATTCAATATAATTGCAATACAGCAATTTTTAAATTACCCTTATGAGTAGAGGCAATGTCTGTGGAACTCTTTCCCACAGACACCAGTAGTGGAAGTGATCAGTAATGTTAAAAAAATACAGGAAATTTATATTGACAACCTCTGAAATTACAACAGTAGCATTTTTAGAAAATTTAAAAGCTCTCATTCATCAGAGTATTAACCACCTTTTAACCAAAGAAATGAAGGAACTCTATTTCAAGGGAAATTATCTTGTAACAATACAGTGCATTAATCTGAATCCCTTATTGCAACTGCTTCTAAGAGGGTTGAACATGAGAGCTTTTGCTACTCAATTCTAATTTTATTATGAGGCTTCATTTAAAGTTATGTGTGACAGCATGAGAGAATACTTTGATTTTAATGTCAATACAAGAGAAGCATTTTTATTCAGAATGTATTTTGAGTGTCATTTTTATTCTCTAGAGTATTTCTAATAATATTTATTACATGTTATGTTGTTATGCATTATTTTAGTAGTCTTTTGTTATTAAACCATTAAATTGTGTTGGCACCTGCAGGCTGACATGCATGTTTGTCCAAGGCAGGGTACAAACTGTCTCTGGTAAGTCTGGGTACAAAAGCTTGCAATCAGCAGTGTAGGAATTGGACTTCTCTGTAATTTTCTGCTAGGAAGGCTTGTGCTGCTCTTTCAAAACAATCATTGTTCTGATTTCAAATATCAACTGCATTTTCTTCTCCAAAACACAATCACTCCCATCCAGAGGAAGGAAATAACTGCATACTCACAAGATGTCTATAAATAACATGTCAATGTCTTTTGTGCAGGACTTTCTCTCTCTGTTCTGTGGGATGGTTTTGCTTGCCAGAACAGCCAGGAGCTGTTTTTAATTCTCAAAATCCATTTCAGCACCTCAGTTCCATTTGGGTACCAAATTAAAAGAACTTGGATTGAAGTTTCTCTGTGAAGCAGTTCTTACATCACATGAGCAGCTTTTCCTTGTGCTGTCAGGTTCTGCAGGGATTCTGTCCTGAATCTTGTAGGTGCTGCAGCAGTCTGGGCAAGTTCTGAGTTCTGGAGGAAGGAAGAATAGAAGAAACCATGATTACTTTAATCTTCCAGTTTCATTTCTCAGCCTTAGCAATGGTTCAAGACTAGAGAGAGTAATTTCAAAACTCTGCACGTGTGTTGTTCCAAGAGCACAGTTCAGTCATGGTGTGAAGCAAGAGTTTTCTTTAATGCAGATTGAATCTGAAATGCCAGGTATATCAGAACTGTATTTCAGTGAGAAAATTAATGTATTTGGTATTAACAGATGAAAAAAAAATCCCCTGCTTAAGCTATCAGTGAGTAGTCTGAGCATTAGATAGCTGCTTAATATAAATAACACCAATCCCATCAGACAGCAATATGAGAGACAGATTTTGTTTGGTTTAACTGATGGTAGTGAAAAGTGCCTGTGCCTTTTAGGACAGGTTAATATTACCTGCAGTGCCTTATTAACAAGCTTAATGGCAATTCCAAGTGAGAAGCTATGCAGGCTCAATGGTAGGTAAGGACTTTCTAGGTCACATTTTTAATTGACTCTAACTGGGGGAAAATAGGGTGGAAGAAAGAAGATTTTTTGGTGCATTGACTCAGGGCGAGAAAAAGTGGGAAAGGAAAATCACAAATTTCCCTGGACAGGGAACTGTCTTTAGCAACAGCTTGCTGGGGTGCAGCACCAGCTTTGGTTGTGCCATCTGTGGCTGTGGCAGCAGGAAAACTCGGGCAGGGTGAGAGGTGGGAAGGAGCAGAGGGGAGTCACTGCCTCCTCTCCTCCCTTGCAGAACAGCAAGAGTCACACCCCACATCTTTGTGTCCCACCATATTTCTGTACCAACTCTGCTGCTTTTCTTTACCTCCTCCTGAGGATCCCCACCAAAATGATTCAGCTCACACGAGCAATTGGGGAAAAGAAAAAAAAAAAAAAGCTGATAAAGAAAATGCAAATAATTTTCTACTTGTCTGACAAATTAAATCAGTTCAGCGAAGGTTCCAAAAAGCAGCACAGCCAGTGCAGGGGAGACAGCTGTGAGCAGGTGAGAGGGCAGAAGCAGAGGGAAAGGAAGGAGAAGCAGGTCTGTCCCTTTTGGGGACAGCAGCTTGTTGGGCTGTGGAAAAGTCAGCAGAGTCCTGTGTCCAGCTGCTGCAATGGTCTGATACAGCTGTTGGCAGCAGTGCATCAGCAGCTCACAAATACAGCAGAGCAAATTAGGATATTAATTGGCTTTTCCCCCGCTTTTTTTCCATGGTTCCTGTTCTTTTTCTAATTTCAGAGTTAAGTGAGAGAAATGTTTTCATCTGTCCTAATTGGGCTCAGAACAGTAGCTGAAGCAGAAGTTTCCTCTTCGAGGGATCTCTTTGCTGTGGGACCAGGTGCCTGCTCATTTCTCTTTTGATCATGCGAATTCACTTCAACTTTCATAAACAAACATTTGCCTTCGATAATGTCGTTGAGCGTTGGAGTATCCTGAGAGCACATTCCAGCTCTGCAGGCGCTGTGAATGGCCACATTTACAAGGTCAAGGGCATTTACTCCTTAAACAGCGCGCCAAAGGCTGAAGGAGCCCCGGCCATTGAAAAGGCCATTGTCTCTCTTCCAAGGGGCTGGGGAGTTGAGTTGATAAAACAGCAATCAGACCATGCCGGGCTCAGCCAGGTGCTTTGCCACCTGACAGGGCTGGGCGGTGTGTCCAGCGGGATGAGCGGCAATACCCCCGCTGCTGCCCTTTTCGGAAAAGCCGGAGCTGAGCGCGGTTTATCCGGGTAAAACCGGCTGGTTCTGAGCCATTCCTACCCCGACTCGCAGGCAGAGGGCCCTGCAGCCCAGCTCCGCGTGGAGAACGGCGTTGGGAAAAGCACCATTCATTTCCCGAGCCCCAGAGTTATTTTAAGCAGCTCCAGGCTTGCTTGTATTTGTCAATATGCAGTTGTTCCCTGTCATGCTGGAAGCGCCAGCCATTAGCAAAATGATGGGAGAGTGCAGGTTTATTGTACTAAAGCTCATTACTTTGTTGAACAAATGGCATTTTCTGACTGAGGGTATTCTCACAAGTTTCTGTAATAATTCATGTCATCTTTACACCCGTGCAGAATATACAAAATCGGAATGCGATATTGTTCCATCTTACTCCACTTAGAAAAAGATACAAAAAGATCAGGGGTTTTTGGAGCAGCACAGTGACAAATAAAAATGGGCTGGAACAGCTACCAAAACACTTTTACAGAAAGCTGTGCAAACATATGCAGAAATCACATGATATCCAAAGAGTTCTTGCCCCCAGAGCAAGGCAAACAATCTGAAATACTGGTGCTGGTAATCTGCTACTATGGGACAAAGTAAAAATGCAGCTTCCTTTGTCACTTTAAATATCTTTTTGACACAGTGAGTGTTAGACTGGAGTGATTCATTACTGAGGAAAAGGACAAAAACAATTTCATCGTTGCATTGAGAAATTATTTAAAATCTGTATACTGTAAGTACATTGACTTTCAAACACAGTGGATCAGGTCTGGAACTGAGGCACCAAAACTGTCCCTCCAATAAACTGAATGTGTATCCAAGTTGATGAGCATCTGGATTCTAATACACTTTTCATTATGCAAATTTGGATAGCAAGATGTATACATTTGCAGATGGAAATAAATAGATTCTGGCTATTATTTGTTAAACCTTTGCTCATAACATTGCAGCTTAGCTGCTTTTATACAGAACTACAGCTGCAGGGAGGCCAGAAGAATTCAGCAATCAGATAACATAAAAACAGTGATTTCCAAAACATCCTCTAGATGCCCATTTTATTCATTTTCTTCCCTTGTCTCTTCCACTACCAAGAGCAGCAGTAGGCTTGGATTGGATTCCTCACAATCTCTAGAGAAAGAGACCAGTAAAACCAGTATGAGTATCCTTTCCCCATTTTTCTGAAGCTAAAGCTGGTGTTGGTTTCTGAGAACAAATATCCATGAACAGCCCTTTGCTTTCCTGGGCCATTGCTGCTCCCTCTCCTGGATGTGGGGAGGATCCAAAGGATCTCTTCCACATCAAGCAACAAATTCACTCTTCCCCCAGTCCTTCCTTTTTAAGTCTGGTACTTTTCTTGCCAGTTCCTCAGTGTGGATTCTCTCTAGGTCAGCAGTGTTTGCCCAAAGTTCATCACAATCAAAAAATGTTTTACTGTACAGCATGGAACCTGAATCAGTTTTCCTGGAAAACTGATATTTCCAGGTAACTAATTCCACATTGACAGAAAATGTTGCTGACCTCTGTATTATCTCTGGAAGTGCTGTTGCACTTAGAAATGCTTTAGAGATATCACAGCTTTGGCATTACATGGAGTTTCTGGTCACTCTACAAAAGACATTTAATTTTCTAACACAGAAATCACCTTTTAAAAAGTCACTTATTGCCAGAGACATGGATGATGTCTGAGATGTCAGACAGTGCACAGAGTTATTTAGTTCCCACACTGAGAGCTCACAAGCAGCAGCTCAGACAAGCACTGACAGTACAAGCTGAAAGATTTCCCTTGCCTTGTGCTCCAATCCCACAGATGGGAGCCCTGGTAAATCATTGTGTGCAGGGTGCAGTGACATTGGTGGGAGGTGAACGAGAAAAGAAAAGCTTAAAAACGGTGCAGTGCCTTGAAAAATACATCTCAGCCATCAGGAAAGAGCTTGTGATCCTTTGTACTTCAAAGGCACGATGATAAATCTCACTTCTTAAGGATTACACATAAGTATCTTATGATACCAGGGACAACAGGTCAGGGAATTGCAAAAAGAAAGCAAAAAAAAAAAGGCAAAAACCCCCCAAAAATGACAACAACAAAAAAGCAGCAAAATAAGGAATTTCTGCTACGAGTCATTAAACAAAATTCTAGTTATGTTTTATGTACTGTTGAATAAAGAGCTCATTGTTATTTATTAAAGTATCATCATTACCTGATAAACCATGTTAGAAGAGATTGGATTTATTGTTGTTCCTGCAGAACTAAAAGGTTAACACCCTTCTGAGTGCAAAATAATGCACTTTCAGCTGATGGAAGCATTTAACAGAGTTGGCAAAAAGTGTCCTTGATATTTATTAATAGGCCAATTCCATTTTCTAGGCCCAGCTTTTAAAATCTTCAGCCTTGTGTGAGATTTAAAGCTTTTCTCAATTAGTTTATCCTGAAATTAGTTTAGCTACTTGCAAATATGAATATGTGAAAAGATCAAACAAAAGGAATGGGCTCACACTGTTTCAAAATTTCTTCAAATGGAATTCTAAGCAACAGGTCAAATTGAAAAATTCACTTTGTTCCTACATTTACTCCTGCTGTAATGCAGCAAAGTCAGTGAATGGAGTATGAGGACTGAGTTTTATCACAAGCAAGGTGTACAAATTCAGTGATAACAACCATAAAAGGCAATATTTATGTTTTATTTGTATCCTTTGGGTAAGAACCCTGAGATAGAACCTGTAAGAACCTGTCCAGGGCAGTGAAGCTTCATGTGCAGAACTCTGGACATGTAATTCCAGGTGTGAACTGCTTGGGTATCAACAGTTTCCAAACCAGTGTTTATTTCATTTGTTGGGAGGGATTTGATATGGAAATCAGCTATAGCCTGTAGCTTTTAGCTACTAGGCCACATTTTGAGGGAGTACAGACATCTTCTGGTAGGTGTGAAAGAGTTGAAGCAGAAAGTGTGATGAAATATGCATATTCTTTCTCTAGAAGAAAGAAAGAAGGCAAAGAAGCTTTGTCTGGAAGGATTCAGATGTGTGTCCTTCAAGTTAAAGAAAAGTACTTGAGCCTTTTCTCCCCCAGCCTTCTTTAGAGAATGAGAAGATAAAAGCAGGATCTCTTTGAACATGAACACCTTCAAGTTAAACAGGATTATTTGGTATTTAGCAAAAGAAGTTAATGAACTCTGGCTAGTACATTCCTCGTGTATTTTCACTTGAAGCATTTGCAATATCCCCCAGTAAATCCAGAGCACTACAGGTGTTCAAAGGAAACTGCTTTTCCACTTTGTGCTTTTGTATGTAAATTAAATTGCCCGAGCCATTAGCACATGGAGAAAGCATTGGAGATTATCGTTGGAAGCTGCAAATTCTATTTCACTCCCATTGGCATTTCACTGAAGCCTTTTAGATAGTTAAAACTGTGAGTTTGGATACCTGTTTAAAATTCTATCCTGAATTATGGAAATCTGTGTTTCCCAGGGACTCTGCCTTCTTCTAGCACTGCAGCAGTGCTATCCATAATTAAAACAAGTAGATATTTGCTGGAGGCAGAGCTAGAGGTAGAACATCTGATAGAGACCTTGCATTGAGCATGACGTGATCTGGTCTCCATTTGGAGGGAGCTAATTAAATGTGGGAGAGCTGTAACTGAAGTGAGGAGGTGAGAAAACCCTACAAACTAAACAGAAGCTGCTATTTAAATGTTTGCACTTTAGGAATGCTTGTATGTCTTGTGTTCTATTTTCCCTCCTGCAGGGACTTACATAACCACCACCATGACAACAGTTCAGGAAATTCTTCCAGTGGCTCAAGCAAAATAACTGAATGTCACTTTTCAGCTCTTCCAGCCCTCTTCCTTCCATGGACCACAGAAATCTGTGTAAAAATGTTGGTTTATATCAGCTATGGACCCAGGAATGTATTTACATATCATTAATATAAAGTTTTCTCTAGATATGGCCTGAAACTGGAAATTAGTCCTGTAAAAGAAGTTCACACCTGTCCCAAAGCAGGAGGAGAATACTGAAGTTATTTAGGGGCCTACTGAAATATTTTGGCTGCATACTCTAGGAAAGTTTGCTCTGTGATTTGCTAATCCCTTGTGGATTTCTGGTCCAACCTGAAAGAAGATGTTACATTAGATGGAAGTCTAGAAGAGGAGAGTTATCAGTTGGGTATAGGGAGAACACCACCAAGCCTTAAAAAGCTATTTTGGAGAAGACAGAACCTGGCAGAGTAGTTTTGGAGGATGTTTTATACACCTGAGCTAGATCTCTGTTTAAAATCCTGGGGATTTCCTTTCCCTTAGCCAGTGAAATAAATTTTTTTTTGTTTTTTTTTCCCTGAAGTCATCTCTGTAAGAGAGACATTCTGCTCCCCGTGCCAAGTCCATGTTCTGTCATCTTTACCCAACCCCAGAGGTCCTGAACTCAAGCACTGAGAAGTTTCAGGCAGATGTTGCATAACTAATGTGCTCAGTCCACAGAGGGCAGGAACACATGTCAGACCCGAGGTGCTTTGATAAACCAGAACTGGAGGGAAAAGTAAATTAGTGAGATCAGAAAGGCATTTCCTGCCTGGCTAACCTCCATGAGGATGGCAGGAATTTGTCACTCACTCAGCCTCCCATGCCAGCCTGATGGACAGGGAAGGACACATTTATCAAACAGGGACATGTTTAATCACTTCATGCCATGCTCCACTCTTGATGGAGTGCTTTAACATCACAACATAGTCACACCCACTTGGATCATAATTAGTGAATAATTCATTTTCCACTGTGGTAGCCACAAAAAAATCAATGAGCCTTGATGTGCAATAAGGTAGAGGCATAAAAGGATATATAAAACTTCCAGAAAGGGGGTTGGTCCTGGATTTGCTGAAGGCACTGGCAAAAAAACTGCAAATACTTAATAGAATCATGATTCCCATAACCAAAAACCCCACAGTAACTTGTAAAAGGCAAACCTAACCAGAATATCAGGAATGCTTAAATCTCTTTAACTGAAATACACTGAGTAGATCTCATAAGCAAACCTGAAAATGGGCAATTGGTAAAGATGACTGGAAACCCTTTTTCATTCATATTATATTATTTGAGTAATAACTTTAGTCTCAGGGCAGGAGAGATTTAGCTCTTTTGTACTTTTCCCCAAACCACAAGTGAATTTCACCTGTGAGAGAATGAATGAATGACTCTTTGTGAAATTATTCTTCATGAGCAACTCATTACAAACCTTCCAGTCTCCTGTCTCAAACTTCATTAGGTAGGAGCAGAGCCTACCTGTGACTTTTGCCTTTTTTACACCAAGAACCTACACTTCCAAAATATTTACAAACCACCTGGCTCATTTTTAATTTCAATCAGGCCTAACTTGTGGAAATAACTTACATCTCTTGTAATGAAATTATCTAGAAAAACGGCAGTGACAAAATAAGCTTATTTTGTCAGAGATACAGGAATGCCTTCTTCACACCTAAAGCTAACTGCAAATTGCTGTCGTGTTTTTGGAGTGCCTGAGTAATTTCTTTTAACTTTCTTCCATGGAGTTGTTGAGTGAATATAGTTGATTTTAAGGAGGGAAAGAAGATCTTTTAAAACTCGGCCATTATCTTTGTTCTTTCTGAACGGTTGTTCTCTGGAGCTGCCTGAACTTTCATTGTGAGAAGGGAAGGACTGTACTCAATCTTCACAACTGAATCCAAGGAAAGGATCAGTAAATCCCTGATCCTGACTTAACAGAACTGTTGGCATACTTGGAGGAAATGTTTTCATTGATTATTTGTATATGATTATGGCTTTAGAAGAATTTTTCAATGGCTCAAGTGAAAGAATCTTTGAAGATTCTTGTAGGTAGCACAGTTTGACCAGATGCATTTGTGTGCAGAGAAAAGAAAACAAAGGGTCTTATTTTGAATCAGACCTAGTGGAAATCATTAAACACTCCCTCTTACTTCTCTGGGTTCATAATAACAGAAATCAGGGAAGGGAGGACAAAACAGGTGTTGGAAAAAAGAAAACACGTTTTTCTCACCAGGAGTGCATTTCTCTTTCCATGTCCAGTTCAGTATCGCTTCCTGCCGGCAGGGAGGGAGTTAATTAAACCGAGTCGTTAAAGGAGCAAAGAGGAAATGTAAGACAATGACACAGATAAGAATAACTTCAGATAGGTGGCTTCAAAGGAGGTGGGTGATGCTGGCTGGGTCATCACTGGCAGGAACGCTAATGAGCTGGCTCCGTCCCGGCTGGGACCGGGACTCTGCCCAGCCCGAGCGCGGGATCAAAGGAGCCCAAACCTCAAAGAGCTGCAGAAGGGAGGGGTGAGCCAGGGGAGGCTTCCCAGAATGTGTCACTAGGGAGCCGACAGGCTGGGAAGACTCTCAGACAGAAAGAATGTGCTGCGAGCGGTGGAGCTGCTCCTCCCGGGACAGCCTGAGCCGGGTTGGTGGGAATGACACACTCTGGAAGCTTAGACTGTGAGCATGCCTCTAAAACAAAACCATTGTTTTTTGTATTAACACCTGCAATCTTGGCTTCTTTGAGCTAGTGAACGAACAATATTTTGCTATTAAATAAGTGCGGTTTGAAACTTTCTAGTGAGCCTCCCGGCGGAGCTGCTGCAGTGACTAAAGCCCTGCGGTGATGCCGGGTTTGGCCGGGAGCTGCTCCGGAGGGAGCGCTGCCAAATCCCTGCCCTGGAAACCGAGCACTTGACACCGCTGTAAGGACACGGCCTTGGAAGGGACAACATCCAGGAACGGCGGGAGGATTCCTAATACTAATGTGCCAAGATGGGCTGTGCATTCTAAAGAGATCTCTGAGTGAGACAGTCCCGCAGCCAGGGCTGCTGGTAGCTGATGTAGGGTATGGAATGATGGGCACACAGTTTATTTTGTCCAAGGTACCTCACGTTTTTCATAAAAATTTTCTCTCATCTTCATCACGAATTTTAAAGTAACTAAGATATGGGTGAAAATAAACGATTATTGATAGCACCTTCCCAAAAACTAGATCATGGCGATGAAGGAGAGCAAGGATGTGGATGTTCAGTGGGCCATTTTGGCAAAGCTTTGTTATTTTAATTTTATATTTATTTTATCATTATATATCCACACATACCCTCAGCTAGAAAGAGGCAAATAGTGTTATGTGAAGAGAAAGAAATCTCTCTGGGGAATTGTTTGTCAGACCACAGAGATGGACTGTGGCACCTTGAGGCCTCTGTGTGGTGAAACCCTCTCCCTTTGTGCTGCCATCCCATCTCACTGGGATCACCAAGCCATTCCCAGTTTAGCAGCACACCCAGAACTGGTGCTGACATGGCAGGACACCCTGATCATCAATGCCAGCTGAAAACACAGCTCCGTGTTCTGCTGCTGAGAGTCCAGCACAGATCAGATCCTGCAGATCCCAGGGAGTGCTGGGATGGAGATCTGCCAACACAGCACATGGCACAAGTGAAACAAAAGAGCATCAAAAGGACATCAAAATGCAGGAAATCACTTTTCCCACTTGTTATGGCATTACTTGCATACTTCTAGACCTTGCTCATATGTATGCTCGTGTTTAGAGAATCCCAAGTATGACTGTTGTAATGATACAGCCAATCTGAGACCAGATAAAATAATCACCAGTGATTCAGTCATTACTGCATGATTAAAAAAAAAAAATAGTTGTTGTCTAAGATACTGAATTATGCCATTAGAGATGCAGCTGCTTTCCTTGATACCAGACCTTCCTTCTCTCTGGAAGCTTTTTGTGAGTGGCAGTGACTCCAAATTAATGCATCATTTTTCCAAGTGGGTTCTTCTCTATCATGGAGTTGTTTTAGTATTGTTATTATAAGCTTCCATAGAGATAACATTTTTAATAGCCTGTTCTATTTTAGCTCATAGCCCATGCCTCAATTCTATCAGAAAATGGTCTGCAGAGTCACCAGGGTATAAGAATCTGATTAGAAAACTTGGTGCTCTGCTTTTTTAGAAAGGATCTTTGTGTTCTCCGTAGCAGAGGAATATGAGCTATGCAGTGAAGTTACAATACACAGGACTAATTCAAAATCTCAATGACTACTCACTTATTCAAACAACCATCCCTAGGGAGAATAATTGAGCAAAGTGCTTATGGGTAGTCTCATGATAACATCTTTGCATTCCTGCAATGCCTTTCTTGCCAAGATATTTTACAAGTAGATACAACCCAAGGGTTGTAGAAATAAAAATTACTTTAGCCCAAATAATGCTGCTTTCAGTGGTATAAGTCAGGATTTTTCCTTCTGATTTTTTTCAGGCTTTGACAAAGGCTTGACATTGTTTATCCTGAAGTCTCATTTCTGATTGACTGATGGCTATGGCTATAAGGAGACACAAATTGGATTAAATCAATTCTTCACCGTGGGAAGTAATGCCCATTGTCTTAGATTCTAACCTTCTATGCTAATTTCTGAGAGAAATGAAATAAAAGGCTTAAAATTCTGTATGCTAATCACACCTTATACATCCTTATGAAGATCTAATTATAGTAGAATTACCATCGATTTACTAAAAGAAGCCCAATCTATTTCATATCATGCTGTCCAAAAAGTATTAAAAAGTTGGGCACTGTATTAGAACACTTTCAATGTTGGCTTTCATCATTACATGCACAAGCTATTGCCTAAGTGAGCCAGTGACTGAATAATAACTTGGTTAATAATCTTTTGTCAACTGTAGTATCTCATCTGGAGGGTTATCATAATAAAGACAGTAATTGTTTCTTCAAAGTAGCCATTAGAGAGTTGTGTAACCACTACCATTCTAATTAGAGCATTCAAGATTAATTTCAAGAACAGCATTCCCTGAGAGTTCAGTCACAGGAGACACTCATTTAGAAAGAGATAAAGTTGTTGCCCATATAAATATATAGAAATATATATATGTATATATACAGTGTGTCTCATTAGCTGGGATACTACACTCTTAATAAAGCAGAATTCTGTAGCAAGTAGAGAGGAATAAAGTACTGAACTCACTTTTCCAAGGTCATTGATCTTCCTGGGAACTGAAGAATGATCTCCTTAGTGTTGTCTAATGCCCAGATCACCAAGATCTGCATTTCAGATGTGCATCCTTGGAGGAAAATGCTTCTTTATATTCTGAGAGCACCTGGGCTGCAGGTGCACCTTTGGCAGTGGCCAAGAGTGGGACAGGGAGCTTCTCCAGAAGTACCTGGTGCAGAGTGACCAAACCCCTCCTTCACTTACCCAGGCTGATTAGCATGGTAATGTCAGAGTTGTCCTCATGCAGGCCAAGTTTATTGCAGGCAGAAAGATATAAATCAGCCTAAATTCACTGTGTGATCACAGAGAAAGAGACAAATGGCATTGTTTGTTCTTGGTGAGAGTTGGGGCAGGGCAGTGGAAATGCCAGCACATGAGGGTTTCATGCTGGGTTCATTTCTGTGTGCTGATTTCTTTATCTGCAGCACTTACAGGTGATAAAAGCACTGAGAGACACCAGGTGGGGATGCTCGTGCTGCTCTTGGTGCCCTGCTGAGGTGGCAGTTTGCTTCTGGTCAGCTGGGATGGATTCAGCTTTGTGAGCTGGATAAACATCAGTCTGCTCTGGAGTGCTCAGGGCAGAACTCTCTGAACTGGACTGGTGGCCTAGCAGCCCAATTAAATTCCTGATTTAATTTGTTTGGATTCCAGTGAATTTAAGGGAAGCTGGGGTCCATGTTTGGACCTGAAGCTGAGTGAAGGAGACATTTCTGCTTAGCCAGAATCAGCTGCTGTTATCTAGGATGATGCAAAGTGTCCAGAAACCAAAAGCTGTTGCCTTCTACCTGAGCAATAGTCCAAAAGCTTTTCTGTAAAGACTCTGGACAATCCCCCTTCCCAGAGGAACAAGTGATGTTATATCAGCAGGTGGATGAGCTGAACACACAGGGATCCCCTTCTGAGTGCTGGCAAATTGTGCTTTCTCATGCATGAAGGTGTTCATATGGCTGCTCACAATCCAGCACATTTAAAACATCCTCATTCTTCTCAATAGCTCTTGATTTTCACTTGAAATGCAGAAGACATGCACACTGGAGCTACATAAAATATTCTACATGTGCTGTGCTGATATGCTGTCAGGTCCCATTGCCTGAATAATAATCCCTTTTTTGATGTGCAAAATTTTACATTTCAATCAAAGGGTCTTATTTTTCATTGCCCAATTCCTCTATGACCAAAGCTTTCACAGTGTTCTTTCTATGCTTTATATAAACCTACATTTACCTTACACTTTACCTTTTTCTTGCTTACTCCCCCACACCTCTGCAAGCAGCTTCAATTCTAATACATCCAGAGAGACAATTTATCAGCAAAAATAGCATTGCACCTCTCTAGAATTGTTATCTTGGGGTAGGTGAGCCACTTCATCCAACTCACTATCAACAGGAAAGGAAGGATGTCCATAACATTTTTATTTCAACTTCTTGCTAGTCTAGAAATGGAAATATCCTCTCTCAGGGAACTCTTTCCTTTTTTTTTTTTTTTTTTTTTTGTTCTGTTTTAAATCATTAAGTGAGCCATAGATGAGAAAAAAAAATCTAAAATTTCAGAAGAGGTGAAAAACAATACAATCATAATGTTATGTAACTTCTTTCCACTATCTGATCTCCCAGGATAGCAGGAAATAGGAAATATAGTTGAAGATGATTCATCACATGCCCAGAACAGATGTTCCTCAATTTGAAACATATCATGCCAGCCAGGGAAATGGAGCTGTGCTGGGTGTCAGAGGCAGTTACATTTGCCTGACAGATACTCCACGCTTTGCAATAACATTACTGCTAATGAGACTCTACTGCTGGTGTGCAGTTCTTTGTTTTGCTGTTGATGCAGAGCAGTCAGGTCTGCTTGGTGCATCCATTAGCAGTAAAGCCCTGTGTGTGTGTGGTATTTCTAAATTGAATTATAATGCAAAACACAGGCGCCATCCTCACTTCATTTTTCAAGCCTTGCCTGTGCAGTCTCAAAACCAACAGTTAATAAAGCAATTTCCTCTGCTGCATAGAGTTAAAGCACCTGATTTATTCCCTTTAGGAGAGCCCTTCCTGTGGCTGACCTTTGAGCAGGGCTGCAGCTACAGCCCTGCAGCAGCCCAGCCTGGGTGTGGCTGTGTCCCAGTGCATCTCCCAGAGCTCCAAAGGCTTCTTGCTGAGACCTCAAAATGCTGAAATGCCAATCTTCACCTGCTCCTTCACCAAATGCAGGAGTGGCAAGAGGCTTCTACTTCTGCTCTGAAACAAAAAGCCATTATGAATGGGGTAAGGTGAGCAAACAGGATGTGACAGCTACAGGATGCTGAGATTCACCAGGACAGCTGGGGAAATCCAGGGCACTTCAAACTCAGCTGAAGATCTCTACTGAAAAATGCTCAATAGGGATTTTATGAGGATAAAAGGGACCACAGGGGAGCTTGTCCTTCCTTGTTGATGAGCAAGGTTTGATGAACACTTGGTTTTCCTGTTAAGTTCTCAGGCAGAGAACTGTGTGAAAGCACTGACAGAGTTCTCTGCTCCTCGTTGATGGAGAGTTAGGGATCAGAATTGCCATTTACCAACTGGTTATAGCTCCCAAGTTAAATTCTGTACTACACATAGCTGAGGTTAGAGAACTGGCAGGAAATTTTGACCTTATTTGGGATTATTTACCTTTCAAAGCATTATTAATAGGTTTGGAGGTTTTGTTCTGGTTTTGGTTTTGTTTATTTGTTTGTTTTTTCTGTAGTGGTTCTTTATGGGAATAATTCAAATTTTCCGGTTGATGCCTTTAATGAATTTCTCGTTATTGCTGTAGGAGGTAAAAGAATTAAAAAATATTCCATTTTTAAAGAACATCAAATGTTGAACATTGTCAAAAGCCAGTCATTCACCATCACAAACAGATTTATACTGGTTAGCAAGATCAACTTTTATTGTGAATGTAGTGTAAAGGCGCCTGACAGCCACAGAAAATTCAAAGGACACATAAACTGACAAAGTTCTTCCTTTAGCAACAGATAAATGCACCGAGAGCAGCCTGGAGGCAGGGGCTGCCGTGTTTAGCTCAGGAAGAACAGTTTGTGTTTTACACGGGGCTCTGATCTCTTGGAAGTGCAAATGGGCTGATTTGCTGAACACACTGTGGCAGCCCCAGAGCAGCAGCGAGGGGCTGGCAGCTGCAGATCGGCTCTGGGAGGAGGGAAATGTCCCTCTGAGCTGGGACATCACCTGTGCCGGGACACTCACCTGTGCTGGGACACTCACCTGTGCCCTGCAGCCACGGCACTGAAAGGGTTAAAGCAGGACACACGGACTCTGCATCCACAACATCTCAAATGGAAATCAATCCCTGCTCCTGGAGACTTAAAAGCCTCGTGGAAGACTTCAAATAGGGTTAAAACAGAGCTGAGGGGGAAGAACAAATAAATCCTTCTTTGTTTTTCTTGCTGTAAAAGGAACTTCAGCACATCAAGGAGTAAAATTTGAAAACGGCTGCTTGACAGTTTAACATAAACAATTCCAGTGATGAAAGCACAATATGGGCATAATTATCTGTTCAAATAAATCTGATTGATGCTAATGAGCATTTGAACAATTCATTAAGCAGCAAGGGTTTTTTCTGGCCAATTTTCTTCGGTAAGCAAAAATGACACATCCAAACCTTTTATGAAGTACATCATCTCCCTGTGTACCTTCCCATCCTCTACAGAGATCCCATCTCTGAGAAGGTGCTGCATCTCCAGCAGGGAGGACACTTATTATTCCCAATATTCCCCCTGGACACAGTGGCAGCTGCTGGAGCTAAATTTGGGGTGAGAAAATGCTTTTTCGTGGGAGTGTGCTCCTAATATCTGTTATTTAAATACAGTAACCAGAAGAAAATCCAGAATGCACTGGATGTGGATCAGATTCAAATTGTGTTTAGCTGCCTATTGCAAATACCAGACATTTAATTCCATTTGTGCATCTCCTAATAAATTATCTTTGAAACCCTCAGTTCCAGAGCTCGTGGCAACTGATTGCTCAGGAATTTGTGCCCAACATTGTTTTCCCTTTCTTCTCTTAGGCAGACAAAACAGAAATGTTAACTAAGCAGTCCAAGACAGAGAAACAATAACACATTATTCAAGGGACAATTTGCATAGGGATATGATAGAAAGTGTGGCAAAAATTCACAGAATATCCAAACTCCCACTAAAGTGCTGTGAATATCAAGCACACAGTAATGAGGACTGGAGTGCACATAATTTCTTAGCCAGGAGAGGGCTGAATTCTGGTTGTGCCTTACCAGCAGCACTGAGTGTTGTTCCATCCTCAGCCAGCACAGGGATCACCTTGCCCTGTGCATCCCAGGCAGGGTCACCTCCCTTCCCTGCAGAACTCCTGCTTGAGGGGGTCTGGTATTTCTCTGTCTTTCACAGCACATTTGTGTCTTATTTTTTCCTTCTAAGATGCCTAATATTCTCAAAAATTCTCAGAAGAAAATGCCTCCAGCATGCATGGATCTTCCTGAATGCCAATGAATTTTCTGACATATGTTCCTCATGTTAAAGAGTAATTTTAGTCATTGGTAAACACTATTTACTTGAGGAAATAAAAAAATATTTCTTCTGGAAAATCATTCAATTAACCCATGTGTCCACTTCAGCTCATTAGTCTGCAGTGAATAAACAGGGATGTTGTATTTGAATGAATGTCTGTACCTCCTGCCAGTGTAAATCCATTTATCTCCCAGTACTTGGGCATACACTTGAGCACCTTATATTTAGACTGCATGAAGCTTTGTTTCTGGGTTTTGGATTTTTTTTTAAGTGCTGTTTGAGGAAAAACACCATCCAGGATTTTCCCTGAGTAGTGCCTGACATCTTGCAAGGGAATTCAGATGAGGCTGTGGCAGCAAAGCTCCCCTTTGATGCTCCAGTGGTGCAGCCAGGGGGCAGCTCTGGCTGGAGCTGAGGAGGAATTTCCTCCATAACCAGCACAGGGAGTGGAGCCACCAACCCCAGCTTGGAAAGGGTCCCTCAGTGGCTGTGCTTTGGGACAGAGCTGGAAAAACTCCTGTGTGTCTGTAGACATGGACAGAGATGCTTTTCACTCCATTTTCCAATCCATTTTCCACTCCATTTCTCAGGAGACACCAACCCAGAGTCCTGGCAGAGGGGTGCGTTTCCCAGTGCACAGTTTGGGCTTTGTCAGCTGCTGCAAAAAGATGTTTTAAGAACCTTGAAAGTATATCCAGTTCTCTCCCATAGAGAGAAAGTTAAAAGCTCTCATGGCCCAGCAGATGAGACTTTTCCCTCTCTCTGGTGAAGGCAGGACAAGGCTCCAATGGTTTAATGTGTTTAGAATTGGATATAGATTTTTAGGAATTGGATATAGATTTTTAAAAGAAGCTCAGAAGATTTAATTCTTGCCATCTCCTTGGTCACAAGGAGCTATTTATTACAAAAGAAAGATGAAAGATTTTTAATTGAACTCTGAATTAATTTCAAAATACATTCTTTTCTTTACATGAAAGGCAATTTTTTGTGTATCCATGTTTCACACATATATTCCAGAAAACTGCCTTTCATGGAGGCTCAGGCACTGAACTGCCTGTGCTGTAATGATTTTTGGTTACACAGAAACCTCACTTGATATAACCAATAATGAAAGCACATAATGGAAAAATGTTTTAAAGCCATTTCTCAAAAAAGCCAGCAAAAGCCTAATAACAGCTTAAAACCTGTTGAGGTAAATTCTTGAGATTTGGAAGTGCTGGCTGTAAACAATTTTTCTCAGTATCTTGCCCTGGAGATCCAATTTGTTATTATTAAACATACTGAGGTATTCTTGTTAAAAGTAGGACTAAAAATAACTTCCAGCTTGTATTGCACTGGTATTTTTAGGTCTAAGGATTTTTCCCTCCTATCAATTGGTGCTTTGTATTAATTAATTTTCAGTGGCAACTTCATTTTCTCCTTCGTGGCTCGATTTCAAAGAAATTTCGTTTTGACAGATTTTGGGTGTTCTGTTCTCAATCATTGCAGCATGGAAGAAAAAGCTCTGCTGTAAAAAGAGCAATGCATTTGTTAATCAGCTGTTCCTCATTTGTCAGAAAAAAAAATCCAAAGAACTGAGGTAAAGTTTTTATGAGGGAGATAGACATGCTCCAAGCACAGTGGTTTTTATTGTCTTTTCATGGCAGAATAAATGACCAGGTGAGAGTCAATGTGATCATGGCATTACAAACCCCAAGTTTTATTTGCAGCATTCAAGTGTTTGGCTATATAATGATGAGAATCATTACTTTTTAAATTGCACTGCAGTGCACTGGGGGCCCAGTAAATGGCCAGATCTCCGGGTGGTTGGGTAAGAATTGCTCAGATAGAGGAAAAACCTCTTGTTATTCCAAAAGATTCCATCTTAAGATCAATTTTCAGTATCAGAAATATTGTTAATCCATGCAAACATTACTGTAATGCTAATCCCTGTGATACTCATTGGTTTGTTTGTGATATTCTTGGTGCTACTGGGTTGTATGGAGTAAAGATAGGTACAGTGGGAATGACTGGTTCTGTGGGAATGACAGGTCCAGCTGGGGTTGACTGGTTCTGTGGGGTTGTCTGGTCCTGTGGGATTGACTGGTACACTGGGAATGACTGGTCCAGGTGGGAATGACTGGTCCAGTGGGATTAACTGGTCCAGATGGGAATGACTGATCCAGTGGGATTGACTGGTCCAGTGGGATTGACTGGTTCTGTGGGGTTGTCTGGTCCTGTGGGGTTTCCTGCTTCCTCCTTGCCCTGGGCTGCATTTGAGGTGTCCCTCTCGTGGCAGAGCAGCTGCAAAGCACAGGCTGGCACGCTCTGCCATGAAGGGGAGCAGCTCCTCAGGGAAGCAGGACGAGTCAGAGGCTGGGGACACCCTGCAGTGTCTCTCTGAAGTGCTGCCAGCTCGGTGCAGTCAGGAAGGGCCAGACTGAGACGTGCCACCATCCTCCTCCTCCCACCGAGTGGGAGTGCAGCACTCAGGATGTGTGCCCTATTTTCTGTTCCTCCAAAGCTGGGAGGAGCAGCCCTGCTCTGCTGCTGCCTTTGTCCAGCTCCCAGTGGATCCAGGAGCAGGGACAGCTCCCCAGAATGTCTGAGGGCAGGGGCTGAGGTGGTTTCTCACACCTGGGGTGGTGGAGCCACCCTTCAGTCCCTTCTGTAAGCTGGAGGGCTCACTTGGGAGCAGATGGCTCCTGAGGAGCTGTCAGTGCTTCTGTCAGGAGGGTATGGGGGACACAGGGGCACTGCTGACAGTACATATGTGCTCTTACTCTAGGGCTTGGACTGAGTAAATAAATCTTCTTCATTCTTCTTTTTTTTTTGTTTTTAAATATTCCTCCCTGCAGGGAGCTTTTTTCCCCAGTCTGGCAGTCTGGGAACAAAAGAAAGAATTTAATAGCTCCTGGCTTCTAATCTCAGGGCAGGCAGAAAACTTCACTGTGACCCTGAGCAAATTATTTAAACTCTTAACATCAAATTCACCTCTATTCATGCTCTCTGCAACCTCAATGTCATTATATTGAGAGCTTAATTTGTTCTACATTCCCTCATATGTAATCCCAAGATCAGTGCTTGTCTTTCTCATAAGCATTTTGCAAGGAAAGATTCCTCTTCTGGTTTTGCTACAAGTCTGTGCTTTGAAGTAGTGCAAGAACTGTGGCCTGTGTCCATCCCAAGGTTTTGGTCTTCAGTATTTGGGGTGAGCTCATGGATGAAAGCACACAGTGGCTCCCAGTGCTCCCTGTGTTTTCAGCTCCTGCCTCATTTAAGTTTCTGGCTCTGATGAATTAGGAGAAGCTTTCAGACCAAGGACAGTGGATACAGGCCCCTTGCCTCTGACACACCCTACAGGATTGTATGATGCATAAAAACCACAATCTGTGCTTCCAGGCACAGTTATTTGCCTCTTAGATATAGGAGGGAGGTGCATTAGGCCTTAAAAGGTGCAAGAAGCTCATTTTTGTGTTGGTTTTACCACTGAATGTTCATGGGAAAGCAGCAATTTCCAGTTTGTGGCTGGCTGGCTGCAAACAAGGGCTACTGTGCATTTAGATTACACAGTCTTGTGTCTATCCAGGGCTGCTTGTTTATAAAAGAGTCAAGACCAGCCACCCTGAACGACAGCAAACAGATTCTCCTTAGGATTGTGCTTGAAGTGGCGAGATCAAAACCCTGCAGTGGGTAAATAGAAGCTTGTTGTGCTGATGGCTTTTGCTAAGTTGTATTTCTTCTGAATAAATTGACAGCAACCTGAGAAATTCTGCTGGGACTCCACTTGAATTTCTGAAGTATCACCTAAGCAGGAGCCCAGGCTTGCTTTATTTTATGCTTTTCCCAGAAGAAATATGGCAATATCTGAAGCCTGGGTTGGTTGTTTTTTTTTTTTTTTTTTTTTTTTTTTTTTTTTTTTTTTTTGTTTATTTTTTTGGTGAAGTACCACTTTCTCTCACTCTTTCACTGCATGCAGCTATTTAAATCTCCCACTCTAAGTTTTTTTTGTAGGGCAATTTAGGCAAACATTTGCTCCTGCTCTTGCACAAATATGAGTTTTCCCAGCTGAAATATTTTCAGATTGTCACAAATTTGGGAGGTTTTAAGAATATATTACAGGCCAAGTCACTTAAAAATGGACAGCATGAGTGCAGAATGTGCATTCCTATTGCTGAGAATAGGTGAGCTCAGGGTGTCCCAACGCCCATGAGTGGGGCTGAGGGGCTGCACAACCACTGCACTGGAGGAGACACCTTGCAATCCCTTTGCATGGAATTCTCATGGGGCATTCACACCCAGGGGTGCCAGGGGTGTTTAGGGGATGGCAGGAGAGGTGGAGAGCAAAGGGAGGGAATGGATTGGAGCATTTTTTTCTTCAAATATCTTTTGAAAAGGGAGAAAGCAGCAAGGTGGCCGTGCTGCTGAGAGCCCAGGGCTGGCACACCAGCAGCTCCATCACTCAGTGCCTGCGAGGGCTGGGCATTCCCTGCTCGGCCGAGCAGCAAACAGAGCCCTCAGGGCATTGATCCCCGGGAGGGAGGGCAGGATCACACCCAGCTCCTGCAGCGCTCTGCCTCAGGCTCCTGCTGCACCAGCAAGTGTCACTATGGGCTTTGCTATGCAGCAGGAGAGGAGGGACGGGAGTTTTACAGAACAGGGAAACCCTGCCTTGCACACCTGCACCCAGCGACCCTCAACTCCACTCCTGCTCTCCTTGACAAGGTGACCTGAAATTACTTGTTAAACCTGGAGTCCTTTTAATGGCAATGTCATGTGACAAAATCCAATTTTTTAATTTTTTTTTTTTTTTTTCTCGTGGAATGGATTCCTGCTTGTAATAACCATGGTTTCATTTTCAAGATAGTGTGGCACCAAGTGTGCTTGGTAAGCCAGGCTTTTAAGTTCAGGCTTGTCAGATTTTCAGATTTGGATTTGTGAGTGGGTTTATTTGGTATATTGCTACTTCTTCAGACAAAAAAAATGAAATATTTATTAATTTAGAAAAAGGAGTGAAGTGAAATCTGTGACTGTAATTTTATTTCTCCTCTGCCTTTTCAGTGTTGTTGAATATTTTGGCAGCATTTTCAATGTATTTAATATTAGATGGGGAAGTGTGAAAATGGAAATGCATTGGGGAAATGGAAAAACACCAACATTCCTGTTACTGAAACAAAACTAAATTATTATGACAAATATTATCATGAATATGGAAAGGAAGCAAGATAGTATTTTCTCCTCCAACTACCTAGCCACAGTTTTGGTGTTCCACAAAAAGAAAATTCAGTCACATGCCTGTGAAACTGAGATGTTAAGTTCTTAAACAAATATTATCTGCAGGAGACATGAAACTCCTTAAAGATACTACTAATAAACATTTCTTCCTTTCCTACATAAATATTTATTTATAACTCTTTGTACCCATCTGATTTAGGGCATCACAAAATCCCAGAAATTACACTTAACTTCATTAATCTGTGTGTAGAACTGGTGTTTTGGGTGGAATTCTCCCCATGCTGGAGTCAACCCCTGTGGTTTCTTATCAAGCTGGGATCCCGCACTTGATTTCAGAGTCAGGTGCTGTGTACATTTTCCTAAATCTGGAGGTGTGGAGGTGTGGAGGGCTGGCACAAGGGCAGGGAGGGATGGAGGGATGGAGGGAGGGAGGGATGGAGCGATGGAGGGATGGAGGGATGGAGGGATGGAGCGATGGAGCGATGGAGGGATGGAGGGAGGGGTGTTAGCAGTGGCTCTGGAACAGATGCAGACAGCTCAGAGCACTCACTCACTCACTCTCTCACTCACTCACTCACTCACTCACTCTCTCACTCACTCACTCACTCACTCACTCACTCACTCACTCTCTCACTCACTCTCTCACTCTCTCTCACTCTCTCACTCACTCACTCACTCACTCACTCTCTCACTCACTCTCTCACTCACTCACTCTCTCACTCACTCACTCACTCACTCACTCACTCACTCACTCACTCTCTCACTCACTCACTCACTCACTCACTCACTCACTCACTCTCTCTCTCACTCACTCTCTCACTCACTCACTCTCTCTCCTTCCCACAGCTGGAATCTCCTTTGTCCCTCAGGTCTGATGAGAGGCTCTGAGCTGCCTTTGGGGCTGGCAGCATTTCAGGGCACGAGGAGCAGGAATGCCTCCACTGCTCTGTTGAGCTCATTCCTGCTGCAGCCTGCAGCCATGCAGTGCTGCCTGGCCAAGTACACTGCAGAGGGACATTGATGGCAGCAAGAATGACTAACTTCAGGGAGGAGAATTACAATTGTTTGACCTTTCATAGTCTCTTTTCATCAGCTCTACAGAAAAGAATATCATAGCTCAAAGCTCTTGTTCCCTCAGGTTTCTTTCACTTTAATAACATTCCTGCATGGATGTAATAAAAGTCTCTTTTTTCATGAGCTCGTTTTTCTCCCTTTATTTCTGCTTGCCATTCTTGACTTCACAGATCATGACCAGGACAATAGTAAAAATCTCAGACAATGCTGGAGGAGGCAGCATTTTTGTCTTAGCCACCAAGTGTCCCATTTCCATTGTGTTCATTACAATGTGCCTCATAAAACATTTGATATTATAGATTCAGAAGGTCAGCTGCTGGGGTGGCTTTGGAGGAGCACCTGGAGTAATCCTCAATAATCAAACCCTGCTCATTACTACCCTAAGCTTACAAGCTTTGCTAAACCATGGAGCCCTTTTTATCAGCTGGCTGCTCTTCTTCTGGAACAAAATGTTGTCACAAAGAGCTGTTCATTTGTAACAAGCACAAAGAAACGTGAATTTGTTGACTTTATGATCAGCTCATGGAACTCATTTCCTCAGGAGGTCATCAAATTTTGCCTGCTTGTTCTATTAGAGAAAAAAAAGCTTGGTCAAAGAGAACTCCTCCAAATACACATTCTTTTAGTCCTTCCCCCATCCACTCTAGGAAGCTGTTTGCTCTCTGTACCTGAAGTTTCCCTCAGTACTCTGTGCTCATGCTTTGAAAGAGAGGAGATAAAATCATTAGGCTCTGTCTAACCCCTGAGACTGCAGTGATTTTAACCTGGTTTCTTCTAGGGCAATTCTAACCTGAGGTGATCTGTGCTGAAGGACCTGATCTTTTGGGCTGAATGTGTTTGAAAACCAGCTCCAGGCACATTTTCCTCAGGAAGAAGACACAACACTGGTACAAAAATGTGCAGCAGGATTTCTGGGTCATGGGGCTTATGTGCCCACCTTGCTCCTGGTATTTTTGTGTTTGAGCCTTGCTGCCCATGCTGGGTGGCAGGGCAGAGGAGTACCAGGCATTTCTGATTTCTTACCATCATATTTCCATAATGCATGAAAAAAATGCTTCCAGCAGCCCACACTGCCATGGAAGGCTCAAGGTGAAGAAGGCAGAGAGAGGAGGGAGATGGAAAATTGTGTTAAAATTAAACAAATATTCTTAAAATGCACAGGCATTATGGCATGTCCTCTGCAGTGTGGTTTCATAGCTGGAACCCTCTTTACTTACAAATTGATGCTTCACAAGATGTTTTCATCATCTTTCACATCTAAAGCAACATTCTGCCATTTGGTTCTTAGGAATCTCTGTAATAAACACATGAGCAGCTCATTAAGTCTCACTAAACACTTCTGTGTTAGCTAAGAGTTATTTCATATTTTAAACAGATAAATGGGCCCAGCACGCCTAAATAACTTGTAGAAGATAATCCATCATGTCAGCTGCCTGGTGTAAGTACTCAGGGTAGCAAGTTCTCTCCTTGCAGAGCTGAGGATGCTGCTGGGTTTTCAGAACAGGAACAAGTTCTTTTTTTAACCCCAAGCCCAAGGAGCATCAAGTAAATCTCGTGTTTAACTGTGCTGCTTTCCTTTGCCCAGTGCTCAGGGGACTGTGGCACATACAGTAAATTACTGCAAGCAGAAATCTCCACCAAGGTAACAGGTGCCAAATAAAATATATTAGTCAATAAAAAAACTATTAGAAAGCAAGTCCTTTTAATGTGATTTACAAGAGGCTGAAGTTACAAAGCAGCAAATGGAAGGAAAGAAAATTACACATCAGCAGTAAAGAGGATCACAGTTTTTGTGGTAGATACTGGAAAATAAAGGAAAAACTCTATGTAGGCATTGGCCACGGCCTGCTAACATTCATTCCCACAGGAAACAGTGCAGAATTTGAAAGGGAGATGACAGGGAGATTTATTTCTTGTGGTCAAAGCTCAAGCACAGAGGCCACGCTCTGATCACCTTCCCCTGTTCCCTCTGCCCTGTGTGAGCAGAGAGGTTTGTGGGGAGGAAGTTATTGTTTGATGTGGACAAGGATGGGGGGATTAAGGAGAGGAAGTGATCAATTAATAACAATTCCTGGCAGGACAAATTCACAGTGCCTTGGAGCTGCTGCTGAGCTGGGGGACCTCAGCTCAACACAACGGGGACTCTGGCTGGAGCACGAGGCCACTGCTGAGAAAAGAGGGGTTCTGGGGAAGAGAGAGAGGTTCTGGGGAGAAAAGAGGGGTTCTGGGGAGAAAAGAGGGGTTCTGGTGAGGAGAGAGAGGTTCTGGGGAGAATAGAGGGGTTCTGGGGAGAAAAGAGGGGTTCTGGGGAGAATAGAGGGGTTCTGGGGAGAATAGAGGGGTTCTGGTGAGGAGAGAGGGGTTCTGGGGAGAAAAGAGGGGTTCTGGTGAGGATAAAGATGTTCTGTTGAGGAAATTTGGGTTCTGTTGAGGAATGAGAGGTTCTGCAGAGGAAAGAGGAGCTCTGTTGAGGAAACAGGTTTTTTTCTCACTGGGCTGAGGGGTGGCTGTGAAAACCCCATTTTGCCACAGTCCTGAGGACTGGGAAATCCCTTTGCTGAGGTGAGAATGGATGAGAGCAGTTATGTAATGGGCTGGCGTTTTTAAAGAAGGATTTTCAGGATCTGTAATAAATCCAAACATGGAATGCTAATGTTGACAGAAGAGATTTCTGCTGCTATGAACCAAAGGCTGTTTGCACAACAGCTCAGAAGCAGGAAATCTCCCAGAGGTGATGCTGAATAAAGCATGTGCATAAGTAGTGTGTTAGTTTAGCTCCTGGTCTGTGGTGGAAATGAGTGCCCTCATAAATTCACACCAAAAAAGAAAAAAATAAAAAAGAAAAAAAGAAATGGGAAGGCTGCTTTGAACCAATTTGTCTAAATGATGTTATATGATTATGTGTGGAGGCTGGGGGGTGGCAGGAGGAAAGGAAGGCACAAAAACCTTGTCAGATTTAAACACCCACTCTGTGCTCTGGGAAGGCCAATTCCATCCCTGCACTCTGAATTAGTGCCCTGCTCCTTGGAGCAGCAACAGCAGGGCCTGCTGCAAAGGCAGCAGCACAAAATCAGTGATCTGTGCACTGAGCTGCTTCTGGGTCAGTTTGTAGTGTGGCAAAATACTGCCAGAGCCACACTTTGTAATTAAGTGATTATTTTACACACATTTTACAGAGTCTGTCATTACATGACTGATATTCTGATGGCTTGAGTTTGTTTCATTGCCAGGTTGGTCTTAGGATATTAGAGGTTTGAAGATAAAAATTGTTGTTGTTCATGTTTCCCTTAAAATCTCCTGAGGCTGATCAGTTTATCTTTGAGGAGAGATGCACCTGGCAGTCACACAAACAAACAAACAAACAAAAGAAAATAGGAAGGATATTGCTACACAAATACATGGATAGTGGAACTATGTCTCATCTGTGATCTGATGTGTTCTCTCCAGGCTGCTGCCTTAGCTGAGTTTCAGAATTTTCTTCATGATCCAGTGGGGTTTAGAAGGGCCATGGAAGAGTTGCCTCCACTGCTGAGCAGAGAGAGGCTCTGAGAGCCAAAATCTGCTGCCAAGCTGAACTCAAACAGCTCTGGGGTGACAAAGTGCCAGCTCCTGTGGGACTGCCTGCATGGGATGCACAGCTCCATGAAAATGAGTTTATCCACTCTGAAAATGCATTAATGGGCAGAGCTCACCAAAGGAAAAGTCAGTTCTCTGTGAGTGCCTGGAGGGAAATCTGCAGACTGACTGTCCTTCTGTGTTCTCTCCTTCAGGAGATGTGGCCAAGGATGGGAAAGACAGGCTGGACCTGGGCTGGAAGAGCTTGTGCCCATGAGGATGGTTCTGCTGAGAAACTCATGGTGAATTGAAAAGCCTGACAAGAAAAGTGAGTACAATAACTGAAGTATTTTTAGACCAAAGCGTCTTGGGAAACCAATTTTGGAATAATCTGCCTCCCAGAAAGTGCAATTAAAGTCACAACATTTAGCATCATCAGCTGCTTGTTCCCTATAGCTCAAATTTCATGTATTGCACCAATTTGCAGAGTTGTGTCTCCTACACAGAGGGAAAACAATATGCAAAATATTTTGTTTGTGAAGGAGGCTGGAGATGATGTTAAAATAACATGTAATGGGAGGAAAGATTTCTGCCAGATGATTTTTTTATCTGGTCACAATTCCCAGTAGAGGAGGCAGCACTGAGTACCAGAATATCATTTAATTTCAGGCAAGCATTTGCTTCAACTTGCCTCAATTTCATACAGACCTGAGATCTGTAGTAGTGTAGCTGGGAAAGAACTTGTGGAAAACCCAGAAGAGCCATGGGGAGGATTCAGTTGAGAGTGGGTCTGTTTGTCTGTACAAAATTTGGCTGTCCAGGGTGTAAAGTCACTGTGAATAACTCTACGTCTGAAGAAAATTCAGGGTGAAGCACAGAAGTGTGGGAAATACTGGGGAAATTTGAGATGCTGAAGAGTAGGTAAGGAATGAAATAAAATCAATCAGCAGGACAACTGCTTTGATTTGCCACTGGTGGAATAAAACATTTATAAATCTGGTAAATCAAATACACTGCACAAAGCATGGACTGGCAAACTCACTGGGAAATTACCCCTGGGTTGTGCACAGTTTGATAGAGGAATAGTGATTTTCATGTGTCTGAGGAAGCAAACAGATCTAGAAAGGGCACCAAAGAATGGTACAACTGTGGGACTGCCAGGACAATTTGCAGCCTGGCTGTTCTCAAAAACACTCTGAAAATTGGGGGGCAGATCTTCATCTGCTTGGGAGTGAATCAAGCTAATTATCACAAAGCACCTGCCTGGCCTCTGCTGCTTCTCTGCAGCCACAGACAGCTTGTATAAACAAGCACATGCAACCAAGTGTCTTGTTTGCAAATAACCCTCTGAGTTCTGAGCTGGTAATTTTGGTGATTCATTGACTGGACAACCAGTCAACCCCCTCACCTCAGCTTTGATATCCTCCTCTCATCCCCAGGCAGAAGAGAGTGTGCTGCAGCAAGTGTTTATGCACTGCTGGCATTTGCCTTTAGAAATGATAGAAGGAGGATGGAAAAACACTGTGGTGTCTTGCTGGAGCTGCTGTCAGTGCTGAGGCAGATGAGGAATCAGGCAGGAACTCTGTGTGGCAGGGAGGAATCCAACTCCTTTGGGCTGTTCCTGTCAGAGGGGTCCAGTCCAGGCATTTCCATCCATTCTCTCTGTGCTGCATCAGTTCTCAGGTTTGTGCTCTGTCACCCCAGGGCCTGGGTTATTCCTGGCTCTCACACTGGGGACTGTCTTTATGAGGCTTTGCTCTGTATAAATAGATTGGTTCCCCCAGCCTTCTCCTTGCCAAGCCTGGCAGAAACCTTGTGTGTGTCACTGCCAGCACTTCAGCATTAGTTTGCACCTGAAAGTGCAGCAGGACCCCAGAAAATAGAAAAGTGCAACTGGCATGTGATGCTTTGAGCAATAACCCAAATGATGTATTGATATACAGGTGTGAGAGAGAGCTGGGAGGGAATAGAAATCCATGGCAAAAATTGGTCTTTATCTGCCCTGTGCTGTGCTATGAAAAATCCAGCCTTGCAGCCAAATTGGATCCAATTCAGGGATTGTTGAAATGAGCCAGCTCTCTGTTGGTGCTGGCTGAGAAACTACTGAGGTATTATCTGTGTCAGCTCTACTGCAAGAACAAAGACAAATAAAAATTGCATTTGCAAGCTCTGGTAGCCTCAGTGGTGTGGGACAACATTGCCTGACAGCAACAACCCATAAAACACATGGAATGGATCACCTCAGAGTGATTAGCTCCCAAAATAAAGGAGGACCCTCCTGCAAGCCAGAGCACATTTTCCTGAGGGAGTTGAGGGGATCAATAATGTCCCTTTGAAAACCTTTCATTGCACAGGGAGGAAAAAGGAACTCTAGCTGGTTTGGAGTTCTTGGTGGGCTGAGTTCACCATGGCCATAGCTGAAGGTGGGTGGGATCTCACAGCTGCATTCCCAATTCTGGAAGAGCAAAACTGGTTCTGAGCAAGCTCTTGCTGCACTGGAGGTACCCAGCTGGGATGGCTGGGATTTGGGAGCTCAAAACATCCAGGCTGCCAACACATTCTGTGGTTTCTGCTGACCCCCAGCTTTGCCTGCCATCCCCAAGATATTCTATTGAAAGACAAAAACCTTCTGCACTCCCTTGTAAGAACATTATGAGACTTAAACAGCATTCATGAACATGTTGTGAGGATTATCTATGTTTGAAAATTCCACTAGGAAAAGAAATCTACATGTGAATTGCTAAGTAATATAAATCCATTTAACTGAATTTTAGACTAAAGTGATATATTTAATATTTACAGTGATTCTCAATAGGGAAAAACATAAAATATTTGTAAGAGATATTTGCTTTCAGGTTCCACTTGTTTAAGAAATATTTGGTACACTTTATTTTGATTTCTGATCGATTTCTGATTTTGAGCACTGATTGAATTAATTTTTTCAGGCCAGAATTCCAGACCTCTGGGAATTCCTAATGTAAACTCACGAATTAAGATGACAAGGAATTAAACAGGTTATCCAGATTAGATTTGTAATACAAAGCCATTTCATTAATATAAAAGCTTCTCCCAACCCTGAAATGATTTTCTGACCTGTTCCATGGCAAGCTGCTGGCTCTGTTTGAGCAGAGGCAGGTCAGTGAAAGCCAGGCTGGTTTACAGGCAGGAGCACCAATAATGCAGCTCCTGCAGCACCACACATGGAACTGGGACGTTCTGTGCTGCTCCCAGGCTGCCCATGGGGATGGAGCTCACATCTGGTCACATCTGGACAGGGGGGCACTGCAGTCACACCTGCATTGTTGCTGTGAGGGCACCTCTGGGTGGGATTGCCCAGACTGTGCTCCCAAGGGTCCAGCCAGTACAGTGAGGCTGTGGGAAGAAAATGAATGGTTTTTGCTGGTTTTCCCTGGTTTGGTTTCTGAGTTTCATTCTGCAGCAGCACTGCATTGTCTCCCCACAAAACAGTGCCAAACCAATTTGCAATCCAAGCACGAGATCAGTTTCCAAACCAGCTGGAACCTGGATAAGCAGTGCTGACCAGGGACCCTTGTGTTCCAGGCAGGTTTGTTCTGCCAATCCCTCCCCACTTCTGTCCCCAAAACGATGCAGCCTCAAGGCTCAGTGAGGGGCTCTCTCCCATTCCTGTTTTGTGCAGCCTCCCTGGCCTTGCTGCAGGGTTCTTAACCAAACTGCTCCAGAGGTGAAAATCTTCTCCAGTGGCATTTCCAAAAGCCTTTCAGGAATTACTACTGCTGCATCTACAGCAACTGCAGCAAGTCCTGACAGCCACTTAGCAGGGGCTGTACAGAACACAGAAATCAGCTCCCATCACCATCTGCTCTCTGCACAAAAGGAACTGAGGTCACTCAAGTGAACTCCACAGCTTGGAACTCAGCACAGTTTATTGGGTTACCTTGGCTGGGATGTGAGAGGTGCCCCAGAGCTGTCAGGAGCTGATTCTGCAGCCCTGGTAAATGTTGCCACTCTTCCTTCCACACTGCCTTTGTGGCAGATTGGGTCCCAGCACTGATAAAACGTGGTGGCTCAGTGCAAGGATTAATTCAGTGCAGGAGCTGGTTGAAGATGGCAATTAGCCACACTTCTCCTCAGCTGAAAAATTCAGCTCAACTTCCTATTGACAGAGTGCTGCCAGGAATGCCAAATCAGTAATGGAAGGCAATTTGGGATTATGGCAGAAGGCACAGGGCTTCATAAACACACTGTGGGGCTGTTCTGTTCCCTCAGGGGTTGGCCCCATGGTGAGGGTGACATCCTGGTTATGCACAGAGGCAGAATGGCCTGTGCTGCTGACAGCAGGGGTGGCTGCTTTCAGATTGCTCAGCTATGTTTTAACAGGGGCTTGTGAGGATAATTATGGTAAAATTGGAAATGCAGCTCTGGGCAGATGACTGTGATTGTCTACACAGCTTTGGTGGCTGGAAGGTTCTGGGTCCATCCCCAATAGAGTTTGTATGGACAGCATCCCAGCCACAGGCCTGCAGGGACAGAGAGTCCTTGGGAAAGGTGGCAAGGGTTCTGAAATTATATCTGTAATTTGGGTAAAATTTGAGATATGATCCCTGTTGGCTTTGCAGCTCTTGGATGAAAGTTTCTTTGCAGGGTTTATTTAAAAACTCCATTTTGTCCCAGATGTCAGGGCACAGAGAGCACCAGTATAGGTCCTAATGGCCCTGGCCAGGCTCACCTGGAACCTTTCCTAGCACACTGCAATAAACCAGCTGTTTTCTAATGTGACACCAGGGTGTTCTAGGTGCTGAATGATGTGTGTGCCTGTGATGTATGTGCATAACTCCATTAGCACTAATGGCAGCTAATGGGCACAGCCCACCAGAAGAGAAGAGGCTGTTTCTCTGGGTCAGGCACTAATATAAATGGCATTTCAATTTGGATGTCCAACCTTCAATTTAGGCAGCAAGTGCTTCAGATGAATTTCTGACAGCTACAGTGCCATAATTAACTTGAGGCTCAAATGGAATTGTTTATGCTATTTCAGCTGCTTGTTCACATGATTGAGGGCCTCCCTTCCCTTCTGTGGCTTTAGGGGGAACATATCCACTTGCATTTAGAAGTTTTGTTTTGTTGGTCTGCAGAGTAGTACAGAGACATTTATATCAACCCAAAGGCTTGACTCCCTTAAAGTGCATAAATACAAACACATCTCCAACACAGAATGGGTTGGAAGGAACCCTACTCTCCTGCCATGGGACACCTTCCACTGTCCCAGGCTGCTCCAAGCCTCATCCAGCCCATCCCTGGACACTTTTGGGGATCCACGGCAGCCACAGCTGCTCTGGCACCCTGTGCCAGGGCCTGCCCACCCTCTGAGTAAAGAATTTCTCCCTAACATCTCACCTAACCCTGTGCCAGGGCCTCACCTCCTCCTGAGTAAAGAATTTCTAACATCTCATCTGCATGCCTGGCTCACCTGGAGCCCTGCAGGGAGGAAGGCAGTGCACATCTGGAGCTCAGGCTGCTGTGTCATCCATCTGAGTCACTGATTTAGGCCTTGAGATCTTTACACTGAAATATTTGCCTGGTAATTTATCTTTCTTTTTAATTTCCTGAGAAGTTCTCTTGAAGGATATTGCCTCGTAAGAAAAGCAAAATGAAGATTTATTAACAACCAAAGAGGATTGCACATATCCTGTTTAATTTGCTGAGATGTTTCCCTGACCTTTGCTGATTTTGTTTGCACAGAGAGTTCTGTGGGATGCCAGCTCCTCCAGGTCACACCATTTGTATCAGCCTTTCAGCTTCTGGAGGAGTTTGGGGTGAGATTGTGTTGAACCACAGCTGCCACTCAGACAGCAGAAATATCATCTGACAAACCTGACATGTGGCCTGCAGTAGCTACTACATTTTGTGATGTTCTTTGTGGATCTGATTGTTTCAGCACTCATGGCAGTAATTTCCAGTCACTTTGATTATGATTATTTGAGCACTCACAACACTAATCTTTCACAGCATCCTCAGTAAAGCATGTCAGGGTTTCTAAGGTTCTGAATGTGGCTGTTTCTGTAAGAGAGCCCAGCTCCTCTGCTGGGGACACTGATGTGGGTGAGTGTTCAGTTCTGAGGTGCTGGTCATGAATTTGATAGTTGAATATGGAGATTTGTGCTCTGTTAGATTTACATCCTCACTGGGATTGACTGGGGATGTTTCAGGCTGGGGTTACAAATGAAGATTTTAATCTGTGTCATAAATTCAGCATCATGATGCAGCTGCTGGGATAAGGCTGAGATGAGAGATTCCCTGTGTGCTGCTTCAGCTCCTGCTGCTGTTCCATCCAATGTCCATCCCAATGACTGTGTTAGGGGAGAAAGTATTCCTCAGAGTGAATTAAGTGGATATAATCTAATACTTTTTTTTTTTTTTTTTTTTTTAATATCTGATATATTTGAAGAAAGATTTTCAATTATGATACCAGATGTCTAGGGCTGGAGCAGTGGTTGATGTAAATCAGTGTAGCTCTGTTAATTTTGCACTGAATGGAATTTCATTTTAAGTTAGCACCACCCTTTGTACAAGGGAGTGAATGCAGCTGTGAGCTAAGTCACATTCAGACAGTAGGGATGCTGTTTCTCCAGTCTAAGTAAAAAATAAAAATTAAAAAAAAAATAAATCTAACTGTTCAGCTGTAGTTGAACACAATGGATGGATTATGAAGACATTGTGCCTTTCATTATTGTGTTAATATGTATGCAGAAATCAATCAACTTAAACATGATTTACTGTTGTTTTTAGAAAAGGCAGTTAAGGTCTCCTTTCTTCTGGTAAGTAATGTAAATGAGCAGAATATTAAATCCTGCACTATATCCATTAGAAAATCAAGCAGTTAAACAAGTATGAGTGGATTAATTCTCAGAGCAGTTTAAAAGCTTTTCCATTAAGTTATTAACTACACATTAGCAAAGAATAATGCTTAATGAAAAACGCCTTCAATATCCCAAAATACACAAATCAGCAGAACACAGAGATGTTGGCTTGGCTTCCAGACATTACAGAGCAATAGCTGCACTGCACCGTTTATGTGGGACCTCATTAATGGAGCAGCCAGAAGCTGTGAGATCTTTTAGGTATGACATGAGCTCAGCAAGGTAGAAGGAACAGCTAATTATGGTCTGTGAGTGCCAGGGAGCTTCAGGAATGCTGGGGGTGCAGAGGGGTGGGTGAGGGGCTTTTTGTTGTTGTTGTTTCTGGGGGTTTGTTTGTGGTTTTCAGGTGGTCTGGGCTTGTTTTGCTTTGTTTTTTCTGACAGTCTCATTTTGCAATGGAATTGTTTTGATTTTGTGCCCGTCCAAGTGACAGAGTCACCAAGGAGCCGATTTGCACCTCACTCATCAATCTTCATCTTTCACTGCACATCCTCCATCCATCCTCCCCTCCACCCCAGCAGCTGACAAGAGAAACCAGAGGGTCATGTTCAAAATGCCATCCCTGGGCAGAAATGTTGAATGTACTCCTGGACATGGGGCTTTTTTTTTCCCCCCTCATAGAATTAGGTCATGAAAAAGGATAATGAATGTTAAGCAAAGTTAAAAACAGATTTAGAGAGAATTAAAAGGCAGAAATGTAAGATTAGGTTGAACTCACACTTAGAGGGATTAAGAGACTTTTATTTGTCCTTTGATCTCATTTGTGTTGCTGTAAAGATCTTTAGGGTCAATGCTGTGGAGGATTATGATTGTTCTAAATTATTGTTGGGATTTGCAGTCATGGATTACATGCAGGGGAAAGGGGCTCCCATGGAGATTGCACAGAATCCTTACTCATTTCACCCTCTTGTTTTAACTGAGGATACAAATCCCAACAAATGCTCTCCACTCCATTACCCAGAGAGAGAGCTACACCCTGTGATGTTTTACATTTTAGCTTTTGTATTTTTCAGATCCTGTCCTGCATTAGTGCTGACACTGAACTCCACACTGAGTGAAGCTCTCTTCACATTTTGGTCAGGCAAACAATCCTTCCAGACCTGAGAACCAAAGCCATCCTCTCCTCAGGCCCTGAAAATTATCAACAGAAGGGAATTGAGGGGGGAGCAAACTGGGGGAATATTACTTCATTACCTGAAGCTATCATTGCAGAATTAACCTCTGATATTCAGTCACATCTGTCTGAAAAACTGTGACCATGTCCAGCCTGGGCATGGAAATTCAGAGTATTTCTCGTATTTCTCAACCATTCCCTGGGCAATGATGGTGCAGGGAGAGAACAATCTCTGCCTTTCCTCCCCACTGTTTTTATCAGGTTGTATTTGCACTCCCAGGCTGAGGCTGATTCAGGTGAGCTCAGTGTCCTGTAGATTTAAATTCCTGCCCTTTACAGCCTTGCATGGTTTGAGTGTTTGCCTCTCTCCTTGCTGGGGGAAGTGCTGAGCCCAGGGAGGAGTTTTCTGAACTGGAGATTAGGGCACTGTCCTGCCAAATCCCTTCTTGGTTCTCTCCTGCCATGGTCCTATGATAAAGTGGCTGCTTATGAGTTACTTTTTCCCCAATTAAAGGCACAAAATCCACTGGAGATCTTAGCAGGTACTTAAGTATGATGGATCTCCAACTGAGAGCCTCTTAATTCCACCACAATACAAACAGCAATTGTTCAGGATCTACCCAAGAAAACATCACCAGCAAATTTATCCTGATGGGTTTATGGAGCAGCCCTCCAGGAACCTCATCTTCACTCACACCTAGTGCTTGCAGCACGGATATAATTGCAACAAAATGCATTTTCTCAGAAGGCAGGGGAAAATAAATATTTTCCTAATGAGGATCTTGCATTTGAGAAACTCCTTCCTCTCAGGAATGATCAGACTGAGCAGTTTCCTGAACTCAGGGAGACAGAGATGCCTTTAAAAATGAGGGTTTGCTGACTCCAGGATACTGAACAGAAGTGAAGATAAAAAGAGCCCCACACTTGTTTCTTCCATTTGAAATGTTGTTTACTAAACTCAAAAAGGAGTCACTCTAACACATTTTTATTTCAGTATCTTTAGGTGCTCAATGGCTCTGTGTAGGAATGGAGAATCAGTGGTCACTGCAATCCTTTCTCCATGGTCCAGCTGTCCTTTATTCTGGAAACAAAAAATGTTTCTCACATAATCTGTTGTTTGTGATGGGCTCTCATATCCTCCCTCTGCTCATGTCCAGAAATGTGTATTTGCTCCTTCTTACCCCTGCTTGCTCTAAAAACCACACTTCTAAAAGAACAATTGCACTCACAAGACCTGTAAGCTGCAGCCATAATTCAAACTCTCCCTGCTGGGAGAGGAAGTGCTTTACCTTTTCATGAAAATTTTCTACTATTTTTGCATTTTTGTCAAGTTCCTCTTTTGTCATGAAATACCTACAATTGCTCCTTACTCTTGTTGATGGATTGTTTTTCTTTTCTGATAAAAACAGTGGAAACTTTAATTGGTTTCACCTTCTGAAGGAAGTGACAGGTCTCTCCCTCCTTTAAGAGATGCATTTGTCAATTAAATAATTTTGAATATTTATTTGGGAAGCAGCTCCCAGCTACTGTTTATTGTGCAAATGCAGGCACTGCAGTGTCAAGTTATCCCTTTTTTTAGTTTTTTATTCTGTTTTCAAAGAAGCTCAGAGCTGTGTGGAAGCTGTAATTCTGCCCATGTGAAAATGGGCTGTGTATTCCCTGGGAAGATTTCTGGAGGGTCAGATCATCAAATTCCATCTGTGTTTTCATCAAGAAACAGAAAGGAATAAGAAACCTTCTCTGTGTGTTCTGCCTGGGACAGGTTACAGATGTTTGAAATGGAATTCTCTTCTCTTCTCTTCTCTTCTCTTCTCTTCTCTTCTCTTCTCTTCTCTTCTCTTCTCTTCTCTTCTCTTCTCTTCTCTTCTCTTCTCTTCTCTTCTCTTCTCTTCTCTTCTCTTCTCTTCCTCCTTCCTCCTTCCTCCTTCCTCCTTCCTCCTTCCTCCTTCTCCTTCTCCTTCTCCTTCTCCTTCTCCTTCTCCTTCTCCTTCTCCTTCTCCTTCTCCTTCTCCTTCTCCTTCTCCTTCTCCTTCTCCTTCTCCTTCTCCTTCTCCTTCTCCTTCTCCTTCTCCTTCTCCTTCTCCTTCTCCTTCTCCTTCTCCTTCTCTCTCTTTCTCCCTTCAGCAGCCAAAGTGAGGGCAGCAGGAGGAATTCAGCTCTCCCTGCTCATAGATGTTTTGCCTGCTGAGTAAGAAGTGGTTCCAAATTGTTTTTCTGCTTCCTTTGAGTGGAATTCTCCCTTTGTTGATAAAAAAAATTCTGAACAGACTCCTCTGTTTCCACTTTGCTGGAGAGATCTTCCTCTGTTCATAAACATGGATGGCCTTGAGTTTATGAGCACTCAGCTAAAATTTGGACTATACACTTCAAAATATTCCAAAAGAGAATCTCAGAGCAGCCAATGGCCTGGAAAACCAACTAAAAATGCCTCCAATTAATAAACCAAACAGTGCTGGCTTTATGATTTACCTGCAGTTTATCATGGGGATGCCTCTTGTTCAGCAATTTATTGAGCTCCATTAATAACACTGCCTGCTGCAAGCTAATGCTGCCTCTTGGCTCTGGATTATTCATCTTTGTTTTGATCAAAGGCACAGAATATTGGATCCTATTGTGTTTCAGCTCTTCCATTTCTCACGTTCCTTGTTTCCTTCTCCTCTTACAAGTTGTGCTCATCCATCTAAAAGTGAAATTGTTTCATACCAAAAATAAAATTATAAGTTCCTGAGGGTTTCAGCTTCTGTTGCAGTTGCAATTGTTCACCCTTTCCAGTTTGGGAGCAATCATCATTTAACACAGAACTCGAGTCAGATTTCCTAAAGAGAAAAAAGCAAAGAGTGAAAGAAGCTTGATGACAGGACGTGCTTGGCTGTAAATCACACAGATGGAGCACGGCACAGTGATTGTAATGCAGGGCTGGCACTCCTTTCCACTGTACAGTCATTGACTATTGCTGCCATAAACACCATAAATCAGTGTACACTGGAGCTGCACTGCACTCCCAAACACCACACTCCAGCCTGATGCAAGCTGCCAGCCATAAAACATTTCCCTCTCCCTCAGTCACTTGTTTACAGCTTGTTTGCTGCCTTTCTAAACTTCCCAATGCCTCACACTTGACATCAATTGCTGTGGCCAAGGGAGCATAAATGAGTGAAACAGACTCCCAGCCATTGAACCTGGGCAAATCACTTCTGGCAGGCCATGACTGAAGCAAATTGGTTTTGCTTCTTAAGGCAATTTCAATATAATTTTTATTTTTTTTCCTTTGCTTCCTCGAAATAATTTTAAGAGGGTTCATATTTGGATGACCAACATTAGAAAGTGCTGTGACTCGGAGCTGGAATCCCTGGAACACTTTCCTTGGGAGCTGAGAATCCTCTGCAGTGCCTGGGGACAAATGGGGACCTTTGGTGGGATTTACTGAGTTTAGAGTGACATTTAGGAGATTTCACATCTCTGACAAACTTTACCTGGGCCTCCCATTTCCCATCAGTGTTTGCTGTGTGTGGATGCTCTGCAGAGTGACTCAGGGGTTTGGCTGTGCCCACTCCAGCCCTGGATGGATTCAGTAGGTGAGATCAGCAAATGCTGATTACAGAGAGCACAGCCAGGAAAAGAGCACAGCAGGCACCAGAGGCACTGCAACCTCCTTTTAAAAACTTCTTTCTCTATTTATTGTCCCTTGTCACAGATCAGCTAAGCAGTGGCTTTTTTGTGGGCTGCTGTTGTGATTTGTCAGCAGTTATTTTTCAAGTGTTCTTTAACAAAAAAAGAGATGATTTTCTGTTTTCTGAGTCTGTTTTTTTTCTCCCCTAAAGCTGGGCAAAGCTCTTTTCAAATGCTTTGTGGCTCCTTAGATTCAAACTGTGAGATGCTGTCAGAGGAGACTCTTGCAGGATAAAAATAGGAGCTTTCCATGGGGGTCTGTTTTTAAAACACTTACAGTTGCTGCCAGGACAATTCATTTCACTGCTACTTTACCTTTCTCTTTAGTATTAAAATCTCTTTCTTCTGTCCTCACATGTAAGCAGAGAGGTAGGGCAGCTGTGAGAGCTAAAGACAAATAAAATTAGCTCTAAATACAGCAAGTGGTTGTGACACATTCTAGAATTGTGACAGCAAAATAAAGCTGCTCAGGGTACACTGTCTATTATCTGCTGGAAACCTGGCTGGGATCTGATATCAGGGACAGTATTGGCTTATTAAACATCACAGCTAAAGCAGGGCAGAGGTGAAGACTTGTATTTTCCTATATCACACTTTTATTGGAATTCTTGGTGTGAGATGGAAATAAGGCATTTCAAAAATCAATAATTTACAGTAATTCAAAACTGAATCATAAAGACAAATTAGCATTTGTGGAATTCTCTTAAAGCTGTAGCAAAACCCCTTCCTGGCCCCAAGATGTGGTAAAGACTCAGAGCTGTAGTTCAGGATTCCTGCCATGCCTGGAATTCACTGCTAGCATGAGTTATTGTGGTGAAAACTGTTGCTGCAATTTCTCTGTTTTGCCTAAATTAAATTTAATACAAGTGAAACATTGCTATTTCTTTTAAAATAGGGTTGAAACAGAAATTATATGATGTGACATTTTTGAGCCTTGCAAATAAATGCTTGGGTTTCCCTTAAGTATAATATAAAAATTAACTTAGGAGAAAATCCTAAGTAAATTAACTGTAGCAAGATTTATTGCTCCTAAATTCTTGAAAGCTGATTCAAATAGCTGAACATTTTTGGTGCCAAGTGGAAGGGATGCAAAGCAGTGTATCCTGCCTCTCCAAATGACTGGTTTTTGGGTTGGGTGTCTATTTTAGGTGCTATTATTCAAGGTTTGTGCTCATCACTGTAAGAAAAATGAGAATTTCCCAAAGACCTTCTGTGGGACAACTCAAATTAAAAAGTTTTTTTTCACTGATGAGTTAAAAACTACTGCATTTGTACCAACCTGTTTGATGTGTATTTAACTCTTCCATGGGATTTAGGGCCCACAGCTATCAAAGATTTTCAGGATAAGTGACACTGGGTTCTGTTTTTGCTGAGGTGAATTAAGAGCAGCAGCCTGGAGGTCCAGCAGGACTTGGATTCCTGAGTCACCAGATGCTTCTGGAAGATAAAACTCCTTTTATTGATGTAGAATCCAAGGAACCAGAGCAGTGTCTTGCAGAAGGTTAAGCAAGAGAAATGGAGCCCATTTCACATCCCCATTTTTTCTGCCTCCAAGCCCAGGATTCCAGCAAGATGCCAGCAATGCCTGCCTGCTGGAAAATGAAATCATGGCAGGCATGGCTGTAACTTCATTTTGGGCACCTGGGCTCTCTGCTGTAGAACAGCCATGGAAAAGAAAATCCAATTTCTCCCATTAAAGCCTGGCTGAGGCTGAGATCCTGAGCACTTCATCTCTTAGAATCACTCTGGGAGTTCTGTCCTTCCACTTGGGAAATGGGGTGTTGGAGGCTTCTTAGGGATCCTGTTGGTGTTCACCTTGAATCATAGCAATCAGGGCTATTAATTAATGAAATTAAAGATTCTGCAAGTCACCCATGACAACTACAGAACATCCTCCCCAGAGCAGAAGGTGTGGTGGAAAGAACTGAGATAAATTCCATTCTGCTGAGCCAAATGGCATTTGACACACATTACACAATATCTGCATATGTTATTGAAACTATGAGTAAGTAAATGCCATTTCTCATTTCCATTTGCAGCATGGTCCATTTTGAGGCCCAGTAATTGCCTAGATGTGACATCTGTGGGTTTTTTCCAAAATGCCAAGGGATGCATATTTTTATTTACTGCTGTTGGATCACTCCTTGCCCAGCCTATTGCTTCCCTGCCCTTGTGACTGAAGGAGCAGTGTTAGGAGAGGCTTGAATGCAAATTTTGTATTGCACAAAATTATCAAGCTGGTTTCCTTTTCTGTTATCTTTGTATTTGTCTGACAAATCTATCAGTTCAAAACAGACACTAAATTGTGACCAGTTCCCTTTTTCTCTTGCAGTTTTCTGGCCTGTTCTCTCTCTCATTTTTATTTGCTATATGCCTAATTTTGGCATAACTTTGGATCCAACTGTTCTTAAATGTGCAAATCAGCCAAGTACTTTGAAAAATATACTAAAGTGCCTGCCAGAAAATAGTATTTTCCTCTTCTGGAGAACATGTTAACATTGATACCAGGCTCTTGATGAAGCTCCTCTGGCCTGAGAGAGAACTTCCATTTCTCCTTGGGGAATCCTGGATCTCTGCTTGCTGTGCTCAACCACTTGGAGCAGAAGCAAATTGCACTTTTAAAGAATTACTCTGTATTTTTTGTCTGGCATTGTTCAGCTTAAAATTGACACTTCTGTGCTCTTAATGCATGGTGCTTACAGAACCTCCCAAAATGCAAAGCACCTTCAGTCTGATTGAACCTCTGAGATTTTCTAGGTTTGCTTTTCCTCTTCTGCTCAAGTTCTTTTTACTTTCATGTGCACAAAATCCATGTAATTTTTTTGCCAGGGTTGTTTGCCAGGGGTGAAATTGCAGATTTAAGGCATCCTCTCAGAGAATTCTGCTTCCTCTGAGACCCCACTGAGCCCAAAGCCCAGAGGATCCACATTTCTTATTTCAGAATTTCAGGGTTTGCCCCTGAAGACCAAAAAGAAATTAGAGGTGACTGAGCACTGTGAATTAAAGAACTGGTAGGGAAATCAAGCAGATTTCAACAGAATTCTCCAAAACCAGACAATCATTGGTGTGGTGGAGCATGAGATAAAGGGGAAGACACACCAGAAAAAAAGGGGAAAAGAAAAAAGGCCCAGCTCCCTCCTGGCTGGCCCTTCCTCAGCACTTGATCCCACAACACTGCCCTGGACTGCAAAGAGAAAATGGTGAAAAGCAAAAAGCACATTTAGCACAGAATTACAGCAGTGGGAACAAAAGGCTGAGAGTAGAGGACTAAAAATCCCTGTATTTTAGGAGTAGATGATTATAGCTGGATTATATTTGTAATATGCAAACAGAATAAAGTCCAAATCTGTCATGGCATGTATAGCAGTGCTTTTAAAAGAGCTAATTCCATAAAGCTTAAAATAATTATGAGCCACATTGATTTAGAGAAAGAATTAAGACTGAAAAATTTGAATAATTGGGGACTGTGTAAGAATATTTTACTAGATGCTGTGCAGAAATATTTCCACAGATGAGAAATTCTCATATAATGATAAAATATTTTCCTCTAATGGCTCTAATTATGGCAGATGCTAAACAGCAGGCAATAAAACTGTCATTTTTAAATTGGCAAATCAGGTTTGGCTGCATCCTCCACTTTTAAAGGGTTGGCCAAGAAACCCAGGGCCATTACTGTTGGTTTTCAATCAGCCTTAGAACACAGGAAAAGTTTAGAGAAAACAGCAAACTGGTACCATGTCAGTTTAAATTTAGGGGGACGGGTTATTATATAATATTTAATTAAGAAATTGTATTAGTATTATTATTAACAATTTGTGGGGTTTTTTAAACAAAACAGTCCAGTTCCTACTTGTGTGATTAATTCTATATATATATATATATCTATATATATCTATACATCTATGTATAAATATAAATATAAATATAAATATAAATATAAATATAAATATAAATATAAATATAAATATAAATATAAATATAAATATAAATATAAATATAAATATAAATATAAATATATATATATATATATATACATATATATATAAATATATATATACACTGTATTGAAGTATTATCACAATGGTCTCACAACTTCTGTCCAGACAATTTTTCATTTGGAAAAAACCAGTTCATTCCCTTTTCTCTTTTCTTCAGAAATAGATGAGTTTGAGCCCTGCACAATATTTTTGCCAGATATTCTGGCCTTTATTCAACAAGATAGATCAATCCTGAAGATATAAAATAGCAGGTTTCAAATAATAAAAAGTATGTATATTTTAAAAAGTTTAATTATGAGTTTTAGATGGAGATAGGCAATCAAAGTTAGGAATTGGAATGCAGGAATTACAATATAAATGAATTCTGTCCCTATTTTTATAGTTTTTCAGAATGCTGGAACTTTTCCATTGCTGGAACGGGGCACAGTACTGGATTCTTCAGCCTGGGGAATTTACAGAGTGAACTCCTTGCCTGGGGAAAATTCCCTGTGCCCCCAGGAAAACCTGGGCCTGGAGGGAGGATGGGCTTTGGGAAAGATAAAGATGATTGTCCCAGCTGGTTTAACACATGTCCCATTAACAGGAGATATCTCCTGGAGGGAGGATGGGCTGTTAAAAGATAAAGATGATTGCACAGCTGGTTTAAAGATGACCCATTAACAGGAGATATCTCCTAGAGGGAGAATGGGCTTTGGGAAAGATAAAGATGATTGCCCAGCTGGTTTAACACATGGCCCATTAACAGGAGATATCTCCTGGAGGGAGGATGGGCTGTGGGAAGATAAAGATGATTGCCCAGCTGGTTTAAAGCTGGCCCATTAGCAGATAATATGTGCCAGGAGATCAGGGTCACTGCCCCACCCGGCTTAACCGATGGTGACAGAACTCACATTTCTGGTCACATCCTGTGTTGCAACCCCAGCCACCAGGGGAGCAGGCTGCCTGGGAGCTCATGGACACAGTTTGCTTCATGGTTCCTCCAGCCCAGCGTGGCATGTGATTGTAAGGGCAATGCTACACCGCTTGGAAAACAAGATATTAATTTAGAACATAAGGATGAGAAGAAATCATGTGTGGGGATTGAGGAAAGGGCATTCAGCTTCTCAAGGCTCATTGCCTTTCTCTGGGTACTCCATTAAGCACAAGATGCTCTCATGATTTTTAATGGCCCCGATGTTTTTGCCTCGTGGCTTTGTGTGGAGACAATTCCAGGCACTGGTGATAGCTCACAGGATTGAGAGGAGCTCCAGGCTTTCATTTCACTGGGAAAACTCCTTGGGAATCACCACTATGAAGGAAACACTTTCTTCATAGAACAAGTGGCTGGAGTCAAGAGATTTCCTCTGCTGCTCAGCATTTAATGGCATTTTATAATATTGTTTTTTTCTAATTGAGTAACACTACATCAATTTGCAGAGTATCTCCATCCATTTTAAGAGCTTGTTAGTGCTGGAGTCGCTCGTTTTTTGGACGAGGTGTTTCAGCCTGGCAGTGATTAAATCTCCCACTAGGAATGTGGTTTTCCCAAGAGATGAGAATGCTAATGGGCTGGAGATAGGAGCAGGAATATGTTAATAAAGGAGCTTCTCCTCTCTCTGCATTGTGCACTCCTCCTCTGTTTTCTGAGCTCTAGCACGTGGTGTTTGTGTATGCTGGGAGCCCACGGCCTCACTTTATGCAGATATTGGAAAAGACATGCACAGAAATCCTGGTTTTGCACCATTATGATGGAAAAACAAATGTGTTCATATTTCCATATTTATGGTGCAGCCTTGTCCAGAAGTGCCAATCAAATGTTATAAAAACCCCGTGAATGGAAATGTCTCTGTGTCCTTGCAAAAGTCTGCTGCTGTTGCTAATGAGTTGTTTGGAAAGAAATGCTCCAATTGGGCATAATGACTGAGATATGTCACCTTATAAACATTTAGGGTGGTCAGTTAGCCCAGACTTCAAACCTGACCTTAAATCCTCTCCCACCAGCTGCTGCCAGCAAGTTTTAGGCTTCCCCTTAGATAAGCAGGACTTTGATGGACAATCCCTTGTACAAACCTTTAGCACATCTTTGCTTTATTTAGATTTGCAATAATTTAAAAATTTAATTTAATGAGATCCTAGGCAAGGAAGAAGGCAGTAATTAATTCCACTTTGTCAGGAAACACTTAGTATTAAATTTCATCCTTTACTGGAGGATTCTGCTCATACTATAAATGTAGTGACCTTTACTAAACATCTGCTGCTGAATGTTTATCCTTTCCTAGAGGGAGAGAGAGGGAGGAAGAGAGAGGTTTGGGAAGACAACTCAAATTTTCAATCTGAAAATATAAAGTGTGGGGTCATTCTGGCTCCTCCAAATGTCCAGAAGCCATTTCTTTGTTAACACAAGATGAAAACATTTAGAAACACCAAGAAGTTGCTAAATAATTGAAATTCTGTTCTCTGACTTCAGTATGAAAAACAAGAAATGCAGACATTGGATATTTTGAATTACATGCTGTAAATATATAGAGGCTCTTATATATAACTGCAGAATGCACAAATAAAAAAGGTCCATGTTCCACAGAATCACAGAATCATGGAGGAGATCTTCAGGACCATTCATTCCAGCACCACCATAATCAACCTTATTCCCAACATAAAGAATAATTATTCCTACAACCCTTTCCCAACATAGAGGATAATCCCTTACTTCAAACAAAATAATGCTGCTCCTATCTCTGCACGAGAAATTGTGACTTTTGTGAAACAAGCTGACTCTGGTGTTCCATGGAGCATGGGGCTGTCACACAACAGATTGCTCTGGGACTAAACAAAGATCAGGAAATGGCAACCCCAATTTATTATCCTTTCTAGGCCTTATGCAAACCATTTGGGCACTGGCCTGGGGGTGAGGGTAGTTATATCTCATGAAATGCAAAGGATTATCAAGCATACTGAAAAACACTGATAGTGGAAATTGCTTTTTTATTAATCCGTGCTTAAATTCCCTGTCTGTAATTCTTGTGACCTAAATAGTTGTTCAGTGGGAAACCCCACCCCCAGGGGGAGAGGCAGCCTCAAAATCTTGGGAATTTCTGCCCCAAAATCCTGGGAATTCCAGCCCCAAAATCTGGGAATTTAATTCCCAATACTCTGGGAATTTCAGCCCCCAAATCCTTGGAGCTTTAAGACCCAAAGCCTGGGAATTCCTGCCCCAAAACCCCAGGGATTCTGCCCCCAAAACCCTGGAAATTTTGGCCTCAAAATCCTGGAATACTCAGCCCTGAGCCCTGGGAATTCCAGCCCTAAAAAGTCGGGAATTACAGCCCTGAAAATCTGGGAATTCCAGCCCCAAAATCTGGGAATTCCAGCCCAAAAATCCTGGGAATTTCAGCCCCAAAATCCTGGGAATATTGTGACTCAAACCCCAGGACTTCTGCCCCCCAAAACCTGGGGATTCCAAGCTTAGAACTCTCAGAATTTCAGCCTGAAAATATTGAGAATTTTAGCTTCAAAATCCTGTGAATTTCAGCCCCAAAATCCTTGTAATTTTAAGACCCAAACCCTGGGAATTCCTGCCCCAAAACCCCAGGGATTCTGGCCCCAAAAATCTGGAAATTTTGGCCTCAGAATCCTGGAATACTCAGCTCTGGGTGTGAGACCCTTGGTTACTTGTTTTATTTTGGGAAAGACTACACCTCCTGCTACTCCTGTGTCATTAAAAATATTTATCAAGTGTAGCATAAATTGTCTGCCATTAGGCTGCTGGTGTTTTGAGGCTGCTTTAATCACCAATGTCTGCATGCAGCAATCCTGTCTGTGCTCACTTCTGCTCCTGGCAGCTCTGGGGGCTTCAGAACGAGTGGAGCAACTCCTGGCCAAAACCTGCACTCAAGTATTGCATGATAACATGGAAAGAATAAAAGCAAAAAGGAATTTCTCTCTTGCAAAAGACTTGAAAAAGGAAACACCACGTGGCCCAAAGCCAGTGAAGGCACTGGAAGCCTTTTGGCTGCCTGCAGGGAATTTGGGATAAAAGCTTGGGAACAGGTGAATGTTGCTGTGCTTGGCATGAGGATTGCTGAAAAAAGTGACGGTCACCTGCTGCTTGGCAGTGAATTAAACTGCTAATTTAATGGTTTTGGTGGGGCTTGGATCACTCATATCCACATCCCTCAGCTTACCTGGACTGTTTTGGAATTTATCCTAAAGAATGGGATTAGCTGCCTGGACAAGTCAGATTAATTTTTTTTTTTTTTTTCTCCAAATCTTTTGAGCATACAAAACTGGGAATTTGCGATGGGGAGGTGGTTCCCAAAAGTGTGCAGGGGGAGAGCTCTGTGGTGGGAGAATCGATTCTGAGCAACTGGGGACATTCCCAGAAGCACTTAAATGAGCCTTAAAGGATCTTAAATCCTTTAATCCTTAAAGGATTCCCAAAAGCACCTCAAGTCGTGCCTTAAAGGACCTTCCAAGCAGCAGTGCTGTGTCCTGCTGGGGTGGGAGCTTGTCTGAACCACAGCCCAGAGCAGCTCAGGGGCACTCAGGGGCTCAAACCCCACCTTGCAAAGTTCTGATCCACTGCTAGGAGGGGATTCTAATCCCACCTGTGGTTTCTTTAAACTGTTCCAGAGCATTCTGTGCACGCTGCTGAACAGCCCCATCCATCAGTGCAAGGTGGGGGATGCTCCTCCTGAGCACAGACAGATCTGGGGAAGTGCTTGGGGATCCTTTGGGATGAAAGGCTCTATTTAAATCTGAGACTTTATTATTGTCTGTCCCACTCTACAAATAAATCATCTCGCAAAATGGCTCTGGAAGAAATTACTCTTGCATAAATGAATTCATCCTGTTCTCCCACAGAGAGATGAGAAAAAAAAAACAACTTTATAATAACTATCAAATTGTTTTACAACCAAAATATTGCAATGTTTGAGTAGTTTCCTACTTGTGACTTTGATAATGAGTTTTTGAAAAGTAACAGAAAATGTTTCCAGAAATTGGAAAATAAGATTAGCATATCTGTTATGTAGGATCCTTTGTTAAGTCAAGCTATTTCTTGTTTGGGTGATAATAGCTGTGCCTTTGTTAATTATTATTTCATATTGTCATTATTAGGCTATTAATAATTTATAGTAAGAGCTGCTTCTTTGTGCTATGTAAATGTTTTCATTCTTATGCATCCATTCCTTATTCTATTATTAATGTGATTCATAAATACATTACATTTAGATCCCTAACAGGAGAAGAGATATTTGCTACTGTATATTCCTTTTTGTTTGGATGTGAGGTAGAAGAAGAGTGTGAAGGGAAGATGTCCAGAGAGTTTTTAGGGGATGACACAAAGCAGGGGGATGATCATGACTGAACAGCTCTCATGCTCCCTTCAGTAAATTGTTATTTATATTTCATGATTTGTCAGCCTGATAGATTTGCCCTTTGAGCTCACAGGTTTCCAGCTGCACCCCAAGGACAGCAGGACTGGAATGTGCCTTTGCTAAATCCAGAAAGCCTTGCTGGGAGCTCTCAGGGCTTTTCCCAGTCACCTACCTGTGTCCTGGATGATTGCACCTGAGGATTTTACAGGACACCTCCCTGAGTGTCATTTCACCCCACAATCTGAAAAAGAATCCACAACAAAAAACCTTTTGCTCCTTCCCCTTTGTGCTGCTGTGTGCACTTCCCAAATGGAGCTGGATTTGAGATCCCAGGGGAAAGAGCAGAGCTCTGCACCCAGTCATCTCCTTCCTGGGGAAACACTCAGGGGAAAAAACGGGAAAATAGTTCAGAGGTCCCTTTGGTTTGTTTTTGGGGTTGGTTTTTTGCCCCTCAGTGTTCCAAGCTAGAAGAGAGAACACTGAGCCCTCCCAGGGAATGCCCCCCACACACAGGGACAGATTCTGAGCCCAGCACTGGCCACTGTGCCACGCTGTGGGTCCAGCTCAGTGGGTTAAAACTGGGTTGTGGCTGTCTGTATTTATCTTTCAGCTGGATTATCGTGGGTTCTGGCATGACTCTCAAACACATGGCTGGTGGAGAAGGACATCTAGCAATCAGCTTAGTCTGAAACACTCTAAGGTGCCTTTGGATTTTGGAAGGGCTCTGAAGCTTGGTTGGGGGCACGAAGGCTTTGAGCTGTGTTGGTTTCCATTGCTGGAACTGGAATTTCCAGGTTATGGTGTTATCATAGCAGTAGCTGGAACGCCAATCTGTGAGGGAAAAGTCAACTGGAGCATTATTATATTTAGGTTTATTACTGCCAGGACAAGAGTATTTGTCTTTTCTAGCTAAACAAGAGGAGACACTGATCTTCCTTTCAGTGTCTGGCTCAGCATTGGCAGTGTCCATGGCCATCCTCTGGAAAAACAATGAGAACTCCCAGTTTAATGGGAATTAAAACAGTTTCATGCTTTAATACTCGTTGGCAAAAGCTGTCCAGGTTTAATTGATCCCTTTCACATCCATCGCTGCAGCACAACTAACTAATGCCATCCAGTGGCAATGGCACAGCATAAATTGGATGTGTCAGGCAGCGTTGTTCGAGGCTCTGGCCATTGCAAAACTTAATTAACCTGAAAAAGGCACTAATGAGTGGCAAGTGGTTCATCCCAGCAGATGGCAAAGGCTGGGGATTTTAGAACAATAAGTGTCTGTAACTCCTCTCTCCCAGTTCCAGCAAACAGACCAGTCAGGCTGGACAAGGACAAGACTGCCTGGTTGGGAGTGGGTGTTGAATTTTTAAACAAAGTTATTTGTCACCTAAGTTTCTGCTTTACTGCACAGAACTTAGATTTTATTGAAATGCTGACAAGATGTTTCACTCCAGGTAAAAGCCCAAGGTGTGGGTTGGTTTGAGGGGGTTTTTTTGCATGACAGAACACTCCCAACATGAAGAAATTGACTCTGATTTGGTTATTTCTGCCTAAAATATTCTCCTATATGCAAGAAAAATAAATCTAGTGACTAGATCTCTGTAACACAGACTTTTGCTTGCCTCCAAGACTTCACTATGGAAATATCTCAATCTTTTCTGTTTTCTGCATGGAAAAATGGCCTCACTCTACATTCTTAATGAGTGCAGAGTGCTTTGAGTAATTCTGTGTTTTGCTGCAGGGTTTTCAGCCACCTCTAACAGGCTCTAATTGCTGCTGCTGTTGTGCTCCTTTGCAATTTCAACAGCCCTGGGATGGACTCTGAAAATTCTTCACTGCTGCAAAAAAAACGTGTGGGAACTGCAAAAGCAGCCAGAGGAAAAGTCATGGTGCCAAGCCCTGGGTTTTTGAACCGATGTTCTTGACCACACCTGCTGGAAAACAGAATTTTTAACAGCTCTGTTCTGTTCTTGTTAACTGGAACATGATGTCAGCAGAACAGAGAGCTTTCTTCCTCCTGTCAAGGTTAGCTTTTGCTTACTTTGCCAAATGTAAATTTGGACAAAATGGCCAAATTTAAGTACAGCTAACCCCCAAATTTTATATAAAATTGCAATTAACTCTTATTTACAACTTTATACCCAAATTTAAGTACAGCTAACCCCCAAATTTTATATAAAATGGCAATTAACTCTTATTTACTACTTTTTACCCAAATTTAAGTATATCTAACCCCCAAATTTTATATAAAATTACATTTAACCCTTATTTACAACTTTATACCCAAATTTAAGTATATCTAACCCCTAACTTTGATATAAAATTACATTTAACCATTATTTACAACTTTACCCATATCTCTAAGCAGTACAATAACCAGTGACTATTCACTACAGTAAATATTTTGAGAAATACTTTAGATTTTATCAGGAATACCCAAGGATGGGGGCAAATATCCACACAGATGGAACAGAGTACCTGAAGATAACTAGAGAGTGAAAACTTTTAATTTGGTGCTGTCTCTATGAAGGTTGGACCATCAGAATTTGGTTAAGCAGTGAGTTAACCTGGTAATATCTCAGGGTGTGTAAGGGATGCTGGCTCAGTCCTTGAGACTCAGACCTATTTCCCACTTGGTGTGGGAGCACAGGCACCAAATCCAGCAGTAAAACCAGTAAAAATCACTTTTCCAGGTTTGGCCCCAATGCCAGGAGAGATTCCTGCCTGAAGTCACTTGCCAGTTTTCTCTCCCCAGAAATTCCACAAAGAATTTGCAAGGTTTCATTTAGATAATTTGAACGAGTGATCTGAGAGAGCCTGGTTAATTCTGGCCTCTAACAAATGGAGTGATTGGTGTGAAGTGCACTCCCAGCAGACCAGGAGGGTCATTAACCAGCACTCAGGGGCCACAGCCTCTTCCACTGGCACATCTGGGTCTTGAGTGAGCATCTGCTCTCCATCTCTGCCTCACTGCTGTTAGACAGCTGCAGATCTGCTGCATCAGAGGCAGAGGCTGAACTAAAAATCAGAATTCCTGAGCCTGGCTCCTCTGCTTTTAATCCCTCTCCCAAGCTGTTTATGCAGAACCCCACAAATCCAGGCAGTTCAGCATTAAGGCACAAAGGTGGGTCTGGCAGTGACATTAATCAGCTTCCAGCACTTGGCCAGAAATGCTCAGAACACAGCAAAAATATCCAAATATTGAGTACCAATGGCACACAGGCTGCTGAGTAATTTGCATGGTCTAATAATGAAATTCTGTCTCTCTTGGACTACAGCCCTTAAAAAAAACCAAGGTGCATGTTGTTTTTTTCCTGCCTGAAAACAACCACCCAGCACTGAATGCTAAAATAGAATTATTTCCATTATGTTTTGTCACTTTTTCTGGAAGATGCAATGTGCAGGCTTTAAGTAAAAAAAAGAAGCCTGAATTATTTGTGTAAGTTAAAAGGTCATGAGTAATTTTTCCTGCCAACTTATATCTATTGCCAAAAGAACATCCTATTCAGACTGAAGAGTATTAAAAAATGTTGACAGCCCAGAAGACCTTTATCTGGGAGGAACAGTGTTAATTATGCCACATTGATTTAAACTCAGAGGGGTCTGATGCAGCATTTAAAATTCCTCCTGTTATTCATTTGCCAGGTGTTTTACAGCCATCACATTTAAGAAAATGCAGGTTCTGCAAGGCCCAAGGAATCACATGTCTTAAACAGTTCTCAGGCTCTGTGTGTGTTTGATTTGGGTTTTTTTTCAAGGTTCTCTCAGTACCAATGCAGAGCCCTTGGGCACAGCACTGAGGTGGGGATGGAGCTCAGGACCACAGCTAAAGGTGATAAACATTATTTATGTAAAGCATAGATGTAATCACTTTATTTAAAAAATACTTGAAATTATGATACTCGCTTCTGGAGTATATGATCAAGTAAATGTCATAATTAGTTCATTAGTTACAAATGCCATTTTAATTAATATGAAGCCCAGAATCTTTTCTGGTCCTAAATGTCTCAAACACCTAAACTTTGTTAGGCAGGTAACTTGACAGTGACACAAAATCTGCCTAGCTGGTGCTTTTAGAAATCCTGTAATTAGTGGGAAAATAACTGCATGAGTGCTCAGTGACTTCATGCAGGAGCACAGAATTAATTTAAGCATGGTTGCCCAATTATTTTGTGCATGAGTGCCCAATTCACTTCTGCATGAGTGCCCAGTGCTGCATGTCTGAACAGTTACTTTACACATGAGCACCAATTAATTGATGCATGAGCCCAAATTAATTGATGCAGGAGTGCCCAGTTAATTGATGCATGAGCACCAATTCATTGATGCAGGAATGCCCAGTTAATTGATGCATGAGCCCAAATTAATTGATGCAGGAGTGCCCAGTTAATTGACGCAGGAGGAGCAGACCTGTGCTGGGGTGGGTGGCAGGAGTCAGAAACAGCCAGCCCAGTGCCCTCCATCACTTCCTGCCCTACTTCATCATCAGATGCACAACAACAAAGTTCTGTAGGTTTGAGCACAGTAATTAATTAATTGCAGGCACCCCCCATTGATTTGAACAGCGTGGAATTACTTGCTGCTGTTTGTTTTATCAATCTTCTTTTACACCTCTCTGTCATCCCCATAGTAATATTGGTACAAGTAATTCCTTTTGCCTGAAATGTGCATTTCTCAAGCCAAAGCACATTAATGCTCCCCATGTACAACTGTTAAATAAGCAGCCTTAAGCCCTACACTTCCTTGATTTGCATATATAAAAGCACAAAAATGCATGAAGGTATTCTTCAAGCTTTTGTCATATTAGTTCCATTATATACCGGCTCCTGAAAAAGAAAGATTTAAGTGACAGATTTTTCCTTCTTCTATGTGAAACTGGGATTTTTTTATAGTTGATCTGACATATAAAAGCAATTTTGTCCTTTTTTTTTCTCCTTGTGTATTCTCTGCTGAATCAGTAAACATCTATAATTTCTGACAAGGTCACTTAATTATCAGCAGAAAAAGAGAGAAGAGCTGCTTTACCTCTGCTGCTTCTGGTGGAGCTGAGCATGGCTGGAGCACCTCTGTGTGCTCATCAATGCCCATTCAGGAGGCACTCAGGACATGTTCTGCCTTCCTCAGATTCCAGTGTCACCTCTGGGTCACCTCTGGGTCACACTCTCCTGTGTCCCAGTCCCCAAAGTTTGTCCAAGGAGGAGAAGCCAACGGTATGAAACTCCCAGGTGGGAGTGGATGGACAGGGGCTGGAACAGTGAGAGGAGGAAATTCCCCTCCCTGAGGAACAAGGCAGTGCTGGGGTTTAAATTTCCAAACTGGGACTTGGGAACTTCAGATCAAATTTTCTCTTTCACAGCAAACCTCTTACTCATGCTCTGGGCATAACATTCACTCTTCCTGTGTCTCATCTGAGCAGCAGGGAAAATAATCTTCCATTTATCCACACTGTGGTAGCTGAGCCATTTGTAAAGCACACCTTACCCAAGTGAAGGTGGGGGCTCTGGATGTCATCACAACAAAATAGAAATGGTTCTGCTATTCAGATACAGCTGCTGCTATAAAATATTACAGAATGAGAGTATTGCCAGCCATTTACATACCTTAAAATAAACGGCCACATGTGGTCTCTCCTCCTCCCTATCCATCTTCTGTTCCTTGCCAAGCACATTTCAAGCAGTGAAATCAGCCCAGAGATTGTCTCTCCAAGAGCTTTCTGCTTGGGCATGGTGTGAGTGTCCAAATTATTTGGAAGCAGGTCCCAGAAAGCCTTGGGAATTGTTTTGGAGAATCACAGGAAGCCTTCTGCTCAGCTGTGCTTCAAAAGCAGGATAAAAACTGCTCACAAATGTGCAGAAGAGGACAGAAAATGATATGGTGCCACTGCAGGCACAGGCAGAGCACAGACAAGCCTTGCACATTAGGAGATACTGATTTCAATGGAATTATACTTGCATAAAATTACAGTTCTGGTGAGTCAAATTATATATTTCACATCTCATAATTTTATTCCCTTCTCCATCCAAGGGGAAAAAAGTCCTGTTTAAACAAACCCCCTCCCTATGAAATGAGGCTGAAAAGGATTAAGGATATTATCCTAGTGGAGAACCTCCTAAAATAAGGATGTGCAAGAGGTGTGCAAAACAACACACAGCAGGTGGAAGGGAACTCCTATTTACCCTTTCTCATCACACAAGGACAGGAGAGATGGATCACTTACAAAGCTGAAAAAGGCTAAAGGGAATCAGGGTTTTTACACAAAGAAAATTTACCCTGTGGGCCAGATAAGGATTTAGTGGGATTCAAAAGGGATTAGACATTTGTATAATGGGAACATCCACAGCTATGTTAGATAAGATTACAGAAAGGAAAAAAGAAGCTCCTGTTTCAGGGCATGGCCAATTACTAACAGAGAGAGACACAAATTTTTCTGTGCAGTATTCTTCCTCTGGAAAATGCCTTTTTGTGAAGTGCAGGTGTTGTGCAGTGATGTGTTGGTGTCAGGGAACCTTTCAATGGACTCGGCTCCAAAACTATTCCTGTTTTTCTTGGCAGCTTCCTCAAGGCTGGGGAGCTGGGCAGGGAGGGATGTGCTGTGGGATGGTCTGCTGGAAAATCTGCTCCAGGTGCCAAACCTCATTCCCATCTCTGCATGCCACGACCAGGGAAATAAATATCCTACACAATCTGAAATGCTAAAAATTTCTCCTTTTCTTCCCAGCATGGAATTGCAGAATTTTTGCAATTTAAAATTTTTTCTTGGAAGATAAATTCATTTTTTAGCCTCAGGGACAAGTTTTAACTGTTAGTGTATGCTTTGTTATAGATTACACAGTTATTTGTTGTAAATAATTAATGCCTGACCAACATCTGACCAAATCTGTTGTTTTGTTGTTGAGCAGGGCGGTTTTTCTTTTTTTTGGCTTTTTTACTCTTAGAAAAGAATCAGGGAAATGGAGGAAGGTAATTACAGAGGATAATTACTGTAAATGCTTTTAGATGTAAGCTGCTAAGAGGCTAGCTGTGCAAAAGGAAAGTAAGCATGATAAATATGGCAGGAACAATAGAGAATTCAGGCAGAAAAAGGATCTGGTGTAGTTGCACAAGACATTTTTGGCAACAGCTCCGTGTAAATCTTGCAAATGAGTCCAGGTACTTAATAGGCAATTAAAGACAGCCAATGTAAATTAATTAATAGCAGACTCTTAAAAGGCATTAGCTGCTGTATAATTAATAGAAAATTATAAAGGAAATAAATGCTTGCTTACAGCCTTATTAAGATCTAAATGTTACATATTTGTCTGAATTGATTGGGATGATAAAAATTCAGGGGAAAATGTGGAAAGCACCATTAAATAGTTGCCAAATCTGAGCAAAATTTCCATAGTGTGCAATCAGAAGCTGACATTCAGAATGCTTCAGTGGAGGTACTGAATGTAAGCTGGAAGAGGTTTATCACAGTCCTTCCAAAGCTGGGTGGAGATCATCAAGGTGGAAGGTCTCATGCATTATTTAATTAGCCAGGGATAAATTAACTGCTGCATAAGCTCAGAACCTGTCCCTGTGCTCCCTGCCTTGCCATCCCCAGCCCCATTGTCACTCCCAGGAGCTGCTTTGGTTTTTCCACCAGCACCTGTGCCCACACTGACACTGCACTGACAAGAGGAGCTCTCTCCTCTCTGCAGATAAAATCAGTGCTTGCCACTGCTGGAGCTGCAGATCCATCCCAGCAGTCTCTGACTGAACTGTCCCTTTCCTGATTGCTCCACACACATTTCTCTGGGAATGTTCTCTGCAAATCTCTGCCTCCACACAGGCCTTGTGAAGCCTCAGCCTCCTTTTCAAAAACAATCACTTGTCACTTGTGACTTGTCACCTGCAAAACCGACCAGGACCAGGAGGGCTCCTGGTTCTGAGATGTTTCTGATGTGAGATGTTTCTGGGATCACTCAGAAATTAAATACTATGCTAAAGCGCCATAAAAATTCTTTTCAACACTCCCTTGCCTTCCTTAAAGCTACACAAGTAGTTTCAAAAGAAGGGGAAATGTTTTACTGAAAAAATAGCTGCTTTTCATAGTTCTGTTTTTTCTTTTCCTGACTGATTTTCAGATGAGTGAAGAGTAAATGCCTACAAATGCTCTGCCTATTTTGAAACAGCTTTTCTATCCTTTTTTTTTCCCCAGAAAGAAGCTTTTTTTTACAACAGAATCAAGACAACGTTGGTTTTTTCTAGACCCACCTTGACTAGTGGAGTCTATTTAGGGATGAGGAAGCTTGTAAGAAAAAAAAGGAAAACAACAAACAAAAACCAAAAGAGGCTGAGAGCTATTTCACACTTTCTTGGGGATTGGAGGTGTTGGAAAACTGTACTTACCCTTAATATTTCCTCATCCTTTTCTATTCATTTTCAAGTCACAAAGTTTCTTCAAGGACAGCTGACCTCATATGAGACTTTTTGGGGATGAAACATTCTGGTGAGAAGCTGAGGATGTTCTAACAATCAACAGCAGACCAACACAGGGATCCTCCTGCCATCTCCTGAGCTCCCTGCTCTAATATTCCTCAGTCTTGCTGTTACACAGATGGGAAATTCTTTCATGTGAGGTGTAAGGTTGAGCTGTGAGTTTTCAGTCATCACCAGCTGAGAAAGCTGCAGATTTCTCTATCCAAAACTTTTAAAAGTTTTCCTGACCTTCTCTGGTCAAGTATCTCTTAACCTGATGTGAGTGATGTTTCTTTCTTTTAGATCCTCTTTTCCTCCATAAATTGTACTCTCTATCTGCTCCATTTAATACTGTACAAACCCATATGGATTCTACTTTATAGTAAAGCAATTGTTTTTCTACCTTCAGCAGTTGCTAGGGATTGTTAATTGAAGTCAAACTTTTCAACAGTCTCTGAAATTTCATCCAGAGCAGGTGAGGGAGGGTCAGCAAACCTGCTGTGAGCTGGGCCAGGTAACCATGGGAGATGCCCAAGATACAAACAAAAGAAAAAAAACCACATCTTGGGGTCAGAAAGATTAAAATTGAGTCCAAAATAATACAGGTCAAGGTGGATAATGTGTGGGGAGAGAGATTTACAGACATGTGGGAAAAGTTGGCCTCTGTGGTTGGGATCTCTTCTGCAAAATCCAGTTCCTCTCAAGCCGTGGCCTCTTGAGCAGGTGCTGCCAGCACATAAACTTTATTCCCTTCTGTAATTCTGAGGGGTTTCATGGCCACAAGTTACAGGCAGGGTCTCCAGATGGGGGAAGGAAAAAGAGCAGCAGAAGAATTGAAATTTTAAGGACAGCAGTGGTAGACAGAAACTACCATCAGCAGGAAGTGTTGCAAAGTCAAAAGGATGCAGAGAATTTGAGCTGCACCTAAACCAGCCCTGCTGAGACAGACACACACCCAGGAAAATCTGGTTTGTTCCATCTTTTTTCCTCTTGTTCAAACTGAAAACAGCCCCTGAACTTTGGTGCTGCAGGAACCTGGCACAGCAGAGACTTTTCCCCACTGTCCAGGAGCAGAGTTCTGGATGGGATCAGTCCCGAGGCTTTGGCTGAATTCAGCCCATCACGGTGGAATCCAAGAGTGGCTTTGTTGTGATGGTGGTGGTGGTTCCCTGGGTGTGTTCCCCTGTTGCATTTTAAGGCTATAAGAGCAGTGAAAAGGATAATGCAACATAGTTCCTTGTGTAATGGAGAAGCAAGAGAGCTTTATTTAAAGAAACACTGCATATATAGGGTAATTTGTGCAAAACAGAATAGAAAACACTCCTTGGTCCAAAAGAGCAACACCTCTTTGAAATCATGCTTTGTGCAAACATCACCTCTGTCACACACCCTGCAGGTGCATAATCATTGTTAGAACTTCTTGGCCTTGTAAAGGCCTGAGAAAGGCAAGGCCTCAAGGCTGCTCTTTCCCTGGTTCCCAGCAGACATGCCCCTGGCACTGCACTGATGGGTTTGTGTTTTTATCTGCCAGGCACCAGCAGGGCCGTGGCTCATCCCAGTGTGTGATCGCCAGCCCCAGAGAAGCTGCAGTGCTGAGAACACCGAGCTGATTCCTGCTGCCATCACAAACCAGTCAGCAGAATCTGCCTCTTTGTGATTCCCTGAGCCAGTGACTGTTGGTCTGGATTACAGCACTGAGTGCTGGCAATAAACACGAATAATTCTGTTTTTAACACCTGTCACGATCCCCTCAACCCCAGCAGGAGTCGTGATGGTTCGTTCGACCCCAGGGTGAAAAAGACAAAGACAAGAGACTCAAGTTTTACTCAGCAGCAAGCACCAATGCAGTTTATTGAGTGCCAACAATTCAGGGAAATTAGTGTAAAACCCAAATGTATTTATTTGGAATACCAAAGCAGCACACAGGGAAGTAGCAGGAAATACAGAAACATTTAGAGGAGGAAATTCAAATTTTGTGAGCCCTGACCTGGAAGCAAAACAAAACAAAGAGTGACAAGAATAAATAAAACCTTCTGAACATGTATGTGGGGTCAAATTTAGAAACAAGAGGACATTTTTTTATGTAGCAGTAAATAAAGACAGTGTGTTTTGATTGCATTCATTTGGCACAGGCTGGATGAAAAGTTCAAATTCTGGCTTAGGAGAGGGCATAAAAATGTATTTTTATGAATCAGAAATGTAGAAAACTGATTGTAATTCATAACTCCATGCTGGTTTTATTGTTTTCAAAGCACACACCAGTACTTAGGCAGCAGAATTTTCAGTTTAATATGTAATGAGTGTGCTATTCAGTAGTGGATGTTATTAGGCATTAGAAAGATTTATGGAGCCATCCACATGACATGGATTACAGAACACATCAAGAAATCCAGGATGATTTTTACTTCTCTACTAAACAAAATATACTTTAAGTAATTGCTATTAACTGGTATTACTTACCAGGAGGCCTATTTTGATAGAAGAGAACAAAATGGAAAGGAAAAGGAGGATAAAAAAGTAAGTAAATATAGAGCTGAATTCCATAAAAAAAGGATTAGGGCTTTTTTTAATTTTTTTTTTTATTTTGAGTAACATGCAGTTTTAAATTTGATCTAATGTAAAGAAATCAAAGGATGGAGCTTTAATGTTGGTTAATACTTAGTTTCCACAAAGGAAAAATCAGTGTCCTCTAAACATAGTTTAAAGTAATGAAATTGGGCAGAACAAAAGAGGTAAAAGATCAGAAAAAATTTCTTTGCACTTAGAGACAGAAAATTGTTTAAGGACAGAAAGAACAGGGCTGCAAAGGTCTGGATTTAAATGCTCATTCCAGGTGAAGACTTTCTCAATGTCCTTGGATAAATCAGCTGATAAATAATAAAACTCCCATGGGTTTTTTTTTTTTTTTCCTCTTTTTTTTTGTGATTTCCTTGTTTATTTGATTTTATTAGCACTGGCCATCGACTCAATCTTTGTGCAGCACCCCAAACAGCAAGAGTTGCTTGGAGTGTTAGTGGGTGATGATTGGAGCCTCTATGTCCTGTTATAATAATAAAAAAATACTTCTCCAGTCTTGCAAACATTTGGCACAACCATCATTCAGTTTAAGTAGGAGAATCCAGTGAAGCTTTTCTGTGCTACAATTTAGTTGCCTGCTGTATTTTTTCATTATAGTTGAATGCTGTGTACCAGAACCCACTTTTAATGTCTATTTTCTTGAAAAGAAAAAGTATCTCCAAAATGAAATGAGTCACAACAAGAAAGGATATTGAGATAATTGAAAATAATAATAAAAAAGTAATACTTTTTTTTTAACTTGTTCTGTACTGAGTGACAGAACTTGAACCAAAACTCAGCTCTGCCTTTGTTCCTGTGTGAGCAGGAGCTGTGTTTGTGCTTATTGCTTGACCACTGCAGTCAGTGGGACCATCTCCTGCTTACCCACAATTTTAGGAATGCTATGTGGAAAACCCAACAGTTTCAAAAAGCACATTAAATGTGCTTTCCATGGGGCATCTCCCTGCTGGAAACAGCACATTGAGCCCATGTCCTTCTCTGGGATGCTGCTGAAATCAGGATTTCTGGTCTACAAGCCTTGAAGACTCTTGCAAAGGGTCTGTGCTTATCTGAGCTGCAAGGACATGTTCAAATAAAGGGGTGAAATTTAGAATACAGCCAAGAAGTGCTGTCTTTAGCTTCTTCCTGTAAAACAAAACTCTGTCTTCATAACCTTAAAGAATCAATCCCATCCTAAAAGATTTCCCCTGATAGAACAGACCTCATGGAAGGGGATTTGTGCATTGAAAACAAATTGAAATTCAATTCTAATTATTCTTCCTCAAGCAAAAAAAGTCTTCAGCAGAGCAGTGTGCCCCATGTAGGGTGAAGCAGTGAGCAATTCCTTAACTACCAGAGTGCCTCATTTCCTCTCCCCATCATATCCACACAACGAGCCCTAATTAACCCACAAGTTCTTTAAAGCCATAAGCACCAATTCTTTTAATTGCTTAAATGTTAGAAACGTACATTATGTAAATGCAAGGAGGCTTTACTGAGTTTTGTTTAGTGATAATCCATCTGTCTTGGCTAAAGGCCAATGTACAGGCAGTTGTGGAGAGAGCAGGAGAAGGGAGGTTTCTCCTTGGTGCTCAACTCAAAGTGATCTCTGTGCATTTTTACATTCCCAGCAACAGCCACAATGGCTTTTGGGAATTGCCAGAGAGCAGCTCCCATTCACTGAGCATGTGAGTTGCACTATAAACCTGTTCATATTGCTTTATTCTTTTAAAACATGCATAGGATCAACTCTTTGCAGCAGCTAAGTCTTCAAGCACAGCAAGCTCAACCTGCTGACTCTAAAACAAGGATAATGACAAAAAAAATGTATTTTCCACCAGCTTCAAAAGTTAAAGAAGCCAAGATAGAGAGACAAATCCCTCACTGCTGCCCTGCAGGAAGAGAACAAACAGTTAAACTTTCTTTTACTGCTGTGCTCACTACTTACATCTTCAAATGGCAGGATAATATTTTAAATTAGAGAGGCACATGCACAGTTTCATTCAACTGGAAACATATGTGCAATACACTTTCTCAATTCTTTATAAATATTTCTATAGCACGCTTCAAGTATTAGGAAGCTGCAGTGATAATTTCATTTATTCTGCTTTAGGAGGCAAATAAATGTTGCTGTTGAGGGGCCTGGCTTTTGTCTGGAGCTTTTATTGAATTTGCTGTGAGCTGTGTCCCAAGAGGTGTGAAGTGCTCGAGAGCTGTGGGGCCAGAGAGGCTCCTCAGGTGGGTCCTCACATCCAAAATACAGCAGACAAGTGCCTGAATAAGAGAGAATAAAGAAAAACTGAAGAGAAACGTGCTGGGATGTTCTCAGGGCACAGCACAGGTCCCAAAGCCACCCTGGCCCAGCCCTGACCTCAGAGTCACCGTGCCCAGTGCTGGTCCTGTGTTTCTATTCCAGGGCCACTGAGTCATTGGCAACGAGTAAATCACACACTGCAGTGTCCCAGCTTGTTGCTACAAACCCTGAGAGTTCAGAAAATTGTTTTCTAAATGGTTTCTGAGATTTTATTACCTTTCTCCTCTTTGAGGGAATCTTGCAGCAGCCAAATGCTCTGTGCTGTTCAAATGCTTCAGGTGCTGCCTGTAGTTTATTGTTCCCTTGAAGCAATTTATTTCCTTATAATGTACTCATGGAAGAACATTAGTGTTTAATTATCAGGAGAACTACTCTTACAGGCTCAGACTGAAGTCCTTGGCTCTTGGCTGCTGCTCACCTACAAACTGATGGTTGCCAGTTCAGTGACCTCATGCAAATAGTATCTGTTGTGAACCTTATCATTTTTCTATTAAAATTCTTTTTAGGAATCGATCTTTCCAATTCCTACTCTGGCTGACAGAGGGAAAGCTCCTGAGAAGCAGCTCTGCAGCCCTGCAAGGGAAAGCAGAGCCTGGTAATGTCTGTGTGCAGTGAGGGGCTGCAAACCGTGTGTGAGGGAGGGAGGGAAGCTCACAGACCTGGGTTTGCCCTCTGCACTGGGAGGGAATTCCATCCTAACTCCTGATCCTCCAGGAATGAGCCAAAGATTCCAAGCAATCAACGTGAGGTAATGGAAGGAAACCTTGAAGGGAGCCCTGGCCATTCTCCTCTAATGCTGCAGCCCAGTAGCACTTGGATTAAAGAATGGTTTTATTCATTTGAAGGCAGCATCACCATTTTCTCAGCCTAGATTATGGGCCCAAGCTGTGACTGAATGCTGAGGATTCCTCTGCTGCTCAGGGGTGTGAATCACAGAGTAGTAACACGCTGCTGTGTGGGGCTGTAGCACTTTGGATGCAAAGGTCTGGCAAAGCACGAGAGAATGACTCAGGAGTAAGGCAGGAAAATATTCAAAAGCATGACAGAAAGTGTCAGGCTTGGCCAAGGAGCAAATTGGGGAGAGGCACCTGGGAAGGAAATTAAGAGCATGGGGCTGAACATGGGTTTGCCCCCTACTGCAGCTGGGCTGCCCCCATTCCTTCCTGTTTCTGGTCTCCCTCTTGCCCATGAATCAACATGAACTCTGTGGATAACCAGAGAGCCATGATAATAAAACAGTGATAAATATCATTACAAGCAAGGAGTAATGCAAGCTGATTTTATTCATTGCCTCCATCCCCAGTGCCTGGCAATGCAGGGCATGCCCTGGGATCAATACCCAGAGCATGAGCTGCTTTAACCTGGAGCAGCAAAGCACTGTGTTCCTGCCACTCCCATTTCTGCACTCCAGCTCTCATCTTGCCCTGTGTTCTCCCTCTCCCCTCCTCTGCTGATAAAGTCCTGTGTCCCCTCTGCAGCACCGTGACAAATCTTCATTGAATTTTAAATGCTCCGGATTTCATAATCACTGACAAAGAGCAAAATACTGATTTTCTTTTTACTCCCCCACACAATCTAATGCTCTGAAAACTCCTGCCTTTATCAGCAACATCAAAGCTGAAGTTTATTCCTCAAGGCCTCAGAACTTGGCCTTTAATCACAGGTTTAGCTAAATACCATGCACGGTGCAGAACAAAACGATCCTCCAGTGCGAGTGTGTCATCTGCAATCCCAGCTGATTAATCAGCCCCTTGTTCTTGTAAATGGATGTTCATTGCCACGTGTGGATGCAAACACGGGGCATTCAAACCTGAGCTGGGCATTGCCACCTCCTCTGGCTGAACCCAGCCAGGGCAGGGGCTCTCACTGGGCACAGCAGCCTGGCTCTGGCTGCTCAGGTGCAGCTAATCAGCCTCATTAGAGTAATCAGCTTCATTATTGCCCCACCTGTGCTGGAACCAGCCAGAACCAGCCAGAACCAATCTCATTATTGTCTCACCTGTGCTGGAACCAACCAGAACCAGCCAGAACCAAGCTCATTATTGTCTCACCTGTGCTGGAACCAACCAGAACCAACCTTGTTATTGCCCCACCTGTGCTAGAACCAACCAGAACCAGCCAGAACCAAGCTCATTATTGTCTCACCTGTGCTGGAACCAACCAGAACCAGCCAGAACCAAGCTCGTTATTGTCCCACCTGTGCTGGAGCCAACTAGAACCAATCAGAACCAAGCTCATTATTGCCTCACCTGTGCTGGAACCAACCAGAACCCACCAGAACCCACCACAAATGCCACCAAACCCAACACCAGAATGCTCCATCACCTGCTGCTGGAGGAAGTTCCTGCCCTGTTGTGCTCCCAGAGGTAGGGAAGGTTTTCAACTTTCACAGAACCCTCAAAATCCGTGATGTTGGTGGGATTTAGTCTCGTTCTGTGTTTCATTGTTCTCCTTTTGGCCTCCTCAGTGCTTTTTGTGGGGGAGGTTTGCCTCCCACACCTGGCACAGGTTTTGTGGCCACGTTGTGCTGCTGGAGCAATAAATGGGACCTGTGTCCCTTCAAACCCCTGTGCCTGGTGGCACAGTCACTGTGGGGCTCTGGAAGCAGGAATGCTCTGTTCCCCCAGCAGCTCATCTGGGTGGGATTCTGGAAAAAAGCTGCTGCTGTGTTTTGGGAGGGTTTTGCTCCCTTCAGAGGGAGTTGTGCATGTGTGTCTTTGCAAGCATAGCTCTGGAGCTATACCATAAGTGCTATAATATGTATTGATTTGTTTGCTTTCCACTCTGAGGTGTTTAATGTTGCTACTTGAAAGATGAATTTTTAAAAGTGTGGTGTTCTACTGGGTTGGTTCTGACATCAGAAAAATCAAGGGAGAGAGCAAGGATATCAAAATGATTAATTGCTGCATTAGCATTCAGGCACAGAGTGGATTTTGCTTTATGAATTGCTTGTTTCTGAGGGTGTGATCCTGGCTTTGGGCTGCATTCAAACATGTGTGTCCTGGGCACTGATGCCTCATCTCAGAGGGATTGTGTTCCTGTAGAATGGAGGGAGGGGGGGAAAGAGAAAAAAAAGTTCTCCAATTAAATATCAGCTCCAAACAATAGACAGTGTGGAGCCTTAGACAACTTTGTTCAGCCAGGATTTGTGAGATTAACCTATTACCCAAAAAAAATTAAAATTAATAGGGAAATGCATAAAAGTCGTGGCTGCCATGTCTGTCATGTGGGAAAAAGCAGGGTTATGTAGTCCCATGGGTTTTGGTGGGGTTTGTGGTGTTCTGCTGCATCTGTGCCTGCTTCCTTCTGAGTTGAGATCCGTTCTTGCTTCAATGTCTTGATGATGTAGTAGAGTTGGGAGAATTGTTCAGGAATCTTTATATATCTTTTGTTATTATTGCATTTTAAAATGCCATTATGAATTGTTGTGGTCAAGACTTCAGTGTTAATATCAAACACAGGTTCAGGCTCTGTTTTGGCACAGTAGAAATGTATATTTTGCTTTTATGTGTAAATATGTATATGTTAAAATCTAATCCCTCTGTGACCACTCCTGCTTCAAAGTAGCCACACACTTTTATTTTTTTTCCTCTTTATAATGTATATAAGGCCCACAAAGCTCCCTGAGAGTCCAGGTGGGTTTTGATGGTGTGGCAGAGCACAAGAGCCTGGAGAGGGGCTGACCACAAACATCCCAGTCAGGAGCAATCATTCCCAGAGTGTCCAGGTGTGCAGGGAAGGAATCCTCTGGGAATTCTGGGTTTCCCTGCAGGTGGAGCCAGCACAGCCCACTGGGCTCAGCACTGGGGCTCTCTCAGATCAGGTGTGGATTTTGGTGCCAGCCCTGCTGAATTCCCAGCTCTGCAGCCTGGCACAGCCCTGGAGCTCCAGCTCTGTTTGTTACCAGGCAAGTTGTTTTTTATGCATTCTCATCTTGTAGAAGCAGCCATGCATGATTGTAATGAGTGATGGCCTGATTAAATCAAAAGCAGACATGGAAGAAACACTATTAATCTGTAAGCATATGTGATGCTAACAGCCATCACAACATAATGTTGCAATTATCCTAGGTAGGCAAGAATAATTCTCTCTAATTAAATTCTGAGGATATATATTTGGATGCATGCTCTGGATCCTCTGTCATTTCTGTACTGCCAGAAAGGAAGGTACAGAATTATTTCCAGTTAGCCTGACCACGTGCCTTTTGATTCCAAATTCATTCCAGCACAGCCTGCCTGGGGACAGGCTTTGCAAATACAACGTGCTATCAAAACAGATCATGTTTTCTCAAACATGTCAGTGCCATCAGTCTCTTCTCCCTTTCTTCCTTTTTTTTTTTCTCCTTCTGTGGCAAAATAAGCTGTAATTTCATATCAGATTATACAGCTTCACAATTGCATTTTTAGAAGCATCAGAGTGATAGTAAAGAATGTGTAATGCACTGCAGGAAGTTAATTTAGATAAAGCAGCTTCACTGTGCCCATCAGCTGCAGCCCCAACGACCCCTCTGGCAATCCTTGGAAGGTGGGGAGAGAAATACTGGACTTGGACTATTTTTGGACTATTTGGACTAGCTTTGGACCCTGAGACTTCTTGTTGCTCAGTGTTTTGTTCCTTTTTGGTGACTGAAATCCACCCTGCTGTAAAACACCAACAGCCCTTAATCCACACGGGCCTGGTCATCTTCAGGTGCACACAAGATTCTACCAAAAAATTGGAAGAGGCTCAATTTGTCTTCAAAGTTTTCTGTGTAATGGAGGCCCAGGCTAACACACACAATATTTATAGAACTATTTCCTCAGTCATAAATCCCTTTCAGTGTTCAGATAGTCTGATTTGGTGGTAGGGATGGTTTGGAGTTGGGGTGAAAAACTTTCAGTTCAATTAGCCTTTATCACTCTTGAAAATCAAAAATTGTGGCTAATGAGGATATTTGATGATTTTTAGTGACTTTGATATATTAATTGACTTCAAATATATGATTTCAAAGCAGCTTGATGAGATTTACCCTCCTGTCTTCTGTATCTATTATATTCTTATTTGTTATAAAGAGACCTCTCCATTTCTTTGTACTAAAATTCCTTTCATCACTTAAAGATTCTTGAAAAGTGTAAGAGGAGAAAGAAATTACCAGGAAGGCACCAGATTAATTCAGAAATTAATTGAGGCTAATTTAGATGACATTACAGCATGATGACTTTCATTAATAAATAAACCCATTATCAAAAGAAACACACATTTTTCCCTGAGTAAACCTGTTCAGCTGCCATCATTTCAATAATCAAAGAGTTTCTCACTCCCCAGTGATCACCAGGAGTGCAGCTCTTTGTGGTGGCTCCTGGAGCTCCTGTTTGTGTTTTTTTGGGTCCTGGTGATTCTTGGAGCTCCTGTTTGTGTTTTTTGGTTGCTGCTGGTTCCTGGAGCTCCTGTTGTGTTTGGGGCTGTGCAAAGTGCCTTTGTCAATCATTCTGTAAACCCCAACAATGAATTGATAATTTTTAGTAAATACATTAATCTAGTATTTCAAGTTTATATTTGTGTATATATAATTTTCTGAGTGGTCTGTTCCCTCCAGTGTGCAGCAGTGCTGATGGGAGGTGGTTTTAGAGCCTTCCTCCCCACCCAGGCTGTGGCTGCCTCACCATTGTCATCATGATGCCAGAGAAGGGTTCAGAGAGGAACCAGCTGGAGGAGGGGTATTTTTAGTTATTCTGAATACCTCAGAGGCTTATGTAACTGGATTTGAGCAATAGTTGCTGCCAGACAATCTCACATAATCAGTTCCATCAGCTCTCTGCTCGTTCACAGAACAGTTTGTGCCCCAGAGAGGGGTCAGGCAGCAAACATCACATCTAGAGCTGCAGGGAAAAGGGGGCTGGAGGCTCCAGGAGAAATCCAAACCTTTGGGTAACTCCCCAGTGGGGAGAAGTGCCCTGGTAAATACAGCCAGGCTGGAGCTGTGAGGCATTCCAGGGAGCATTGCTGGCTCCACTGGTGCCCTCCCTGCTGTCCTGCTGCAGCTCCAGGCCCTGTGTGAGGAGCAGGAGGTTGTTTTCCACCACAGGAGCCCCACTCACAGTCCTGGGTCTGGTTGTGTTCAGTGTGACTCACTCATCCCATGGTTTCTTTAAGGCATTTTGCTCAGCTTGTCTTTGTTTCTGTGTTCAGATAAATTCTGCTGTGCCCATGTGGGGCAGCCTGAGCACTGCTGGTGAATTCTTACATTGCTCAGTGTTTACAGAAGTTCATTGCTGCTTGCTCCTCTCCATCCAGCTGTGTGGTATCAAATACTCAAACATCTGGTGCTCCCTGGGGGAACTGTAGAAATGGCCAGGAAAGATAAAAATAGAAGGTCAAACAGCAAACTGCACTGTGCAATTAACCTGACTGCAATTCCTGAGCCACAAATGGAGGCCATTATCCAAAAAAGGGATCAATATCCAGTCTGTTATTGTTGCACATGAAGGAAAAATAAATAGTGTCTTGAGCTCCTTTTCATGCAGAATTGCTTATCACTCCTGAGCAGCTTGGGATGGCAGGGAAGGCAAACAAACCTTCAAAGGCTCCCCTTGCACTGCCAGGACTTTGGGGCAGCTCCAGCCTCAGATGGTGCTGCCTTTCAACCCCTGACAGCCCCCACTGCCACCACAGCACAAGCTGCAGGTGCTGGTGGAATATTTGGTTTTTCAGCACATCAGAAGTGTCTGTTCCAGCCCTCCCCCAGCCCTTTGGACAGGCTCCTGTGTCTCAGCCCCTGCTGCTCACGGTTCGTGTGATGGTGACAGGGAGCCTTGAGAGCCTGCAGAGCATCAGAGTGTGCAGGGCACTACCTGACGTTCTCCTACAGCAGATTTAGTGCCTGATAAAGCTATATGTACAGAAGAGAAGTGGTAAAAAATATATAATTTAAGGTCTGTTCTAAAATGAGAGGCATCTGAATTTCTGGCTTTTTTAAAAAAAACCCATTTGCCTTGTTTTTTTAGAAAGAGAGGCCGTTTCTCTTTTTGTAGCAGCTATTTTTAAGCAGTTGAATTAAAATTAATTATTTCATGTCTGTGATAACCCTTTTTGCACAGAGACCTGTCTGCAAGAGTCATTGATTCCCCCTCGCAGCGTGTTCACCAGCTGCACAACCAGAGCCTCATCTTTTAATCTCCAATATGAAAGGAACAACAGAGGTCACTGTGGACTTGTATTCTTCAAAGTGATTAAGGCAGAGCTGGCAACAAGGCCAGCCTGCTCTTTATTTAAGTATATATATATTTATTTCTCTCTGCTCCCCCCTCACCTGGGACCCACATGTTCCTGAGTCCAGGGAGAGCTAATTAAAATGGCTTGTTCCTTTTAAATGAGTCTGCAAAGCAGCTTGGTGCAAAGCCAGAGCAGGTATCATTTTAATATCCCTGCTTTGAAAAGGAGGGTATTGTCCTTTGCTGTCCCTCAAGCAAAATCTCTCCTGGTTTTGATCCTCCTTACCCCTATCTATAAATGCTATTTATTAGAGATGTTCAACCCACTGCCCTGGAGACTTAAAGCCCAAGAGAAGTGGGCAGTGTGTTGGAGACACTGCTGCATCAGTGTCTTTGCTTTGCTCTGTTATTTTGCAGTAGAGCCCATGGTGAGAAACAGTCCATGTCTGAAAATACTTCCAATAACAGAGAAAACAGGCATAAAGAAAAAAATGATACTTAATATTTTTTTACACCATCTAACACTCAGATCTGCTGTTTGGAAAGCAAATGCCATCATTCTTGGACCTTCATCTTCACTTGGACTTTCAAAGATCCTGGAGCAAGTGGACTAAATGAAAGAAATTAAATATGCTTTCCTTGTAATGGAAAAATACATAATGAGGCAGCAGCTTCAAATCTGCTTGATGATTGTGTTCCAGAGCTGACAGTCAGACAATAAACAGCATACTGAACCTTCCAGGTGAGGGTGAGTACACAGCTGTATCCTTGGAATGATGGGCATCCCAAGCTGGACCTCATGCTGGTAAATTTTATAGAATAATTACTTTTGAGGCATCTTTCAGTAGCTTTTACTGCAATTGGGACAAAAATCCCACAATCTGCTCATGTGAATACATTTTGAACTTCTTGGTCAATACTCAGTGTTGTTCTTTACATGGATTTTTCAGGCAGATGTTTCAAGTGACATTCCCACAGCTGGCTGGGCTGCCAGCACCAGGGAGAGACAAATATCAGTTCTCACATTGTACTGCACATTCCATAATGGCCAAAATCATCCCTTTCTGCTGCTCTGGTACAATACAGAACTGGCATGGATCTGAGACCAAGCAGCTTATTCTGGTCCTTTCCATGCTCTAATAAACTGATGTCTTGTAGCCACAGTTACAGTGCTTACCCATGGACTTGATGTTTCCATTACAAGGGAGCCATAAAAAAACCTTGTAACTGGCCATTGCAGTGGCAGATTTACAAACTCCTTTTTTCCCCTCCTCTCCATTCCATTAGATGGAAAATCTTAGCCAGAGCTAATATTAAAAATGCCTTCACACATTAACTTAACACATTGCAGCCTCTCTGATAGGATGCATTGGAAGCTAATTCTAACTTTTACACAGCAGACTAGTAAATCATAAATATGGCATTTTTTGTGTGCTGCCTTTTGTGTATCAATTACAGAGCAATGCTCTGTTTGTCTCCAGCTATTCCTTCACTCCTGTTTGCTCTGAGCTTTCCTGAGCAGCTGAGTTTGCAGGGGCTGGAACAAGAACCACATCCAGGCTGGAATGGGACAGCCCTGAATGCTTCTAATGCCCTAATAACCTCTTAATGGGAGTGATGTTCAGTTTTAACTTTCATATTTCCAGATTCTGTCCTGCATTGGTGTGTGACTCTGAACTTCATATGAAGTGTTGGCAAGCTCTCCTCACGGCTCAGTCAGACAAAACAATCCTTGTCCAGCCTCTTTGGGCATCAGGAGCTGCCATTCCTTGGGGATGGTGCTGACTGCCCAGAGCTGGCTCCAGCCCTGTGCAAAGATGAGCACAGGGTCTCTTTACCTGCTCAGATCAGGGGTTAAATGTTGCACAGGAATGCTTTGCCCAAGTGAACTTCATCCTGACACCAGGATCAAAGCAATGTGGTCTTAACAAGCAGGTTTTTCTTCCCCTTCTAATTCTGTAATTCAGGCCTGGGAAAGGGAGTGAAGTACAATTGATTGCTCAGTAAAACACTCAATTAGAGCAGATTATCTGAAGGAAAAGAATGGCAAACCAGAATTTATTTTTCTGTGTCATTAGGGAAACCTGATAACAGAATCACTGCAGAGGCAAAGAGGAAAGCAGCAGCAGAGAAGGGAATGAACTCATTTAAAACATGCACTGTGCTTTTTGTCAGAGGCTGTTTGGGGAAGGATGCTGGGTGATTTTTGGGGTTTTCTTGACTGTTGATTCCATGGACATGGCTGCTGATGTCCCTCTCCTTTACATCTTTACAGTCTTTGCTGGCCATTTACCCCAGCAGTGACAGTGGTCAGTCCTTCCTCTGCTCAAGCAGGAAGATTTCTCCCCACTGAAACAGAGTCCAAATGCAAACCCAGCCATCACTGCTGAGCTTAGATATTAAAGTTGGTTGTTTTAAGCATTTTATTCTGCAAAAGAACAGTGATGAATTTCTTTTTCTTGCTGTACTTAGTGTTGGTTTTTGCCAAGGGCAATGATGGGCCACTGATCCAAACCCTGAGTCTCCCAGCACTCATTACTGCTCTGGGATGGCTCCTCTGCCTCCCTTTCCTCCTGGGAATTAAACTGTAAAATTATTGAGCCAACAGTCTATGACCAGTGTTAAAACACTGAAGGAAATGAGTTCTGCATGGTCAATAAGCAGAGTTTTGGGTCAGAGAGCAGTGGCCATTAGGTTATGGGGGTTTCTGTGCCACCTCTTCCTCCAGGTGGTTCTGAGATTGGATTTTCCTCCAGCAGCAGCTGAGGGGCAGGGCAGGGCCAGGCTGGGGGTGGAATTCCTGCTCTGCCCTCCCAGAAAACCAAACTGGTGTTTGTGATGAGGAAAAAAAATCACCTGTGGCTGCTGGAGACATCATCTCCAGGTAAAACTGTGCTGAGCTTGCAGTTCTGCTGCACTCACTGCCCCCTGTCTGGGCTCTGTCCTGTCTGAAGCTGACACTGCTGGGAATGCAGGGAAAGCTCTGTGTTCCCAAAATGTGCCCTGGATGGCACAGCTGAGGAAAGGAAAGCACAGATTGCTCAGGTTAAAGCATCTCTGGCTGCACATAAACTGGATTTCAAGTGTTCTGCAGAACTGGCCTGGTTTTCTGGATCTCAGCTCTATTGACAATATATTGGCAAAATGTGACCGCAGCAGTTCTAAAAATCCTTTTAATGGTGTAAAGTGGCAATATTTTTCATCAGTTATAAAAATATATTGGCTTCCTATAATTCATTTAATGGCAATTATACTAAAAATACTTCCACTTGAAGTAAGTATCTGCAAGAGCTTCACAGAAGTGGGAATGTTTGACAGATATTTGCTTACACCAGCTACACCTTCACAATGTAATCAAAGAAGCTGTTCTGCCATTAGTTCTACTTGAATTTGTGTCAAGGCACTGTGAAGGCTCAGAAGGAACCCAAAATTCCTGATATTTCAAATTATTCTCCAAAGCTTTCAAAATTGGATTCGATTGAATGAATTCTTGGAAAGAGAAAGTAATAGCTTGTCTGCATTTGTAGCTGGGCCAGGAATAAACTACAAGCTTTACTGCTGCTTCCTGCACTGCTCAGGAATTCAGAAATATTCTGGAGAGGTTTTGCCAGGGACTGGAGCTATGCTATCTCTGCCTTGAATCATTTTAATGTTTGACTCTGCAGAGCCTCAGCTGGGGAAGCAAAGGGCTGGGCTCCTCAGCTAGATTGAACTGGCTGTTGAATTGGCAGTTCTGCTGTAAATGGAATGGATTTGGCCAGATGAAGTCTCCATAAGCTTCACATTTCTGTTAGCTGAGTACTGGGATTGCTTTTGCTTGATGCCCCAGCCCCACCAACCTGCACTGCCCAGAGCTGAGGATGTACAAGGACAGCAGATGGGAGAGGGCAGAGCGTGGAGAAAGTTCAGGATGGAGGCTCAGCCACACCTCCTTTCAGCTGGAGTCACATTGTGTGCCTAAATTTGCCTTCCCAGAGCCCTGGGGTGGGGCAGGAGCAGCAGAAATGAGGTGCAGCAGCTGCTTTCATCTCTGACTCTTATTCTTTCCCTCTCTGTGTGGTGGGGAGCAGGGTCCAGCTGTGCTGGGTTTGGTCATAAATATCCTAAATATCTCAAATATCAGCTGCAAGTTTTACAGTAAAGGCTGTTACAGCCTCTTCAATCTCTCAGGAGAAGCCCCAGTTTACCAAACAATAGGGAGGGCAGGGCTTGGTGCTCTGTGGGGAGGTTTGTGCTGGTTCTGCACCCTGAATAACCAGTGTGGCTCCTCTGACCTGGGAATGTGCTGCCAGGAGGGGAATGGGCAGCACAGAGCTGCCATTTGGGGCTCTCTGTTTTGGAACATGAGGGGCACATCTGTCCTGCCTCTGCCCAGCAGCCTCAGGGATGGCTCCTGAGCAGCACCAAATGGGAAAGGGGCAGAGACTGAGATTTCCCTGCTACAGCAGCTAGCAGGGACAGAGAACTGAGCTCTGGATTTCTGCTTGTGTTTTATAAGATGGAATAAAAAAACCAGATTTGTTTTGGAGGATGGCTTGGAAATTTGTTTTATCCTAAATGCAGGGGGTTAAGTAAGCTAGGCTGCTCATCCAGTGTGTTTCAAACTGTGATTAAACTTGGTTTTACCAGTGTTCCTTTTGTTTATAGACAGTTGTAGTCTTCATCTCTAACTTTGTGCTGTCACCCAAATTTTCATCTTGATCAAAGCTTCCTTAATTCATGCCCAGTGATTTCCAAAGATGCTGCTCTACACATCATAAACACATGGTTTACATCATCAAAATTATTTTTTTTTTTCATGTGGAGTAACTTCCATTGTAGAATAAATTCTCTTCCAGCCACTGGTGCTATTGGATTGCACTGACAATGGGATTCTTTCATGGTGGGGTTGTGGAAATTATTTTATAGATTAGCTATCAGTGCTTTCAATAGCAGACAGCTCTAGCTAATGTAGTGGAACTGGGATTTTCCCCCTTGATGTCTGCACTTTGTAGCCTTTTGTTCCATATGCAAGAGGTGGAAAGTAGCAGAGAGGAATGCATTGACCATCAGAACTGACAGTCAGCTGTGGCTCCATGTGTGTGCTTGGAGGAATAACCAGGAGTGTCAGCTAATTCAATATCTGCTGGTTTCCACTGGGGAACAGGGCTTGGGGACTACATACTGCCTGCAGTTCTTGTTGTGAGTGGAGGATGTGGGTATTCACAGCTGGGAGCCAAGCAACTTGAATTTTTACATTTGGGGTCTAAACAGAGCCAGGATCTGCCATGAGAAGTTTTCCATCTTTCTCCTCATTCTCAGAATTACATCTCTTGGATTTGTAAATTCTGGAATTTTGTTTTTGGACAGAAAGTCACTTTAATGCCTCAGCCCATTCTGTAATGTCTGTGGTGGCAGAAAGCAGCGTGGGGCACACACAGGAGGGAGAGGAGCTGGGGCCCTGGGGCTCCTCACTTGGCTCTCCCTCAGTTCCTTGCCTAAAATACTCATTTACCTCATCTCAGAGCTGCTCTCCATGCTGCTATGAGCTTCCCACCTTGCCTGTTGTAGCTTCTGAGATATTTCAGGAGTGCCCTACTTGCAGCAAATGCTGTCAGAGCTGTTTCCCAGGGAGTTAAACACTGGTTTTTCTAAAGTAAAGAAAAATATCTCCTTACAGCTCAGAGTCCTCACTGGGTGGGAATGCCTGAGGGTCTGAGCCAGCCAGGGTGGCTGCAGGGGGATATTTGGGTTTGGGGATATTCATTCAGGTTCTTGGCCAGGAACATTATCTCCAACAGCCAGAACATTTCATTAATGTAAAAGTGCTGACAGGAGAATGCCTGGGCTGGCCCAGAAGTTTTGATTTTCTGGGTGCAGAGCAGGTTTCCAGTGCCCAAGGACAAGGGCAGAATCCTCTGCAGGGACAGCCTGTCAGATTTTTGGGTGCTCCCCTTCTGCACTGCCATCAGGACAGCTCTGAAAAGAGAAGTGGCAAATGAGCAGAGTTCCTCCAGTACCTGTGCTGGCTCCAGCACTGATGTTTTCCTGTTCAGAGAGCTGCAGGTGACTCAATCCTCTCCTCAAGTAAATTGTTAAAGAGTACAGATTTTTCCTTATTTTCTTTATACTCCAATGGGTTTCTAAGTGAGATGTCAGATGATTTTCATGGTCCAACACCACCCTAACCCAGTATAAATACCCATTTTATGGGACAGTGTGTGGCTTTGAGGAGAAGCAAGGTGTTTAATGTGAGGTGGGAAGCCTGAGGAGCAGGTTTAAGAGGAATCCATCCCAGCCTGGCTCTGCCCTCTCTGGGGGTGCACTGTCAGCTCTCAGCACTCCACCTGAAATATTGAAATGCTGGAATTCTGTTTGGCCCCTGTTCTGTGCCCAAACCCAAGAATTCCCAGGCCAAAAGAGGACTGTGAGTGTTTGGTTTCAGAGAGGGATGATCTGCAGCTTGGCTTGCTGCACTGCAGTTACAGTGTGAACACAGCTGGAGTGAAGAGCCCATGGCCACCAGCAGCTGCTGGATGAAACACCTCGTGGAATAAGACTCAAAAATATTGAAAGATGCCACCCTGATGGAAAAAAAAAATTCCCTGCCATGGCCAAGAGCTGGCAGCTTGCTGTGATCCATCTGCAGCCCAGGGAGGTGCCAGGCAGGGATGCTGCTGAGTGCCAGCTCTGTGAGCTGCTGTGTCCCCAGAGGCACAAGGACCCTGCCCCTCCCCTGCACTGCTGGGTTGCTGTATGTCATCCAGGCACAAGATGTCTCTGTGGGCTCTCCAGAAATTGTAAGATTTAAAAAAAAAAAAACAAACCGAAAACAAACCACAAGAAGACAAATCTGTAGCTCAAGCTGTGTGGGAAACTTGTCAGCTTGTGTTTGTGCTTTTGTTTGTTTTGTTTAAGGAGTGTTTCCTGTGTTAAATAGGCTGATGGGTTGGATTTTATAGCTCCCCCCTCCTGCCCCAGCCCCTGGCAAAGGAGAGACTCCCAGGAAGGGAGGGAAGTGAAAAACCTGCAGGAATTGGGATTCAGAGGGGTTGGGAAGGAGGCTCTCAGGGATGGGTAGATAACAAAGCACTTCATCCTCTGATTTCTACATTGAGAGACACATTCCAATTGTCTGAGTGTTTAGGACATCAATAAACATCATATTGGTTGTAGCAGAATTGATAAAAATGATGAAAACTCAAGGTTTGATGTCTACTAGAGTCTGAATACTTGATTTGCACTCCGGAATTTAAATTAGGAATTATTTCTTAGAACTTTAAGTAATAATAATTCTTTAGAAATTTTTAAATAGTAAGTCAGTAGAACTTCTTTCTAACCTTAAAAAGATTGCTACAATCACATGTTACACCCAAGCATTCAGTAATGTCCAAGAGAAGATTGCAGAAGCATTAACTTGTGAGCTGGTGTTCCACCTCTGGATCTCAGATTAATATTTTTGCTTTCTGGATTTGCAGTGGCCCTTTTGGTGTTCCTGGCAGTTAAAGCCACACTCAGTGCAGCAGGGCAGGGCACAAAGAGGATTGGAAAGTCTCTGACTCTCATCTGGGCTCAAAACCTCTGGCTGCCACAAATGTAATAAACTTCTGGCTGCTGGATGCAGATCTTCCCAGCACCAGCAGAGGAATCCCACCCAGCCCTGCAGAAATAATTCCATTACACCTGCTCAGCAGAGTCAGGAGCTCAGCAAGACCCTGGTCTGGAGGTGTAATGGGAGGTTTGGCTGGAAAGTGGAGATTTCATTGCTCAGGAATCCCCCAAGGGTGGAGTGGATGCATCTCCATGTGAAGTTTGTTCAGTCTGGGTGCAGGTTCTCTTGCAGGGTTTTTGGAATTTGGATGGAATTTGGATGCAGGAGGCAAACTGTAATGATGGTGATGTGCAGTAATTGTGTTAGACTGTGCTGGAATAATAATCTCCCTGTGAATAAAGCACATGATAACCAAGAGATGAACACTTAATTCAGTTATCCACTGCCACCCTGATACTGCTGGTTTAGCCTTGCCTTAGGCACCACTTTATTTGTAATCATAGTGTTTGCAGTGAATCTGCAAACAATGGCTGTGCTCCTACAAACTGAAAGCTGGGAAATTACTCTTAAAAATCACTTTCCCAGGTGGGATCTGAGGATGTTCAACACCCCACTGACACAAATTGCTCCTCTGAGGCTGAAGGAAGTAAATAAGATATAAGGAAAACGACCTTGTGGTGTTCAATTCTTAATCCTTCATCTTTACTTGGGATTCCATCTAATGCTCTTGCAATTAAGAGATTCTCAGATTGCTTCATTGGCTCTCATGTCTTTAGTCTTCCTTTACAACTTGTCAATAGTAGGATTGATCACATTTCCTCCTGTGTGGTAGGATTTGATGCCCATCAGCAGAAATCCTGTGAGGAAGCCACTCTCCCAATCTAACTGGTGACATAAACTGCAAATATAATAATAATATAATACATTAATAATAATATAAGCACAAAGCTCTCTTGCCTGCCCCAAACCTGAGTAGTGAGGGTTTTGATGTGCAGTGTGTGAGTAGAGAGCTGACAGGAGGGGAGGGATTTGTTACAGAGCTGACCCTGGATGTTCTCAGCAGACACGAATTCCTCCCTTTCCTGTCAGCCCAGCTGAAACAAAGGGATCTGTGTGGAGTCTGAACCAGTAATTTGGGGAAAACTCCCAAAATTTGATAACAGTTCATGTGCTGGAATGTCCAACCAAAGATTTCTGCCAGAGATGTGCTGGGAATTGGGAAAACTGCTCCCAGGACACCTGAGTGACAGTGGCACCAGCCCAGGGCTCTGTCCCACCTGCAGGGCCCTGCAGAACTGATCCCCTGACTGGAAATGAGGAAATGCAGTGTTTTACTCTAATCAATAGCATTTAGGGTAATAAACCTCTCCAACACTCAGGTCCAGTTGATGATTTAATGAGACAGAGGATGTTTCTTGTTTGGAGGTGCTTTGTGCAGACACTTGGTGTAATTGGAGCTCGTGGTGATTGCTGAGGTTTTGCAGCACGTGGGTGTTTCCTTTCTGAGGGTTTAGAGAGGTCAGGATGGAGGATGAACACAGGTGTAACACTGGAATTAAATGTGAACATGGAATATTCATGTCGTGGGGGGCTGAGTCCATCCTGGATTTGGGAATTCAGGAGCAAAGCAGGAATTACCATTGAGATATCATTTCTATCTATCTATCTATCTATCTATCTATCTATCTATCTATCTATCTATCTATCTATCTATCTATCATGAGATATCATTGATATATAGATATATATAATGAGATATCATTGATAACTAAGTAAGAAAGGAGTGAGCAGCTGGAGATTTTGTGGCTTGGGGACCTGAACCCAAACCCAGCCCTGCAGCTTCCCATGAACCCCCCCCTGCCTTTTAACCAACATTTTAAGTTTTTTTCCCTGCCACACATCACTGAGCTCTGCTGCCTGGAAGATCTGCCAGCAGTGAGTGTCTATACATCGGAGTAATTTTAAGTTTTGCTCCCATAATGAATGGAAATTGAATCAATCTCTTCTGGGACCTACTCCAAGATTAGACATTAAAGCAGGATTTTTACACACACCCTACACACACTCTGGCAGTAAGCATAACTTCAGTTAATATTCCTAACAGCTACATTTTCTCCTCAAAAACGAGCTCATTAACTTGTAAAATATACAGGATTCAGGTGCTTGATAGCAAATAAAGCCTTTAAAAAATTAGGTTTAACCAGGAGGGATTTTAGGAGCCTGACAAGAAACAGCTATTTCACACAGAGCTTTTTTTGAGGCACTCTAGAGCAAGTTCAGAATTCTAATCTTGGAGTTAAAAAATTTCAAGGTTGTTCCTCAGAGGAGACAGGAGGAGAACGTGCTGCTTGGAGCACCAAAATCCTCTGCTGTGAGTCAGAAAATGCCATGACTGCCTCTAGACCCAAGGCAAAATTATATCCTCAACAAGACAACTTGGAAGGATTTTTTTCTTTAAGTGAATAAAACCAGGAAGGAAGAGCTGAAAGATTTCAAAAAGTTTAACCCCCAGTTAGTTCAGCACCTTAGGAAGTTCTTTATGGAGCTGAATGAGATGAGTGTTGAGGAAAGGTAGAAATGTAGAAGGTTGAAAAGGAAAGCTCATCCTCCTTTGTGGGATGTGAGTGAGGCACAGGTTGATAATGAAATAATTCATAATGAAATGTGGGCAGTGGGAATTTAGGATCTTCTGGAGGCTTAAAGGGAAATAAGACCCATTTCCATAACCTGTGTTGTGTAATCCCTTTATAAAACCAGCTGCTGATTTACTGCTTCCTTCTTAATTCTCCTTGCTGCCTGAAACACAGAAACCTTTCAGCCCTAGTTCATAGCTCAGGCTCTGCTCTCTCACACCCTATTGCCAGGATTTTACCAGGTTTTACCAGGCCAGGCTGCTCCAGCCTGGCTGGGACATTTCCAGGGATCCAGGGGCAGCCACAGCATCTCTGTACCCTGTGCCTCCCCAGCCTTTGCTGCAGAGCTCTGCCCAAACACAAATGTCTGTGTTTGCACCTGGGTCAGGAGGGGACTCATCCACCAGCCAACAAATGGCTCGTTTTTATCTGGTGAAATGTCCTTGCTGTGGTTGAAGCTGGTTCTGTCACACACAGATGTGCCACCACACCTGTTTCCATCTGAAATGAGAAATTCAAGTCAGTGTCTGTGAACCCTGCACTGGCAGTGGGACAGTTTCTGCATCCTGCATCTCTCCCTCTGAGCAGGGACACCCCAGCAGACCCTCAGAACCTGCTGATTCCTCCCCACCTCACTGCTTGTGAGGGCTCAGCTCCCTCCATGGAGACTCTCACAGCAAACACCATCCATTAATAAAGAGGTGAAAGAGCCCTGCTTCATTATTTATCCCTGATTGGTGTTTATTAGCCAAAACCAGTTTGTGCTGGGTTTCCTTTAAGGGTCTGTGATTGCAGGAGCAGGGGCAAGTGGTAATTAAAAAGCTGAGATGAGTCCTCTCACCTCAGAGCTGGGCTTTAAACTGAAGAAAGGATAAAAAAATGGTGAAATCTCCTCTCCATGCTGGTTTCTGTGGGTGCTCACAGGTGTGGCTGGTGACACAGGACAGGCTGCTGCTGGCAGAGCCCATCTGATGTGACACAGGTGTCCCTTTGCACAGCAGCCCTGCTCACATAATCTCCTCCAGATTTCCTCATCAGCTGCTGCTCATCTGGTTCAAGGAACATGGAGATCAAGTATATATATATATAACAGAGCCCTGTTACCTATTAGGTATTACCTAGAGGTAACAGGTAGGTATTTCTCTTTTTTACCTATTTACAAATAAGTTAAATTACTTATTTACATAGGTCAGCTGGGGCACAGGCTCATGATCCCCAAAACCAGCTGATTAAGGAGACTGGGCTTTGGAAATGAGGAAATGTTGATCCAAGTTGCCTAACCCCCATTTCCCACTGAAAGCAAGAGCTGAAGAGGTGCTTTAGAAGGATTTTGGAGAATCTGCTCCACCCCTGGTGCAGGTGTGCTCACCTTGTGCTGCTCCCTGGGCACAGAGCAGTGTGGGATGGATGGATGGATGGATGGATGGATGGATGGATCCATGGCAGGGCACTTTGGGCTCTCAGCACAACTTATGAACCCACAGCAGGGCAAAGCTGGTGAGAGGGGGTGAAAATTCCACCTGCATGGACATTTTTTGGTTCTGCCCAAAGTCCCCTTGTGGCACAGGGAAGGAGCTGGATTTAGGGATGTCAGCTGGATCTGAACCCTCAGGGAAGGCAGCAGCAGCAGGAGGATTTTCCCAAAAGAGGGATTTTCCTCCCTGGCTCACTTTGACCTTCTGGAATCACAAAAAGTCAGAGAGGGGCCCCACAAATTCACTCACCAGGGACAGGTTTGCCTCAGGCAAGGCAGGAATGTTTCTTACCCACAGACCAGCTCACAACTAATTAAAAGTGATCTAATCCTTTTGATCACACCTTTAGGGAGTAGGTACAGGCTATTAATAAAATTCAAGCAGGAATAATTTTTTGGTCATGTGGCAAATTCTGACATTTCATTATTTTTCTTACCTTCAATCAAGAAGAGAAGTAATGAATACAAATCCTAATCCTGTTCTCTCTGGGTTTGTGTTTTTATTAAAGGAACTAAAAGAACAGATATCCAGCTGAAATAATTGTGTTTAAATTCAACGTTTTCTTTTCTGCAAGTAACCCTTCATGCTAAATTTTTTAATTTAAAGCATCTCAATTGGGAGATTCTAACAAGTGCAGCTGTTCTTCAAATTGATGAATTCACTGAAATTGGCTCTTTACCCTCAACACTTTTTACTTCCACTCCTTGGTACTTTGCAATACAGAGCCCTGTCAGCCTGTGCTGCTCTGGGGAGTCCCAGCCAGCTTCAGAAGGACTTTGTCACTCCTGGAGGGAGGAGAAGCTTTGGTTTTGCAGGGCTGGGTGCAGCCAGTTGCACGTGAAAAGGAAAACAAGTCCAGCTCAATTAACTTTTTCTGTCCTATGAATTTTTTTAAAATTTAGTTTTAAAGCTCCAAACAATTTTCAGTTTCTTTTTCTGCAGTTGGAGTTGCAAAATATTTAATTCTTTCTCCTATGCCCTCCACTTAGTAGCCCATTTTTAAAAACATGACCAAAAGTATAAATTCTAATGAAAAACTTTTTTATGCAATGAGGAGTGCTGAGTTACCTTAATGCAACGATTGACCATTAATGTGTCAGCCCCTGGATTTGATATTGTTACTTTTCTATGAGGCAACATCATTTCTGTGCTCAGAAAACATTTGAATTTAATTAGTGCTGGCACAGAACAGTAGCACCTTGAGTAAAGCAAATGCTAAATTGCTTCGTTTCTGACATAGGAAATCAATGCATTCTCTATTCATTCATTCTCTATTCAATTCTACTGACTTGGAAATTGTTTCATTATGCCTCTAAATAGATTTACAGGACTCTGGTTAGGATTTTAATATTGCTAGCACATTAAAAATTAAGATAGAGCCAGGACTGGGTCAGTTACCCAGGTATCAGAGACAATCCATCATGATGGTGATTGACTCTATTCACCCACTGAGTTCATGCACTCCTCACTCTTTTGGTGGAAATGATGTTTGTGCCTGGCACAGAGTTTGCCATCATCCCCAGCTGCAAAAAGTTTTCTGGGTGAGGTGAGGATGAGTTGGGCTCCTGTTGGGGAAGATGAAACAGGAAAATCTTACAAATATGAATGCTCAGATTCTGGGAATATAGAAACCATGAAGGAGATTGAAATGAAAGCCACGTTTGGGATGCCAAGCCTTAGTTACTGAATTACCATGAAACAATGGGATGGCCCCTGAAGGTAATTAATCCCCTCTTGATTAAACAATGCCCTTGGCCAGAGAGCAACTCCAAAGGCCAAAGAAGATTTTGCTAAGGTCCAAAGAGCAGTTTTTAAAAGTGTAACACACTATGCTAATATAAGGATTCCTATAGGCTGTCTGTAAATGCTGTAGAATTTGTATTTTGTATTAGATTGGTTAGTGGAAATTAGAATATTCATCATGGAAGAAGATTTATTGTATTGTAAACCTTCTCTCTCTTACTCTCCCTCCTGCTCTTCCTCTCTCCCTCTTCTCTTACCCCACCACCCTTTTATCCCATTGCTCTTTCTCTTCCCCCTTTCATCTCTTTGTCCTACTCTGGGCTGCACTGGCAGCTCTTAGCAGCTCTTTACAATAAACTGCAGCAGGAACTTTTAGCATACACAGACTGAGTTTTGTCCCTGGTGACTGTCAATGCCAACCCAGACTCCTGCAGGCTCCCAGTGCTGGGGTTTGTGTGAGGGCTGGAAGGGCAGTGCTCACCTGCCTGCTCATTCTGGCAGCTGGGGAAGGCTTCAAACAATGGCTCTGCACCCTGAGCCTGCTCCCTGCCTGTCCTGCCCTCAATTCCCAAGGCCCAAAGGTGAACTCAAGGTTTTTTGTGCAAGCTCACTGTTTGCCTGTGAGAAAAGCCAGGCTTAAATAAGGTGTGAGTAGTCTGGGCTCAGAGATGGAGCCTAATGGGCCCAATTAATGCAGGGCCTGGCAGGGTGGTTACACCTGATTCACTCCCCCTTGCTCTCCCTGAAAATCAAATCCTGCAGCAGAAGGGAGCCCATGAATCTCAGTTATGTCCAAGCACAGCCTGGAGCCAATACATCAGCAAAGACACCCAGGCAGGCAGCTGGTGCTGCCTCAAACCTCACCCACTGCACAAGGGCACTGCTGGGCTCCCCCTGCCACTTCCAGGGTCACCAGCACGGATGTTTATTGCCCCATCAGCAGCCTGGTGATTTACTGGGGTGTTCTGAATTCTCTTCTCACTCTGTGCTGATTTCTGATCTCCTTTCTGCCTGCACATGAAGGGCATTCCACTTTTGTGTACTTTAATCCTCACTGGAGTGCAGTTGTTTCCCAGTCCAGCTGAGCTCTGCTCCTGCCACAAGCCAGCCCACAACACCAGAGAGAAGGACTCAGGAACATCAGGAATTTGAACATTCTGGGGCAGCCTTCCCATCTCTAATGATTTTATTTTGCCATTTGCAGAAATGTGCCTCACTTTCTCCCTTTGGTTTGGTTTTTGAGGTGGCAAGTTCTCAAGAGAATGAAGGGAAATCCAGGAGCATCAATCTACTTTGTGAAATCTCCAGAGCTTGTCACACGATTTTTGCAATCTGGAAAGCCTTGATGTGCTTCTTTTGGCTGTCAGTCAGCAGACAGATCCTTGGAAAGGAGCCCAGGGCAGGTGCTGTCCCTGATGTGGCACACGGAGCACCACAGCACTCACTCTCGTTACTGCCATTAATTAGTGAGGAGCGAGCAGCTCAGGCTGCCTGGAGGCTCTTCCAATACTCTAAATATTTATATTCCTTGAAGCACTGTGCTTGATCCTGCAAGGGTAAGAGCAGAACTGACACTGGTGAGGAATTCACTTCTGGTTCAGGGAGCAGCCCTGCCCTGAGCTCCTGTCTGTGTAAAAGATGAATTTACACTAACAGACTGGCAGCTGTTGCTTTTGCAAAGTTTTGCTGAGTTTGAATCTAATTGTTAATACAACATTAAATACTTTTTGTTCATCATTACAGACTTTCCTTCAGGGCTTGTGGATCTTTGTAGGACAAGAACAGGATTTAGTTTTAAGGAGCAGTCTGAGACATGATGAAAGCAAGAGGCAAAGGCTGAGACCTTAATTAAAAGACAGTTACATTTCAGAGAGTTATTGAAGAAGAAGGAGGTGCTGGGGGCTAGAGAGTGGCTCTAAATGCTCCTCAAAGCCCATTTGTACAGAGAAGCAGCTCTGTTCCCCACCTTTGCCATGTTGGTGTTTGGGAAGGACAAACTTCAAACAGGCTCAGGGCTGGAGCAGCCTGGCCCAGGGTGATGGGCACATCAAGGAGCAGGGATGAAGGAAGGAATGCTGGCAGCTGGAAGCACAGAAGCTCCTCTGAAGTCTGCTAATGCTTTTTGACCTTGCTGGAATTGGCTGCACTTTGTGATCCTCTTGATTTCTGTGTAAGCTCTGGCCCCTGCTCTGCTCAGCCCTTGCTGTGAGGAGCTTTTCATTTATTCAGCTCCCTGCTGGAATTCTCTGTGCCTGCTGCTGGTCCCAGCCTCCAGCACCATGGGCAGCAAGCAGCCAGGTTCCTGGGAGAGGAAGCAGAGTTGAGCCAAGCTGGGCAGAACTGAACAAAAGCTCAGGTTGATGTGGTTTACAAAAATCCCTCAAGATTTTAGGGTATTTTTCATTGCTTCTGGTTTATCTCTGTGTTGTATCAGGGTATTTTCCCTGCTATGTGCATCACAATTAGCTCCTTCCAACCTAATTTATAATTATATATATATTTTATAATCTATAAATCATATTAAATCTTTCATTAGCAAGCAAATGTTATGGCAGGTGGTATCTGGGATTGAGGGCAGCAATGTTATTTTTATTTCTCCTGTGCACATCTCCCTGCCATGGCTTCACCCTTCAGAGGCATCCAGGTCATCAGCACCTTCTGGGAGTCAAACATCAGCTCAGAAATGCTCTCCAGCCTGTGGACCTGTCAGCTCCTGGCAGAACACGACCAGAAATAACTTGTTACCATCAGAAATAACTTTTTCCCCCATTCCACAAGATCCAAAGCTCAGAACAAGCCCTGGGATCTTTGCAGCTCTGCTGTGTGTCCCTCTGGGCTTTGCCCTGAGCTCAGGATATTCTCCCCAAACGTGGCCTGGGATTGAGAGAAATGTTTTCTTTCTTTGGGGAATTATCTGCTGAGCTATCACCTCTTCTCCCTGCAGTCCTCTTGAGAGAAACTGAATTAACTATGATAAGAATTGATGAACTGTACTAGAAAACCCCTCCAGGCTATCAGATATTCGTTTAGAGGAGCAGAGGGAAGCACTGTCCATCCTCTGGTTCTGTTTTATCACATTATTGATGCTCTGGGACAGCTTTGGGGATCTCATTTCAAAGTTGGACTGGGTGGTTTTTTTCATTAGGTCTCATAATTTTTGGAAACTTCTAATTTATTTTTGTGTCAGACTTTGGATTCTTTCTTTCTAGCAGAATAATTTACATATAGTCTGTGTGCATAAATATAATATACACACAAAGGAGTCTCATAGAGGATTGGATTTCCTTTCATCAATTACTGACTCCTTTGGATTTTTGCATAGCTTGTTCTGAAGAAGGCAGTAGTAGTTTGTGTTTGGGGTTTTTTTGTGGTTGGTTTGGTTTTTCCTTTGGTATTTGTGAAGGCTTTGGAATATATTTTCACCTTTTTGATTCAGCAGACCAAGACTCTGGTTGTTGGTTGTTCAGGTTAATTGTTGTCCACTCAAGCAATAAATAAAAAATCACTAATAAATGAGATTAGAAGCCAGTAAAACCTCAAACTTCCTGGCAAGATCAGGAGGAAAAACCACCTGAGGTTTGTTGCTGGCAGCCTCTTGCTTCTCTCACAGAAACCTGAGTGTCACTGGGTTCATTCTGAGGTGAGATCATTTATTCAAGGAACAGAGCAGATACCTGTGGCAGGAGGTTTTAACTGATAGAAAATTGATCTATGGAATCTCTGGACCTGCAGCCAGACAAACCCAGGGAACACTTTACTCACTAAAAATCTTGTACCCTGCAAATCTGCTGGGATGAGTGGTGCAGAAACTGGTTTTGTGTGTTTGTAGCTGCAGTGGTTTCTGGAATCAGTGCTGCCTGGTAATTCCTGCTGCCTGTGATCATGAGGCAGTTGGTAAAGCAGTCCCAGGGCTGAGCTGAGCTAAATGTTGGTGTGCTCCCACCCCACACTAATAGAGGCACTGCAGCACTGGGATTCAACAACAGTTAAAAATACTCCCCCAAACTCCTCAGAATAATTTGATTTGGAATAAATGAATTTCTTTCTAGACTTAGTCCAAGCAATTACATTTAACTAGATGCTGTATTATGGCATTACATTTATCATCATTTAAGCACTGCAAAGTCCTAAAGAACCCAAACTTATCTTTATTCCTGTGCTGGCAGTTTGGTGGCCTGGCTGACTCTGCATTCCCCCCTCTGCTCACTGTTGGGAGAAATGTGAGATTCTAACAGAATTTGAAATGCTACATCAAATGGAGCAAAGAATAGGTAGAGCTAGGTTGGTATGGGTTTATTTACAACTCAAGTTTATATCTCACACTTCTTGGGTTTGGGGTTTTTTTCTCCACTATATGCTACCAAAACATGAATTAACAAAAAGCCTTTTTCTCTGTTCTTCTCTATTTACAATTTCTCTGTATGCTTCACCTTCAGCAGAAGGTTTTCCTGGGGACTGGCAGCCCAATAAAGGAAATTCAGTGCTGACAGTGACGTGAGGAAGATGAAGCCTGGCAGAACTCTGCAGGTTGTAAAAGTGCCTTCCAAACCAGCTGGGTGTGCTGGGCTCTGTGCTTGTGGGTTTGTTCTCATTGCTGTGTCTTGTTAGAGACAATGCCCCGAGGGTGGTGAGGTCTGGTTTGACTGCAGAGCTGAAATATGAAATTCCAGAATCCCCTGTCCGTGGTACTAATGAAGGAACCTCATTAACCCTCTCTGTGGACAGACTGAGAGGATGTCTCTGCTAATGGGTTTTCTGGTAGAACAGCAAATTTACCTGACCCCTGGGATTAGGTGCTGTGTTAAGTACTCTGCCAGCTGGTGGCAGTGACATTTCCTTCCTTGTCCTTTCTCTCTGAGAAAGTTCTCTGATTTAAACCAATTTCTCTCTTCTCTTGCCCTGCCTCAGGAGCACTGCCAGTTCAAAGGCTGGGAAATCAGTCACCTAATCTGATGCAAGTTTTTGGGATTCAAAGGGACAAAGATCTGCTGGGTGATGAGGAGCTAAAATTCTGAGTCAGTTCCTTTAGCTGACCATGCAGAGTTAACTGAACCAACAAATCCAGCACCATGCTGGACAGAATTTTCCCTTCACATCATCTCTGTGCTATGGAAATTTTTTAAGGCATGTGTAGCAGGCTGGTCTGTGTTCCACCAGTGCCTCTTCTATATTTAGAAAGTTATCTGCTGTTCCATTTGTCAGGAAAGCAATGATCTGATAGTTCTCACATTCAGACCTGCCCTCTGGAGCCTGCTGGGGAAAATCTGGGCAGGGATGAGATGACAAAGGATGTGCCCAGCACCAGCCCAGGGCTCAGGCTGCTCCTGCAGCCCCAGTGAGGATGGGTGCAGGTTCTTCTGCAGCACCTGTGCCAGAGACCTGCTGCAGTAAAGCTGACAGGACTCAGCTTCTTCTTGCAGGAAATTCTTTATTTGTATAACTTGTTTTCACTGACTTGGTGTTTAACTCCAATTTCCAGGTGGCTTTCTTGCTGCTCAGCTCATTGGTTATTAACTGTCGTTTTACTTTTTTATTAAATTGCTCTACTCTTGGATTGTTTGCATATTTTCTTCACTGATGCTCCTGGGACAAATCTATTGTTTATGTAGGTGCAAACTTATTTTTCTTACTAGAACAAGTTGTTGTGTTAGTTGCTTTCATTCTGATGATTTTTCCTTTTGGGAACTTACAATCTAGCTCAGCTAGAGCAGTTTCCTGCCCCAAGGGAATAGCAAGGACTGCAGGGACACCTTGGGCAGATTACAGACACCCCACACAGTCCAAAGTCTGGTCTGTGCTGGAACCACAGTTTGGGAAGTTCAAAAATATCCCTGGATTTCAGTTTGCTCAATGGATGGAGCAGGGGCTCAATTCTTGCCACGAGGATTTGCTTACCAAGGGAAGGATGCACTGCTTGCTTGGCCTTTTCAAATGGGGGCTGATTTTATTGAGGGGGCTGTAAATAATGGAAAATCATTTAGCACAAGTCCAAAAGGCTGATCAAACTTGAGTGGTGGAAAGGCATGAGCAGAAATTATTTAACTTCCTGTCCCTCACTGGGTGGGAGGAGTGGAAATATTTACCAGTGGGCTGTTTGAGCTAGGTGGTGTTACTGAGAGCTCCCAGGAAGATTCACAGCTGTGAAATTTATAAAACCACTTGATTTCCAGGGGGCAGAGCAAAGCAGCAGGCAGGAGGGGCTGCACATCTGGAGCCCTTTATTTGAATACTCAGGGGGGCCCAGGCCTGTGTAACTCACCCTGCTGGTGCTGGGGGAGCCCCTGCAGCCAGCAGGTTTTGTTAAAATCCCTCTTTGCCCTCCCTGCTCACTCTCAGCAGCTCTTTCATCCCTCACTCCTGGCCACAGGTGCCTCTGGGGGCTTCACCTGCCTGGCCCCTCCAGGGGAACTGCTGAGAGCTCATTAGCTCATTAACTAATTAACTGAGCAAGAGTCAGCCTTGTACCAGATCTATCCTGCAGACATCACACCAGGGCTCACAGCCTGAACAATATTAATTTTCATCCCTTTTCTTCTGAAGATCCACGAGCCTGGACAGCACAAGGTCACTGCAGAGTGCTGGGCAGGCACTGCAAATGATTTGGCACAAATTTAAATGGATTCTCTCTCACCCTGCTCATCCTTCTGTGCTGTGCAATTCCACAGAATCCTGAGTGCTCAAGTTTGCTCCTTCCCCAGCTTTGGCTGGGTTGGCCACAGCAATTCTCAGAAGCAGCTCCTGCAGCAGTGTTGAAGTGTTTAAATACCACAAGTGCCAGCAATGGTGCAGGAGCAACAGCAGCACATGGATTATTCAATTAACAAAGGCACCTGGGAATATAAAAATACAAATACCCAAGGGACCCTTTCACTGAGTTGGATAAGGGAGGAAAAAGTCACCTTAGCCATCAGAGCCAGATACCAAGTGATTATATTTAAGTGAAATATTAAGACTGGTATTCAGATTAAACCATTCCCCTGTGGCCTTTAAATCTGTGGCCTTTAAATCATTTTCTTGCATGCACTGAGCTATTCTGAGGCACATAACTGGTGCAAAGTCCTCTTAAACGATCAGAAAATACCAGTGAATTTTTTCTGCCTATTTTCCAAGCAAAGGATGAGTCCAGCAGGGCACAGAGGATGCCAGGGGAGCTCTGTGCCTGGGCACCTCAGCAGCCTTGCAGAACTTTCCTCTTACAGAGAAGTTTGCATTTCTCTGTACCTGGCCATTTTCCCCAGGTGGAACGAGGTCAGGCCAGAATCAGCTTGTTAAATAAATTTGCTGCACTTGGACTTGCCTTTTATTAAATAAAACTTACTTTTATTAGAGGAAAGAGTGTATATTGGAAAAAAAAATAAAACAGCATTAAAGATACACCTTTCACAGATTGTCCTGTGCCTTTGCAAACTGCACCAATTAGCTGAGTGTGTTGTTTTTCTGGCTAACACAAGGTGTGCCTCCACCTTCCACAGTGTCACTGAACTTCAGCAGTTCCTCAGGATTCTGCCCCTTGCAGGGCTCCTGGGAAAGCCAGGCTCACTTGGCTGCTGGGTACAACCTAAAGCATCCTAATTACCTAATTTACAAATAAATCAGGGCTGACATCTATGCACCACGAGGTTAATTGCTCTTCTTGCTCAATTAGTAGGAACCTTTCTGCTCTTTATTACATTAAAGTAAGCCATTATCACTTCCTGCATTTTCATATCTGAGGTTCAGTGGTGACAAAACTTTTATCTCAACTCTGCAAACCTGAATTGGTTTTATCTGAATCCCCATTTCAGCACAGAACCCCACCTCCGTGTCCTGCCCATCAAGATTTGCTCTGGGATTCCACAATGGGATTTGTAAATAGGATTTTGGACATTTTCTGCATGTCCTGCTTCAGTTGTTTTTGGAAACTTTCATATTTCTACAAATTCATTCTCTCAACAAGTTGCTGCCTTATTTGGCTGTGAAAAGGTGATTTTTACTCAGTAGATCAGACCTTATGAAAGATCTTTTTCTAGCATCTGCCAGATTCTCCCTTTTTCTAGAATTTGGGTGTTTCATGTTTTTACTTTTTTTATTTTGTTGTAATTAGTCACAGATCAAAGGGAGTGTTGTTGATATATTGGAAAACATAAGTTGGTTTTGAAATGACCTTTCAATAGATAATTTTTTCTATATTGGAAAAAAGGTCAAAATGGTCATTAAATATTTTGATTTAACTGAAAAATTACAACTTATTCTTGTGCTTTTCTTTGGAACACATCTACAGAACAGACTTGAAAATTAATTTTTGCCTCCTGGAAACAGAAATTCCTTTTCCTTCTCAAGTTTAGTCAGAGGCAGGGAGCTGGGCAGGTTCCCACTCTGCTCTGCAGGTCACAGTGGGGAGTGGGAGTCCTTCTGAGGTGAGAGCACAAAAACTGGGCCACCCCTGGCACACTGAATTCATTATCCCAGCCTCTGCTGCACAGCTGCAAAACTCTGAGCCTTGTAAATTGGAAGCTGTAGCAGTTTCCCAGCTCCCAAGGCAGCAATTGCTGATGATGTGTTCCTATCCACATTAGGAGATGCTGGGACAAATAATTTATAAGGAAATGGTGGCTGCTGTTGAAAGGCTTTTGATGCTGCACACTTATTAGCAGCAGAATCTGCTTTTTGTCATTGTTTGTTCAGTGTTTGCAGGGTTGGTGTCGTTGCACATCACCCTGAGATGCTGATGATGTTTGTGTTTAAGTAGGTTAACTTGTCTGGATAATGAAACGCTTGCAGATGCTTTGACCCAAACTCAGCTGAGCACAGATGGGCTGGCTGGGATGAAAGGGGGAATCAATAGGATATTCCAGCCTGAATAAGTCAGGGAGTCACATCTCATCTTGCTGGTGCTGCACCTCTCTGATCTTGATCACTTCTGAAATAACATCAGTTCATATCCAGAGGAAAGTGAACCCGTTTTCCCAGTGCCCTTGTTGGCAGAGCCCTCCTGGGGCACTGTCTGTGCCCTGCTGGGTCCCTGCTGAAAGAGCTCACTTGGCTCTCAGAGCCCTGCCCCTTTGTCTGAGACAATTCTGGGGGTTTAAAACAAGAACTCATCTTCCTGCAGCAGCACAGCTGGGAGGGTGGGCTTGATGCCTTCAGTTTTAACTTTCATATTTCCAGACTCTGCTCTGCCTTAGTGTGCACTCTGAGCTCCACACAAAGTGTCCCAAGTTCTCCTCCCAGCTCAGCCACACAAACCAATCCTTGTCCAGCCCAGAACCAAGGACAGGCTGCAGCTCCAGCCCCAAAAAGTGCAAATGAGAGAATGGAGAGAGAATCTGGGAGGGTGGGACTGCAGAGCCTGGAGCTGGGGTTGGGCAGTGAACCCCAAGGTGGGAATGGACCAAAACTGATAAAAGTGTGAAACTTCTGACTCAGGATCCACCCTGGGTCCATCTTGGGTATAGCCACATTTGGGCTCTTGCCTGCCCAAGGTGAATCCTTTGAAAGCCTTTTAATAAATTTCACTTTATTCCTTTAACTCTGCCCAGCCTCAGTTCAGTTCAGGGTCTGGCCAGGAGAGCTCCCCTGGCAGTGGGTGCAGAGAGAACAGAACCTCTGTGGGTTGGGTTGGGTTTGGTTTGGACCATGGACATCCTGCACAGGAGTGCAGGGGAGGCAAGGCTGCCAGAATTCCTGCTCCATGGTTTTCCCACCTTCCCTGCCAGGTGAAGCAGGTCCAAACCTGAACACTGAGCTCTCTATCCCTGGGCCTTTCCCCCCTCCATTCCCTCATGTTGGAAGGGCAGCCCTGATCCTCTGCAGACAGCTCCAGGAAGGAAAAGTTTCATTCTGTAGCTTCAAATCAGCTCTTGTGAGTGTGTCCCTGATTGTAGGATTCTGTTTGGGAAGGACACCTGATTCTGCCTGTGCTTGTGCCTTCTCATTTCCCCTGTTTTATCTGAGCACTTATCCCCCAGTCACCTGCACACCCTGGGAGCCAGAGGGAAAAGCCCCAGGGAGGTTTGATTCCCTGTCTCTCCCACAATTTGGAACATATTTTTAGGGCTTTCTCCCTGCTGTTGTAGGGCCAAAGATTGGTGATGGAAATTGGAACTGATTGGTAGCAACAAGAATCCTGGTCAGGACTAGGAGTAGCCTTAAGAACCATGGAAATAAACTTTCCTGAACCCAGGGAAGCTGCCATGGAGAGAATGGAGCTCTGCATCTTCACCTTTGCCTTTTCTCTGTCTCTGGGTCTGCCACTAAAAAAAGGAATGCAGTCCTCAGACCAGTGAGCATCCTTCCAAAGTGTTTTATTTCACTGGGGACTGTCTCAGGCCAGAGCCAGCACCCAGCACACAGAGGGATTTCTGTGCTGCTCCAGCAGGGTTTGCACTGCACAGGTGCAGGGTTTCCGTCTCCTAACCCACAGGTGCTCCTGGTGCTCCCCACCCACCTCTGTGGAGCTCAGGACCCCCTTCCCACCCTCTCTTCAGGCTGTGGCTTGCCCCAGGAGGGTGTTGGTAGCCAGGGAGTGGATCTGGAGCAGCTCAGCCCCCAGTGAGCTGTGATGAGGCAGCCAAGAGTGCAGAACTGTTTGTGTTGTGTTGGAGTCAGTGAGTCAGGGGTCTCTGAATTCTTCAGAGAGAAATCAGAGGGCAGGGGTTGAATTAAAGCCTTTGGATGGATTGAAGTATGTTAAGCCACTCACACATAAAGTTAAAGTTTTAGGATAAGTAAGTAAGTTTTAGAATGAGCTTTAAGTGCTTTTAGTGAGTAAAGGTTTCTGATGCCAGAGTAGCAGTGCAAGTTCTAGTGAAGGTGGAAGAACATAATCCTAGATAAGAGTGTTTCTGTGAAGGCTCCAGGAACAGTTTTAGACATGATAAAGCTCTAGTAAGAATATTGCTTACATTGGTCACATAGAACAAGACAGACCATATGCAGAGTTTGTACATAACCTGGTGTGTTAAGAAACTGGAATTCTAATAGGTTAAGGAGTGGTGGGCACAGTTTGTGTCTGAGCTTGTTGGGAAGGTTCTGCTGCTTTCTGCCATTGCTTTTGCTTTGCTTTGCTTTTGTTCCTGCTCTCTTGCTGCCACCATCAACACCTGAGAAGAAGAAGACAGGAGCTGCCTGTCCCAATATTTCCCTGAAGTGATTCCAGCTCAGCCCAGCCTCTGCAGCAGAGACTGCAAGCAAATTCTCTTTCATGTCTGTGGGATGGAGCCTTGCTATTATCCTGTAACATCTTATTTATACATTTCATGTGCTGTTTCCAAAGGGCTGTCAAATAACTGTCAATTATTTATTCACCTCAGGTGGAGCAGATGCAGAGGAGTTGCCATATCCAAAGTTAAAGAGCAGTATCTCAGAACTTTGTAGAAAAGGAATAATTCAAATTTTAATAACTTTACCTTCAACTCATGTGTTTTTTCCCCATTTCTAAGCTTTTTAGCGTGGGTTGATTACCATACACATTGCTGTAGGTGATTTTGTTTGAAGGTAGTTGAGTGAAAAATAAAGATTAATCTTGGCTGAATTTTTAATCATGTTTGCAAATGAATTGCTGAAACCAAATATCAGCTGGTATGGAAATGCAGTTATTAAGAACATATGGAATTGAAAAACTCCAGAACTGAAACTGAGCCACTTGGTAACTCTACCAGTTTGAGAAACTTCTTATAACTTGTTCTAGAAAATGATTCCTTTGGTAAATGATGGCTGCTCCATCCTTACTTAGAAGGTTATAAATTGTTTGAGGCAGTTTTTTTTTTTTTTTTTTTTTTTTTTTTTTTTTTTTTTTTATCTTCTTTTGACAAATTCTCTTTTCCTGAAGCACCTGGCACTGGTCACTGGCAGTGAGAAACCTTTCCAGCCAGGCTGGGATGAGAAGGGCCATCCTCTGTCTCTCCACATAATCTGGGATTGAATTGATTTAGGTTTTTGTATTGTTTTTTACCTTCCCCTCCACTCCCCAGCCCAGGGAAAACATTTGGGGGGATCCTTCCTGTTTTCACTTTAAATTCACCAAATGCCCTTGCAGTGTTCATCACTTGCCCTGAATTATCGTGGTAGACAGTGCTAAGATTGCAGCTGATGGAGATTATTGATTTCTGAGTGATCTCTCGAGTGTTATTTCACATTCATGATCTGTCAGCATTGAGTAGACAGTCTGTTAGAGAATTTTGTGTTTATTATAGGTGAAACTTCTACTCTGCAAATTCCCCTTCTCAGGATGCAGGAACAGGAGGGACAAAGGGCTCAGTCCCTCTACAAACCACTTGGAATAGTTCAGAAATCTTTAAAAAAAAAATACAATTAAGAAAATTTGGAGATTCGTATCCAGGGCAAATTTCTTTCTTTTCTGCAGTAACTGAGTCAAGCCTCGGAGCAGAGGCACATCCCAAATTGGATGGTCAGGAGAGGGAGGAAGGAAAACAAACCACTCTGACCCGAATTCTTTATGTGAGGCACATTTTCCATAAAACTTCCACTCTTTGGTATGCCTGACAAATTATTTCTGTATTTCCTACACCAGCATCTTCTAATTAATGCTGGTGCTAGGACACAGCTCAGGAAGGAGTTCAAACTGCAGAAAGCTGCTGCAGACCTTGACCTGCCCTGTCCCTCTCCAAACTCAGCAATGAGGTTTTATGAAGAATCATTTGCAGGTGTCACTGTGAAATTCCACCCTGCAGCAGTGCAGCCTCTGCCTCCCCTCCCTGGGCTATTTCAGGCAGGAGCCAGGTAATGCTTTTCTCTAACAAACCCCTCAGAGGGCTTGCCCTGAGCTCTAATGTTGCACTCTCTCTAAAAGGATGCTCTTACAGCACAGAGACCCAAATGCCTGATGGAAACAGCTCAGAAATGTTGTGCACAACATTACTGCTGCTTTCACACAGACCTTGGCATTAGCAAGTCAAAACATTGCTGTGGTTATCAGCATGGTGCACATTAAACCTGCCCCACTGGGTCATTTCATAAAGCAAGTGTTAAAAACGCCAGGAAATTGCAGAGCAGTTTGAAATCAATGGATTTCACCAATCTTAAAAGGCAAGTTTTAATTCTTGCCATCATGCACAGTTTGCATGTTCTTCAGTGGGACTCCTGGGGACACGAGATGGGTTTGTGTCTGTCAGCAATTACTCATCCTGGACTCCCTGACAGGCTTATCCCATTCATTTCCCTGTTCTGGGCTGATTACAGTGATTACCAGGAGCAGTGTTTTCTGGGGAGGGGAGTGGGGACTTGTGTGAGACCTCTGGCAAAATGCACTTGGAGGGAAAAACTCAAATTTGAAAGAGCAGGGAGCAATCACCCAAATCTATTAAAGTCATTTTCTCCCTTATTAAATGTTTTTTTTTTTTTCCTTTTCCCCCTTATCAAGTGTTTTTTCCTGCCCATCCTTGGCTGGGAGCTCGAGTCTCTCACATGATGGAAACAGCAGATCCCCAACCAAGAGCTGCATCCATCTCATCTGTCATTAACTTTCCACTTTCCCATCTGCCATCAAACTGGGCTGTGCCTGCTGGAGAACCAGGCTGATCTGTCAGCAGCTTCCCTCTGCTGCTCTGAGCCCTCACTCCATCACAGATTGCTATTTTTGTTCTCATACAATGAGCTTTTCTTGTGTTCTTCTATGAAAACTCTTTCTCCTGTCATGTTTTTTTACCTTTCTTGCTGTGGCTTTGTTGTAATTAATGAGGAGTCAGCTTTAAGAAGCTGGTTCAGGTTTCTCAGAGTTCAGAGGTTCATCTGTCTGCAGTAGAAGCCAGAGCCCTGTGACACCACCCACAGGGGAGTATGACCCCCACTTAACCATGATTCTCAGGTACTGGCTTGGTTTCTAATATTATTCCCTCATTTTAGATTATTCTGATTGCTCCATTGAGTTCTCACTGCTTAAATTTAGTACATTTTGTAAGCTCCTAATAATATTTGGTACCATTGTTCTTTAAGAGCAACAATTGGAAACCTTAATTGCATAAAGCTGAATTATGAAGCTGTGATTTGAGGCAGCCAAGCCACTTCTGCTCTTTGAAGTGATTTCTTTTTCTGGTTACTGAATGAAGGTTAATACTCAGGGTGACAGAGGTGAATCAGCTACAAAACCAGGAGTGGGGTGTGGTGAAGGGCTGGTGCTGCTGGTGCTGCCAGCTCCTGTGGGAGATGAGCCAGGGCAAAGGCAGAGCTGCCAGGAGATGAAGATGAATTGCCACAGACACAGGAAATCTTTGGGGAAACATGCAGGCTTGAACTAAATGCCAATAAATGCAGCAAAGAGAGGTGTTGGAGGGGTGAGCCAGAGGGGTTTGTGTGCTGGGGATGGAATTCCTGGGAGCCTTACCCAGACACTTAAATGGAAAAACCCCTGGGAATCCCCAGCTTTGCCCCTCAAGGACACTTTGCCATGTCCTCGTGTCTCTGTCTTGGTGTAAATGCTGTTTGATGGATCCTGCAAGGACAGGGAGTCACTGAGGACAATCTTTGCTTTCCTTCTCTCCCACAATGGGATGTGTGTGCTGGCATGCTCTGAGCAAAGGCAGGAAATTGTCCAATAATTGGTGAACTGAAAATCAACTCGTTCAACTTGATCTTTAGAGGGATAATTAAGGAAAATAGTAACAAGCTTAGCATCAAATTGACATCAACCTCTCAACTTCACCAAAACTCTGCTTTAAACTGCTGCTTTGCTCTGCTGCTCTCAGCTCCTGGGCTACAAATAAGAAATTCAGAATGATTTCCAGAAATCTTTCCCATGAGAAAAGAATTCTTTAAAAAATCCTTTCCACCAAGAGTCTCCAAATACAACTTGGCTGTATTTTCATTAAGTGAGAAACCCACTGCTGCAGTGCTCAGCAGCCAGGGCTCCTTTCCTGGAGGGGAAGGGTTAACTGGAGCCATTGCACACAGCATTTTTGTCCTTGAACTGCCTCTCACATTTATTCCAGGCTCAGCTGAGCCTCAGCTCCATGCACTGAATAATCTGTGAGCCAAGCCCAAAGTTTTCTGGCTCTGCCTTTGTCTCTGTTTGCCTCGTGCTGGCACTGAACTACTTGGAAACATTTGCTTCTGATGTCTGAGCACGGTGGAAAATGGAGGGTTGGAAATCCAGGCTGTGGCAGGGAGGGAGGGAGACACAAAAAGGCAAAGCACTGTTTGTCCCTCAGGTCCTTCCTGCCCTCACTGCTGTCCCTGGGGAGCAAACAGCAGTGAGCCCTTCCCTGTGTCTGTTCTGTCCCCTTGCTGTGTTTTGTACTCAGGAGTCCCAGGGTGGGGTTTAGAAGTTGGTCAATAAAATTCAGATCACAGCAGGGATTATAAATGTCATTCCAGGGCAGCTCAGCATTATCAGCACACCCTCCTTGCTGAGCTTGGCTTTGTTCATGAGGTGACAAACAGGAACACAACAGAATATTCAGCCCCAACCTGCTCAAATTTCCAGGGAGGTTCTTGTTCAGTTGCTGCCCCCTGTGCAGCCTCCCCAGGATGGGATAACTGGCACCACACCCTGCCCCTCTGCTATTGTGGAGAAAAGATGGGATGGGGTTCCCTGCCTGGGCTGTGGGGCCTGAACCACCTGTGAGCACCAGATACTGGAATTTTTATCACCTGAGCTCAGCAGCTCCAACAGCTGTGCTTTGCTCCTCCAGTGGAGCCCTGTCCTTGCAGAAGAAATGTTTCTATTTAGATCAATTCACAAAACTGGGAAGTTTTTAGTAGTTTCATCCCTATTCAGTTCTGTATGGAATTGAAATGACTTAAGTGGTTTTAAAGACTTTGGCTCATCATTATTTCTCTCATTATTAGCATTTTTGATCTGTAACTGTCAGGAATCAGAATTTGGGGCAAAAGGAGGTAACTGTGCCTGCAGTTAGGCTTTAACTCCCTGTGAAAGCTCCAAGGACAGCCCCAATTTCAGGAGTTTGTGTCCCTGGGTTCTGGTGATCCCTGAGTTCAGCCCCACCAGTGCAGTTCTCCCCTGTGGAGTTATTTGGAATATTATCAGTTCCCATCCCAGAGGGTTTTATGGCATTCCATTGCTTAAGGGGAAATGTGGATATACCAAACACATTCCCACCCTGTTCATAGAAATCTTTTATTTTATATATTATATTCCTTCTTTAAAAGCAACATCTACTGAGCATTTCAATTCATTGTAACAAGTATTTTAAATTTTTTTTGGGGTGTGATTATGATGAACAGGCAAAGATTATTTTTTTTTTTCTCCATGGCCATATTTAGCAAAGTTTTTCTCTTTACAAGTGGCAGTTTTCAAACAGCTGCAATACTGGGAGCTGTGTTCTCTCTGTCCTTTTATGTAAACACAACCTAGCACTTCAATCTCGTACTATTCTTTCATCCTGGCAGAAGTTGTTTTCTTCACACTCTTTTCATTATTTTTAAGCCATTGAACTCTCATTCCTACAAATTCTGGAGCTGCACAAGGGCCAAGCAAAGCAAGAGTGCTGATTTGCCATTGGCAGGGGAAAGGGGGAATATTTTCATCAGCACTGGATTCATGGCACAAAGTCAATAATAAAGCAATATTTATAGAACTTGGAGATGATTGTAAACATACTTCAAAAATTCCCTTCAGCAGCACTGAAAATGTAATAATCAGTGATCACAAGTGCTTGAGTTATTTCTCCTGTTCTCCCAGCCAGGCATTCTTGTAATACTGTTCTTGCTGTTTCCACTCCTATCTTAATATCATTTGGATGCAAACAATAAACAGAGCAGGAAACCAATTAATCAGGCCCAGCTCCACCAGTCAGCAGAGCTCAGCACAAAGCTCAGCTTAACTCTGAGCCTCTGACCCATCTGTGATGCATGTTCAGTGCCTCTCCCACTCCCATTCTTGTTTTAATGGAAGTGTTCCAATAAAAGATGATCTGTGGGGTCTTTTGGGGCACAAAAATTGCTGCTTTGTTCAGTTCACCTTCAGAATTTTAAGGTGATGTTGTTCTGGAACCAACTCTTGGTTTAACTCACTCTTGGTTTAACTCACTCTTGGTTTAACTCACTCACTCTTGGTTTAACTCACTCTTGGTTTAACCCTTGGTTTAACCCTTGGTTTAACCCTTGGTTTAACCCTTGGTTTAACCCTTGGTTTAATTCCTGGTTTAACCATTGGTTTAACCCTTGGTTTGACTCCTGGTTTAACTCCTGGTTTAACTCTTGGTTTGACTCTTGGTTTGACTCTTGGTTTGACTCCTGGTTTTACTCTTGGTTTAACTCCTGGTTCAGTGGCCAGACAAGAGGAGTTTTGCTGCTAAGACTCCACAATTTACAAGAGAAGGCTGAACACAGAGCTACTTGCACACAGAGCACCCAACCCCAAAAATGCCTTTATAAATAGGGCGAGTTTAAATAGAATTCACCTCAAAGAGAGAAATATCTTAATTTAGCCCCATGCCAGAGACTGACTGTCAGTCAAGATCATCATCAGAGCTCACAGCTCCTCTTTAGCATCAGTTTGTTCTCCTCATTAGTGTTTGTGCAGGGGTTTCCTGTGCTCTGTGGAAATGCAGAAACAATCCTGAGAGGAGGCAGGGCCTGAAGGGAAGGAGCTCAGTGCTGCAGGGTTGGATTCACCCCCAGGGCAGTTTTTCCTTGGCCTCCAGAAGTGTTTCTGGAGGCAAACAGCCCTGAGGGCTTTGCTGTGCAGGCAGGACAAGCCCAGCAGTGCTCAGTGTGTGTGTCTGCCCTGCTCTGACCTTCCCACAGCTGAGGAACTGAGGGCAGGGTGGGACACAGGGTTTCACTGGCCTGGCTGCTCAGTCAGAGCCCTGAAAACATCCACAGGTGTAGGGGAGGGAATAGAGAAATGTTCTGAGTGCCCAGCAAGTAGTTCTGAAACAAGAGATGAAATAGAGATGTTGGCACACTTTGACATAGAGGCTGAAAACAGCCATGTGAAGGTTTGAGGCCTCTCCCTTAGTTCAGATGACACCAAATGCCACAAATACCAAAGAACCAACAGACATCCTGTCCCAAGGCTGGCAGGAAAGGTCACAGCCACCCCTGTGCTCTGCCTCTCACCCACCTCAGAGCTCAGCTTAGATCCTGGGCTCAGCCTTCAGCTCTCCTGGCCCAGCAGCTTCCTCAGTCTGCCACTGAAAGGTGTCAGGAGCTCTTGGGTTGTCACTGTTGGCTCATTTAGGGTGGGGCAGCAAAGCTTGGAGTAGTTTTTACTTTATTTGTAAAGCAAAACTCTGCTGGGATGAGTCTCTAACTCTGTCATGATACCCAGGAATAAATTGATTTATACAGAGCAGGACAGTCTTATATCCTTTAGATTTTGGCTGACACTTATTAATACATTTGAACAATCTTTCCTTTGCCATTCCAGAGGAAAACACCTGAACCACAAAGACAAATTTTCAGAGGCAACAGATAAAAGAAAAAAAATTAATAAGTTAAAAAAATCAAAACAACCCACAAAGTGATTTGTTAAAAAATGAAAAGCAGTGAGCAGATCAGTGCTCTGTGGAGATCATTCACACCTGGCAGCAGAGGTCAGGATGGGATCACACGGCAGCTCTCCCACCTGGGTGTTCAGGTTAAAAAGCTGTTTTATGAGGAGCCCTCCTCTGTTATCAGACTCTTAAAGGTGGCTGCAGAGCTCTTTTCTCCTTTGTTATTACGTGGCAATTTTCCAAAGGCAGGAACAGCCTCGTCTTTAACCTCGTGCAGTTTCTGCCATTTCTGCAAAGCCAAAGCTTTGGTATTGTGTGGGGGAGAGCATCAATAACAGCCAGAGGCTTTAGTGAAAATAAACATCTGCAAGCTTCAGCCCAAGTGTGGAGAGCACTTTTCTTTTGCTCTCCATTAAAATAATAATATCTGCTTTGATACTTTCCTATCTTCCTATTTTAGCTAAAGACTGGCTGTGTGCTCCCTGGTTTATTGGATACCCAGAGCTCTCTGTCCCTCTCTGGTTAATTTGGATATTCAGAACTCTCTGTCCCTCTCTGGTTAATTTGGATACCCAGAGCTCTCTGTCCCTCCCTAATTTGGATATTCAGAACTCTCTGTCCCTCTCTGGTTAATTTGGATACCCAGAGCTCTCTGTCCCTCCCTGGTTAATTTGGATATTCAGAGCTCTCTGTCCTCCCTGGTTTATTTGGATACCCAGAGCTCTCTGTCCCTCCCTAATTTGGATATTCAGAACTCTCTGTCCCTCCCTGGTTTATTGGATGCTCCCCCTGGCTGGAGATGCCCAAGTGCAGCTCTGCCTCTGCTCCCAGCTCAAGGGCACAACTGGGCTCAGATTTTGGCTTTTTAATGCTTTGCTCCCTGACTTAGCACAGTTTCTGCCCAATGGAGTAGTGATATATTTGAATTTCTTAGTGCTTTTTTTTTTAATGGAACCCTGGGTTTTCTGAATTCAGCTTTTACCATCTGATAAAGCAGCTCAGAAGCTAAAGATAATCTGACTTTTCACTTCAAAGGGTGTCTATCAGACCTTCATTCTCTGCTCCTTGTCCAGAGGAAACTCCTAATTTCTGAACTCAGGAAAGTACTTTGGAATAAACAAAACAAGTGGGAGAAGAAACCCCAAATTTTTAAGATATTTAGATCTGGACTGTAAGTCCTTGAAATAAAAGACACTAATGCATTTTACCATTTTAATAACACTTTGAGGTGGGGTGAGAAATTCTGACTGCACTAATTCTGACATTCTCATTATGCCTCCCTGTGTTTTATCCTAATCACTTGGGGTATCATAATGCTGATTAATTTGTCTCCTGGAGGATCTCTTTTATATTAAAGTTCTGCCTGGCCTTTTTCTTTTTCTTTTTTTTTTTTTTTCAAACATTGCACAAAGAAACAAAAGCTAATTAATTGCATTAATAACATCTTTTAGGTTCCTGTGCTTTCTCACACTCAGACTCTGCTGCATAATGGACTGCTGAGATTTTTAGATGATAATAATCCATGTTTTTTCTAAGTGTGCTTCTCTGTTCTTCTTGTGCCTGTAGTGCACATCTAGTTTTTGCACTTCACAATCAACCTGAGTCAGAATTACCTTGGGGCAGTGGTGGAAATACTTATTCCACCAGATGACTCTTCACACAAGTGTGTTTGTAGCTGGGAGAGTTTAAACTCCTGGGAACTGAGTGTTCTGTGTGGGGTCAGAACTCCAGATTTACACTCTGTTATTTTGTGTGGGTGGGAGTGAGATTCTGCCCATCCCAAAATTCTATAAAATAGTTGAAAGCAAGCAAACCTTAATCCCATTTCACTTCCCCTAAAATAAGCCCAGCTAATGCCCTAGGCCTGTCAGCAGCACAGGAGGAGAAAAGCAAATTCTTTTCCATAATTGAGATTTTCTTCCCCAGCAGCTCTTGGGAAGTGGATGTGGCTCTGTGAGCATCAGAGCACAATGCTTCCCATTGGGTGTCAGCCTTGGACAATTAGTAAGCAAAAGCCATCACCAGAAGGCAAAAAAAAAAAAAAAAAAAAAAAAAGGATTAAAAAGAATTAAATGAGGCAAAAGAAATGCAATAATTTCCATTTGTAAGGAAAGGATATAATAAGACAGTGATGCAGTGCAGATTTATCTCTGGAGTAAAATCAGTCTTTATGAACATACAATGGCTGCCTTTACCCTCCTGTGCCATCCTTCCCTCCCTGAATCTCAATCAACAATTCAGGGGAGCCTGGGGCCATGGGGCTGCAGAAAGAGTGGCATTCACTCTGCTGTGAGCAGAGGTGATTTATCTCCATCCCACTGGGCAGTGGCCCTGAAGGATTTCCTATTAACACCATCCCTGGGTATAAAAAGATGGAACTGTGCATCCAGCAGTGACCAGCCAGCACTCCAGCAGCTCCTGGCTGGAATTTCAAGGAGGGATCAGCATTCCTGGAGAGGGGGCAGCCAGTTTAACACCAACCCACCCACCAATAACAGCAGCATCCATGGAACACTGCTCACTGCTCCTGGCTCAGCTGAGCAAAGAACACCTGGAGCTTCCACACTTCCCTGGGGGTCTGAGCAGCCACTGCCAGCAGCAGAGCCACAGAGAGGAGCATCCTCCTGCAGCCTGATCCACGTTCCTTTCTCTGGGATCTGCTAGAGGAGCATCCTCCTGCAGCCTGATCCACGTTCCTTTCTCTGGGATCTGCTAGAGGAGCATCCTCCTGCAGCCTGACCTGATCCAGGTTCCCTCCTCTGGATCCAAGTTCCTTTCTGTGGGATCTGATAAAGGAGCATCCTCCTGCAGCCTGGATCCAAGTTCCTTTCTCTTTTATATGATAAAGGAGCATCCTCCTGCAGCCTGACCTGATCCAGGTTCCCTTCTCTGGATCCAGGTTACTTTCTGTGGGATATGATAAAGGAGCATCTTCCCTAAGCATGACCTGTCTCAGGTTCCCTTCTCTGGATTCAAGTTCCTTTCTCTGGGATCTGCTAAAGGAGCATCTTCCTGCATCCTGAACTGTCCCAGGTTCCCTTCTCTGGGATCTGCAGGAATATCCTCCTGCAGCCTGTCATCATCCAGGTCCCTATTTCTGGATCCAGGTCCCCATTTCTGGGATCTGCTGAAGCAGCATCTTCCTGCATCCTGACCTGTCCCAGGTCCCCATTTCTGGAATTTGCTAAAGGAGCATCTTCCTGCATCCTGACCTGTCCCAGGTCCCCATCTCCAGATCCAGGTCCCCATTTCTGGGATCTGCAGAAGAAACATCCCTCTGCAGCCTGACACCATCCAGGTCCCCATCTCTGGATGCAAGTTCCTTTCTCTGGGATCTGCAGGATCATCCTCCTGCAGCCTGTCATCATTCAGGTCCCCATCTCTGGATCCAGGTCCCCATTTTTGGAATTTGCTAAAAGAGCATCCTGCTGTATCCTGACACCATCCAAGTCCCCTGTCTCTGGATCCAGGTCCCCATCTCTGGGCTGTGCTGGAGGAACATCCCCCTGCAGCCTGACCTGATCCATGTTCCTGCCTCTGGATCCAGGTCCCCATCTCTGGGATATGATAAAGGAACACCTCCTGCAGCCTGACCTGTCCCAGGTCCCCATCTCTGGATCCAGGTTCCTTTCTCTGGGATATGATAAAGGAACACCTCCTGCATCCTGACCTGTCCCAGGTCCCCGTCTCTGGGCTCATGGCAGGAAGGATTGATTGTGGATGGCACAGAAAGGATGCAGTGAAAGGACAGAGCTGCCTCCTCAGATCTTTTATCAGGCCATGGCAGGGCTCTGCAGCCATAGAGCTGGTGGATAACATCAACCCACAGGGAGAAAAAAAATCCAGCAGCAACAGCAAGATTAGAAATAAACATTTTGCAGAGGAGCCCATCCTGCTTCTGACAGCAGTGGCTGCTCTCTGCAGCTTCTGGAATACCAAAAGTGATGCTTGGCTCTCCAAATCCAGTCCAAACTGGCCAGGTCTCCCTGCTTTGTTTGGTTTTTTTCTTAGGGGATGGAGTAAATTAGTGAAAATGCCTGGAAATCTGATTCAAGCAGCAGCATTGGTGTTGGATTCAAACACATTACAGGATGAGATGCTGGTTGTTGGGGAGGAATTTCTGCATTTCCACAGGACATGTTGCTAAATAGCCTGGGCATGAGAACAAAGCAGCTGCAAAACAAATGAGGCAGAGAAAAAGCTAAAACCTGCCTTGCTGGGAAAGAAGTGCAAGGAGAACTTGCCAAGACCAGGCACAAAGAAAGGAGGAGTGGAGACCTGGAAAAAGAGGCTTGGAAAGAATCATTTGAGGGAAAATGAAGGATTATTGTAGAGAGACACAGATCAGGGGACAGGAGAGACAGAAGCAAATGTTCTGTAACTGAGCCCAGCTTAGAGTGTCAGTCCAAATGTGGAAGGGGCTGGAGAGAGTTTTCAAATCCATGTTTTAACACCTACAAGAGTGGAAGTTGAATTGCTGAAAATCAAACCAACCAACCTCCTATTAGATTCAGGCCTGTAATATCCAGGTTATCTGTAAAAAGGATAAAAAACCCCAATAATTAAGCATCTCTGTAGAACATGTAGATTGATAACAGGAAAAGAAGTTTTATTCCAGAGCTCCAGTATGTTTTTCCCTCTGGGAGCACAGGACTGTCTGTATTGGTATTAACTACTGGCTCCCTCTAGTATGCAGCATTGGAGAAAACTCTGAGAATATAAACTTAATTACTTCTTCCTTTAAGCTACAGTTTTCAAAGAGATTTTTGAAAGCTAGTTTTTGAACTTAAAAAGGAATTTGAGCTCCTTTTTTTAGGCTTCAAGCTGCAAAAGGACACTGAAAAGAGATTATTTTAAGAGCAGAGAATAATTACAGCTGGTTTAATATGTAAGGTGTGATGCCATGTAGAGTGCAAAACCAAGTCAACTCTGTACACATCATAAAATCATCAAGGCTTATAAAAATGTCCTGGTAACCAGCAGCCAGGGAGCCAGAGAGATCTGAAACTATGGCAACTCTGTGTAGGAAGAAGAGAGAGAGATTAAAAACAATAGCCCCTCAATCTCTGCAGCAGCTTGGCTCCTCGTTTTCCCAGCAGTTTTTACCTTTTCAGCTCCCCAGATCAGCCTCTCCTCCTGCAGCTTTCACAACAGCTGTCTGGGCAGTTATCCTCAGGAAAACTTGGTGGTTTCCAGCAATCCAGTTTCCTGGGAGGGCAGCCCTGGCAGCCTGCTCCTGTATGCACAGATTTGTGGAATGAAGAGTCAGAGAGGAATTCTGCTGAAAGCATCAAAAGTGCAGGGAGGAAAAAAAAGGGGAAAAATCAACTTTTCCTGTTCCAGGAGGATTCTGGTTCCCAGCCAGTGGGGCTGGATTGCTGCACCTGGTTTGTCCTGTGCCTCTGGCATGGGATGTGAGCTGAGCAATTAGAACCAGCCACTCACTTTCCCTGGCTGATTGTTCTTTATTTCCCTGCCCCCATTTCAGCCCTGGTTTAATCCAGCTCCTGGGCAGAATCCTAACTAGGTGGGTTCCTTTTGTTGAAGAGGAATGGGAGGCACTGGAGACCTTGGGCTCTGTGTCCCTGTACAGGGCACAGGGATGTGTGGAGGATTTGCTGTGGGGTCAGACCTGCCTGTGTGTCCCCATCATCACCTGCATTGGTCCAGCCAAGATCCTTTTCTGGCTCAGTCAAACCTCTCTATATTAATTTTTTTTGTTAATCACGTTTTTGCACAATTAACACTCCTCCTTCCAACCCTTCACCCTCTTTCTGCAGCCATTTTCTGCAGGTAATTAGTGACTGGAAACTGCAGTTTATTTCAGGGGAGAGAGGGTTCCAGGGGCTGCAGGTTGCAGTGTCCCCATGGCCTGAGAGCAAAGCCAGAAATGAATGTCTGATCAGCCCTTTGGAGAGTCTGCTCTTGTTTGACCTAATTTATAGGAGTATTTTGATGTTCCTTTTTATGTGTGGGTACATTTCAGCAGTGAATGACATTTCTATAGCAATCCAGAAAACCAAATTCTCACCTGATTGAAGGTGCTGCACCATGACCCCCCCAAATTTTATTTAACCAACACAACAATGTGCTCAAACTCAGAAAGAAGCTGCTAGAAGCTCAGAATAAGGAGATTTGGCTGATGTGGTCATTTGTTTGAAACCCTCCTTAAAATTCTGGAGATGAAGAAGCTCTGTCTACATATCATCCCAAGCAAGGAGAATTGCCAAAAAAAAAAATAAAAAAAATCTGAGGGTATAGCTTATTTATCTTCTTGTTTGAAACACTGGGGGAATTTATGTCTGGCTTAGCAAGGTGCATTGCTGATCTACAGCACTGAGCTGTCAGATTCTCTGATGGGCTCAGATATTCTGCCTGCTTCCCCCTTCAGTTAAGGCAACATTAATGGAGTTTTGCTAATTTTTAAGTGTGACAGTTACATGAACTGTTTTGTCTATAAATTTTCAGTATGAGGGTTCAGAGTGAGTGATGCCCTTCTGGAGAGCTGGTGGCAGAGCAGAGATCCAGTTCATCCAGTCCCCCTGCAGATTTTTGGATGTGCATCAGTGCCCCTCCTGAGCAGCCCAGCCCAAGGCTCAGCAGGATCCCTGCAGGGATGAGTGAATATCCCCAAGGTCAGGATGAGCTACAGGCTCACAGCAAAGGTGGGCAAGCAGCTGAGAAGGCACAAATGCCAGTGCTGGATGTGTTTGTGTGCACAGACAGCCCTGGGGGACTGATTGCACCACAGCAAATCCCCTTCTCTGTGATCAGGAGGCACTGACAGCCTGCACAGAAACACAGAAACACCTGAGCCTCTGGCTCTGGTGTTATCCTGGAGGATTCTCCTGGGCAGGACTCTGTTGTGGAATGTGTCATTTCTTTAAAAACTGAGCTGCTGGTAACTGTTCAAATACAAATACAGGGTTAATTCTCACATATAAATGAGTTTAATGAGCCTTTGGCTTCCCCAAACCTCCGTAAATTAGAAGGTTGAAAAGAGCAAGACATACTCTGTCATGGATTTACTTTTATTTTTAGATTATTTCCTTGACTATAGAAAAGACTCTGAATTAATGAACAGCCCTGTGAGTAAGATTTTTGGGACTCAATTATGAAAATCTTTGCTGGAAAGAAAAGAGAGCAGCTCCCAAGGTATCTTGTTTTCCTGGACACTTCCACTCTAGGCAGTGGTGTGAGCCCACCTTATTTTTCCATAGATATTAAATCCAAACTCGTGATGTTAACAGCTTCCAGTCCTTCTCCCCCTCAATTGCTGCTGCTCTGCCCTGAGGCAGCAGAGCTCTGGAGTCTCTTAATAAGTCCTTTACCAAGGAAAGGAACAATTTTATTTTTAGACCATCAAAAATTGGCTGCTTTGTTCAGGTTGTCTAATGAAGGTGGAGCACAATCCCCACTCACCTCTCTTCAGAGGTGTTTATATAGAGTTTAGCCAGCAATAATTCAAAGACCTGCTGATATAATTAGAAAAGTGCTGGCTGAGCGTGGGTGTGCACTGCAGTTTTCAAAGATATCCTGAGCCCTCATCATCTCAGCCTACTTGGATGAAGGAAAAAAAGCCTTTGAGGGAAGGAAAATATATCCACAAAATGTACAGTGCAGGAGGCCTGAAGAAACTGGGTATTCCTTTCACCTAAGCCTTCTACAAATCTTGTCTCCTTTGGAACATGCAGATTAAAGGAGATCTTATTGCTAAGCAGCAGCCAGGCACAATTCCCAGAGATGGAACAGGCTTGGAAGTCAAAATCCATTCCTCAAAAATCTCAGCCTGAGAGATAGAGCAACAATCTCTGAGATGACTCTTTTCTCCCTCCCAAAATGTGTAATAGCATTGACTCAGTGAACATGAAAGCTTCCTGAGACACCACAAGCTTTGGGAATCTTTCCTTTAAGCCTTTTTAAGCCCCCCTGCACATCGTGCATTGATTTTCTCACATATATTCATATTTGGTTTTCACTCCATTTTGCTTTCACTCAAGTCAGCAAATCCCTTAATTACTTTGCTGCCTGCAGCTGCCCACAGCTGTCTGTCCTGGTTTGAAGGGTTCAGGATTGCTGCAAAGGGGGAGCCCCAAAACCCCCTGGAGAGGCAGAGGATGGGTTTGGCCGGGCAGTGAGCACAGAAATTCCCTCACAGGAGCTGTGCTGCAGGCTGTTCTGTGGGTCCTGTCCTTACTGACAACTGCTTCTGGGAAATAAGGAAAATATTTCCTTGTTCTGAGCCACCTGCCTTTGGGGTTCTGCATGAAATGGGTTTTTTGTGCCACGTTCTGGATGCCACAAGGAGCCAAAACCTCCCTGAGGAAAACCAGGCAAGGGAGGAGCCTCTGGCCATGGCTCCTGTTTTGGGGCACTCTGCTTCAGATTTGAGCTCAAGGGAAGGAGGTGTCTTGGAAAAGATGGAACAGAGGAATCTTGCAAATATGAATGCTCAGATTCTGGGAATATAGAAACCATGAATAAAATTGAAATGAAAGCCACGTTGGAGATGCCAAGCCTTAGTTCCTGAATAACCATGAAACAATGGGATGGCCCCTGAAGGTAATTAATCCCCTCTTGATTAAACAATGCCCTCGGCCAGAGAGCAACTCCAAAGGGCACAAAAGACTTGCCAGGGTCCAAAGATCAGATCTTAGAGTTTAGAATGTAACACACTGTGCTGATATAAGGATTCCTATAGGCTGCATGTAAATGCTGTAGAATTTGTATTTTGTGTTAGATTGGTTAGTGGAAATTAGAATATTCATCATGGAAGAAGATTTATTGTGTTGTAAACAGGAAATCTCTCTCTTTACTCTCTTACTCCTCTTCCTCTCTTCTCTTTTCTCTCTTTACCCTTTCTCTTGCTCTTCTTCTTGCTCTCTTCTCCCTTTTCTCTCTCTCCCTCCCCCCTTTATCTCTTTATCCAGCTCAGGGCTGTGCTGGGCAGCCCCCAGCAGGATCTTTTATAATAAACTGCCTTTAGCAGTTTATATAATAAACCTTTAGTTTCAACAGAGCTCTTGAGTTTTGTCCCACACCGTCCACCCCGACACAAAGACTCCCAAAAACTCCAGCAGAGGTGCAAAAAGTTCCATTCATATTTTGTTATTAAACATCTTTCTCTCCTGATTTCTCACCAGCAGCTCTGGCACACCCTCCTCTCCTGTGGCCCAGCCTGCCAGGAAATTTGGCGAGAGAAAGGCACTTCCAGCAGTAGATGTGCCCTGAAATGGATGGTGAGGTGCAGTTCATCAGCCTGGCACAAAGGATAGATAATCTTTGTAAGGACTATTCAGAACCCAGCCCTAAACATCATACAGGTTTTTTACAACAAAGTTAACATAAAAATTGTCCCCAAACAGCAGCTGGGTCATTATGGAGCAGCTTTTGAAATGGAAAAGGTCAGGGAAATAACCAGCTGCTTCCTCATCCTGCCTGTGCTTTCACTCTGGGCTAAATTATTATTTCCCTAATTAATAATCTGCATGCAGATTAAAATGATTACTCTACAATATATATTGCATGACAATAAAAGAGTGACAGCAAATTATGCTTCAGTTTGTGCAACAGCTTAACTCTCTAAACAGGAGATGTTTTCTAACACTCAATTCATGTCCTTCTGCTGATGATTAAACCCTCACTGATTTTGTTTTTATTAGTCCTCAGTCATTATTGTTCTTTTGTCACTATGGGGTCTTTGGAATTAGCCATAATGGCTCAGAAGCCTGGCTGCTGCTGCATCCCCTTATTAAATCAAGTTACCTCTCCTGTTGTCAGGGACTAAAATCAAACCCCTTTGTTGCCATGTTCCACAACCCTTTAAATATTGATTATTGCGACTATGTAGAGCTGCTGAAAATTTATTTTTGCTTGGACTAGTTCAGAATGGGAAAAGCTTCCATGACAACAGTGACAATGCAGCTGCTGCTGTCTCCTTGGAAGGAGCAGCCTGGCTGTTTTCTCCTTCAGGAGTGCTGCCCTGGGACTCCCACCTGGGCCCTGCTACCTGCAAGCTGGAAATCATTTGTAATGGGTTTGAGTGGGGCTGGGTCTGCACTGGGCTGCAGAGCTGCTGCTTTGCAGAATTCTCAGGGTCAGGGAGGTTTTGGAGAGCTCCTGGGCTGCAGCAGTGAGGTTCTGCCACAGGTGAGCAGTGCCTGGCACCTGCAGGGACAGCAGTGACAGATGTAGAGGTGACAAATGAAGCTCAGGGAGCTGCCCACGCTGCCTGCAATGGGGCTGTGTAATTGTCTGACTGGTCACTGCCTTCTCTGAGCGTGGCAGCAAATGGATTTTCTGATGTTTCTCTCCTATGCTTGAGCTTAATTGGCTAAATGAAAGCTGCCTTGTCTGACTATTAACTAAGAAATGTAACTAAATCCATCAGTTCCATCCTTCAGCAGTGTGGGCTCATTTATATCAAGGTCTCCCTGAGAAAAAAACCTAAAATCATTGAAAGCTGAAATCACTGTGGTTCTTCAGGAGCTCCCCTCATTTTTCATGTCCTTGCAGCTTCCACTTCTCAGACACACTGGAAATCTTTGTTGCAAATTATTTCTGAAGCAGTTAATGCTGCTGAATGGAAGAAGTCAGCTAAATGAAGAACTTTTCTGGTAATATTTTGCTCCTTTCTGATGGGAGCCTTGGCTTGTGAGAGCTTCCCCCTGTGAGCCTTTCCCAGAGGAGGGGTCACAGCACACCCAGGACTGTCCTGCTCTAGAAAGGGTCCAGGGTGCAGAACAACTTCTGGCTGAGCTCTCAGGGTTCCAGCCTGGGCTGCTCTCCTGTTCCAGAATTTAAAGTCTTTCTGCAGAGTGCTCACCCACGAGTGCAGGAACATTTTCCTTTCAAAATCCCCTTCTGCTTCAGCAACACTTTTATCCAGTTGTCACCAGCAGAGATGAATCCTGTCCCTCCCCAGCCTGTTTGCAGTGGATGGAGAAGAGCAGTCACACACATTGATTTCCTTTCCTCCCTGTCTGCTCCTGGCTTTTCCTGGGAGTGCTGTAAGTCACTCAGCTCTGTTTCTCTCACTGCTGCTGGCTGCAGCCTCAGAATTTGCCCACAATTTCATTACTGGCTTTGAATATGTATTTATTCTGTTTTGTGCCTCAACAATAATAAAAAAAAGTTTGTTCAAAGTTGTCAGGAAGGGCTGTGTTTGAAAGTAGACATGAATAGGTGTCACCTCTCACAAGGTGTGAGTCTGACATGTCCTACTTTCACTGCTAGCCTGCCCCAAAATCAGATTTTTCTCCTGCCAGCAGCATCCTCAGCTCTTGTGCTTCCCTCACACTTTGCTCTGGTCCTGGAGGAGCCCAGGGGATGCTGTTTGTGCAGAGGAGGGGGAAGCCAAGCAGGAGCAGGTCCCTGGGGAGGGTGGGCCATGTTGGGAAGGATGAATGAGGAAAAACTTATAAACATGATTACCTAGCAAAAGATTTTGAGAATATGGAAACCATAAGAGAGATTGCAATGAAAGCCATCCTTGAGATACCAAACCTTAGCTACTAAATAGAAGACAATAGGATGGCTGGCCAAAAGTAATCCCCTCTTGATCAACAATGCCCAAAGGTCAGAGAAGACCCTGCTAGCTTGGCAGAAGGGGTCCAAAGAGTAGTTTTTAGGGTTTAAAGTATAACACATTGTGGTAATGTAATGATTCTTATAGGTGTATGTAAATGCCATAGGATTTGTATCTTGTATTAGATTGGTTACTGGAAATTAGGATATTCAACACAGAAGAAGATTTATTGTATTATAAATGGGAAAATCTCTCTCTGACCACTCTTCCCTCTCTTAGAACCCTTCTCACCACCACAGGGGGGCTGGCACCCCTTTCCAGGGGTTTGGGGCCCCCCAGCTCCCAGCAGGGTGGGATGGCATTGCCATCCTGCACTCTGGGTTCCTTTGGCACCTGGTGCCAGGTCTCTCCTGCAAAGCCCAGGTGGTTTTTTTGGTGCTGTCTCTGTGTCAGTGCTGCAGGAACACCTCCCTGGGCTCAGGGTTTGCACCTCAGAGGGTTTCAGGGGAGCCCTTCAGAGCCCTGACTGCCCTCTGAAGGTGCCTCTCTCTTTCCAGTGATTACAGAAAGTGCTCACAGAGCCTTCTGCACCCAAAATCAGCCTTTGTGGAGACCCCTGTGTGTACTTCTTGTTTCAGCCTGTTCTGGAATGGGAGCAGACAGTAATTTCTTTGATGATTGCATTCTCTACTCTGCTTTGCTTGATGGTATTGCAGCCCTATACAAACATGAATGATTTGAGCCTTTCAGTGCCTCTTTGGAGTAAATCAGGGTTGTTAAGTCTATATTTGGACATGGCAGAACTCTTTTCTGTTGGTTTTAATAAACACAGTGAAACACAGCAGATTTAGAAAAACCCAAGCAAGGCAATAAAACACAATTGTGACAAGGCAAAATAAATGAAGTCACCTCATAGGAAGGTAGTATCCATTATTAATTAAGAAAATCTTCATTAGAATCATCCCCCTATGTCCTGACCTGTCTCTGCTGCAGTTCTTTTTCTGTAGAGTTTGCTCCAGCCTGGACAGGACTCAGAGATTTCTGCCAGGGCAGCCTGGGAGCATTTCTCCAGACCTGGCTCTGTGTCATGGTCCTGCAAGAGCAGCTCAGGACCCCACAGATAATCACAGCTCACTCCTGGGCTGTCCCTCATGGTTTGCAAGAATTGGACCCTCATTCTCCATTTCTTGTGCAGCTCAGGCTTTGTCCAGCCCTGCCTGGGTGTCTGGAGTCCTGTGTGCCCCCCAGTCCTGTCACACTCCCTGTCCTTCCCTGCAGAGCCAGAAAAGCTTTAGGGGGCTATTTCATCTTAAAGATTTTCATTTTTAATAAAAGATGCTCAAAAAAACCCCACCTCCACTATTCTGAGTCCCCATTTCACAGCCATCTGAAGCTGCTTTGGTGTCAGGAGCTTCTTTTCCCCGTGGGTGATGGACTCAGGATGGGCAGTGGGAAATGGCACAGGAATCTCTGCATGCTCCTCTTTGTTACTATTTTCTGTTGTTCAACTGACAGAGCCAGTTATGAAAGGGACATAAATTATTACATCCACAGAAAAGAAGTCTGTAAATGTTAATTTGCTTTTTAAGGGCACAGACAATATAATTTGGGGCACAAGTGGGAGAAATTACTTAGGAGCTGTGAAAGCAAACCAGAATAAAATTTACATTACTTCCTTTATTTTCCCTTCCCTTTGTCTCATCTTCTCTCTGAATTATTTCTCGCTTATTTTTCCCCTCCAGACATCACAGAGTTTTGATTTTCCTCTCACTACTTTCTTTAAATGGCCTAATGATAAAAAGTCTCCAGAATATTTCCACCAAGCCCCTTTGGTTTCATTAATGGAAAAGCTATGCTTTAAATTAAATATTTCAGTAGCTGGAAGATTAAAAAAAATTACCTGCAGGACTTGGCAGTTGAGCATTGCCAAGCAGGAGTGATGGGGCTGTTCCAGGGGTCAGAATGTGCCTTGGCCCTGGACAAATGCACAATTTGGAGTAAAAACAAGATGAATGCAGGTGTTCAGAGCTGGTTGACCACAGAACCAATCTGTTTTTCTGTGGGAATTTGCAAAATGTACTCCTGCCTTCTGGGGTTTTCACTTCTATTTGGTGTTTCAGTCCATTATTTAAGTAAAAAGAAGTGGAAGGATAGTGTTTAACTTCGAGAGCCACGTGGCAAATTGAAATTCTTTCTGTTCTGGATTTTTAAATTGAAAAATTACAGTTGTTCTGTGTGGAAAAGGAAGTTTCACAAGAAAATTATGGTGCAGTGGTGACAAGGCTGTACCTGAAGGCAAACTGAAATTGGAAAAATGGTGGTTTTGAGGGGCCATAACCCAGTGAAAAACAATTTCCCTGTGAAACAGCAGCATTTTCTCAAGGAAAAAGAGAAAACAGCAGAGCCCCTGTGGCCAGAGCCATCCCTGGAGAAGGGCTGGGCTGGGACAGGTCTGTCCTTCTCTGGGAGAAAAGGGCAATTAAGGATTGCTAATCCTTCCCCAGGCTGTGGAATCATCCTGCCTGGAGCCTGCATTCAGAGAGGTGGGGTTCCTAAAATAACCACTAATTCAGGAAATAGCTATTATTGGAACTGGAGTGTGTGTGCTGCACAGGAGAAGAGCAAATGTGAAGTGTCTGGGAAATTATAGTCATGTCACCACGAGTGACAGGTTCATTCCAAACATTATTTAATGGCTTTTTTTGTTTGTTTGTTTGTTTTTTTTTTTTTTTTTTTTTTTTTTTTTGTTTTATTTTTGTTTTGTTTTGTTTTGGTTTGTTTTGGTTTTTTTCAATTTTGAATTTTTGTTTAATCCACAGCACTGTGTGTTTTTATAGATATTTTTAAGTTGTTTAAATCATTGATATGAATTTTATAATGATGTTGATGTGGGTTTTTTCCCCCCCATTCCATCCTGTTCACTTCTGCTGCATCCCCTTCCCTCCTCTCTCTGCAGTGAAATTCCAGGACACTGCACAGTCTCAGCAAACTCACCTCATTTTAAGGAAAAAAACCCAAATAATCAGTGTGAGGAATAGCACAGCTCTGACTTGATTACTGCTGCAATCAGCATGAGGTATTACTGTGACTTCAGTGTCTGTTGGAGCAACTGCTATTTCTTTTTATTTTCTAGAACAGAGAAAAGAGAACAGCTTTTAACATATGTCTCCTTCTCGTGTGAGCTACCACACAGCTCCAGCTCCAATGCATACACAGAGAAGACATATGGTTTAAAAAGAAGTTCTTTTTCTTCAAAGAAATCCAGAAAGAAAATTCTCTTTTTAAAAGGAGAAATTACACTTTCAGCACATGTCTCCTGGTAGGAATGCTGAGAGTCAGGGACCTTGTACCAGATGTGTTAAACTCTTGTTGTTACTCTTCAAAATAAAAAGTCAGATTAATGCCCATGTTTAGGTTTCATTTTAACCCACATTTTTTGTGCATGTTGAGTTGTTGGTGTGATTGGTGAAGCTTTCAGAGCAGGGGACAAAGTTCCTCAGAAGGTTTTCTTGGTGTAGGCAAGGAAACACAAATGTGTTCTTGACCTTCTCTGGGCTCCCTGCTTGCTTTGAGAGGACTGTGACAGAAAAACCCATGTAACATTTGCCAACGTTAAAGAAGGTAAAAGGCACTGGTGTGACTGGAATGCAGGAGAATTTCTGACCACAGAAGCCTTGGGGGTGTCCAGGTGCTGAGAAAACACTGACACCCCTGTGCTGTGGTACAGGGGATGGAACCTGACCTTGAAAATGAATTACTGTTGAGCCAGCATAACCCTGCATGGTCGGGACCCCACTAGAAATAATACTGATCACTTTTATATTATACTTGAAAAGCTTAAAAATGGGTTCAGAGTATCCCAGTCTAGCTACATGCAAGGAAAATGCAATAAAAATCTATTATCAGCAAAGCAATCCATTCAGAAATGTTCTGTCAGACTCTCACTCATTCCAGGTGCTGTACAAGCCCATTTTCTGTATGTGCAGTTCCTTCTGTTTGGTTTAGGTTTTCATTAAGGAATGGGGTTTGTCTCTTTCTGGAATGGAGGGAAGGTGGGGAGTTTTTGCTGGATGCCCAAACACTGACAGATGCAACCATTTGATGCCCAGTGGGGTCCCTGGCAAGGCTTTGATCCCAACTCTCAGCAATCAGGAGAGCAAACCCATCCCTAACACAAACTCCACTGATTCCCACCGAGCAGGAATCCCATGCAGGGCTCCTGACAAGCCTGAGCTACCTGTTTGTGCTTGGAGGGGATGAGGAGCAGTAATTCTGTGTGCAAATCACAGAGCTTCAGTCACTGCAGAATGGTTGTGCTGCACTCACTCAGCTGAACTGAGCAGGTCACAGAAATATTATTGCAAAATGTGCTGGTAAATCCTGCCTGGCAGAGGGTGGTTCAGGCTCAGGGCTGTGAGTGGGGCTCTGCTCTCCCTCTCTGGCACTGGCACAGGGCATGGGAACTATCCCAAAAGTGCTGATAGTCCACAAAGTGCCTCTGGCAGTCCATAATTATGAGGCAGCGGAGCTGCAGTCACTCAGGCCATGCAGCTGATCATTTAAATAAGAAATAATTTATTCATCATTTAAATAAATACTCAGTGCTCACCCAGCACTGGGGTGTGTGGGGGTATTTTTATTTATTCCCTTCTTTTCAATCACCCAGAGCAGTGCAGGGGAGCAGCTCCTGGAGCTGAGATGCCCAAACTGCCAGGACTTGGCCAAGCAGGGCTGATGCCTTCAGTTTTAACTTTCATATTTCCAGACTCTGCTCTGCCTTAGTGTGCACTCTGAGCTCCACACAAAGTGTCCCAAGTTCTCCTCCCAGCTCAGCCACACAAACCAATCCTTGTCCAGCCCAGAACCAAGGACAGGCTGCAGCTCCAGCCCCAAAAAGTGCAAATGAGAGAATGGAGAGAGAATCTGGGAGGGTGGGACTGCAGAGCCTGGAGCTGGGGTTGGGCAGTGAACCCCAAGGTGGGAATGGACCAAATCTGATAAAAGTGTGAAACTCCTGACTCTGTGTCCATTTTTGGCTCTTGCACTGCCCAAGGTGAATCCTTTGAAACCTTTTAATAAATTTCACTTTATTCCTTTAACTCTGCCCAGCCCCTGTTCCAGGGGCCTCTCCAGGCTGGAGCAGCTCCTGGAGCTGAGATGCCCAAGCTGCCAGGACCTTGCCAAGCAATTGGAGGAAAAGGAAAGGAAACTTCACTTGTTTGCAGGCTGAGGAAGGATCTGTTCTCTCCCCTGGCCTTAGGGAGTGCCCCTCTCCCCTTCCTGCACCTGTAAAATGAGGCTGCACACCCTCAGTGCACGGGGCTGTTTGTATTTTTATGTGCTCTTTATTGTTTAAATCTCTCAAGTTTGGGTTTCTTTAGGCTCCACTGTGAAACTCTGAAGGTCGTTTTAATTGCACTATTTATAAATTGCTTTCTTGGCCACACAGTGCCACTCACAGCAGATTAAACCCAGGACTCTCTCTCTGCCTTTGTTTTATGGAAAAGATTGATAAGCTATTTACTCTCACTAGAATGGTTTACAAGTGAGCTCTCAGATAAATGATCAGGAAGAAGTTGGGGTTTTTTCACATGGAATTATTTTCCACAGAGAAGAATTGGGTTATTTTTCTCCATACTAACATGAGGATGCACTGACCAGATTCTCAGCTGGAGTAAATTAAGAGTCACTATTGATTTACACCATTTTTCCCATAATATTTTTCCTTGTACTGTAATTTTTTCATAATGCAAATCCTAATTTCTTCTCCTTGAACTCAAATTCTGAGCTCCTGTATTCCCACATCTGTTTATTTACTTTCTGCTTTGTATTCTTTTAGCTGGGTTTATTAACATGCTACATTTTCCTCCCCTGTTCCACACTATGTGCACTGCATGTCTGAGCTCTCATTTACAGTCCATGTTTGCTTGCTGGGATAATCTTATGTGGAAAATCAATAAAAAGGCAATTTAGGAATTTTCTCTGAAGTTTGGTTAAAGAAACTGCCAATCATTAACATGGGAGAACAATCCTGCTGCCTGGATCCCTCAAATTTCTGGCTGATTTCAGCAGATTTTGAGGGTTCCATGGACTCCAGAGCTTTAATCCATTGTCAGAGCAGGAAAATCAGGCTCTGTGCAAATCAGCTCAGCTCCAGGAAAAGGAAAATGCTCCTGGCCTCTCCTCCAGACAGGAAACATAAGAATAGGATTTTGTAAGTTGAACTCCTAGCAGACAGAAGCTGTGAAATCTCCTTTTGAGAGGGCAGATCTTTGCTTGCAGAGATGCTGAAGGCTGGAAGGGAATCACCCAGAGCTCCACCAGAGCTTTGGGATGTTTGCTCTGAGCTGCACATCCCCACCACAGGTGATGACAAAGCTCCAACCTGGCTGGGCATGGAAATTTTTTTTTTTTTTCCTCAGAAAAGTTGAAAATAAAGTAAATAAGGTGTTAAATAATTGTCAGCTTCCATGGGAAGCTGGTACTGTGTGATGCACACAACCATACCTGCACTTCTGTCTATCCCACGCACTAATCAGTGCACAGATAAATGCATTTTAATAATTTATTATCATTTATCTTCAGTGCAGCTCTATGATGCTTTTCACTCTTGCTGTAAATATGTAAAATGCTGTTAATCAACCTTTGTTAGTGAATATTTGATTAATAGGTAGCAGATGTACTTGCCCCTGTGTATGCTGCGTTTAATGCAATGTACCAACACATAATTCATTATTTTAATAACACACTGGGCTCATAAATCAAAGGAACACTTGAGAATGCAAGAGCCAGAATTACTGAAGGAATAGCTGTGCATTGTTTTAAAAGGGATACATTTGGGCATTGTTTTAAGTGTGGTGTGGACTTGGCAATCAGCTGCTGATGAGCTCTAATGTGACATTCCTGTGGGAACGACTGAGGAGCAGCAAGCAGCTCCTGATTTCCCATCCCAGAGAACAAAACCCAATCCCTGACCCAAAACCCTTCCAAATCCAGAGGCAGGATGGATGGGGGTGAGGAGAGGGAGCAGCAGGTGCTGATGAGCACAGAAATGGGCTGGGGGCATTGTGCAGCTCCAGGGGAAGGTGATGGAGCTCCCGAGCAGAGGAGAGGAGGATGCTGCAGGAAGAGGAGAGAATTTGGGGTGAGGAGTGGTGCAGGGAGCAGGCAGTGACCCCACCAGTGCTGCCTGAGCTGCTGCACACTGAGATGTAAAAGTGATGCTCGGCTGGAGCAGCCTGGGGCTTTCTGAGATGGGCAATGGTGGGAGAATCCAGGAGTCTTTGTGTCGGGGCAGAGGGTGGGGGACAAAACCCCAGAGCTCTGTGGATGCCAAAGGCTACAGGGGCAGTTTATTATAAAAGAGCCTGCTGGGGGCTGCCCAGCACAGCCACAGAGCAGGATAGAGAGATAAAGGGGGGAGAGAGAGAGAGAAGAGGGAGGGTAAAGAGAGAGAGTAAAAAAGGGAGTAAAAGAGAGACAGAGAGTAAAAGAGAGCAACTTCCCATTTACAATACAATAAATCTTCTTCCATGACAAATATTCTAATTTCCACTAACCAATCTAATACAAAATACAAATTCTACAGCATTTACATACAGCCTATAGGAATCCTTATATTAGCACAGTGTGTTACATTTAAACTCTAAGATCTGATCTTTGGACCCTGGCAAGTCTTTTGTGCCCTTTGGAGTTGCTCTCTGGGCATTGTTTAATCAAGAGGGGATTAATTACCTTCAGGGGCCATCCCATTGTTTCATGGTTATTCAGGAACTAAGGCTTTCCTGCTTTACCTTCCCCAACAAGCAATCACCAGCTCAGATTCTGCTCAAAATCCTTCCTGGGCGTTCATCATCGACATCCTGGCTGCTGAGCCAGCCCCTGTTGGTCACAGGTGTCACTCAGCCCCTGTTGGTCACAGGTGTCACCCAGCCCCTGTTGGTCACAGGTGTCACAGTCCCTGTTGGTCACAGGTGTCACCCAGCCCCTGTTGGTGGCAGGTGTCCCCCAGCCCTGTTGGTCACAGATGTCCCCCAGCCCCTGTTGGTCACAGGTGTCCCCTAGTCCCTGTTTGTCACAGGTGTCCCCCAGCCCCTGTTTGTCACAGATGTCACCCAGCCCTGTTGGTGGCAGATGTCACCCAGCCCTGTTGGTGGCATGTGTCACCCAGCCCTGTTGGTGGCATGTGTCCCCCAGCCCTGTTGGTCACAGGTGTCACCCAGCCCTGTTGGTGACAGATGTCACCCAGCCCTGTTTGTCACAGGTGTCACCCAGCCCCTGTTGGTCACAGGTGTCCCCCAGCCCTGTTGGTCACAGGTGTCACAGTCCCTGTTGGTCACAGGTGTCCCCCAGCCCCTGTTGGTGACAGGTGTCCCCCAGCCCCTGTTGGTGACAGATGTCACCCAGCCCTGTTGGTCCCAGGTGTCACCCAGCCCTGTTGGTGGCAGGTGTCACCCAGCCCCTGTTGGTCACAGGTGTCCCCCAGCCCCTGTTGGTCACAGGTGTCACCCAGCCCTGTTTGTCACAGGTGTCACCCAGCCCTGTTGGTGACAGATGTCACCCAGCCCTGTTTGTCACAGGTGTCCCCCAGCCCTGTTGGTCACAGGTGTCCCCCAGCCCTGTTGGTCACAGGTGTCACAGTCCCTGTTGGTCCCAGGTGTCCCCCAGCCCCTGTTGGTCACAGGTGTCCCCCAGCCCCTGACATGCAGTGCTGAGGATTCCCCAGGCTGAGTGGGGCAGGCAAAGATTGGGACTCAGGGTTGGTTCCAGTTCCACAAACATGAGGTGATGGGCACAAATCATCAAACTAAGCCAAGAACTGAGCTTTAATTCCATGAGTCCCACATGAGACTCCTTCTCTCCTTCTTCATTGCCCATTTCTAAGGGAAAATATTTTTATTTTTTTTATAGTATCAGTTGTGGGTGTGCAGTACAGTGCCCACAGCTGTGTGTGTGATTTACTCTGATACATTTCACAGGCTGCTTATTTGGGGTGACCTTGGCCATGTGTTTGATTCAGCCAGGGATTATCAGCTTTGATAGGCCCTGTATTTAATTCTGGAGCTTGGTTGAAAGCTACACTGCTCTGCATTGATTTCCATGTGCAATTAATACATTTTGTCAGCAACAAATGCGTGCAGAGATAATATACTCAGCTCATTTTAATCTCTCCTGTGTACATTTTAAATCAAAAAAGCACCTGGTGGCCAAGCCCTCCTGAGAAGTGGTGGATTTAATGTGGAAAAGGAGCATTAAGAGTGATATTATCATAGTTTTCAGGAGTGAAATAACAAATAATTCCCTGGAAATGTGAGTGACTCAAAAGCTTAGACACCTTCAAATCAGCACCATGGTTAAATGGCTCCTTGTGCTGTGTCTTACTCATGCTCACAGTGCAATTGAATGGCAAATTAGATGAGTTAGACAAGAAACAACCCCCTGAAATGTTGTAATGCCTTCAGGCTGGTGCTCCTCCAAGGCATGACCCTTGTAGGACTGGCAGAAAACAGCATTTCCTGCTTGTGTTGGTATCCTGGAGGGAGCTGCCTCTGCCATGGGATTTGAGCTCCTTCAGGATGTGCCATCTCTTGCTCTGGGCTTGTTCCAAAAAAAAAAAAAAAAAAACAAAACCAAAAACCAAGCTGGAATTTCTCTGAAGTCTCAGAGATCTTTTTTTAACTTAGCTGAAATATTCAATTTTGGTTTTTCTGTCACATTCCAGCTGTATCTTTTTGACAGGTATCACTCAGCATATAATCTCAAAATCAGAGCTACATAAAACATTTAGCTCATGCTTCAAGACAAACAAATGTTTCAGCCTTATTCAACAGATTTTTATCTACAGCCTTGCAGAGATCAAGATCTGCTTGTGAAGAGCTTCAATTCAGTCAAATCTGTGTTTTCAGACATTTAGAAGTGCAGTCAGCTCTGTGAAGCTGCAGACTTTTTCATCTGCCCAATATAGAAATGGACCTTGACTGATAAGAATGTTTCAGGACTGCTCCTGTCAAACTTCACAGAACTGAGACCACTGGAATTTAGATCAAAATCCTCTCCCTTTGTTTGTTTCAAAACCAGCCAAATAAAAACGTGGCTTTGTGGGATTGCCTTTGATATTGTATAGAGCTGCAGTTCACAGGAGCCTTTAATTTCTGAGAGGAAAAATATAAAGCTAATGTTGAAACCTAGAGCACAAATAAATAATAACAATTAAAAAAAAAAAAAAAAGCAACCCTCTGCCTTTTAAAAATCTGTTTATATTGTTAGAGAGTTGTTGTTGGTAAAATTGCAAGTGAAACAGGAATGGATGATGACTTCAGTTCAACAGTGTCACTGCAGATGTTTTTCCCAGTTTGCTGACAGATTTCAGACAAAGGGTACAAAAAATGTTGAGGCTCATGTCACATAACTTTGGACATCTGAAAAATAGATTTCTGGCCTAAATAAACTAGACTCCCTCTACATTCAGTAAATAGAAAGGGACTTTCAGGGGATGATTTATTATACTTATTTCAAGAAGTGTCATCTGTCTTGTGGCCTGGGCAGCAAACAGAGTTCAGAGAGTGATGTGGGAACCAAAGGGATCTGCACAGTTCAAACGAGGTGTGCAGGCCTGTGTGTGGGGATGTAAATCCTCTGCTGGAATGCTTTCATTTGACCACCTGGTGGAATTTTGAATTTTGCTTTCCTTGCTTTGCCAGCCCAGTCAGCCCTGGAGAGCAGGACTCTGGTAAAAGCTGGATCTGATCATCTCAAAGGTGCTTTGACAAGTCCATGATTCCATCACTGTCCTGGTGCACTGCAGTGCACACCTGCACTGATCCCAGCCTGGGGATATTCTCTGGAACATCCTGGGAGCAGAGAGCCGAGGGGGATCCACCCAGGCAGGGTCTGTGTGCTCCTCCTGCTGTGTCTGCAGGCACCCCTGTCTGGGAGGCTTTGGGTGGGAGACAAAACTCCAGAGCTCTGGTGAAACTAAAGGTTGCAGTTGTAATTTATTATAAAAGAGCCTGCTGGGGGCTGCCCAGCACAGCCACAGAGCAGGATAAAGAGATAAAAGGGAGAGAGAGAGAGAAGAGGGAGAAGAGAGCAAGAAGAAGAGCAAGAGAGAGGGTAAAGAGAGAAAAGACAAGAGAGGAAGAGGAGTAAGAGAGTAAAGAGAGTGATTTCCTGTTTACAACACAATAAATCTTCCATGATGAATATTCTAATTTCCACTAACCAATCTAATACAAAATACAAATTCTACAGCATTTACATACAGCCTATAGGAATCCTTATATTAGCACAGTGTGTTACATTCTAAACTCTAAGATCTGATCTTTGGACCCTGGCAAGTCTTTTGTGCCCTTTGGAGTTGCTCTCTGGCCCAGGGCATTGTTTAATCAAGAGGGGATTAATTACCTTCAGGGGCCATCCCATTGTTTCATGGTTATTCAGGAACTAAGGCTTGGCATCTCCAACGTGGCTTTCATTTCAATTTCGTTCATGGTTTCTCTATTCCCAGAATCTGAGCATTCATATTTGCAAGATTCCTCTGTTCCATCTTTCCCAGCACCTGCCAATCCCACCCATTCTGCACCCAGAGCTGCTTTTCCAGCTGTGTTCACCCCTGCTCAGGGTTTTTCTCCATCAGCTCTGACAGGGCTGTGCCTCTGGCTGGGCTCATTCCATGGGCTGGCTGTGTCCCAGCTGGTTCCAGTCTGTCTGTCTGTCTGTCTGTCTGTCCTCCCCAGCTCCCTGAGCCAGTGCTGGATGTTTCCTTGCCCAGATGTTTGTCCTGAGCCAGTGTGTGCTGCTTGCCAGGCACAAACATTCCTCCTGCAGATGTTGCTTTGGTTGTGCCCTCCCATCTTTGCCTCTGTCCCTCTCTCCTACATGAACAGATTGCTGAATTTTGCTTTTTTTTCCCCTCCAGAGAGCTAAATCCCAATCCAGCCCTCTAGATTTTCCTTACATACACCTGAGCAGCAGTTCATGCTCTCTCCTTCCTCACTGCTTGGACAGATGTTTTCCCTTGACTCAGGACATCTTTAATCCACAGAGAAATCAGAACATTTGCATGATTTGCTAAGAAAAAAATAATAAAACCAGCTTATTTTGTCCTGATGCAATCTGCTTCCTTCATGCTGTGATTTTCATATCAAAACCAGTCCATACAACAAGACCAGAGGTTTGTTCTGGTGCCAGCTGAACCCCAGCGTGGCTCAAAAAACACAAAAAAGATTTCCCTCTGCCTGAAACAGCTTCTGCACCAGCAGAGGAGAGGATTCAAGGTGGAGATGAGACTCCTGTGCTCCACATTTTCAGCACCCCCCTGCCTAATTATAATGATTGGTTTGTAGGTGAATGTTTGAGGGATAAGGAGTTATTAGTAATAAATGCCTGATTAAGGGCAGGCAGAAAATACTGGAAGTGTATTTAAACAATCAGGCTAAAACCTTTGAAATTATTTCTGGGCCATTTTAAGGTCAGCATTAGCAGCAGTTTTTGAAGAATTCATTTTCTGCTCTGTTCATCTGCTGTCAGAGAAAGAGGAATCTTGCTATATTCCCTGCTCATGTGAAAACACATTTCCTTACACACATCACACAGCTGTTATGTGCTCTTCACCTCGTGTTTCCCAGACTGAGGCAGGATGAGAAGGTGAATTTTTGGGCGTGCAGCAAACGTGGGGAAGTTCCCAGGCCAGCAGAAGCTGAGGTGCACATGGGCAGGGCTCTCCATTGCTGTTATCTCTTTCCAGACAGAAATAAATGAATGAAAGATGCTCCTCCACACCCTTCATTCTCCACTTCTTGCCACAATTTCCTGAAATTAATGATTACAGCCAAGATCCCTGGTGTTTCCCACACACTCCCACCTCCCAGGCTGGCAGCTGAGGGAGCAGGGATGAGCACAGCCCCCTGGAACAGCACCAGGGATTTATTCAGCAGATTGGGATGCAGGGAGCTCCTCTCTGACAATGGGCTGGTGCTCAGGTGATTTCCCTGAGCCTCATTCAAGTTGTCTTCTGTAGCTGGGCTAAAAACAGGAGCCTGGTGGCTTCCTGAGCTGAAGGATGAGCTTCATCTCTGCTTGCAGAGATTAATTTATTTCCTGGTGCAGGTCTGTGTCCCAGGTAACCCCACTGAAATCAGCTGAATTTGGGTAGAGGATGGACTCAGGAGCACAGAAATTCTTCTAAATGAATTATTCTTATCCTCCAAATGTCATTTATTTTGGTGGGAACTGCTCTGTTCAGCTGCAGATGTTCCTCAAACCCAGCCTAGAGGCCCAATATTGCTCTTTATTTAACCCCCAATACCAGCAGATCTTTTTTATCCTCCTGCTGTGAATCTGTGCAGCTGAAATGCTGCAGCAGGAATATCTGGGTGAGGAGGGGACTGGGGATGCTCCCCTGCACAGCTTCAGCACTGCACTGCTCTGCCTGATTGAAAAGCAGGGAATAAATAAAAATACCCCACACACCCCAGTGCTGGAGTATTTATTTAAATGATGAATCAATTATTTATTATTTAAATGATCAGCTAAACGGTGCTGCATGGCCTGAGTGACTGCAGCCACCCCCTAATCAAAGCTGACAGCTCCACTGCCTTGTAATTATGGACTGCCAGAGACACTTCTTAGACTATCAGTACTTTTGGGATAGTTTGCATCTAAATTAAAATTGAGCTTCAAAGCAGTTTGATGGAGGGAGATGTGTTTCCAAGGAGTTTCAGGAATGTGGAAGACACTCCCTGATTAGCACCATGCACTGTACCAGCTGGTTGCTGCTGTAAAAAAAATAAAAGAAAGAGTAGTGCTGATAATCAGAAAGTGTGTCTTGAATCCTATTAATTTTCCTTTGAATTATTTATGGGGGTTTTGTTCCAGTCGTGCATCTCTTTTCAAATGTTTATTTAGTTTCTCCATAAAGAAAAAAAAAAAAAAAAAAAAAAAAAAAAAAAAAAAAAAAGGTGGAGGAAGAGAGAGAAATCTGGAAAAGCTCCAAGGGTTAGCTCACCAGCAATCTGTTTAGATGTCCTCTTCTCAAGTGAGCCCTGCTCTGCTAAATATTTATGGCAATGTTTAACAAATAAATGTCACCCACCTCCCCATTTACAGTAAAGCAGAAAATAGAGCTGCTGGGAGGGGGGATTACCTCTTCCCTGCCACGAAGGGAACAGGAATTCTGTGAGTGTTGTTAATTCCTGGGGAAAGCAGCTAAAGCACAGAGCTGCCAGTGCAAACATCTGGCTGTCCACTTACAGATGTTCTGCATGGAGGATTTTTTCAGCATTGTCTGGACATCCCTGAGCTCATCTGCTTCCCACAGCTCCTGGGCTTTGATGGGAAGGATTCTGTGACAAAGATATTTTTTGGATTAATTGTTTTAGTTGTTCTTCCCCCACTCTGGAGGATCCACCCAGCTCCAAATCCTCCCAAGGATTTCATTCAGCCTCTCAGACCAACCCTGCCTGATTTCCCCACAGGATTGCATTTAAACCACTGAGATCCACAGATTATATTCCCTCACTCTATTTATTCCTGGCTGGAGACAGTGACTAGCTGCAGCACTTGGAGGGGGATTTATAGGAGTTGAAAATTTCCTTGGGTCTGATGGCTGTAGGAGAAAGAAATACCAGTTGCATAATTCAGAGCTGCACAGCTTGGCTCCTGTGTTTCCAGTGCTGGGATCTGTGAGGCCTGTCAAGATTTTTCTCAGGATACTGAATCCATGTGAATGCCTCCACACTTCTCTGCCTGCCTGTATTGTGCCAATCTGTGCAAGTGTGGTGCCTGCAGAACCCGTGTAAACAGCTTGTGCTGAGGAATTTGAAGCTTAACTTACCATTAGACCAGTTTTTAGGAGATAACTTTTAGCAAAAGTATCTCAACTTTTCTGTCTGATGGACTGATTCCCACCCTGACTTGTGTGTTAGGAGCACCTTTAAAAAAACCCCAATGTTTCCTTCATAATTTCATTATTTTTGCTTTTCTGCTGTTGCTGACTTTGGATGTTTGTGTTTATTCATGATAATTTATTCATGACTTCATTTGCAGATGGGGCATATAGTTAATAGGATATAGGAACTCCTTCCAAAAATTCAAACCTGTTAAATGGAACAGTTCAGGACTGCACCACCCCTGTTTTCCAAGGCAGAGCCTTCACTGTCACTGAATTGCTTTGCAGAGGTTCTCAGGGAAAAAGAGATGGCCAGAAACCAACAGATCTCTCATGAAATGTTTTCTGAGAAGGTATTTATGTCTGAAAATAAGAAAATGTGGGAAATCCAGCAAGGAAAGGATGAAAGTTCACCAGGTTTCTTTCAAAAATGAGACACTTCACCTTCATGGAGGCCAGGTGGATGTGCAGAAGGGCTCAGGCCTGACTGGTCCAGCCATGCACACCTGCCCAGGTACTGCCTGTGCACAGCTGAGTCATTTCCACCCTCTGAGCAAACCTGGGCCCCAGCAGCTGCAGTCCTCCCAATATTCACCTTTATTGGGGTGAATGGTGAGGAGCACAAACCCAGATTTTGGTGGCAGCCTGAACTGCAGGTTGGGGTGCTGAGCACTTAAGCTTGGAAGGATTAAAGATCCATGCTTGGCTTCCCTAGTTCTGCCTGGATCCCTGGCAAACACCTCCCAGACTGACAGAAATCACTTCTTGCCCAGTTCTGCTCATTCCTTCACTCTGCTGACACAGATTCTGTGACCCACTAGCACAGCAGGGTTTGACTTTTCAGAATTCAACAGTGTTTCTTCCTGGTAGCATCACCACCACAAATCACTGCTGGGAAAAGCTCTTTTCTACCAAGAACTGACAAGTTATTAAAGAAAAATGCTTGGAGACATTTAAACAGAGAGCTGGCATTCCCATTTACCTGCTGACAGCACATCAGCTGCTCCCACAGACAGGGCAAGGCAAATTTTTTTGGAGTCTCTCTGCTTCACTGCAGACACTCTCCTTCCCTCTTTCTCACCTACCACATGGAAATTCAGAACATTTCCCCAAAAATAGAGCTGGGATCTGAAGGCTGGGGATGTCTGTGCTGGCAACTTGTGATTCCTGACACACTTTGGGTGGTTTCAAAGGGCACTGGCTGCAGGCAGCTCAGGGCTGTGGGATCTGAGCAGCTCCAAGCCTGCTGAGAGCCACCAGAGAGCTCTGGAATGGGGATTGAACAAATTCTGGGACCTTCTCCCCACTCTCACTTTGCCCTGATTGACCTGCATTCACCTTGGAAAATCAGCCCTGGCTGAGTGGAAAACAGAAATCTGTAGAAATTCCCATGTGCCAGGGTTGTTTTAAGTGTGGCACATCCTCTTTTCATATCTCCTTTTCCCTCTTTGTTTTCTGGCTGCCCAGTTCAAGGGAAAGGAAACACAAAAAGATGAGTTTGAAAAGGTGTCCCTGTCCAAACTGGATTCAGTGGGATGTGCACAGATCCCTTCCCTTCTGGAATTTCCTGAGTAAAACATCCCTCAATTAAAAGTTTTAGCCAATAACAGCTTTTAAAAATTATTTGGAACCCTGGTTAATTCTGTGTATACACAATCCTGTGCTTTTGATTTCTATAGCAATTTATTTGTTTATACAGCACCTTCTTCAACCAGGGGTCTGTATGTGCACATGAAATGGTATTAAAAACATTTCAATGATATTAGAAACACATCAATGATATTATAAATACATCAATGATAAGATTTTAATGATATACTAAGCATTTCAATAATATTATAAACATTTCAATCATATTATAAGATTTTAATAGTATTTTAAGCATTTCAATATTATAAATATTTCAGTTATATTATAAGCATATCAGTGATATATAATATCAATATTATAACCATTTCAATGACAATATAAACATAGCAATGATATTATAATAATTTCAATGATATTATAAACATATCAATGATATTGTAAGCATTTCAGTGATAATTATAAGATTTCAGTGATATTATAAACATGCTTAGTCTAAAAAGGAAGCACAGGAAAATCTTTGCTACCTCAAAAGCTGCAGGATGAATCAAACCCCCTATTTTTAATCAAGAGGATTTCCTGCCTTTTAGGGGAACATTTCTTCTAATTGAACCTGGATAAGTGATTTTTAGGCAGCCAGCACAGGCTGAAATCCATCCCAGCAGTGAAACTCTGTTCCTGTTGGCTCAGTCTGAGCCTGAGTCCTTGGGAACATATGGAGTGAGAATGGATTCAGTGCTGCTCTCCCTGTCTGCTGGCTGGGAAGTAATTGCAGCAGAAAAAGAAGAAATCACCAACTTGTCCTGGCATGTTCTTCTGCCTGCTTGGATTTCTAAGTGTAGGTGTCCATGGGCAGCACAGGCTTGGCAGGGAGTGAGTGCTGACTTCAGGCAGCTATTCCTGACTGAGGTGTGGTGGTGACAGCATCCCTGTGCTGCCAGGAGCTGCTCTGAGCCTCTTCCAAAGCTATGGAATCAATGGCTGAGGTTCCCAGAGGCTCTCTGGCACAGGGTGAACCAATTTAAGATGGTTTGGTGATTATTACTAAAATAAATAATTTTAAATAAATAGTTTTAAGTGCTCTCAGCTGAGTTGCTGCTTGGCCACAGAGGCTGGCTGAGTGAGGACACACGGTGGAATGCCCTGTGCCAGGCAGGGTGGGAGGATGCTCTGCTGGGCACTGTGCCCATGGGTGATGATAGACCAGCCCAGCAGCCCCAGCCTGGAGCTGGGGGATCCTCCTGCAGGGGAAGCTCAGCCAGAGGAGAGCATTGCCCCACAGCATGGGAAGAAAGGTGGCTGAAAGCAAGGTGAGCTCACCCAGTCACTGCAGGAAAGAAGGAAACAGCTTTCCTGTGTCATGGCAGGTTCACACCACAGCCACAAACCACAAAAAAGCTGCATCTGCTTTTTTTTTGGGTGAGCTGACATTGGCCAGCTGCCAGACACCCACCCAGCCATTCTCTCACCTCCCATCCTGAACAGGACAGGGGAGAAAAGGGAAGAATCCTGGGGTTGAATAAATGGGCAGAGAAATGGTTTAAAAACCAGAGGCAGCAGGGGCTGTGGTCAGTGCCTGCAGCCCCCTCCCCTCTCAGACCCTGCCTGGCACCTGCAGCTCCTCCTGGCTGGGCTCAGGGGTGTTTCCACAGGTCTGTCCTCATCCATGCAGGTTTTCCCTGTATCAAATGTCCTTTCATAGTGCTGGAAGCACTGGGACCAGCCTGGACCAGCTCCAGGCTCCCCCCCAGAGCCCCCAGCCCCTGGGGGGAGCTGGCAGAGAGATCTCCAGGGTGTGAGCAATAAATCAGCGTCCATCCCTCTGCCCACTCATGGCTCTGTGGGAGCAGGAGATGGATTTTCCTCCCCCACAGAAGCTGTAGGGAATGAGGGAGCTGTGCTGCTTGGGGCTGGGAGTCCCTGAATGATTGATTTGAGAGCATTTTGTCCCCAGAGGCTCTCTGATCTTACTACTAAATGCACTAAATGCTAATGGGAATAACTCTGTGTGAAGGAACGAGGCACTGGCAGCTTCACATCCCAGAGCAAAATGCAGGCAGCTCCAGATACTTTGGGAAAATGATGCTGTGGCTCCAGCTCAGGGAAGAGTGAGCTGCTGAAAGGTCTGAGATTTAGATGCTGGAAAACATCACAAGTCAGGATTTCAGTCTCAGCTCCTTGGAGATGAATTCAGTAAGAAAATCCAGGTGACTGATACAAGGAGCTGTTCCCAGGAGCAGGACTGGGTCCCAAACCCTCTGTGGCTCTCTGGGCTCCTCCCAGCTCTGTGTAGGGAGGTTTGCACCTGGAATTTCTGCAGGTCAGAACCAAACCTGCCCAAACCCGGTCCCTGGGGAGTGGGAGTGCCCCAGCAGCCCCAGCAGGTTTGAGCTGGGCAGATTCCAGGGGGAGATGGATTCCTGCAGGAGCAGCAGCATTTCAGCCTCAGCTCCTCCCCAGCTCTGCACCCCTTGGATCTGAAATGAGCAGTAGGAAGGGCAGCAGAGCCTCTCCTTTGAGCATGGAAATTATTCTTCAAATGTCTTTGTTGGCAGCTGGTGTGGCACAAAATAAACACAGGTCTATTTGCAAGTAAGCAGGAATTACCATAAACAGCAGCTGCTGTATTACCAGAAAACATGTAGCAATAAAGGAATTTTTTTCTGCCTTCAGAAACAAAGGTAGGTAAAAAGCCTACATGAAATAATGAGTTAGTTACCCACCTGGTAAGGGTGTGAGCACCAACAAAATGAAAGAACTATTTGCTGATGACATAAGTCATTTTTTGAATAAGGCTTTCTGGTTGAAACAGAACTTTTCCTTCTGGCTCTTCACAAAATCCAGTATCAAAAATATCTTTTTTCACAGCTCTTCTCTCCCTCAGATCAGGGGATTTCCTACACTTCCCTTCTCATTTGCTTTCCTGCTGCATCAGGTAATAATTTCAAATTTTTTCTGAGGCTGTTTGGGTGTGATTTCCAGCTGCATAGAGCAGAAAGGCAAGTCAAGCCAAGGGGACATAGAATTGTATTTATGACCAGATCACATTCTGCAGGATAACTTTATGGTCTTTTGTCTCTCTTTCTTTCCCTGCTAAAAGCCAGCTAGGAGAAACTCAACAGCATTGTCATATTTTAATAAAAACTAATGACCCAAGGCAGTGCAATGCAGAAATGAGAGCAGAAGCAATTTTAAGTGCATCGTTTTCCATTGATGATGCTCAGATTTATGGCTTAATCTGCTTCCCATGGAAGGTGCCTTACCTGCCCAGCTCCCCTGGGAACCACATCTGGTGGGCACTTGCTTGCATTGCAGCTCTTTGTGTCTGGACTTTTCTGCAAACTGGATTTTTTTTTTTTTTTTTTTTTTTTTTTTTTTTTTTTTTGTTGTTGTTGTTGTTGTTGTTGTTGTTGTTGTTAAATATAACCACACAAAACAGCCCTATTTGGAGTTTACACAGAGATTTACATCCACAAAAAGTCACTTTAACACAAGGCTCAACAGGCAGTGAATCAATTCCAGTGTTTCCACAGCAAGTTTGGGTTCAGAGTCAGATCTTCCTTACCAGAATATTCACTTTGACTTTTTCCAGGGCCATAGCACATCACAGCCCCTCATCCTCCCCACAGGGACCAGATTTATTTACTCAGTGATGTTTTACTCAGCTAATTTTACTGACTCAGGAGCCAGTGTCAAAAGCAGCATGAGAGAGTTCAGGAGTTTCTTGTTTCAGGTCCCATCTTCTTTTCATTCTTTCCTCTCCCACTATTCCTGCGTTTAAAATTTGGTTTGTTTTGGGTTCTTGCTGTGTCAATAGACACTTGCTTGAGCTGATAAAGGGTTTTGGACAATATTTGGTATGGGAAGACTCATGTGGCCTGTGTGGGATGTTTGTGAAACAAGACATTTTTCATTTGATCACAGTTTCGTTGTATTTCTTCTGTTTCCACTGTCAGCTTCTGTTTTCAAGGTAACCATATTTCAGAAGTGTGGTATCATTTCGGTGGGTGAAATACTTTGGAAGCTTTTGAAGTAAAAAACACACATAAATTTTCCACAGCAGGTTTCTTTAACAGGCAGAGAGAATCAGCTCTCACAATTTGCATACAGATTGGGCCAAGTTTTCTTCAACACCAGTTATTAAAAACACATTTCTGTTTGGCTGTGGGCTTTTCTGAGGGCGTCAAAAATCCAGTTATTTACATTATTGATGGAGACATCAGCATCCCAAGCACGGAGAGCACAGGACTTTTATTGTGATACCATTCACAAAGGGGTTTTGTTTTGTTTTTGTTCTGGAGTCTTATTTTTGATTTCTTTTTCTTTCTGAGAACGTTTCATCCACTATATCAGTCTGCTGCTTATCTTTATATCTGCAAGTGCCTGGGCACGTGAGCCTGTTTATTATGCAGAAAGACACACAGAATCCTTCTTTTCTGGTTACAGAATAAACTAAAATAAGTGGAGTTTTTACTCTCCCAAAGCAGACCTCATTGTGGACAAATGCTATTTTATTTTAGGGAGATCATTCTGGTCTCTCTCTCTTTACACTGATGCAGACTCTGCTTCTTTCACCTCCTTCAGCCCTGAGGAGCTGGCTGTAATCTCCATGGGTTGCTATAAAATAGTTTGCAATAGATGCAGGAACATCTTTGGTCTCCTTGGCTTGACAGTGACAACAGCAGCTGAATGAGATCTGATCAAATCTCGAGTCAAAACGGGAACATTTGCATTTGCTGTATCTGTTTTATATCAGATATCAGTCTGATACCAGATTTAAGTTCAGACTGAAAATGGAAGAGTTAAGATCGTGCCAGATTAAGGTTTTCTCACTCTACAGAAAAGAGAAAATACTCTAGGTGGGAAAATATGTCAAGGTGTGGGAAGGGTAGCAGGAGAACGAGACCAAACCTGAATTCACTGAAGATGCTGAAGAAGTTTTTCTTTTGATTTTAGTAAGTTCAACATGCTACACTTGAATTTAACCCTTCAGTGGAAATGTCTGGTGTGGTTCAGCATGGGCAGTGACATCTGTTCCCTCCTCTGTGATGTTCCAATCCTTTCTTCCCACATCAGACTGGTGGGAGAAGAATCCCTGTGGGGACTGGGGGGTCAGAAATCCCAGTGTGAAACCAGCATCACTGTGGCTGCACACTGGGCTCCTCTCCAGAGCTCATCACTGCTCTCTGAGTTGTACTTTTGGGGGTTGTTCTTTGTCTTTTTTTTTTTGACTGTCCAAACTTGGGTTTCCCTCAGCCAGACATGGAGCACAGGAACAAACCCTCTCCTGAAATCCCACAGGAACAAATCATGAGGAGAATAAATCTCATCCAAAACTAAAAATTGTTAAATATCAAGGGTCACTTTTCTGGCAGATGAATATCCCTATTTCCATATTTCCTTTTTCACACCAGGCATGTAGATCAGCTCCTGATTCTTTAACTTTCCTCAGGCTCTTCCACAGAACTGCTGTGTCTGTTTAGACTCTTATTTATATTTATTGTCCAAAGGCAGTGAACATCCATCATTTGTCTCCTAGGGCTGCTGGCAGGCACTTAGAGGTGAGAAATGTTTTGGATAATTACTCTGAGGTGCTGCACAGAATTCCACAGTGGGACTTTAAAAACATTTGCCTGTGTCCAAACCTCACAGCCCAGGGAGGGATTTGTCACTTGAAATCCTCTGTTCTTGTGCTCAGAGTCAAGCAGAAACTTCGAGGAGGAAAATCAAACCATGCTGCTCTTGTTGGGAAAACTTTTCCTTTCATGTTCTGTTTGTGCCTGGACCTCTCCATAATCAGCTTTTAATGACTGTTCCCACTGCTACCAGAGCAGCTGATGCTTTGTGTGCAGCCTTTGTTTGCTGGAATAAAATCCATTAAGCTCCTTGTTTCTCTGACCCCATCTCACACTAAGGCTTTGCACAACAACTGCAGCTCATTTTGATCTTCATTTTTGGATTATTTTGGTTCTCCAGGCACTGCAGCAAGGCAGTGTCAGTGCAAGGATTCATTTCAGTGCAACACGATGTGTGTGTGTATTTAAAGTCTGCACTGATCTAATTATTACACTTCCATGCTTCACTTTTGCAAAAACAATTTAATGAGCCCATGACACCTTTCAACAGCCTTCTTGAATATTTTTGTTTGGTGAATATTCCAATGGACAAAGTGATAATTTTATGGCAGGCAATTTTGAAGATTTTTCACAGACTTAAAATACCGAGCTGTTGGAAAGATGCTTCTAGAACACAACACTAAACTTCTGTTGCTTGTTGAAATACTTTGTTTCCAAATTAACTTCAAGAAAGTTGAGCATTTCAAATTCAAGTTTTTAGAAGATGAGCTTTTGTAGAAAGATTTTTTTTTTTCCCTGTCAAAACTACTTCAACTTATTTTGGGCCAGCTTTAGAGAAAACGTTCTTCAGTCACCATGGCTGATGGCATGATCACTTCATTGTGGGCAGCTCTGCCATTTGCATTCTGTTTTAAAATTACTTTGAGTTTAAGCAGGTTATGGAACCTAATTAATCAGCTCCTGCAATCTCTTGCTGCTAATTGGCTCGATGGGAGGTGATAAAAAAAAATCTTTGTAGCAGAGATTCCCTTTTCTCATCCAGTGCAGCATCTGTGCTCCTGCAATAAGGCCTGAGAGCAACCAGAAGGAAAAGGCTAAAGGAGCCTCTGAGTTTAGTTTGTTCACAGAAAAGTCCTATCCTACAACTATCAAGATTTAATTAAAAAATGAAAAGAACAGAACCAGACTGAACTGCACTCTTGGTTGTGTTATCACCAGTCCTGCCTTGGCAGTTCCTGGAATATTGAATAAACTGCTGTGCTTGCTGTGATAGCCTCTGTTGAAAACATCAGTGACATTTCACTTTGAAAATGGAATTCACTGTTCACCCCAAATGGGATTTTCTGAAAGCCACACGTCCCTTTCATGTCTGTAAGCAAAATTTTCAAAGAATTTCGTAACTAATTGGACAGAGCTTTTCAGGGAACTGCATTGTCTTCAGGAAAGTCTGGTTTGTTTATGAGTGGGACATTCTTGTGAAAGGAACAAGAACCTCTGGGCTATAGGCAGGTCCTGCCTCTCTCCCTGTGGGAAATCCCAGGAGTTCACCAAGGAGAAGGAATTTCTCAAAGCCCAGGATGGGATCATAAATCAGAGCCCATCACTGCCCAGCCCCTGTTTCCCAGTGACCCAAAGCCTGGCCCCAGCAGGAGAAGGGACATGGCTGGTAATTGTGATTAAATAACTGTAAAATACCATATAAATAATAATAATATTATATAATAATAATAATAATATAAATTATAAATACATAATATAAATAGATCATTCCTCTTCCAGGCTGAAACATGAAGATTTTTGTTTTTCAAGGGCAAAAAGTCAGTTCCACAAGGGCCATGTGAGACTGTGCCTGTGCACTCTGGGCAGTGTTTCCTTTCCAGTCTGGACTGGGAGGTGCTGCCACAGCCTGGGCTTAAAATATCTGTGCAGCAGAGCCTGACAGAGAGCTCCAAGTGCCTGAGCCTCTGCTGTTTGTGGAAATGCTGCTGCACTGTGCTCCAGAGCGAGCAGAGAGGGACAGCAGTGCTCTCACTGAAGCCTGGATGGCTCCCAGGAGAATAAGGGAATAATGGAACTGTGGAAATCATCTGATGAAATCTTTCCTCAGCCAGTCCTGGATTGTGTTTTGTGCCCAGAACCTCCATGAGAGGAGCCAAAGGTGACAGAACATTTTAGTGCAGCCACTGGCACTGTGCTTGGCTGGGGGTTTTACTGGCTGCTCACTGGGATGCTGCTCCATGTTGGGGAGGGAATAGAAAAATCTTATGAGTGCCTAGCAAGTGGTTCTGAAACAATAGATGAAATAAAAATGTTAGCATACTTTACATAAATGCTAAAAACAGTCCTGTGAAGGTTTGAGGCCCCTTCCTTTGTTCAGATGATACCAAATGCCACAAATACCAAAAAACCAACAGACATCCTGTTCCAAGCCTGGCAGGAAAGGTCTGAAAATAAAAGTTACAAATCAAAAAGCCATAAAACATGGTAATTTAGTGGTTTCTATAGGTTGCATGCAAATATTAGGAACTTAGTATATTGTATTAGATTGGTTATTGGAAATTAGAATATTCATCATAGAAGAATATTTATTGTATTGTAAATGGGAAATCTCTCTCTCTCTATCTCTCTCTCTTACCCCCTTGCTCTTATCTCTTCTTACTCTGCTCTGGACAGGCTCAGGGAGAGCCTTTGTCTCCTCTGCAGACTGCAGGAGCTGAAAAGAGAGCCAAGAAAATGAATAGGAATATTGCTGATGGTGTTTAACACAGCCTGGAAACTGAGAGCAAGGCCAGATAATTGTGTGGCTGTGACAGAAGTGTGCTTTAACACTTGTAGGTGTGACCATGGAGCTGGAAGAGACAGGTTTGTGCTCTGGAGCATCAGGGATAACTCAGCAGTTCCTGGTGCTGCAGAACTGGTGGAGCAATCTCAGGAGATCCAAGAGATGATGGAATTACCTCTAATTCCTTTGCATCCTCCCATAATATTCAAATCCTGCTTACTCTTCCACAGGGGATGGCCCTGCTGACAGAAATGGGATTTTCTTGCCAAATTTCACCCAGCACAAACCTTTTCTCCTTTTTTCTGTGCATTTCTGCCTTCCCACCCTCACTCACATCACAGGGCCATCAAAGGAATTGGATCACTTGTTATTCACACCCTTAACTCAAAGCTTCTCTATACAGTATAAATCTTTTTGTTTTCCTTAATTAACCTTAAACATTTCAAGTCTGTTTCTTTCTGAAGTCCCTCCAAGTGAAGTGACAGCCATAATGGGGCTATTCTGGATCCTGATCGTTATATTTCTCTAAAAATAAAAGCTCAATATGAGATTCATTTAGAATTGTGCACCTGGGGAAACTCTGATTACTGCCTGTGGTATTCAAGGCTATTAAAATATTCTCAGAGCCTCTGGCAGCCAGGGAGGAATTCAGCTGCTCGTGGGTGGAAAGCAAGGAAGGTGTGACTGCTGCCATGGCACAGGCCTGGCTTGCTTAGGAGGGGGCTGTGGCTTAAGTGGTGAGGCAGATCCCACATCCAGAAGTTCCTTTATGAGGCATTTCAGGCTGTGAAGTTTTCCTTCTCCTGGCAAAAAAAACCAATTTGGCTCCTGGAGCACCTTGAGCAGCAGGAATACTTTTGGTGATGCAGGAGGTTTTACCTGTTGTGGGATTTCTAGGTTTGGCCTCACTGTGAACCCCAAGAACACAGCACTAAAAGGAATCTGATTTTCCTCAGGATTTTTTGCCAGTCTCTTTGGAGCTCTGTGTTTACAAGGATTTCTGCAAATCCACTCTAAGTGTCCTTTCCATGAAAATGCCAATTCCTGCTCCTGCCTTGGAGCACTCTCCTCCTCAGCTCTTCTCTCTCATCAGCACAACACACAGCCAGAGGGATCAGGACCACTTTTATATTTACTCCTTTCAAGTGGAAGCTGTAAGAAAGGGCAGTGAATAAATATTTGTTGTCTCACTCTCAAGAAGACTAAAGCCATGTCAATACACTGAAAGGAAAGCTGGGAAGTGACTGTGGCTGGAAAAAGGCAGGAATGCACGTGGGGAGGAGAGGAAAAGGATGGATCCAGAGGAAAATCAAACTGTCCAGAGGAAAATCAGGAATTCAGAGGGGAGCTGTGGGCTGGAACAGTTTGTGCATGTCAGAAATTAAAGTTCATTCAGGTCCTCACTGCACTGGGTTCTTGTTTGGTTTCAGTTAAGTTAATACTCAGTGTTTACTCTTTGGCTTTGTATAACTCAAGCTCTTTTAATACAGTTTAAAAATTTGAGGAAGTCCAAGGTGTTGCCATTTTCACATATTGAACCATAACAGTGACAAAAAAAGAAAAATTATTTATTAAAGTCCCCTCTCCTTCTCTTATTTAGGCACTAGAGAGAGCTGGAAAAACTATTAAAATGCAATAAAGTTCAAGCAGAAAAACAAACTAAAGAGCTGAGACATAATTATCTCTCCCTGCAAATGATGCACAAGCAGCATGTAAAGCTACCAAACAAATGATTCGAGTAATTTGATGGTGTGAGAGGACACTGAGGAGATTTAGAGCCAGGACCAAAGCACACTCAGATGAAACAGCACCAACAGCATTGAAACTGAGCCCAAAAAGGGCTTGTTGTGCAGAACAGTCCTAATATTCTCTGGGGCTCAGCCTATCATTCTTAACCTGCCTTAATTAAATATTAGGCACGTGTGTACTTTGTACTTCAGGGCTAACAAATCTGAATTTTGAAAAGCTGTTGCCTAAACAATAAGCAAAGGAGCCCTTGGTTCTCAGCTAATTGCCACAGACCTGGGCTAACCTTGCCCTTGCTGTGGGGAGGAGAAGAATTGTCTGAGAAGCTTCCATCATTTCTCTGAAAATATCTTTTTCTTTCCACTGGCTGCTCACCTTTTCAGCCCAAATATTTATGGTTTGGGTATGGTGGTGATTTATTTCTATTTGTTTTTAATTTCCTTGTGCAGTGTTTCAAGCAGTAGCAGCAGCCATGAATGGATTGCAGTTAAATTACGTGGAGGTGCCACGCTGCTCTGGAGTGCACGTTTCTGATGAGGTTATTAAAACTTCCACAATACAAACTGCCACAGCAACCAAACCCATAAATCCACAGCCTGTTCCAGCCTCTGGAGTGTGGGAATAGCTCAGAACAATCCAACTCAGCTCCTGTGCCTTGGCTCACAGTCCCTCATTGTCCTCACACACATCACCAGCATTGCTCCTCTCTCAGCCAGGCAAAAGAGGTGACTTTGTTCTTTTTATTTTTATTTAATGCAGCTCCAGCCCTTGCTGGTGACCTCCCCAGTGACCTTTTGGTGATAATTTGAGTGTCACCCTTAGCCAAAAGCAGAGGAACAAAGGTGTGGGCAGGGCTGTGGCTGCTGCTGGAGTGGGGCTCTGGCTTTGGCTCCCATCTCAGCCCTCATAAAACAGCTTCTAATTTTTGGTTTTGTGTTTTAAGAGCTCTGTTTTTGGGAATGGCTCTGTAGTGTAAGGTGCTGTAAAAATGCTGTAAATCCTTACTTCACAAACAGGTGGTAGTAAGGTGCTGGAATGCAGGAATTTCTCCTTTACAGCATGGAAAAGTTGGAGGCAGGACCAGGACTAGGAGAATTCTTGCCATTTCTCCCCTTCCACAGATTTCACAGCAGTAATTTTACTCCTAAAAACTACATTTTTACCAGCATCCAGTAAAAAACACACCTGGGTGGCTGCAGGAAATGCCACTGGCAGCTGCCCTGTGTGTGAGGAGTGAGGTTGAAGTGCCACCTTTCCTCTGTGTGCTCAGGTGACCTTGATTTTATTTAAAAGGTGTTTGTGGTTTGGTTGGAGGTGAAGGATGTGTCTGGAGGAGCAGGGAGGGCTCAGAGCTCAGGGGGGTTTGGACTCTGCTGGTTATTGATGCAGTAATTTCCCTGGAGTCAATAGCACAGAAGTAAGAAGAAGTGATGTGGGTGAAATCCTTACAGGGTCAGCAGTGGGCATGATTTGATATCTCTGTGGTTTATGGGGCAGCTCTGCACTCCAAGGTCCATGGGGTTTATGAAGGTAACCCTGCTAATGCTCCTGTCTGCTGCTCTGCTCTGCAGAATTTAATCTGGAAATCTGTCCCCACTTCCCTCAGCCCTCTCTCTCTGCCCTGTGGTTATTCCACACTGAGATCTGCTGGGGGCTGATTCCCTGCTGAAAGTGCCCAGCTTTGACACTGCAGGGGTTGGAATTCTGAGCTCTGCACCTGCTGGGAACGAGCACTGTCCCTTGGGCACACAGGGACACCCAAACTGCAGCAGGAAACGGGCTGGGACTCTGCTGTGAGCAAAATGGGCACTACAGATCCCCCTCATGGTTTGATTGTGTGATAGATATATAGATATATAGATATATAGATATATAGATATATAGATATCTATCTATAGATAGATATAGATATAGATATAGATATAGATATAGATATAGATATAGATATAGATATAGATATAGATATAGATATAGATATAGATATAGATTAGATATAGATATAGATATAGATATAGATATATAGATATAGAGATATAGATATATATATAGATATCTATCTATAGATAGATAGATATAGATATAGATAGATATAGATATAGATATGGATATAGATATAGATATAGATATAGATATGGATATGGATATAGATATAGATATAGATATAGATATAGATATAGATAGATATAGATATAGATATAGATAGATGTAGATTAGATATATATAGGGATATAGATATAGATATATAGATATAGATATATAGATATATAGATATATAGATATATAGATATATAGATATATAGATATATAGATATCTATCTATAGATAGATATATAGATATCTATCTATAGATAGATATATAGATATATGTATAATAACCAGCAATGGGGTGTTGCAGTTCTCCCAGACCAATCATAAACAAGAAAACAAGAGTCAGGATTCCACAGCAAAGTACTTTCTTTAGAACCTGCATAATCTGCTTTTATATGGAGCACATAATCAGATTTATGTAATGGGAAAAAGTGCTAATCTTAATTTTATACCATTTAAGAATTTAAGTAGTTTTAAACTGTTTCTTTCTTTATTAATAGGCTGTAATTCAGCTTCAGAACAAATAGCAAATCCTAATCTGCAGAAAGTGTAACATGGCAGATTCTGTCCCACAGCTCATTTGGTTTATCCCTGTGCCTAAATTCCAGAAAATAACAGAACAAGTCTCCACTTGTTGAGGGCTGAGGGAAAAACCTCCTGGCACAGAGGATCTGTGTGCTGATGTGTTTTACAATTATCATTGTTACAAAACTCTCACATTCCCATTTTCCCAGCACTTCTACCCTCCAGTGGGAAATTGCTATAACTTTACTCTGTAAAGAAAGTCACTGTTGTCATAGCTGGAGTTGAACCCCGAGATATTTTTTTTTTTTTAATCACAGCAAATGATCCAACTTGCCCTTCTCTTGATTTCCTCTGCAAGTGAGAAAGCAGTGCCATGTTCCATTTCTTTTCCTGGCACCAGGAACCAGCAAGAACATCACCTCTCCTGCAATACTGGGGGAGAAAAAAGTGAGTTTTCAGCCAAAATTCCAACTATTCTATTAGCAAAATTAAAAAAAAAAAATTCTGTTTGTGCCAGACTTGTCATGCATTGGTTTGAGAGTGAAGGAAATGCTGTTATTCCTTCTCCTGCAGGTGAAGCACTGCCCCAGCAAAGCAACCAAAATTCTGCTCTAAGGGTTTCCAGAGAGCTGAAATGAACTCTGCCATGGTTGTAGGGGATGGAAAGGACACACAGAGCCACAATAAGGATATTTTTCCTTTTAAGAAGCGTGGGAGGAACTTGAGAAAGTGCAGAGCAGCAGCTCTGACTTTTCTCCTGGATGAAATGGTAGAAAACTGTAATAAACAGAGTTGATAGACACCCAGATAAATATCCTGGGAAAGAGACAACATTGTTTTTGTAGAGGGAAGTCATATTTCACAAAGCCATTAGAGTTTTTGGATAGAATCAATAAATATGTGAAGGGTGATCTGGTTTGTGCTGCATCAGATGGATTTCCAAAATCTTCCTGGTAAGATTGATCAGAAAAACTTTTGAAATAACTGAGCTGCCATGGGCTGAGAGAAAAGCTTTTTCTGTGCACTGACTGCTGGAAGAAATAGGAAACAAAGGAATTTTTTTGGTGCTTTGTAGTGTTTGAATGTTTCATCCCCACTTTGAGCAGGGCTGGAGCAGGTGACCCCCTCAGATTCCTCCCATCCCAAATTTCAGTGGGATTCTGGGTGAGGAAGCTGCACAGGGGGAAGCAGAGGAAAAGGGACAGGATTGAATCACTGGTGCCAAAAAACACCCAGGACACCAGGCTGGCATCACTGCTTTGGAATAAAGTGCTTTTTCTGATTCAAACTTAAAAATACACACATAAAGATATATTTATATATAAAATATAATTCTTTTTCCTTAACTGCATGGTCCTACTGAAGCCTGTCAATCCATAGAATAACCGAGAGTGCAGGCTGGAAAAGCTTTGAAAGGGAAGAAACTTGTGTTTTGGAAGGAATTGTTGGTCCCTCCAATGTGATTTTCATGCTGGTGCAGTGAATGAAATGATCATAAATTCTAACCCAGGTTGATAGGACCATCCAGGTGATGGAGGTGACTGTCCAGGGGAGTTTTCTCTTGATTTTAATTTGGATAGGAATGCTTAGGAGAGCTTTGTCACAGGGCCTGGGCTGTGGGGAGCATCACACTGAGACCTGATGGTGCAGGCAGAGGTTAAAAAGAACATGATGGGACCAGAATCATTTCAGAGAATTATCCAACATCACAAAACACTTTATTTTCCTTCCCCCACAGTAAACTTGAACGATCTTAATGACAGAAAATGAGATCCAGCAGGTGTAAACTACAGCAGTTAAATATTCATGAGAGAAGGAAAAGCAGAACTGAATTTCAGCTCGGGGTCAGCACAGGGTGAGACTTTTCAGGGCACTGAAGCAGAATATCTGTCAGCCTGCAGAGCAGAAGGGAAGTGCTGATGGTCAAAGTCAGTTTATTGATAAAGCCATGAGGAAGGCACTGATGGAAAACTGTTCCTGGAATGTGGCTGCACCATTTCCAGGGATGGGGAATTCAGAGACTGAGAATTCAGCAGAAGCCCTGGGGCAGAATTCACAGCAGATCTGAAGATCAGAGTCAGGGGCTGACTGCTGACCTTTCCTGGGGTGCTTGGGCACTGTGGATAAACCTGCAGCCTGTCCCAGATGCATTCACCCAAATCCTGAGGGGTGGTTCTTCCCCCTGATTTCCCTCTGGGGAATGTCACTGGGAAAGGAAAGCAGCCCTGAAAGTGATGAAAGAGTGAGATCAGACATTCAGAGTAAGAAAAAGAAGCTGGAGGGTTTAAACTGAGACCTGGCTCTGTGGCATGATTGGAAAAAAGGTTTTTTTGCCTGGGAGCAGAGCAGGACTGATTGCACTCAGGTCTCAGCTTCCCTCTGTGCTGGGGACAGTCCGGGCTGGCTCGTGGGCACTGGCTGCTCCCCAGCTGTGTGCAGGGGCAAAGAATCAGCACCTCTCAAACAGCAAAAGTTCACCAGTGTGGCCCAGAAATTATCTGTGAATCTGGTGATTATTGCAGAGTCCAGAAGGTTTTGGCTCCAGACATCCCTGAGCATTTCAGGAACTCCCCAGACACCCCTGAACCAGCTCAGTGAAAGGTGGGGGAGGCTCCCACCCCTGCAGCCTGAAATTGTTATTTCATTTTTTGTCATTGTAGGAGCTGCTATCAGACACATTCCAGAGCCTTCCCAAGAGAGCAGAATTCCCCCCAAAGGCAGGAAGGACTCTGTGGAAAAGGGTTGGATTGGGAAGTGTCACTGGGTTCAGTTTAAAGCAGCTTTTTCATCTGGTCACCTCAGCCAGTGTGCAATCCACAAAGGAGGCAAATTCATTCTCTAAATGTTAATGCACAAAAGAAATGAGAAAAACTGACCCTGTCCTTGAAAGATCATTAAATCACAATGTGACATCTGAGGAGTTAGAAATGGAGCTGTCATCAGGAGAGTTAAACAAAAAAAAGAGTTCTAGAAGGTGTCCTGGCTCTCCTGGGATTGCAGATATTGCTGGAGAATATTGGCTTTGTGTTATTGGCTCTGCTCTAGGTGGGCAGTGCTCAGCCAAGGTGCCCAAGCCTGGATGCTGAGGATATTCCCTCATTTCTGTCATTTAATTCTGCAGGAGCTGTGAGTGGCATCCATCCTGCTGAGCTCTGTGGAACCCACCCACAGATGCAAGCCCTGCTGCCCCCCTCCCTGTTATGGAACACTGGGGACAGGAATGGAGCACTTATGGCAGAATTTTCAGCCTGTTTATAATTTTGGGATGAGTGTTAGTTAGAGGCAGAAGGCTGGAAAGTGGGGATTATCTTGCATTTATGAAGTATATACTGTTCCAAAAGATTCCCAAGCATGTCATAAAACTAAATGGGATTTTTCAAGAGTAGGTTTTAGATAAGAATAAAATCTGCTGGGGAGGGAACAAATCAGATGAAGAAAATCTATTGACCCATTCTTCAAAATGGGTGCAGAGAGCAGTAGGATTATTTCTCTCTCTGCTGATAAAGACATTTGCCTCTCTCATTTTGCAGTTTCCATCAGAAGACTATCAAAGACTTAGGAGGAGGAGGATGGCATTGCCCTGTTCTTGTGGAAAAAGAAACTGAGGCAGGGGGACTCAGGATGAATTTGCCAAGGTTATGGTGGAAATCACTGCAGAGGCAGAAGGAATATCCTGATTTTGCCAGGCCCACATCAGACCTTCACCTCCTGGCTCTGGCCTTTGGGTGATGGTTTAATTGTATAAAAATCTCTGTATTGTGGCCAGGAATGAATGGAGAGGGGGCAGTGCTGTGATCCCCAGTTCTGTGTGCCACACATCCCAGTTGTTTTACCTTTAGAGCAGCAACTATTAATTAATTAATTAATAATTAATGGGAATTAATGGGGTGAGAGCAGCAGTGTGTGGCTCTCCCTGTTTCTCCAGCAGGGTTCCCACTGTGGGTTGGACACCCCAGACTCATCAGCCACTGATCCAAACCCTGCTCCAGCTGTTCCAGCTGTTCGGGGGGGCAGCTGAGCCCACCCTGGGAATAAGAATTGTCATGGTGAAGGAGTGCTGTCCTTCTCTGGAAGAGAAGCTTTTAGAAACTGAGACTATTGTGCAGGAAACAAAAGAGATTGTTTCCATAGCTACTTAGGTTCCATCAGGAAATTGCTCCTGGGAATTACTGGAAATCAGAGGGCTTGGATCCTGTACATAAACTGTGCTTTTGAGACCAAGCATTAAAAAAAAATGAGATGCTTTTGTGTACAGATCTCAAGTTTTCTGGGAAGCAAGAGTGTGTGACTGAAAGCAAAGTGAGGGATGCACAGGATGGGGCAGTTTTGCTTGGAAATTTAAATTGTTTCTTGGCAGCTCAGCATTATTTTACAGAAATTCTGTTCCATGAGATTTTCACCTGTACTGTGGCCAGTGGCACCTCAGAAGCACCTGCAGTGACAGCAACAGCAAAGTGAGTTATTCCTGTGGCAAAACATAAAGAACGTGACAAAGTTCAAGCCATTATGACAATCTGAATATGAAATGAGTGTTCCAATAGATGAGAATCAGGAGGGATTTGTACTTTGGGGGAGGATTTGACCCCCTGTTTTCCTGAAGAAGAGCCTTCTCTTCCTGGCACCATGCTCCCCTTGGGAATGCTTACACATTTTGAGGCACTGAATATGCTCAGAGATAAAATAATAACTGATTACACACAGTGCATTTTTATTAACACTGCAGTAATGCAGGTCACCTTCAAAAGCAGATTCCTTTTAGGAAACGTGGGGAATGGCAGCCGAGCTGGGATTGGAGGCAAATTGTTATCTGAAATGCTCACTGTCTGTTTTGCTTTTATAAAATAATAATGTTGGAATAAGTCTTCCTTTAATGATGCTGCAGGGAGGTTGGAGGTTTCCAGATAAGAGGGAAAAAGTTGGCATGCAATTTTCAAGCAGGATTTGGGAATTATTCAGAGTTCCATATAATCCTTGATCTCCTTTGTAAAGTACTGGGGCTGATACTGTTAGCCCTGTTTTACAGATAATGAGAAAGTGACATGGGGAACTTAATAACTTGCCCAGGAAGTTCAGTCAAATTAATTGATAACACAATATCAAAACAGAAGTGGATTCAGCCCCCACAACTTGGAGCAGAGAGGTTTCCAAAGCCCCATTTCATTTTGATGAGAAATTGCATCTATTTGTACAATTGCTGCAAAGGATTTATGGTTCACATGCATTCCCCTCCCTTTCTGCTCTCCTGCCTTGTTTGGGGCACAAATTCATGGATTTGTTTGTCCTTTTGCTGCTTGTGTGGTTGGTGGGTTGTATTTTGTGTCTTGCCTGCACAGGAATACACCAATTTTTGGGGAAATTCTGGGCCAGCAGCACAGAAGTTCCCACCTTTCCCCGATCCAGTGTTTCACAAAGGGCTGAGGAACAATTAATGATAAATTCTGGATATTGGCAGCTGCTGTGCAGTTTTCCCCAGCTGATTTACATAAGCTCACCCTAAAAGCAGACAAGACATTTGTCCATGTCCTTTTGGTTTGAGTATGGGAATTTCACTTCCAGGTGTGACAAACTGTGACAAACACTTTAGTGTTAAATTTAAGTTCGAAATTCCATGTTAACCCCGTGTGAAATACAGAATCAGTTTGAAGCTTTTGCAGCCAAACCTGGGGTTGAATTTGCTGAGCTGAGCTCTGCTGGTCCCCCCTGAAGGTGACCCCCAGGGGTGGCCATGCAGAGATTTCAGGATGAATTATCCATCCCCTGACTCCTCAGTGCTAATGGACAGCTGATGACTCATTCCACAGCACAGACTCTGATTTTATTTAAAAAAAAAAAAAATTAAAAATTTATCCTGTCACTTTGAAAACTCTCCAAACCTTGCAGAATAATGAGGAGCAGGTGAAAGGGCTGCTGGGCTTTTAGGATGAGGCAGCCCTGGCACTCTGATGTTCCTGCAAGCAGCACCTGAATCCCCTTTTCCCTCTGGCTGGGCTCCCAGAGCTCTGCTGCCTGACCAGACCCTGCCCCCTCAGAGCAGCTGTTTGTCTCCACCCCAACATCTGGGACCTGCTGCTCTCCATGGGGTGTTTGGGTTCTCACAGCAGCCCTGCTGCAGGAGATGTTATGGGATCCTGTCAATGTTCCTACAGGAGATGTTATGGGATCCTATCAATGTTCCTACAGGAGATGTTATGGGATCCTGTCAATGTTCCTACAGGAGATGTTATGGGATCCTATCAATATTCCTACAGGAGATGTTATGGGATCCTATCAATGTTCCTACAGGAGATGTTATGGGATCCTATCAATGTTCCTACAGAGATGTTTGTGGGATCCTATCAATGTTCCTACAGAGATGTTTATGGGATCATACCAGCCCTTCTGCAGGAGATGTTTGTGGAGTTATACCAATGTTCCTACAGGAGATGTTTATGGGATCATATCAACCCTTAGATGTTTATGGGATCATAGCAGCCCTTCTGCAGGAGATGTTATGGGATCCTATCAATATTCCTACAGGAGATGTTATGGGATCCTATCAATGTTCCTACAGGAGATGTTTGTGGGATCATACCAGCCCTTCTGCAGGAGATGTTTGTGGGGTTATACCAATGTTCCTACAGGAGATGTTTGTGGGATCACAGCAACCCTTAAATGTTTATGGGATCATAGCAACTCTTCCATAGGAGATGTTTATGGGATCATGCCAACCCTTAAATGTTTATGGGATCATACCAATGTTCCTAGAGGAGATGTTTGTGGAATCATAGCAGCCCTTCTATATGAGATGTTTATGGGATCATACCAACCCTTAGATTTTTATGGGATCAGACCAACCCTTAGATGTTTATGGGATCATACCAACCCTTCTATAGGAGATTTTTATGGGATTATACCAATGTTCCTACAGGAGATGTTTGTGGGATCATACCAGCTCTTCTATAGGAGATGTTTATGGGATCACAGCAACCCTTAGATGTTTATGGGGTAATACCAACTCTTCCATAGGAGATGTTTGTGGGATCATATCAACCCTTCTAAAGGAGATTTTTATTGGATCATAGCAACCCTTCTGTAGGAGATGTTTATGGGATCATACCAATGTTCCTACAGAAGATGTTTGTGGGATCATTCCAACTCTTAGATGTTTGTGGGATCATACCAACCCTTAGATGTTTATGGGATCATATCAATGTTCCTACAGGAGATGTTTGTGGGATCATTCCAACCCTTAGATGTTTATGGGATCATACCAACCCTCCCTCTGCTGGGGCCATTTGAGGTTCTGGTGCTGGAAATGGGTTTAAGGATTTCCCTCTGCAGAGGCTCCCTCACCTCCCCTGGCCCCAGGATTTGCTCACCAGTGCACTGAGGAGGTTTTAGCTCTAAAATGCTGCATAGAGACTGAGAGGATTGCTGCATTCAGAAAGGGAGGGATGAATTTTGTCTTGTTTAGAAAATTTCTTTCTGGTTATTCTTTCTTTTTTTCTTTTTGTGATACTTCAAGTTAAATATATATATTTTAAGTTGTTTGCACAGGGCTGTTTTCACATCTGAGGGAGGATGGACGTGGATTATGAGGATTTTTTCCAGTAAAATGCTTCCTGACAATCCTGCATTTATATTTGTCTATTACACTGCTGTTTACTCTCCCCACCTCTGTTACAAAAACAGTGCTGCAGAATTTGAGACGCTGCTCAAGTTCTCAGGATAACCTCAGGGAAAATTCAATAGATTCATTCTCTAACACCTTCACACAAAATACAAATGCTCAACCCCCAGCTTAAGCTGCCAGACTGTTACAAAACTCGACTAAAACTGAACATTAGCAAGTGTGCTCCTCACACACACACACAAAAAAAATCTCGATTTTGGTGGAGATGGAAGTTGTAATTATTTTAAGACCACACAGAGCATCAGTGTGTGCTGAGCTACATCCCCAAACCCTGAGCCTGCTGGCAGCTGGCAGCAAGGGAGGATTTTGAATAAGTAGGCCAAGAGCACTGGAAAAAGGAGAAATTCTTGAGCCTCTGGATTTGTCTCTCCTGCAGACAGAGGTGGACGAGCAGCTGCTCCAGTGGATTAAAGGAGCCCAGGGTTTGGTTTTCTGCTGTTCAGGGGGAAACAGAGCAAGGAGGAAGCTGAGAGAGGAAATATGACCAGCCCCCTGCAGATCCAAGTTTTATTTGTTCAGCAGGGAAGGGTCCAGTCCCTCTGTGGTTAACTGAGAGTGGGGGTTTGGAAAAAGCTCAAGAGAAAACTCAACTTTGTTACCCAGCAAATACCACACCAGTATTTCACAGACAGTTGGAATTCTCTGATTAACTTGTTCTTGCTTGAGTGCCAATTCTTTGTGAGGAGAATTGAAGGAATTAGGAAAAGTTCAAGACTTTATTAAAAACATTGATCACCCAATAATTTATCACATGGGTGCAAGAAAAAGATCTGTGAGAAAATTTGCTGAGCTTCCACTTGCCCAGTTGATGACTTAGGATATCAAAACCTTTTTCTCCAGGATGATTCCCCTCATCTTTCACCTATTTAATTGTCAAGACCATGGGGTGGTCCTCAGGGCTTGACCTCAATTCCAATGCAGTTGGAGGGGATTTTATTTTACAAAATTTTTTCTTTGTTTCCTGGTAATTGTCCCTTTGCTTCCAAGGTAAACTTGAGAAGGCAAAATAAAATTTACATGTGGTAAGGTTACAAAAGGAAGATTTTGAGGAATTAATAAATAAATAAATATAGCCAGTGCCTTGTGTAATGTGAAGTCCATATTCTCACCTGACAAAGTAAAATATCTACTTGGAAATGCTCAGATTTGAGAGGTTTTCATTCCTAAACTGGATCCTGTAGGATGTAGAGATGGTCTGAAGTCCCACAATTGGGAGTGTAGCCTAGAGTCTGGATTTGATTGCAGAAATTACCTGAATAATGGCCATTGCTAGATGAAGATGATTTCAAAGGCAGGGATGTTCTCAGTGTGAGCTCTGGGGGAAGCTTGCAGAGATTTTAATCAGTGAAACAAAATCTGTGGAGAGGATTCAACCTGCTCTCCCCTTCTGGGACCCTGGAGTTTCTGAAGGCAATGCTGGCAGTGACAGAGCCAAGAGCAGCAATGCTGGGGATGATTTTACCACCCTGCAAACAGCCCTGGGGATCTGCTCCTGCTCCCTGAATGCTCCACCTGGCTGGGCTGGAGTTCATCCAGGAGCTCTGAGTTTCTCACCTGTCAGTGCAGCTGTGGGCTGTGTTAATTCAGATTTATTTTCCTAAGCAAGAGCAGCAGAGGGGAGCAGTGTTGGTTTGCTAGCCCTGGAAAAGGAGTGGGTGGAACAAATGCCAAGTCTGCCCTGCAACAACCAATTAAAAGTTGCCCAGCAGTGCTGTGGTGATGCTTCAAAGCCAGAGTTTGGTCCTGTTCTACTCAACTGACAGAACATCTCCCTGCCAGGTGTTTATAAGCACTTCTAAAAATAGCAGAAACTTTTATCTAGGTACACAAGATCCATGTGATTTAAGGATTTCACAGAGTAGCCAGATTTGCCCATTTGCACGTGGAAAATTAAAAGAGCAGATGGCAGCCAAGAAGCCCAAGGTAACTCTGCAGACCAGCAGCAGAGCTGATAATGGAACTCTGCCCTTGGAGTTCCATAAACTGTCACTGATAAATGTCACTAACAGTGCTCCCACCACCTCCATTAACCCTCACTGCAGCAAATTCCTGCTCAGGGCAGCACAGGGGATGTGGCTTGCAGTGACTGCCCTTGTGGAGAGGAATCTGGGGAGGGAAGAGCCAGGAGCAGAGACCTGTGAGCCACAGATCAGCTCAGGGACAGGGGTTTGGGGTGTGCAGGGGGCCTTGCCTCTGGAGGAGTGTTCTGTGAGCTAGAAATGAATAAATGGAGAGAGTGGAACTTCTTGGGGGGACTGAGAGATGGAAATGTGCACAAAGAATGACAGGGCAGGAAAAACAGAGCCCAGCTTGTGTTGCTCTCTGACCTGAAATGTGCAGCCATGAGCTAGTCAGGTGAGAAATCTGCACAATCTTGAGAATAAAACTCAGCTGTCACCTCATAATAAAAGTGACTGGTGCCTCTGGGAATGAAGAACAAGCTCTGGCTAAGCAAATTGCAAGGGCTGTTTATCACCACGGTGTTGGATGTGCTTTTCATTTGCTTGTTGCCTTTTTTCTCCCCTCCTTTCAAATGGCACCCATAAGTCATGGGAGGGGAAAAATCTCAACACTCAGCTTCATTAGCCAAAGTTATTCTTTGAAATTCAGGGCAAGGAGCATATGGAAATTTCTACAGCACAGAACGGACATGACACCCAGAATAAGAATCAGCAATATTGAAATGAGTGCCATTATGGGTTATTTTGAGTCAGACCATGATATGATTGAAATTCAATTACCTCTCCTGCTTTGAAGGGCCAAGCAGCTCAGAGAACACAAAGTTGGATCATAAGGATTAGGAGAACAAAGAATCTGTGTCGGTTGTTGTTGGCAGTTCTCTTGTGGCTGTAACCTGTTCTGAGAGCCCTGGGGCTCCTGACAGTAAATGCTGTTTGTGCCATGGCTGTGTCCAGATTTCCTGCTCAGAAGCTTTGGACAGTTGATTTTTTAAGCAGCCAGAACCAACCTTGTTTGTAACTCACCCTAAATCTCTGATTTGTCCCAAAAACTTGTTGAGTAAATGACTTTAGATCTACTTTGTTCTTCTTTTAGCCTGCATTTCTGTCTCTAGTCAAAGGCTTCTCTTCTCTTCTCTTCTCTTCTCTTCTCTTCTCTTCTCTTCTCTTCTCTTCTCTTCTCTTCTCTTCTCTTCTCTTCTCTTCTCTTCTCTTCTCTTCTCTTCTCTTCTCTTCTCTTCTCTTCTCTTCTCTTCTCTTCTCTTCTCTTCTCTTCTCTTCTCTTCTCTTCTCTTCTCTTCTCTTCTCTTCTCTTCTCTTCTCTTCTCTTCTCTTCTCTTCTCTTCTCTTCTCTTCTCTTCTCTTCTCTTCTCTTCTCTTCTCTTCCATCCTGTATTTAGGATGAGAGCAGTCAGATGCTGTGGGCCCAAACCACACTGCTTTTATAACCAGATGGGTGGCACTGGATGCTCCAATCTCTGTGGCTGTGGCCCCTTGCAGTGCTGGGTGGCAGCAGGACAAGCACTGCTGGCCAACAGGATTCACTTTTATTTCTAACACAAATTGTTCTGTTAAAATTTTGCTTTTTCCAAACCAAAACATTTGATTCAGGGTGGCACTGAGCAAGTGGCACCCTGCTCCCTGAGAAAAAATTCAGAATTCTGAGGCAAAGTGTTGATTTAGAAGATAAATCTCCTTTCTCTTACACTTCCATGCTGCTCTAAATGAAAGCTGTGGGTGTGCACTGCTGTTCTGGTTTGGTGTTTCCCATCCTTCACCCCATCCTGAACATTTGCCCCAGCAAGGGCAAGGCAGAGCCCCAGGCTCAGCTCAGGAAATCTTGGTTTTGTAGCCCACAGAACCTGAGGAGAAAGCTTAGGCTGAGCTTTGTGTTGCTAAGGGGATAATGCATCTGTGGCAGATTTATTCTTTGCTTGCTCCTTTGTAAATATTTCCTAACTCACATGTTAAATATGGATTCTATTCCTTTCTTACACACCCTTTTAATGCAGAAATGTGCTTATTGGTATTTTTAAAAAAATAATAACTTGTAATGATCACAGCAGTATAATGGAAACAAACTGAATCTGAATTCCATTTTAAGGCTCATTCAATGTAAAAATAGACTTTAGGCATAAATGCAGCCTTTGCACATGCCCCCACACTAACAGAGATAAAATGCAACATTTCCTTAATGGCTCTAAAAGCAGCTAGAGCCAAATAAACCCCTTTAGGACAGAGAGATGTACATAATTAGAGTTGTAGATCTCAGATTATTCCATTTATCTTTGACTCCTTATGAGATGCATTGTCCTTTGGCCCTGCACAGAGTCTGGCTCCAGCAATTGCACAAAGGCAATTGTTATAAATGCCTTTGCCTTCTCTGGAAATTAGAATTCAAATTTTGTCCTTTCAAACCCTCAGCAAAGAATGTCTCTGGAATTACCATTCAATAGGTAACATGGGATTATTGCCACATCCATTTCCTTCAGCTCAGCCCAAAAGCTGCTCCTTGGTCAGTCCAATCACCATTCCCCCTTGGAAATGCACAGAGTGGCTTTGCTCCTCTCCCTGGATTTCCAGAGCTTTTGATTTTTAAAGGCAGTCCTTATTCTGCAGGGAGGCTGCTGGGTTGGAATAGACTCTGTTGTGGCTGAAAATTGGGAAAATAATAAACAGTGCCCTGCTCTGAGCTCAGTAATAATGCCTTACAGAGGGAGTGGGATGGAGGAGCAGCTTTCATGGGGGTTATTAAATTCAGATAGGATCTTACTTCAATTTACATCAGAGTCTGGCTCCAGGAGCAGCTGAAGAGAGGCACAGAAATTCCTGGAGAGCAGAACCTGATGTGTTTGTGTGCATGTGGCACAAGAGCTGATCTCTGCCCCCACCCTGTGCTCAGTCCATCAGCACTGAGGCTCCTTTCTGTGCCAAACTGCTGTGAGCAACAGACGAAATCTTGTTGAAATTCAGGTTTCATCACTCTCCTCCCTTGGTTTTCTTTGTGACCTGATGCACTTTGCACCCATCAAGGTCCCTGGCTTTGCTTCCAGCAGCTGAAAAATCCAAATTTCATGGGCCTCACCTGGGATTTACAACATTTCCACCTGCTTCTGAGAAATAAAGCCACAAGTGGCCATAAAGAGACAATTCCAAAGAGGAAACATCCCAGTCCCAGTGGATTTCTTTCACTGAGCAGATCCCAGTGTCAAATGCACTCTGAAAGTTCCTGGTGTCTTTTACTGCTCCTTGTTCTTGGGCTCAGTGACTGCATAAAACCCTCTCCTAAAAATTCTGGTGCACATCAAAGTGGACTAATTATCTTTAGAAAAGCATTGCTGCCTTTGTAGAAATTCCCAGCTATTGTTGGCAGACTGAGAAGCAATCCAGCAAAAAACTTCAGTGTAGCTGAATACAATTGATTTTGTTTCAAGGATTACAGGCAATTTAAGGCATGGCAGGAATGCACTTCCTTTTTTTTTTTTTTTTTTTTTTCATATTTCGAGCTATTTTCCAATTACAAAGTGCTCCTGTACTGGCATGAACATCTGCATTCATTTGGCAAAAGACACATTTCTGACAGAACAGAAAATTCTCCCATGGTATTAAATCTCTGGGTTTTGGGATTTTTTTTTTTTTTTCATTCTCAAACTTGTATAGGCAAGAGTGAAGATGAAAATGATGTCATCTCTGATATTGCAATAATAACTTTTTGTGAATTCTTGATTCCTTTTGTAGGTTTAAGCACTGAAAAACTCAGCAGTGCCTCATGTTTGAAAAGCAGCATTTTCACTGCAGGACTGGGAAGGATTTTCCATCCCTTTCTCCACTAAGACAAATCCCAACACAGATTCTTGAGTAATTTTGGATGTCCAGGAGTATGAAGTGCTAGGAGTCCTCAGTTCTCCAGGTGATAACTGGGAAAACTCTTGACTGATTCCAGCCTTTTTTTGGGTCTCTTTAATTAATATCTCAGCTTCTGTGAAACTCTGCCCCAGTCCTGTGGGAAGAGAGGAGGTCACAGGACTGGCACCTTCCTCCTGCTGGCACAGAATAACAGAATAATTCCTTTTCATTCTCTTTCTGTGGATTGCTATCCCCGTACAACCTAAAGATTTATTGAGAGGGAGGCAGGAAAAGGGGAAGTAAAAAATCTTGGCTGCTTAAAAAAAAAAAAAGAACAAACTTTGTAAAAATATGAAATATCTGCTGAGTCCTACCAGCAGAACACCGCGGGGGAGGCATTAATGACCCGTTAATGCACTTCTCAGGTGGTAAATGGCCCATTAATGCTCCCCTGTCACATCAGCCTCGATAATTTATACAAATTCCCAGCCGGTGGTGTTTGGGACATGAACAGCACAGGCTCTGTGATCCTGGGAGATGCACAGGTTGAGATCCCCTGGCTGCAGAGGCACCACTGATGCCTGGCTGGGGAGGTTGGGGATGGGAGCTGGGCTGCAGCAGCCAGTGCAGGGTGTGGGAAGCAGAAGGAATTCCTGTCAGGCAGTCTGCAGCAAGGGCTTGATCCATCCTCGAGTCACTCAGAGCTCTCTCCTTTTCCACCTCGTGTTCTTTCAAACAGGAACCGGCCAGCTTAGGATTTCAGCTTTTGGATTTTATGTATTTGTAATCCTGCAGCTCTTTAGTAACTCCAGACTCCATGTCCAGTGTCACTGCTGCTCTCCCATTCTGGGCAGACACAACAATCCCAGGCTGGAATCAAGGACACCTCACTGCCTCAGGGCCAGAGATGGAAACAAAAGTGACTGGGGGGAGCAAAATTGGGGTAAATGACCTCATTACCTGGAGCTGAAATTGGGAGATTAACCCCAAAATGCAAATGGACCAAACTTATAAAAATGTGAAAACCTGTGACCCATTGCCCATTTTGGGTGCAGCCCCTGGGGGTTTAAATGTACCTGAAGGCCCTTTAATAAATAGAACTGCTATTTATATACAAATATATATTCCCTTAGTTTTATCTGCCTGATTCCCCTGTGCATCCCTGCAGGGCTGCCAGTCCATCCCAAAGGATTTTTATTCCTCTGAAACACTTTAGGGGGTTCATCCCTGTCCCCAACCTGTAACCACCTGCTTTATTTTGGTGGCAGCAGACAAAAGAGAGAAAAGCTCTCTTTGATTATTTTTTTTTCCTTTATGTGCTGCTTTGCAAGTAGTTTTCCATCCAATTAATCCCACTAGGTTTCTAATTGAAGTGGTGGTTTGCATAAATATTAATCAGTCACTAAGAAACATGGAGGGTCAGGGACAGGCCAAATGAAAGAGGGTGTTTGGTACCTACTCTGATTTATTTTTGCTGAGCTCTCCCATTGCAGAAGATGCTCAGATTATGTTTGCCTGTGTTTTTATCAAGTCTTATTGGTAATAGCAATATAGGTAAATAAATTAGGTGAGAATGAACCTGTTCTGGTTGGCCCTCAGTGCCTTTTCAATGGGAAGTGAGTGGCTGCATATTTTCTGTGTTGCTCTGGTCTCAGTTCCTCTCTGACTAATGAATGGGGAAATATTTCTTCACTCTCCCCAGTGTAATATGTTGTGAGGACAAATAAATCCAAGCCTTGGAGTCTCTAGATGAGTAGGGGCCATATAAGCTGCTAGAGAAAATTGCCAGGCAATGTTCTTGGTACTCACCTTGGCTGTGTAACTTGTTTGTTGCTGGCACAAATTCAGCTCCAAATTCACAAATTCAGATGCTTTGCTCCTCGGGATTGTTCTCATTTCAATGTCCATGGGATTGACCCAACCACTTCATTAGACCCCTTTACCTTTGTTAATTCAGTTCTGTAAAATTTAGGAAAATTAAGGAACTATTGATAATGAAGACAAAGTCCTGGCCAGATTAAGGCTTCTTTCTTTGTTATTGATAATTAATTACAGGGAGATGATTTCCTGCACAGAATTGGCAGGGCACTGGATTTGTGTGTTGCCCTCCTTGTCCCAGTGCTGTCAGCCAGGCTGGGGGCTATGGGGGGTGAGGACAGTCTGGGAGAGAAGAAAAAGGAGTTTATTAAAACAAACCATGCCCAGTTTGAGACCTCCTTCTGCTCCTGTGACCAGCTTTTCTTGCTGCAGTGGCAGGATGGCAGCAAGGGGCTGTGACAAGAAAAGTGAAAAAATTATCAAAGCTCAAGTATTGATACTTAAGGAATATCATTTTTTAATCCATCCTTGTACTGCAGAGAGCACATTCCTATTGCTGGATCCAAGCCAGACCCAGTGTTGTACCCACCTGCCTTTCCCTTGCCATTGTCAGCCCAGCAAAATATAAAAAATTAATTTTAAATTAAAATGAAGTTGCCAGAGGAAAATGTTTCTGATGATCCGTTTTTGTCACTCACCCTGGGGTGACATCAGACATCACTGGCAGCCAGGGAGCCCAAACACAGCTGCAGAGGGGACAGGCAAAGAAATTCCAGTTTTTCTCCTGCTGAAATGTGGGAGTTCTGGGGAAACACAGACAGTCCAGAGATGTTTGCCTTCCTTCAGGCATGCCAGCAGCTCTTGTAGGAGCTTCACAACAAAGCTCACCAGAATGAGAGCACTTGGTTTGCTGCTGAATGAGGCTGTTCCTCAGGGAGCATTTGTGAACATCCTTGGCTTGGAATGTGCTCAGACCATTGTGTGATGACACTCTCCAACTGGGGATGCTCTTGGACATTAAAATGGAAATTTTGGAACAGCCAGAGAAAGGAAACCACGATATGATAGAGTTTGTCAGCTACTAATCTGATATCACACACATGCATGTTGTGTGTCTGCTCGTGTTAAATCAGGATTTAGCTGTTAAATAAAACATTTATTTGTGTGTGGGGCCATAATCAAAGGACCAGCAGCAGTTTTCTCTTCCCTCCCTCCCTTATCACAAATTCACATTATCACTGGAGCCCTTCAGAGCTCACTGATGGTTTTAATGAATCTGGGAACCTACAGGTGATTTTGGTTTGGTTTGAGGTGCTGTGCAAAACTTTCTAAGAGGAGTTAAACTCAGCACAGAGCTGTCACTGAGATGAGCCTCCAACTCTTCACAAAAAACAGACCCCCCTGTGCAGGTACTTAGAAAAGTTCACAGATTTGAAGCTATTTGCTCAATAATCTCAGAATAGAAAACTGAGCTGCAAAGGGAGCAGAAAGATCAGGACAATAAGAGAAAAAGACAAACAAAAGACAAAGAGTGACAAACAGACTGGGGAGGGGGAGCCCCTTGGGGGACAGGCTGAGAGGTAAATATAGATTAAATAGATTAAATAGATTATATTTATATATTTGTATATTTATATATAATATGTTTCTATTTTGTATATTTTATATATTTATATAATTTTCTATTATAATATATAATATAATATATATTATGTAATATATAATATATAACATATATATCATATCATATCATATCATATCATATCATATCATATCATATCATATATAGTACATTGTATATATTTCTATTTCTATTTACATATATATTTACATATATATTTACATATATATTTATATTTATATTTATATTTATATTTATATTTATATTTATATTTATATTTATATTTTATATATTTCATATATAAAATATAAATAACAGATTCCTGGTGAAAGGTGGCTTGAAAAGCCTTTCCCCATCAGCCCCTGTGACATTTGGGAATTTTGTTTGGTCTCCCTGAAAACATCTCAGAGGAACCACAGCATCCTGGTCATGAGGTCACTCTTTAGCAGAGCAAAGATCCAAATCTTTTCATCCTTGAAGGAGAGATTTCAGCCTGGGTCTGCTCTCTCTTTCAGATGCCCAGAGAAGAATATCCCTCCTGAAAACATTTTATAGCTTTGACAATGTTCACTTAGAGATGAAATATATTTTTCCCATTAAAAAAAAAAATCCTGAGCCGTTTTTTCCCTTGGCTCTGCTGTTCTGTATTTTCCTCTGCTTTCATCTCCAAGCCTCCCACCCTTTTCCTGCCGTGTGTGTTTTGATTCAGCCCATGCCCTGAGTGACTCCTGTCTTGCTCTCTGCTTGTACAGTGTCTGTCAGCACAGCTCTCAATCTGTTAGCACCCACAGGCATTAACATAATGCAGGTAATAAGGGCTAAATTTAACTTGCTCTCAACTACTTTACCCACTCTAATATGCATCACACCCTTCAAGTGACAGGCTCCAATTGCATATAATAGCTGCCTGGCTAGATACACAGACAAAGAAGGTGATAGAAAGCATTTGCCTCAATAAAAAAAAATATTTTTCCCATCCAGAAACCTCAGCTTCATTTTCCCCCATTGCTTTCAGAAGCTTCATGTCAGGATAGATTTTCCTTCCACTGTGATGACATTAAATCTCATGGCTGCTGTAAAATATGCTTTATGAGTTATTAAAGAGTGTTACAGCAGCTGAATTGGGCAATCATTAAATAAATATTGCTAAATAGTTTATTAAAAGAAAATTTAAGTGCTTGCCATTTTTACTTATCCTCCCTAGGATAGTTGATTTTATAGGTTTTCTTCCTTTATCTACTTTTATGATCTGGAATAAACTCTACAAACTTCATCATTCATCCAAATATCTATAAGAGGTTTAATTGATGAAGATCCCCTTTGAATAAAAAATAACTAAACAGCAGCTCCTAATTCTCTGTGTTTAGTTCCATGAGCAGCCCAAACTGAAAGCTCCAGAAAATGACTTTGAAGTTCTTTAGCCTGTAATTCTTTGCTTTCTCAAGCTGCTCTCACCGAGTTCACCAATAATAATCAGATTATGGATGGAAAAGTAGGAAAAAGTAACTCAAAAAGTACAAAAAGATTTCTCTTTTCTGAAGCTCTCGTGTCTGGTCCATTTGCAGCTGCCACCACCTTTTCTAACCCCACTTCTCCTTTGACTGCACCAGTCTGTGGTGCTGCAAGCTCTTGCCATTTCCCAAAATCCCAGCACACAGTCACTGTGTCCATCCCAGCTCCTCTTGTCCATCTCTGCCACAGCTTAATCTCTCCTGCCTCTTTTCCATTCAATTGTCCTCATTTCAATAGGTTTAAAAACAGCTCCTGCATATTTGATTATGCTTCACTTCCCTCTCTCCCTTCAGTCCATTCAGTGCTTTATTTGCTGACAGAATTCCCACTCAGCCTGACCCATACCCAGCCCATATCAACTGCAAAGGGCTTTTCTCTTGTCAGGCTGGCAGCCTCTGCAGCACAGCCTTGACCAAAATTAGGTCAGCAATGTCATACAAGTGCCTTGCAGTCCATGGGGAAATTGGTCATTAAGAGCCAAGAAAGAGGGTATAACCATGGACTGAGAAGCAAGGAAGTAATCAGAGGAATATTTCCCATTTCTCTTTTAATAAGCTATCATTTACCCTTGTTCTGGTTTGATCCCTTTGGGGCATATATCTTGTGCAGGGAAATGTAAAAATAAAATAGAGAGAGAGGAAAGTAATAATGAAATAGTGCATGTGTTTAAATATTTGCAGGAGAAAGGAAACATCACAGAATTTCTCACCAAGTCTGTGATGAAATGGAAGAAGTGCAGGCTTGTCAAAGCAATAATTCAGTTCAGTTCCAGAGGGCTGTTTGTGTTAAACCTGCTGGGGTGTCTCTGGGGGGCTCTGACACACAAACCCACTGAAATCAGCTTGTCCCAGTGACTCAAACAGTCTGAGAGTAAAACCCCAAACAGCAGCTGGAGCTGTGTCTGTGCCCAGGTTACCACCAGGACAATCTCACCAATTTCTTGCTGTACCACCCCTGGCTGTGCTCAGTAAAAGATGCACACACAGCAAACAGGAGATGGTCCCTGTGTTGAAAAACATCAGAAAATTGGCTTCCCTTTATTCTACAAATGTATGCAGAGTATGAATAGAATGGGGTTTTATGTAGAATATTATTGATGTGGTTTTGATTATATTTATGGGGATGCACATCAGGGGAATTCCACCAAACATGAAGGTGCTGGAGGTGAAGTGAACCCAAATTTAGCTGTTTGGATATCCTCTCCTTTCATATTTCCTGGGATTGCAGGGCTCTGAGCCCAGGGTGTTTGAGCCCATCTCAGAGGAGTGCAGTTCACCTGTTGCTGCAGCACAAACTCGAGTGGCACTTCAGACTGCTGGAGGTGTTTGTTTCCTGTTTGATGCACTCTTCATTTGCTGCATTAGTGGGAGAGAGGAGTGAAAGCACTTCTGGTAATGCAGGGATTGAGTGAGGGATCAGGGGGGGAAAGGGGAGCTGAGACACAGCCTGTGATATAATAATATATTTAAACTGGTTTGATTCTCTCACTGAACGAGTTCTCAGGGCAGGGGCAGCCTCCAGGCACCAAAGGACATGAGAGTGGAAAAATAAAAAAAACCAGCAGCAGCTGACTAACCTGCACCAAAAAAAAAAACCCAAAGGGATTTTCTGTCCCATCCTGCTGTGGTTCAGGCTGGAGACTCTGGGCATCCATCCAGGAGCTCTGTGGGCACAACCTGGCACCTGCTGACCCCAATCAAAGATGCTCATTGATCCCTGAGGATGATGGAGCAAGTCTGGAGTGGTTTTGTTCTGTTAAATGCAGTTTTTATGATCTTGTCTTTGCTGGCACCACAGGGAGGTGAGTGCTGAGCCTGAGAACAGTCCATGCCCCCCAGGCCTGGCAGAAACATCAATTAGAGCTGGGATATGACAACAAAAGAGGAGTGCTAAAGAGCCATCACATTTCAGAAAAAAATGTGAGAAAATTAATGACAGAACATACTTGCTGGTTTGGTTTTTGTTGTTTTTTGGGTTTTTTGGTTGGGTTTTTTTTTTTTTTAAGCAAAAAGGGTAGAATTTGAAGTGCAAAACTTAAAAAATTGCTGCAATAATATCAGCCTGCTCAAGCTGCCAAATTGTGCAAAATCTGGCTTGGTGCACACACAGACAAAGACAAAAGAATTCTGTTTTTTGTTTCCTAGAAAATCTATGGAGTGCCTCCATCCTGAAAAGACAATAATTGGACTTAATTGATAATGCTGATTAATTAATCACCTTTAGAAATATTTCCCAGAGCACCCACATAGCCAAAGGTGTGACACAGATTTTACCACCTTTGACCTTCCAGAGGAGAAAACCCACTTCTCCAATAAGCAGTGTTTTCATAGTTACAGTTCTGTATTTTTTTTAATTACTTCATTGATATATTTTGAGTTTGTTAACCCCAAATTCTTGCTTCAGATCCACTGGAACATTGCATAATTAATAATTGCAAATGTCACCAGTCTAGGGTGTTCTGCTGGTGGTTTTCTGATGCCACTTTGAGCTTGGTGCTGCTTCTTCCTTGGCTTTTGCCTCTCTGAAATACATATTTTGCAATGTGCTAAAACACAAACCTGCTTACATCTCGTGAAAACCTTGCCCATAAACCATTACAAATTTTTCCCCATTAAAAAGCACTTTAAAACGTCCCATAAACAATTCCACTTTTCTACCTAAAGCAGATGAGCTGAGGTGAGAGCCACAGTGAGCACCCAGAGCATGTGTGAGCTCATTGGCATTCAGTGCCCAGGCAGGAGCTCTCATGTTCCCTCCTGAGCTGGTTTATGGAGAGAACAAACCATAAATCACCCAGAGAGGAGGGACAGGCACACACAGCCAGGCAGGGAGGAGCAGCAGAGATTTTAAGGCCAGAATTCTCTGTCTCCTTTTGTGCATATTTCTGGAGCAGAGATGGGGAGAGGCCCAGGGAGGGAGCACAGCTCACAGATCCCACCCAGCTGGTTCCATTCACTGGTGCCTCCTCTGCTGCTGCTCCATCCATCATCCCTGCCCTGCAGTGGGGTCATCTCCATCCCCTCCTGCTCCAGCCCTGGGGAACCTTCCTGCTCCAGGGAAGGGTTGGGAGGTCTCAGCTTTGGGGCAGGAATGGGGCATCTCCTCTGGGTTCCCCTACACCAACCCTGTAGTTCCTGTGGGTTCCCCTACACCAACCCTATAGGTTCCCCTGTACCAACCCCACAGATTCCTGTAAGTTCCCCTGTACCAATCCCACAGATTCCTGTAGGTTCCCCTATACCAACCCCATAGATTCCTGTAGATTCTCCTGTACCAACCCCACAGATTCCTGTAGGTTCCCCTGTACCAACCCCACAGATTCCTGTAGGTTCCCCTATACCAACCCCATAGATTCCCCTATACCAACCCTGTAGTTCCTGTAGGTTCCCCTACACCAGCCCTGTAGGTTCCTGTAGATTCCCCTGTACCAATCCCACAGATTCTTGTAGGTTCCCCTGTACCAACCCCATAGATTCCTGTAGGTTCTCTTACACCAGCCCCATAAATTCCTGTAGGTTCCCCTACACCAATCCCCTACATTCCTGTAGGTTCCCCTATACCAGCCCTGTAGTTCCTGTAGGTTCCCCTATACCAGCCCCATAGATTTCTGTAGGTTCCCCTGTACCAACCCTGTATGTTCCCCTACACCAATCCCATACATTCCTGTAGGTTCCCCTATACCAGCCCTGTAGTTCCTGTAGGTTCCCCTATACAGCCCTGTATGTTCCCCTACACCAATCCCAGCCTCTGGGTGCAGGACCCGTCCTCAGCCTCCAAAACAGCCCTGGGTGTGTGCAAGGGCAGAGAGCTCTTTTATTCAATCTTAAAATATTTAAAAACCCTCAAATAACCCAAGAAATACTTGATCTGGAATTAGGAGACTGTAATATTTTCTCCTTCTGTGTTTTGACCTAGTGTGGAAGGGGAATAAAAGTTGAAAGTGGGAATTTTATTATATTTTTATAATTGACTTAAAGAAACCTATGAAGGTTCAGACTAGGTTGTGGGGTGTTGTTTTTGTTTTTGTTTTTGTTTTTTCCAGTGGAAGGTTTTTGGGGTTGCAGACATTATTCTATTCCCAGCTGCTGGCTGACATAAAGATGAAGTTCTGCTCTAGCTGGCAGTGGAATCAGTATTTTCACTGATAAATATTTGGGTGCTCTAGGTTCAAAAGTCCCTGGAAACCAAACAGAGCCTTGGCCATGATGAAGGTAAAAAAAGCAAATCCTGAAAGAAATGGAAGAGATTCATTTCTGCACCAGCTGGGGTTTGCCCTTTCCAGCTGCTGATTCCCAACGTGGTTTTTTCATTTCTCTGTGTGTCCTTTCCCTCTGCTCTGGTATTTGTAGGCACCAAGGATTCTGGTCAAGTCTTTTCCAACTGAGCAGCCCAACATGAAAGCCCTGAGAGGACAGGGATGGAACACAAGGATGGAGCTGAGAGTGGCAAAACATCCTTGAGACCAAAAGCAAATCCTTTTAATCCAAATGTTTTTATTCCTCAAACATATCTGCTCTGTGCCACAGAGAAACACTCTGGTTTTTAATATTCCTGCCTCATTTTGCTGTATTGATTTCATGGTAAGTTGCATGGCATTACCTGCAATTATTTGTCATTTTGCTCTTTAAAAAAAAAAAAAAAAAATCATCCCAAGTCGTGGCTTGGGCTGCAAATGAGATGATCACTGGAGTGGAACAGCAGCATCCAAGTTACACTGGTTTATGCTGAAGGGAATTCAACTTATTTACAGCACAGCCCTCCAAATTTCTGCCTCGTTTTGTTGGAGTTGGAAATGCTGAAGATTTTATACAGGAGGGAAGTAAAACCATAAAGGGCTGGCTGAGAGATCAGAAGCAGTTTGCTAAAATTCTTGTTAAGATTTGATCCCAACACTGTGAAAATAAAAAAAAAAATAAAAAATTAAAATAAAATTTAAAAAGGAGAAATTGTCACAGTAATGTTTGTTAAAATATTTGGAGGAAGTGTCAGCTCAAAATTCTAAATGGTGATAATTCTCTTGCAAACCAAAATGTTTTTAGCTTTAAGGGAATGGTCTTGTTTTGGTTCAAAGGTACATGCAGGCATCATCAGAAATCCTGCTGCTGAGCACTCCTAATTTCACTGAGGCATCCTTGGCTGCCACAGAAATTCCCTCTGCCCCCAATTCTTCCTCCTTAGGCAGGACCAGGAGGTTCCACACCTGATCCCTGTTGGACAAACCCTGAGCCTGCAGGACCAAACCACCTCAACATTAGTTCATAAATCAGATAACTCAGCTCCAAACAACAGAAATGAGGATGTTGGAGCATTGACAGGTCAGAATGCAAAGCTCCCTTTATCAGGTGCTAAAATGCATTTTGCAGAGTTCTCAGAGGTCTCAGAGGCTGAGACCTGGGCAGGACCCTCTGAATTCCCCTGCAGGGAGGGACTCAGCCCCATCTGCCCATGAGTGACCTCAGGCACTCATTCCCAGTCATGACAAAAAGTCACTTCATTTGATTTTGGCTTGATCATTTTTTAAAAATTATGCTAATCTTAGCAAATAGCTTTTTAATTTTTAGTGTTCAGGCTCAATTAAAATGCAAAGGGAAGTTTAGAGGCACTAACTCTCATCTCCCACATGCTCTACCAGCTGCAAAATTTTGTAGAAAAAAAGGGAAAAACATACCTGAAATTCTTAAATATTTTTTCACCCTGATGTGGGTTTGTGACATTCTGTGATGGACAAAGAGAATGTGAGAGCTCCTGCCAGGCAGGGCATGGTTCTGGTTTAATGGCTGTTTAATGGAGATTTCTGGGCACTTGGTTGTGTTGGAGCAGTCAGGGATGGCACATTGCACATCAGATCCAGAGAAGGACGTGCTTTCCTTCATCCTTTCCTTCACTCTTCCCATCCTGGTGACACATATTAGAGCTCAGCAGGAAATAACCACGTTCACTCTGCCAGCTCTGCCACAAGCCTGCTTTAAATTGGGAAAGCTCTTGGCAGTGGGTCCCTTTTTGCATACTTTTAAGGGATAAAGTATCCAAATAGTAAAGAAATCTGACTCATGAGCAGCAGCAGTGGAGAATATCAACTGACAGAAAATAACAATGTTTTGTAAATCCAATCCTGTTCCTCCCATGCTCTTCTGTTACTTTGAGTTATGATTGGAAGTGACAGAGAGATGTCCAAATTTGTCACTCCTAGTGCAGCATTTTCCAGTTCCTAAATATACCCTGCTACAACTGATCTCTCCAAGACAGGAGGGATTTAAATAAAAATATTTCAAATGTTTTTGAGGAAATATTTGAAAAGTGAAGACATTGTAGAGACCAGCAGTGCTCGTTTTCCCTGTGTCTGTGCCATTACACAGGGCACCAGTTTGGCCCAGTAATTAAGTACCAAATGTCCTGGTGACCTGCCAACTGCTCCAGACCAAAAACAAACTTACTTGAAGCAAAAAATGAGCCACTGGAAGAAAAAAAATCATTTGTGTGGTTCTTTGGGCAGCATTTTGGATGGTGTGAGTCCCTTGGGGGTGGGTTTAGAATCCAGCTCCCTGGGGAGAAGTTCCTGTAAATCACAGCATTTCAGGAACACTGAGCTGTTCTTTGCATTATTTCCACTGACTCCTGTATCTTTGAAGTGACATTTTCTGCTGGTGACAACTTTCTGTTGGTGACAACCAGCTGGGACACATCTTGGGGAAATGTTTTAGTGCCAGCTGAGAGATCCTGGCAGGCTGAGGGTCCCAGCAGCTCCCCAGGCTGTGAGAATATAGAATAGAATAGAATAGAATAGAATAGAATAGAATAGAATAGAATAGAATAGAATAGAATAGAATAGAATAGAATAGAATAGAATAGAATAGAATAGAATAGAATAGAATAGAATAGAATAGAATAGAATAAGAATAGAATTCTATTGCACAGTTCCCTTCATTAACAATCAATACTTTCAATTCCTGCCTTTCAATTCAACACTTATCAATTCCTGCCTTTATCCATTTTTTATGAGTTGTTGCATTGAATGTGTGTATCAATCTGGTTGGTTGGGTGAAGGTAATCACTTCCTAATTTACTAATCATACCTGGGAAAAGTTGGCAACCTCAGATGGAAAATGAAATGAGTGAGACTCCCAGAGATTCTTTTAGCTACAGAAATTGATTTAGAGCATGCAGGAAAATATTTTTTTTTGGAAATGGAACAAGCAGGTGGCTGCAATTTATATAAATTAAACCTTGGGCTTGTTCCTCTGGCTTGAGTTGTTTTTTCCCTGTTTTTAACAAAGCTACTGGTGCATAAATAGTGTTTGATTCTTTTTCTAAATGTTGGTTCTGTACAGTTGTTTTTAATCATTGAACCTTTTGGAATCAATTGTAGGATTAATCTAATTGCAGGGTCCTTATTCTGTGGAGCACAGTGCAAGAGAAAAGCTGTGGCCAGGGAGGGAAATCACAGCTTTGCATTCTTGTCTCATGCCACTTTCCTCCACCAGCCTCTGCTCTGTCATTACAATCAAAATTCTTTATCCTGAAAATTGCAACATGAAATTTTAGAGCTTAAAATAGCACTTCTGTAAGGCAGAGATTAGATTATGCAAAGTGTTAATGCAGCATTAACTGAAGAGTCCCAATTAAACAATTATAAATAGTTACAAGTCTAGTCTCTTTATTTCCAGAGCAGAGTTTGAAAGTTTTGCACTGACAGTGCTCCTGCCAGTTAAGGACCAAGACCTCTGCAGCATTTGCTTTTTCTTCTTTTTTCAAAAGACAAGACATGAATTTCAGTTCCAAAACTAGCAAGTATTCCTTTAAAAGAAAGTGAAGTCTGTCCCTGAGGCACAGTCAGTGGCCCCAAAAAACTGGAAATTTTGGCCTCAAAATCTTGGAATACCCAGCCCTAAACCTCGGGAATTTCAGCCCCAAAAATGTGGCAATTTCAGCCTCAAAATCTGGGAATTTCAGCCCCAAAATCCTGGGAATTTCATGACCCAAACCCTGGGAATTCCTGCCCCAAAACCCCAGGAATTCTGGCCCCCAAAACCTGGAAATTTTGGCCTCAAAATCCTGGAATACTCAGCCCTGAACTCTTGGAATTCCAGCCCCAAAACCCGGGAATTTCAGCCCTGAAAATCTGGGAATTCCAGCCCCAAAATCTGGGAATTCCAGCCCAAAAATCCTGGGAATGTTATGACTCAAACCCCAGGAATTCTGACCCCAAACACCCAGGCATTCCAAGCTTAGAACTCTCAGAATTTTAGCCTGAAAATCTTGGGAATTTTACCTTCAAAATCCTGGGAATTCCAGCCCCAAAAATCTGGGAATTCCAGCCCCAAAACCTGGGAATTTCAGCCCCAAAATCCTTGGCATTTTAAGACCCACACCTTGGGAATTCCTGCCCCAAAAACCCAGGAATTCTGGCCCCCAAACCTGGGAATTTCTGCCCCAAAATCCTTGGCATTTTAAGACCCACACCTTGGGAATTCCTGCCCCAAAACCCCAGGAATTCTGGACCCCAAACCTGGGAATTTCATCCCCAAAATCCTTGGAATTTTATGACCCTAACCCTGGGAATTCTGGCCCCAAAAACCTGGAAATTTTGGCCTCAAAATCCTGGAATACTCAGCCCTGAACCCTTGGAATTCCAGCTGCAGAAAGGGGCGGAGGGCAGTGGTTGGATGCTCTGGAATTGCATTCCCCAGCTCTGCTGGTGTTGGTGCTCTCCACACTGCCAGGGTTTCTGCAGGCACACAGAGAAGCACCAGCACTGCAGGAATCCCAGCTGTCTGTTCCAAACCCTTGCAGGCTCAGGTTTGGGAAGGGCCAGGCCACTGCTGGGGGCTCCAGGCAGCTCTGGTCACTTCCTCAAAGCTGCCTTGGGTTCTCCTTGGGCAAGAGAAAAGCTCTGTCCTAGCCCAGCCTCTGTAATATCCCCCCAGGCTGTGCCCTTCCTGCTGGCAGGAAAAGCAATTCCCCTTCCACCCAGCCCCTGGTGCCTCCAAGAGACACAATTAATGATTTCCCAACCCCACTGAGCATCATGTTAACTCTGCACGAGATCACTCCCCAGTCACTGAGCCAGTCCCATCAGCAGCCCAGGGAGGGGGCACTGACCCACCCAGAGCCACTGGGGCCAGCTGTGGGTCCTGCCCAGCACCCTGGGGACAATAATTCCACAGCTTTGCACCAGCACCTTTTTGTTTTCCCCCGTGGTGGGAGATCCCAGCTCGGCTGGTACCCTTGTTCTGAGCCATTGCATTCCACCAGGAGTTCCAGCCAGCTGGAATATCAGATTTGCTTTTCTGCAGAGCCAGGAGAATAACAAATAAACAGCAGCATGGGCTGGAATCTGTTTGTCCCCCGTGGATGTCCAAGTCATGCTTGAGCAGCTGTTTTTGGCTGCAGTGTGACAAATTAGCTCTGATTCACACCTTGGTGTGGCAGAAGGCAAGGCACTAATTATTTACCTGAGCTGTTCCTTGTCTCAGGATAATGCACTGCACAATTTATTATAATTCCTCCTCTCTGAAGCACCATCTTCCCAAGGCCAGCTTTTAAAGTGGAATCTAAAGATGTGGCTTTAGATTTTAGATTTAGATTTTACCTTTTAGGTGGGGCTAACCACGAGTCATCATCACAACCTTGCCACAGCAGGGACAGAAGGGGAGAAATCTGATATCAGAGGGGAGATGGGATAAACCAGAAAATGAAATTTGCATTTAGCATTAAGAAACAGGGATGTAATTCCAGGCTGGTGGATAAAAGCAGTGGGATAAAGAGTGTTTGAACTCTATTAAAGCAATCACACAGGCTGCTGAAACATTTGCTTGCTGGTGAGACATCTTGCTTAATTGCTGAACCGAAAACTATTTATAAAATGGCCCCATTCCTGGAGGCACAGGTAAAGGAGAACAGGTGTTCTGCAGGAGAAAACCTCCCTTTTATTTGGTGTTATATCCAAGTTTCACCTCAGAGATGCTGATGTGTATCTTGGTGAAGGCATTGTCTCAAATAATGTCATGGGAGCACAGAAAATTGAATTTTAGGAGTCCCCTGCTGGGTGTGTGGCACCTGGGGAGGCAGGGACAGCAGAGAGGGGTTTTATTCACTCGGTCTTGGCTGACATTTCAGTGAAGAGGGATGAGGGAGGGTGCAGGTGGGGATGTTTCCAGACAGAACTCCAGTGGTCATTGTGAAACCACCAGAGCTGGGCAGTGCAGGGCACTGTTACCTTTGCTTTTGGAGCTGCCCCTGTGGAACACTACAAACTGCATTTTGACTTTTCCAGGTAAATGCATTTAAAGTGGCAAAAAGGCCTCTCTCAAGTCTCTGCAGTGGAAAAATTGATTAATCACGTTATAGAGAGGTGGGAGTGGGAGCAAAGCAATGCTGCCAAGACATTGAACTGGACTTTGCTATCAAAGCTTTGAAACCTGTTCTTTTGGGGCTGGATTTGGTGTCTTGGGGTCCCAGATAGCAAATATTTCTCAATGCTCTTATCAGGAACTTTCAGGCTCTTTTGCAAACCCCCATTCCTCAGGGGACTGCTGACCCCTTTCCTTCCCTCTCTGAGCTGGATCTCCAAAGGCAGCACATCTGTCTGAGCACATCTGTCTGAGCTCATCTGCCTGAGCACATCTGCCTGAGCACATCTGCCTGAGCTCATCCCTGCCCTGACAAGGAGCAGTTGTGACAGGCTGGGGGAGCTCAGACACTTGTCCCTGCTGCACCCTGGGCTGTGCCCACCCCAGTCACTCTGCTGGGGGCATTTTCTGGCTCCAGGTTCTGGTTCTGGTACCAAGTGCTGTGGGACCCTGGCATTATCCCTGCCCTGCTCTGCCTCCTTTGCCCTTGACCCTTTCTGGCCATGTGGTGGAATTGAGGATTTTTGGGTTTGTGGTTGTTGCTGTGACTCTGATAGTGTGTGAAAATGGAACATGGAAGATGATGACACTGAAAAAATGATATCAATGATCTTGGGTGCAGTAAAAGCACAATGACTGTGGGCTTTATCATTAATTAGCCCAGTGTAACTTTGTGATTTTGGGGGATTATTTTGTACAAGCACTGAAATTGCTGGTGTTTGTTCCACCAAAACTTAGATGCTGCATCATCTTCCCCATTCCCCTCTGGGCAGGACAAGATAAATGGTCATAATGTTTTCTCTGCAGTGAAATTTCAAGATGCAGCAAAATGAGCCTGAGGGCTGTGGACCAACTGCCCTCTGGAATGCTGCTTTTCTGCCTGACCTCCTTCTCTTAAACAAGAAAAAAATAAAAATCAATTCTATTGTGTCTAAACATCTCAAGTTTGAAGATCAGCATTAGATTGTCATAATCTTTATTTAGTGCAGTGTTGAGTTATTTGTTTAAAGCTGACACTTCCTGACAGTATGAGGTTACATCTTAGGGAGATGCTGTGGGTTGTGTTTGAAGCTGCATCTTGGATTTACTGCAGCTGCTGTAAATACCAGCTAAGCAACCTTCATAAATTATGCTAAAGGTATTTCTCAGTTATATAAGAATTATTCTGGTAAGGAACTTAATATCTGCCATCAGACACTTGCAAGCTGTGATAAGGCTGGAAGTGGAAGTATAGCATTAAAAGTAGAAGTAAAGCATTTAAAATCAGATATTCAGGAGTCATTGCAGTTTCCAGCAATATGAACACACATGTTGTTTTCTGCACTCCCACACTTGGAATAGATTTTGCCATTGAAGCTGCTGCAGCCTGGCACAAATTGCAGCTGTAGAAGAAACTGGGGAGCTTTGTAGCTCAGCTGGAAAAAGAGGTTTCCCAAATCTGTGTTATAAACAGGGTTTGCTCTGAGCACACACAGCTCACAAGGCAGCAGCTCAGAATTGCAACAAGCAAACCCAGTGAGCTCAGAAGTGCTGTGAGACAGAGCCCAGCACTGCCCAGGAATCACTGCACAGCTTCTGATGCCTTCAGGTTTAGTTTTCATAATTCCAGACTCTGCTCTGCCTTAGTGTGCACTCTGAGCTCCACACAAAGTGTCCCAAGTTCTCCTCCCAGCTCAGCCACACAAACCAATCCTTGTCCAGCCCAGAACCAAGGACAGGCTGCAGCTCCAGCCCCAAAAAGTGCAAATGAGAGAATGGAGAGAGAATCTGGGAGGGTGGGACTGCAGAGCCTGGAGCTGGGGTTGGGCAGTGAACCCCAAGGGGGGAATGGACCAAAACTGATCAAAGTACATTCAGGGATAACTGAGATCATGGATTCTGCATTTCTGAGCTGCTCTCAGGGATAACTGAGATCATGGATTCTGCATTTCTGAGCTGCTCTCAGGGATAACTGAGATCATGGATTCTGCATTTCTGAGCTGCTCTCAGGGATAACTGAGATCATGGATTCCCTCAGAGCTGCATTTCTGAGCTGCCCCTGCACAATCCCAGCTCAGTAAAGGGATGAGGATCCAGTGCTGACCTGCAGAGACACAAAATGAAAACTTTGCAGCCATTACAAAGAACCAGAGTTATAAAGTGCCTGTTTAACTCCCCCAGCCCAGGCTGGCACAGGGTGTGCCCAGGCTCTGTGTGTGCCACAGCTGGCAGGGGAAATGCCAGGAGGCACAGAGATAAATGGGAGGAAGGGATGACACTCCATTATATTTACAAAGGGCCTGATCCCAGGCCCATTACAGAATCTTTCTATTAACTTCAGCACCAGCTCTGGACTGAGGCCAGGAGTATTTGCAGTGGCAGTGAATCTCTGATTATATCTGTGTGAGAAGGAGAATTCTTGCAGTGCAGAATGTACTGAGCCATCACCTGCTTCTGGCAAAACCCTGTAATGTAGTTTTCCCATAATAAAAACAACAATAATTCTTCAGTCATAGCTTTATGATTAAACAACATTGAGGTAGTGCTTTTTTCCTCTTCTTAATTTGCATAATTCCCAGGCTGCAGTGCAGAGAAACCTTTTGAGATATTAAGTAGATTATAAAAATGTCGTGTCAGATTTGAAACTGTCGCTAACACAGGACTTTTAATTATGAATAAATTAAAAACAGAGGCACTGCTTCTCCCATGGCCATGAGATTCTGTGTCATGCACAAACACTAAAGCTTAGAAATATTCAAAGGCTGAAAAGCAGAAGTGAGATAAGAGAACGGATTATTCTGGAAAACAGGTGAAAGTAAAACTGATAAAACATTCCCATTCAAATGATATCTTTACAGAGTCATTACAACTGAATTACTGTTGTTGGAACACAGAGAAGCAAGGCTGTAAAGCATTCAAGCCCCTCCAGCAGAGATTTATTTTGAGATGAATGCTTGCAGCAGTGCAGGAGATGCTCAGAGCTTTGCCCATGGCAGCAGGAGGTGGCAGAGGATGCTCTGAGCTCCCTGGGGCTCCTCACACCCTTCCAGGTGTGCCTGGCCCTGTCCCCAGTGTTTGGGCTCCTCTGAGCTCCACCAGCATCACCCCAAACATTTATCTGAGTGGGGCACGAGCTGCCTCCCTCTGTATCCAAATCAGCTCAAATCTGTATTCTTGCTGGAGGCAGGAAAGATTTGCAGCTGTTTAGATAGCCTGAAGGTGATTAATTTAAAACCCCCAAATAAATAAAATCATTAGTGCCATCTCTAGTCCTGACCAAGATTTTTCACTGAAAGAGACTCAGCATCAGCAGCCCCAGGTTTGGGTGGGAGCTGGTGGATCTGCTGAAGTGCTATTTCATGTTTAAACAGACTAAAATTTACCAGATCTAATGGATAACAATATTTCAAAAAGAGACTTAATCTATTTCATTGCATTTTATATTACTTTGTTTAATAAATCATCTTCCACTAGAAGCCCTAAGTCTAAGATGAATTTAACAGACCTTATAAATGATGGGTCAATATCAGCTTTGTCATAAATTCATTTTTACTTTGGATACAGGCCTGGTGGGTACTTTTGTATTGCTTTATTTCAAATGATCCATAATTCATAGTTAACTTTGACTTTCAAATGTGACAACGTATTTTCTTCTTTTCAAGAATGGGTTTTTTCCCCTCGAATTTTCCACTGAAGAAAAATTAATGCCACTTTAATTAGAGGTTTAGATAATGCTCATTTCAATTTACTTTTCTTTGTTGCATAGGATGGTTTGAAATCCATCCAGCAGCAGGAAGAGCAGGATTAATAATGAGCACTGGCAAAAACAATGCATGAAGGAAGGAGGGTAATGATTGCCAATGGTTCAGGGAGCTGCAGGGGGAATTCAAGTTCCTTAATGCAGACAAAAATATTTGTTTCAGTTCTCTTATTACTCAGATATTGGCTTTTGCAGGTATTTACAGCAAACTTGTGTTAGCAAGGAGATGAGGTGCAGGAGTTGTAGTGGTGAGAGAATTAACTGGGACAATTCCAGCAGTAAATGGGTGGTGGTGCAGCGTGGAAAGAAAGTCACCTGCACAGATGGAATATTGTCTTCAGGCACCTGCTGTACAGGAGGGAGGAATGGGAACAGAAATAAATGCAAAAAACAACATCCAGAGACCTGTGGAAAGCAGCTTTGTCACAGGACAAAGTCACAGAAGTGGGCTGAGATCTGAATGTCCCTTTGGGCTCATCACACAACGTGAGCAGAGACCGAGTTCTCTGCCCAGCAGGATGTTCAGAGAAAATGAATTACCACATCTGAGAGCAGAGTCTGCTGCAGGAGACAGGGGGTTGCTCCATGGCAGACCCACAGGCACACTGCTGGTGTTGGCTCCAAACTGAATGGAAACACAGCAGAGCAATCAGAGAAAAGCAGAAATACAGAGGTGCAGGGAGGCACAGCTGGGGGCTGTGGTCACAGCACTGCCTTGCTCTGTCCACATCATTTTCTCATCTGTCAGGTGGGGAAAAAGCCAGCCCCAGGGACATCTGGGTGAGACTCAGAGAGGGGATTTCCCGTGTGGGGGCTCAGTGGGCACCACTCCTGCTCCCCTTGGCTCTGCTGTGCCACCCCCCAGCCCAAAGGCAGCTCTGAGCCCGGGGCTCCACCCCACATGTGGGAGCTGATGGTGAGAGCCTGGAGGAGCTCTGGTCACCTGGACAGGTGGCACCTGCCAGCTCAGAGGGAGAGAATCCACATTACAGCTCCTCACGCCTCCTCTGGGCTCCCTTTAAAGCACAAAATCTCCCTTCTCCCCTGAGAGCAGAGCGTTTTGAGGTGTCCTCACTCGTTATCCTGCTTGGCTTTGCTGATCAGGGTTCTCTGAGGAGCTCTCTGGAGCTGATGGATGGATTGCAGGGGAATGGGAGGAACCTTCAGAGGGCTGGCCCTGCTCTGCTGCCCTGGCTGGGCACTGATCTGAGCTTTCCTCACCATTCCCCACCTGGCCATGCTGCTGCCTGCTCTCCTTCCTCCCCACCCATCATCCCTGGACATCACTGCATTCTGCTTTTCCTTACCCTGGGACAGAGGCACAGGCTGTGCCTTTCTCTGCAGCTGTGTGCAGATGTGCAGCTTCCCTCCTGAGCCTGCTCCATGCAGGAAACCTTCTGCTGCTGCAGCTGAGCCCTGCAGGGAGAGTGCACCACAATCAGCTCTTTTTGCCCCAAATTCTTTTCTTTTCCAAGGGAAGATTGGGCTGAGGTCAAAGCTCCCAGGTCCTTGTGGGGTGTTTGTGGATCCTGGTGAATCCTGCTGGTGCCTTTTCAAGACTACCTAAAACCAGATATTTTTTATTTGTCATGTTTGATATGAAAAATATAACAGCAAAAACCTTGAGGCATCATTGCAAGAGTTTTTACAGTAGGTTTTTTTTTTGGTTTTTTTGGGGTTTTTTTGGGTTTTCCCATGTTTTCCTGTTTGAATTGGATGCAGAAGCACCTGGCAATGACCTTTATCAAGTCCTTTATCAAGGTTTGGGTTATCCAGTGTTTGCATCAGCATTTCATCTCATGACCCCACAAATGCAGGGCTTGGAAACTTAACCCAGATTAGGAAAATTCCTTATCATTGCAGCCCTGTGATGACAGGATGCTGTGTAGATATTTCAGTTGTAGTCAAACATCCTGAAAAAAGCAGATAAATAAACACAGAACCTTTATAATCTAATAAATAATATTATAAATATTGTTTATACTATGTTATCTATGGTATATTACTCATCCATTATAAATAATATTTGTATAAATACAGAAACTGATATTTCAAAATTCCCCAGGGACTTTCAGGGAATGTGCTTCTTATTCCGAAAAAAAAAAACTGAATCACCAACCCTTTTTTTCAATTGCAGAAAAATGTTTAGCTCAGATTCTTGGACAAAACCTCAGAGGTGCTGTTTTGTAAACCTGTCACATTTCAGACTGGCTTTGAATGTCATATTTAAATGGGAGTTTCATGTAGATTTGGGCTGGCTGCCATTCTCCAGGCAGAATTCTCAAGGATCTGAGAGGGAGGCCCAGTAGAAAGCAACCAGGCAGAGCCTCTGTAGTTTTAATAAGTGACAGAAAACATTATTTTTTTTTTTTTCTTTTTGGGAAAGTCAGACAACATTCTACAGCTGAAAAGTGAAAATGTTCTGCCTGATAAAATAAACAACTGATTTTCCCAACTTTCCAGGAGCTGTAATGAGGAGAAACATTTTATCACAAGCTCCAGTGAGAAATTTGCCATGGAATAAATAATTCCTGAGTCAGGAGAGGTGAGGGGAGCAGGGATGGGATGTGACAGTGGCACCCTGTGCCAGGGTGATTCTAATGCAGGAAAGATTTAGAGCTTTTCCCTTTCATTAACAGAAATCCAAATCAATGAATTCATGGATTTGATTATTCCTTGGCTGAAGGAGCAGAGAACAAGTGATTAAATTCCTTGCTGATTTTTAGGTGCACAGCTTTCCCTGTGCATTGTCCTTCACAACCAAAATCCTTCCCTTGTGGTCCTGGGAAAACCAAAAATAAATGAAAACCAAAGAACTGAAAATGTACTGTCAGTGGCTGGCAAGTTGCTGCATGGAGTTATGAGCTGCAATTGCAAAAAACTTGGGGTTTTATTGGGATTTTCTGTTGTTTTTACAATTCCAAGCTCACTCCTGCCCTCTCTGGATTCAGTCTTTACTGGAAGCAAAGCCTTGAGATATTTGTTTTACAACAGCCCTTTTTCCCCCAAGTCTTTCAGATATCTTGAGAGAACAATCCTGGAAAGGAAAATTAACTTTCTAAATTACAGGAATGGATACTTCACACAGGGTGCTGCCTTCAGCTGCCATCTGCAAACTGGGATAATAATAATAATAATAATAATAATAATAATAATAATAATAATAATAATAATAATAATTCATTTTCTTCTTTCCCTGGATGTTGAGGTAGAAAACTCAGGGGAATAAAAGTGTCTGTGGTAATACTAATACTAATACTGATACTAATACTAATACTAATACTAATACTAATACTAATACTAATACTAATACTAACACTAATACTAACACTAATACTAATACTAATACTAATACTAATACCAATACTAAATATTAATACTAATACTAATACTAATACTAAATACTAATACTTCATTTTCTTCTGTCCCTGGGTGTTGAGGTAGAAGACTCAGGGGAATAAAAGTGTGTGTGGTAATAATACTAATACTAATACTAAATACTAATAATTCATTTTCTCCTGTCCCTGGGTGTTGAGGTAGAAAACCCAGTAGAATAAAGGTGTCTGTGGTTTTCTTTGTGGACAGTGGGATTCAGCAGACTGTGACCAAAGACAGAAAATTCTCATCCTGGTTTTGTCAGTGGTGCCTCAGCCTTGGACAGGCCCCTCAGAAGTGCTCTGCTTTCAGCTGGAGCTGGAACCAAATGAGGGAATTTTACCTTTAATAGGATATAAATTATTTTAATAAGTCAGACCAGCTTGGAACATGCTTAGACATCCCAGTAAGGAGATTCCACCAGCTCTCTGCTGGGTACCAAACTGGGCTCTGCTGGTTCCCAGTGCCCAGGGATGAGTTTCTCTTGCTCTGGGGCTGCAAACCCCTGGGGATGCTGCAGGAGGGAGAATCAGGGGAGGCAGAGCCTGGGGATTCATGGGCTGGGCTCTGATGGGGCTGAGTTTGAGTAACACCTGCAGGATTTGGCTGCACTGCTTGGACTGGTTTTAATTTGCTGTTGTGTGCAATAAGCAATTTTTCATCTTCAGGTTCTGTGACATGTTGCCATGTCAGCAGAGACAGGATTGATCCAGGAAAGGACATTTCAGTTATTTTTCCTGTGACTGTGCAGCTCAGGACTCTGGCACTTCTGACACGAGTGAAAGATTAAAAAATGAGGAAGTTTACACTTTTACCCACAATATGCTACAAACAGCAAACAGCAGATGAATTGACACATATTAGATTT